>NC_061119.1:159536595-160189576 GCF_002878395.1 Capsicum annuum
TTGAACCTTATGGCCTATTTCTCATATTTTCCATATTATTATGTCATGAATTGCATTATACAGGTATAGATATCAGTCATGGGTTAGCTTGTGGTCCTTCGGGGTCATAAGCACCATATAGTGTTTCTATTCAGAAAATTGGGGCATTAAAAGTATTAGGGCAAATAATCCTTTAGTAGAGAGGAACAGTGTGATGGTTTTAATTTTGTGATCCCACAAACAGGCCCCATGGGGGATTTTTAGTCTAATTTCTAACTTAGAGTGTAAATACGTAATATGGGTATCATATTATCTTCTTGATATGTAAACACTATTTTAATTGCATGGCAGTGATCAGAGGCTTCTTGGAAGGGAGAAGCTTTGACATAGAGAATTTTACCTGATTTCGATGTCGTCCAGGTAGGCTAGGCTTACCCTTCTTACAGACTTTGCTTAATTGTAGAATTACAATTTTAATTTTATAGTTATGGGTGGTTTCTTACAACTAATTTTTTTTTTATTATTACCTATTTTAGTTGATAAGGGACCCTTCCAACTATATTTTGGCCCTGTATTCACTTAGGATAACTTATGGGTATCCTTTAGGATTAGATTAAATTTACACAGTACCTTTGGGATGGAATTGAGAAGCCTTAGTTTAGGTTCTGGTAGATGTTTTCCTTGGGTTTGAATTTTGGGATGGGTAGTGGGTTGGCCGTTTATAAGATAAAATGTCTAGAATAGTTCCTTCTTTCCCTAAGAGACTTATTCACTTTTTTATGCATATTTAGCTTCTTTACCCTGGGTAGGGTAGCATATGACCTTATACTGCACCCTCATATTAATAATTGGGACCCGTTCAACTTTAAGGTTTTAGCTTCTTAGAATTGGAATTTTTGCTCAAAGGACTTAGAATAGTCCATAATTTTGCGATGCTACAACTTTTAGCTTACTTTGTTATTACCATTCACATTTTTACTATTTATCAGTTCTTATTTGCATCTAACATGTACTGTCATGATATCATCCTCTTGTTCAAGTTTGAGTTTGGCATTTATTACCCTTATGATACTTATTTGGGGTTGGAAATCTAGTAGAGACTGGTAAGACTTGTGGATATGGATGGAAATGAGTATCATGAATATTTCTCCTGTCATCTACTTTTCCATTCATTATTTTTGACATATCGCCATTATATTAGTGTTACTTTTTTACTTGTACCCACTATGCTTGTGGGTCTTAGTTGGGTTTATTTCTTCTTATTTGCATCTTTTGGACTTACGTGAGTCCAGTCAGGTTATAGTTAGGTTTTTATTATTGCTTTTGAGTTATTCACTTTCTATTTATTAAATTTTCTAGTATATCCTATATTTATATTTTTCCCTGTTATTATCGGCTTACGTTTACATACACATACTTTATTTATTTTTTATTGTAATTTAGCTTAGTCATCCTATGATACTTACTGAGAACCTATGGTTTTGGTACTCATAATACACTTCAACATTATTTTTCCTGATGTTGATCCAAGTATGAGTCACCGACGTTGACAATATTCTCGAGTTGTGTTATTGTTTGAAGATAGGGTGAGATTTCAGGGTTTGAAGGCGATCTTCATCCTTATTCTACTTTTGATAATCTTATTTTGTATATTTTGAAAATATAATGTCTGTTATGGCAGTGCCTAGTAATCTTTTTGCCTTAGCGGCTCTAGTATTGACCTTACCACATCTTGGCGAAAATCATTTTGGTGTTTTTGTCCTCCTCCCCATTTGTATAGGATGCATATGTATATATATATATATATATATATATATATTTCTTTTCTCGCTGATTATTATTATAATTGTATATGTTGTTATTTTTTTATCTTCTTCCAGTTTGCTCGTTACTCATTTCTCTAGTATGGCTTACCTACTGGTGGGTAAATGTAAGCATTAACATGACTTGAGAAATTAGGTTGTGATATTGTGCTCAATATGTCTGTAAATTTTTCTTGTTATGAGCCCATGCTTAATTTTATATCGCGAAGCATATGTAGAAGAAAATCATATATCTAAAAGCATTTCTATTTAATATAGATTTCATAATTCATAGAAAAATCTTAAAGCATGAGTTTTGTAAAATAAATAAGAATTTCATATAGAAATCATAAGATCATGAGAAATCCCTATTCATAGAGTTCAAGCAAAGCATGTAAAGAAATCAATTTAGTAATTTGGGCATGAATTGTTCCTTTGAAAAAAAATTTCATTTATATATTGTAAGTACTTAGATGTGAGGAAGAAGGAATATATCACAAAAATCCTGTGTACCTAAATGAAGACAAGCACTTGACAAGAGAATCCTTGATAAATTTGCTAGATTAGGAACCCTAGTTGTTTTATCTTTCTTAATACTAGCTCTTGATAGAATAAAGGAAGAATAGGCTCTCAGATCTTATATTTATATTTCTTAGTAACAAAAATATTGTTGGATAGAGAAAAAAAATAAGGAAAACCCAAATTTACCCTTAGTAAAATGTTGCTAATTTTTCTGGTACAACGTCCCCACGAGTCATAGTACGACTTGTATTATGAGTCACAGTTGTTGGAGTTTTTCAAACTCTTGGATCACAACTATAATTCAATAACTTGCATACCTTATTTCATGATCCATACATTGACATAATAACTCATACACGTAGTAGTGCTTTCGAGGAGGTTTCGTCAAGTCTCGAACATGGGACATGGATCTAAACTACAGTTCGTACACCCCTCTTTGACTCATGTTTCATGGGAATTTGCAAAAATATGGATGTTGCTACACGAGTCATACTAAGACTCGTGGTCCTATTTTATGGGTTGTACATAAAGTTGTATTGGCCTAGGACTTTAAGTCTCAAATTTTTATCTTTAATACTAAACACTGAGTATTGTAGGCTTGAAATCCAAGGTTTTACAATGTCATTCCCTTGGGATCATTTTTCCTTGAATAAAGTCTAGTTATAGAATCAAAGGATAAAGAAACCACCATAAATTAAATTTAACTGATCATGCTAAGGAAACAACTCATATATAAAGTACAAGAGCACGAACATAGATGTAGGCATATAAGACATCGAGATACACCATAAGAGTCCTAGATTTCTTCTAAGAATGATGTTACTACCTGAATCGCTAAAAGGAGTGAAAAGATGGGTAATTTTCCTTTCATATCTTCCTCAGCTTCCAGTAAAGCTTTTTCAATTGTCTGACTCCTCCAAAGGAATTTATTGATGCAACATCCTTAGATCTCTACTTGAAAACTAGATGACTTTAAATTTGAACCAAAACCTATTATATGACATGTTTTTCTCAACCGCAACATTTTTTTATCTGCACAACGAAGGTTGGATCAACAATTCACTTCTTCAACATAGAGATATGAAATAGTGAAAGAACATATGCCAACTCGAAAGGTAAAGTCAACACATAAGCTACCTTTTCAATCTTATTAGTAATTCTACAAGGATAAATAAACTGGGCACTAAGTCTTTCTTTGTTGCAAAAATGCATAACACCCTTCATGGTTGGAACCTTCAAGAAGATCCAATCATCAATCTTAAACTCGAACTCTCTCATCCTCACATATCAAAACCATTTTTTCTTGATTGGGCATTTTTAAATTCCTTTAATCACCTTAACTTTTAACACCCCAAAAGTCCCTAGAATCTCATCTCAGACATTAAACAAAAATAAAAAACCTAGCAAAAATTAACCACAGGATGACCTTGACCAAGAGTTAAGATCAAATCTGATGAGTCAGCACTAGTATTCTTCTTGAATTAGCCCCCAAAGTCTAGAGGAATGCAAATTCACCCAATGGTCGCAACTCCTGAAGATGAGACGTAGTATCTATCTATGAGTCATCTACGACTCATAGGGTGTCTATCTAGTCCAGTAGTTATTTAAAAATGGTCTTTACACAATCTAATGACATGTCAACTATAAATAATCCATATATATTAGTATGATGATAGTATTATATGTGACTTAAGGTCCTAAGAAGACCTAAAAACTCTTCTTCCAACCAAGTTCTAATGTAAGATTCTTCTGGGATCAACTAAAAATGATCATTGATCCTAGGATATAAAGAATTAAGTGTCATACTAGCCAGCAAATTAAAGGTATCTGAATCTTTATTACAATGTCATTAACCTAATTCTATAGTAAAAAGTTATGGGTACTTTAGTAAATCACTATCAAGTAGTGATTTTAGTAATGATGAGTCGTCCTCATATGTGAAAAGTCATCCTAATATATGAAGAGCGATAAGAATAAAAGAGAGAAGAATAATAAGAAAAAAAGGAAAAAGAAGAAGGATTATTCACTTTCTACTTATCATATTTTCAAGTATATCTTATTATTTTTCCCTTATTATTAATGGCTTAGGTTTACATACTCATGCTTAATTCATTTATTATTTTAATTTGGCTTAGTAATCCTATGATGTCTACTGAGTACCCATGATTTTGGTACTCATACTACACTTCAAAATTATTTTCCCTGATGCTGATCCAAGTATAAGTCATTGCCGTTGACAACATTCTTTAGTTGTCTTGTTGTTTGAAAATAGGGTGAGATTTAAATTTCAAAGGTGATCCTTTTCCTTATTCTATTTTTGATATTCTTATTTTGTATATCCAAAAATATAATGTTTATTCTAGCAGTGCCTAGTAATCTTTTTACCTAAGCGACTCGTATACTAACCTTTCTAGGTCTTGGCGAAACTCATTATGGTGTTTTTTTCCTCTTCACCCTTTGTATAGCATTCATATGTTTATATATATTTATATATATTTTTTCTCTATGTGGCTATTATTGAAGTTTTATATGTTGTTATTTCACTATCTTCTGCCAGTTTGCCCATTACTTATTTCTCCAGTTTGGCTTACCTACTGGTGGGTTAAAGTATGTATTAATGTGACTTGATAAATTTTTTTGTGACATTGTACTCAATATATTCGTAAATTGTTCTTTTTATAAGCATGAAACACCTTGGGTGTGGATCCTTGGAATTTTCTTGAGTTTATAGTTACTGGACATCATACAACTAGGGGGTACTGTCGTATGATAGGATAAGATAATTTGGTCTTGGTGGAATGTTAACTAGTTTAGGTTGGCTGGTTCTGTCCAAGCTACAAATGGATCATACTATTCGTATATTAGGGTACTAGGAGTATTATGCCAATCATATTTAGCCCTAGTCCTAGAGGATCTATTCTGCCTAAGCTACAGATTAAGGGTACTGGTCGTATGATTGGGTATGGATTTTTCTTTGTCGTCGTATGTTGGACAGTGTTGGGGTCCCAGGGGAGGACTAGAGTACGAGATAAGGGCACCACTCATACCCTATGGTACGGTTTAGAAAGATGGTTGTACCTACCTCTTTGAGTTTTATATGGTTTAAGTTGGGGGTAATCTGGACATTTCCCCTCTTTACCTCTTTAGGCCCCACAACTTATAAAACTCTTGGGACATTATTTATCCTATTATTCTAATATTAAACACTTAGAAACTCTCTTAAATTCTCTCAAGGATCTTGGGTCAAGGAAGGATTGGGTTTCTTTAAAAAGGTAAATTTAGATTTTACAGTGGTGGTTTCTCTCCGCTATCTTCGTAATCTAAAGAATGTTACTCCTCTCTCATTGTTAGTTCCAACTAAAGGGATGTTTTATGTATGGTTTTCATGGCATAATTGCAGTATGGTTTTGGGTTTTGAATGTTTGTTGGTGGCTTTGGTTATAAATGGTTTGGTTATGGTTTTCTTATGTTTTAATTTTGGTACTAATGTTTTAATGATGGTTTTAACATGTGGTTGCATGGGAATGATTAATTGGTCCTCACGTAACTATGTTTGATAAATTGCCTATGAGAAAATTTTTATTATATTATTGAACTTTTATTGAAAACTTTGAATGGTATAAAGTTGTAATGGAGCCCTAACTAGTTTAGATGGTCTTTAATGATTAAATGGTAAGGTCTTGGTGGTCATGGTAATTAATTAATCGAATACACTTGCTATATACATGGGAATCCCCTAAGAAACATAATAATGTAATCTATGGGTACATAGGAATCTCTTCTTTAAAGAGCATGGCTAAGGACATTGCTTATAAGCTATAGTCGGTATGGCAATACCACTACTTATAGCCTTTATTAATAATACGCTAGGGTCGGTATGAAGATACTACTACTAATAGCTTTGGTTAATAATAAATGGAGTTGGTGGTTTAGTTTTGTGCTAATGGTTTTAATTGAGAAATAATGGAGGGGAGTGATATCTAACTATGAAGGTGTGAATCCAATGGAAAGACACTGGAAACCTATGTTTGCCAACATAAGGATTGGTCATGGCAACCATATATGATACTTATGGGGTACACGAGAATCCCTAAAATTACACTTATATATATGTATCATGGAGAGCGAAGGGTACACGGGAATCCCCTACTCCTATGGTATCTCCAGTTCATGTGGCTACATGCATCAGGGCCCATTATGGGGGTAACACTTGACCCATATAGCCTGTGGGTGGTTCTAGGATGGTGAATATACACATACCCAGGTTAATGGTTGTGAGGAGTGCTGAACCTAATTCCCTTTTTCGACAGGGATATATATATATATTTGTGGTTGTGTATGGATATGGTGTTTATTTGGTTTTAAAGGTCAGAATTATTTTATCTTTATCCTAAGTACATACTAGTATTCACTTGCTAACCCATCTTCAGTCGTTGTATCACTACACGATGTAGGAATCAACCATTCTACTCCTCCTGCTCAGTTATTAGAATCGGGATCAACTTGAGTTAGATGAAGTAGTGAGCTTCCATATTCCAAAAGGCTACATTTCATATCATGGACGTCCTTACATACTTTATTCATTTTATATACTATTATTTTACCAATGGTCGGGGGCATATACCGACCGGATATTGTTTTACTTTTGATTATAGGGTTTGTGGGACTACTATGGGTTGGTATTGGCACTGTCGGCATTGGTGTCAGCCTTGGCATTGGTATTGGTTTAGGGCTAACATCGGTGGACTATATTTGGTCTATGATTGTTCCATTTTGTTTTGGATTATATATAACATATTGGGTTATTTACTTAGTTTGGTTGGTCATTGGACGAATTGACGTGATTGGGTTGGTTAAGGAAATAGGCCTATCCTAAAGTTAGTATATCTATAAATACGCTATCCTGTTATATATTTAGAATTTATCTGACTCAGTGTAGGTGTTTTAGAGGTAGGGTATTGTATTAGTGGTGGTCCTTGATCCTGGTTGGACTTGGAATTCCCATCACGATAATGCCCTAGTTTAGGTCGTGTCAAGTTGGTATGAGAGATTTAGGTTCATGGTCGATTGGGAATACACTGGGTTAGTTGACGTTGTCAATTGGGAGTCCTCAAAGTCGTGTCGAGTAGAGTCTCTTTTAAGGTTGTGTAGTGCACCACACTCATAAAAGATAGATGATAACACTCAAACTACACCTCTCAATGAGAGTGTAAACGATCGTTGTCACTATAAAACCCAACTTAGTTGGGGTTGAATCCCACAAGGAATATAGTGTGAATGTAAGTCATTTGCAAATTAATCAACTGATAGTTGGATGTTTCCAGAAATGGGGTGTTTTTAGTTTAACAAACAATTTTTGGTTACGTTAGTTTCAGTGTTCGTAATCAAGAGTTTATGAAAAAACAGAATTATGCTCCCTTGGGATTTTAGTACTTGATAAATGCTACTAGTGATTCAGGATTCTGACGGTAGGTAGGACAACACTTTATCTTTATCAAAGTTATGCTTAAATGTCTCTCGACCAACTGAAGCATTTAATTAGCTAATCCTCTCAGACTTAGGAAATTTATATTCACTGCCTAGATTTTACCTCAGGTTAACCAACCTTGTTACTACGCTGGTTATTAAATGGAGTATTTCCACGTCCATGTTTATAATTCACTTCCTACTATATTTGATTTCTTTCTCAAGAAAATCAATGCATGTGGTATCTATTATTTGCAACCACAATTGCGTCATACCCATCGATGCGACGTATCAGTGATTGCATCGATCCCATCGACACGGCACATCACCTATCGCGTCATTGGGCTAATTTTGCTCATTAACTTACGAGTTTCCAAAGGCATTTAGGTCCTTTCTCCCTTACCCAATTCGGCCAAAACACAAAATTAAGCTTCCAAAAGGGCAAATTACATTCATTATTCACAAAATCCTCTCAAGAAATAAACCCTAGTTCATCAAGTTCAAGTCCAAGTTCAAAGAATTTACCATTATTCTCATGAAATCAACAATCAAGGTATGTTAGGTGTTCATCCTTGGGT
This sequence comes from Capsicum annuum, assembly GCF_002878395.1. Lineage (NCBI taxonomy): Eukaryota > Viridiplantae > Streptophyta > Magnoliopsida > Solanales > Solanaceae > Capsicum > Capsicum annuum. Next base: position 159,544,943 of record NC_061119.1, read on the forward strand.
TTTCTTCAACCTTTGGAGTTCAAGAACCTTTTTTAAAACTATAAGTTTTTAGATTCATGATTTACGTCAGCAAATTGGGTTGTATTCATGTTTGTGTTGCTGTGTGAGTTTCAATTCAAGATTTAATTATAAGTTCCATGAACATAAGATAGAATGTATGTTGATTGATGTAATTCCCATGTTAAAACCTTTGACATTGAAAATTTATGTTGTATTCATGATACTTATGTGTTGTTCATTACCATGTGCATTAATTATGCTCCCCAATTGTTTGATAGAATGTCCATGTGAATTAAATAGCATAATCATGACATGTTATCATGTGTTCTCATTCATGTACATTCAGCCATAATAAAGTCAAACATCCTGGTTTTCTACCACCTATAGTATTGCCCATTTAATCTAGGTGGCCAAGTGGTAGATTGCCTTTCTTCTAGGTTAGGTGGAGTAGCTATGCTAACGAAATCACTTTAGGTATGAACCTTTATAGTATTCTGGCTATGATACTAATTATTGAAACCCTGAAGGTTGCATCATACTGTGAGGGACCAGGTCCCTCAAAGTCAATTCCAAGCAATAAAATAGTAAGTTAACCAGGAACACAGAACAATGAAGAAAACTTGAAAACACAAGATTTAACGGGGAAACCCTCTTTCTCAAGGGAGGAAAAATCATGGCTTGCCCTCACAAGCACCCAAAAGTTCACTATAATCAACATTTTGATTATAAACTTAAACTTAAACCTAACTCTTGGTTCCTCCTGCTTGTTGTAACTCTACTATAATTTTACCTTGACAACTCTGTCAAGACTCCCTCAACACTGATTAACTCTAACCAGTATCAATCTTAGGCAACTCTACCAAAGCACCCTCAAATCAAAAAGAAAATAACATTACGCTTATAACTTGAGTAATTTAGTTAAAATTCAGGACTCACTCAAGAACACTGTCTATTTTAGTACACATAAGAAATAAGAACTTGAGCAATGTTGAATATTGAGTTTTTGCCTTTTTCTCTCTTCAGCTTTCCAAATTTGCAAAAACTACTTGATAGAGAAGCATCCTTTTCATTTTATAGATGAGTGATGATTAGGGTTGAAATGCCATTGAACCAGGTGTCCTAAATATTACATTCTTCACCTGCATAGTTTGTTACACTAGAGGACAAAACTGTGAGGATGTGTGCCAACTGTAATATAACTTTGAACATCCAGGGACCTAGTCCCTTGAAGTCAGCTGCTCATCATCAAAACTAGATATAATAATTTTCCCATATGTGAGATGCTTATTAATGTTATGCCTCCTAGATGTGAGATTCTTATTGATATTATACTTCCTAGATACGAGATGCCTCCAAGGTATGAGATGATTATAAATATGCTTTATGACTTATAGAGATGTTATGCTTCATATGTATTCTATGGCTTATAAATATGAGATGGTTTATAGACATGATTATTGATATGGGTTTCAGATATGTATGTGGGATGGAGACTGTGATTATGATATTTGTAATTATTTCGTACACATTATTGGGGCCATGACTGTGTTATCCTATGAGTTGACCATCCGAAAAGTGTTTATTCTTGTGAAGGATGTGATTGTAGTTTATTGATGTATTTATGTTTATGGTTTAATTGTTTGAATATTGGTGATTTCATGCATAAGTTCTGTACATTCATGATCGTTGCATCATTGATTGATACGATTTTGATTAGATTATAATCTTATTACTGTTGTTACTAAATAAGGGTTAAAACCAACTTTTTACCTTAAAATTTGATTTTTTCATAATAATAAATGCCTATCTTAATGAATAACTTATATGTAAAAGAGGTTAATATTGAGTTTTTAAGACTTGACCAAGACAAATTTTGGTCAATGACTTGATACTAGTAATTACTCCGATCATAAAAGATTACGCCCCTTTTTGTACTTTTAAAATGATTTAATCCCAAAGTTACTCTGGCAATGGATATATAGATTTACGGTAACACCCCAAATCTGATACCCAAAATGCTACACAGTGCTCTTGACCTCGAAAGAACACAGCTAACCCATGGCTGATATCTGTACCTGTATACTGCATAAAATACTGAATAATAAACATCTATGTGGGGTAATAGAATACCCAAAACAAAACTGAAAATACTGAAGTTTGAAACATAATAGTCTAGAAAGCCTAACTAACTGAACTGTCTGAGTAAAGAGTTAAGGGACATGTCCCCAACTAACTCTAAAAAATAAACTGATTAATGAGATAATAGGGAAATAATCATGTCCTCGAAGGATGAGGACTCACTGCTAACTCTGACTGCTGATATTTGGAATCTACTGATGCTCTGGAGCTCGTGTCTCTGAACCTATGGTATAAGACACCATAGGGAAAATGCGTTAGTACTTTGAATTTATTGGTATGCATGTGAGGTAGTTTGAATACATGGGGTTCATATGCATTAACAATACTGGCTAACTTACTAATATGAACGTGAGAATACACGCATGCATACATAGTAACTATATCTGAAATCGTGATAACATGAGTATGCTGATGACTAACATGACTAATGACTGAATTCTGAAAACTGATAACATAAGTGACTGTTTCTAACAGTCCTGAATCTGATGGAACTAGCTGAGTTCCATACTATATCTGAGTTGACTATATCTGACAGTCCTAAATTGTGAAGAACTATCTGAGTTCTTTTTCTAAGACTGATACTAAGATGGTGGGAGGTATTCATCTAACCGACATGCCCTAAATGGTGCATTATAGCTGAATTGGGGTCCAATCTATGCCCTAATTGGAAGGGTGTCAATACCATACCACTGGTAAGGACAACATGTGAGTGACCCTAATATAATAGGAAACTCTAGTGAGAACGGTGGGAACCCTCATATAGCAAGCTAAGCCACCTCATCTACCCTCATATAGCAGGCTATGATGTCTTAACCTATGCTGGCTATATAGTTCTAGAATACAAGGATTGCTTCTAATAATGACACCCTCATATAACAGGTGAGTTCCCATCCTTGAGTTCGCTCGATGCTAATTTCTACTCCCATATAAATAGACACTGAGCATGATTTACTGAACTGAACATGGACTGAGTTACTGAATTTTATTGACTGACAAAATACTACTGATATCTGACAACTGACTGAGTTCATGAAATCATGGAGATTTCCTGAGTCATAAGAATGTCTGAAGTCTAAGGATCATAGCTTGATAGAGAGTATAGCGAAAACATGACATGGATCTAGGCACAAAACTAATGTTTTAGGTACAAGTACCCCTAGGACTCGATAGAAGAAAACTAACGAAACATGACTTTATTAAGTACAAGACCCACATCAACTATACATAATTTAATAAGTTGTGGATTTCACGAAGTACAGGGCTATCATACTATCGAACATGGACGAGAATGCTGATAATCATATCATAATCTCATATTCTAATATCATGGCCATTCTAACAACATACACATTTCACAATGATATCATGGAAACCATTTAATCATAGGATGATGACAAACGTGTCACAGTTAGCTTATGTCTTGAGCTATAAAACATGATTTCTACTTTTTCAAGCATTTTATCAACAACCTTGCATGCACAACTTAGGGCATAAGTGAATTCATCAAATTACACATCATAAGCAACTAAATTCATGGATTTTATCTTGCATGGTAACATAATATCATGATAAACACACAAATATTTCAACTTTGAAATCAATCATCGTCAATAACATGATTACAAATAACCCACAACATAAATACCATGATTTATAGATAAAACAAGGTTCTTGAGATTCATGGATGGAAGGAATCCATGAATGAACACAAAACATACCTTAGGTCATGATTTCGAGAAGATTGACGGTGAAATTTTCTTGTATTGGATCTTCTCTAAAAACCCTAGCTTGTTTTTGAGAGAAACTTGATAGAAACAAGTATATTTTGAGTGAAAAGTGGCTGAATCACGTGTTAAAGGTATTAAATAGTTTAACCCTAGATGCATCATTTAATTTAAGTAAAAATTTCCCGAATTGGACATTGGCACGATGTGGTGCTATCGCTCTGTGTCACTAGAATTTGACAATTAGGAAATTGAGGAATGGTGCGACTTAGAGCCATCACGTTGCCCCTTTTTTTGCAACCTGGAACTTTGGCGGGACGCAGAGAAAATTGCGCTTAGACACTATAAAAGGACAATTGCCATTTTAGCTTGTGGCTTGGCGCGCCACTGACCAATATGGTGCTGTTTTACGGTGGGAACTTGAAATAGTCATAACTACTTACTTGGTTATCAGATTTAGGAGAATTTTATATCGATGGAAAGATTATTGAATTTCTCACATAATAAAAAGTGAAATATTGAAAAACAACTTGTACAAAAGTGGATTCATCTTTCAAAGTAAGTTTCTAACATTCTTGAGATGATTTCAAGCTAGAAAAAAGTACAGGGTATTACATTTACACTCTTTGTAGTGACGACTTGAATCAATGCACCTATTATCTCTTCATATACATATCTTCGATTTAGGACGAAGAAATATATTGTATCAATGATATAAATTTTGGGTAAAACCTGATGATAGATTTTAGTATTGATGTATATATGTTTTGATAGTTATGATAGTACTGATTATATACACAACAAGGCCAGAAGATATTTTGATGATGATATTGATACCTGGCAAGGACGGAGGATATTTTAATGATACATTGATACCCGATAAGGCCGGAGGACATTGCGATGATATATTAATACCCAGAAAGTTTGGAGGATATTGTGATAATGATATTGATACTTGATAAGTCCAAATGATGATTATGATAATATACCCGGCAAGGTTGGAGGATGAGTATATTGATGTGCCTATGTATACATCTATCGGCTTGTGTCCCACTAGCCCTATGGATAGCAACTATATACTGACAAAGCCGGAGGATAATTATGGGGATGATGATGATGGTTATGATGGAGATAGTTATGATGATGGCATTGTGATAATGGTTATGTACATTGCATTCATTCTTGCATGCGCATTGCCTAGCACTAGTATGCTCCTATATCTATCAGTCCATATAGGGGGGGGGGGGGTTACATAGGTATGAGGGATGACTATACCTTATGATATGTTGTGTGCTGACTAAATCTTCTGAGCTTGGGGCGGTGGGGGCATGTGATAGACTCAACTAGGTATTTGGTTGTCCGAACTAGCCGATTACTCGCGTTGTTATTGATATTTTAATTATCATTTTTATGATCATTGTTATGGATAGTTTATGACAGATTGGCTATTTATTTGTTATAGATTTGAGTTATTATTCTCGAATCTTCTATTTTATAATTATACTATTATGCATGATCATCTGATGATTTGATATATGGATTAGAACCTTGAATATTCTATCACTTTCTCCTGCTACGGTTATGTGGTCTTAAAATGCTAGTCTGATGACTGAGGCTATAATTTAAGTTGATCTTGTTTATATGTATTGATATACATATAGCTATATATAGATATGGTATTACTGTATATCCCTTCTTTTCTTCATTTACTCAAAAAATATATATTCATTCCTTGGCCTTGTATACTGTTATATATCCCTTTTTCACCATTTTATTCATATATTGGTCGGTGATATACGGTATAGTGTTGAGTTTCCTAAGTATGGATGGAATAAGATAGTGCATCCTTATTACTTCTTTAGCCTTATTATGTTAGTCTCTTAGACATGATTAGGATAGTTTATCCATATTGTATCATTGTTTGTCTTATGTGGTTGCTAGATATTCGGGTGTAGTTTTCCATTCTATTTATATGTTATATATATCTGCCTGATCTTTGGAGCTTAGTTGACAGTTGCCTCCGTAGTACCACATGTTTTGTACTCATTCTACACTTCTGTAGCATGAAGATCATAGTGCAGGTTATCATCATTAAAGTGTATGTTATGCGGAGTAGCCATGGTTCAGAGACGTAAAGTGAGCTCCCAATATTCGGAGTATTACTTACCTCCAATTTATGTATTAGACTGGTCTATATGTTGTATTTAGAGATGGTTGTATCTGTATATTCATTTATCACCTCTTTTGTATCCTTGCTATGTTAGAAGCTCTTGTACCAATACCACCAGGTTTTGGGGATATATTATGTGTCTGATATTTTATTACATCTTTTCCACGTTCTTTTCTCTATCTAGTTGGGTAGTCCATTACTAGCTGTTCTGGACTACAGGTTTGGCTTGCCTACTAGTTGGTTATAGAAGGCACTATCATAACCTAAGAAATTGGGTCGCGACTTTCGCCTATGTTGGGTATTTCTATCGATTTAACCAATTGCATTTGCTTCATGTTATGGTTTAGCTTACCTACTAGCGGGATTTAGTAGGTGCCATCATGACTCATAAATTAGGTCATCTTTGATACCAATTTGTCACGACCCTATTAATAAGTCATGATGGAACCTACTAAATTCCGCCAGTAGGTAAGCCAAACCTTAACCCGAAGCTAACACAACGGGTTAATTTGATAGGAAATTCCCAACATAGGAGAATTTCACGAACACAATTTATAAATTGGTAAATCATTCAACATAGATAAAAACAGTCAACACAAGATACCATCCCACGACTCGGTAGAGCCAATACAAGAGCATCTAATAGTATTACAACTTAAACACAGAATAGCCAAAAACATCTGTATAGATAACAAAAGACTAAATATCTAAAGATAGAAAGAAATAGGTGAATCTGACTCCAACAGCTCACCCTACTCTCGATAATCAACACAACATGATCAATGATCAATGACGATAGCTAGTACTAAGATCTGCTTAAAAAAGGTACAAGAGTGTAGTATGAGTACCAATATAATGGGTATTCAGTAGGCATCGTACGACCGATTGATCTAAATCATGATATAAGTATGATAAAATGCAAGATAACATAACTAAGTCAAGGTACAGAAATGAACCTAGATCATATTCAATACTACTATACATAATAGGCAATTTAACCGGAATACCTATATAACATAAGGCATCAACACATGCCAATGTTGCCATGCATAATAAGTAAATAATTTAGAATAATAATGTATCATAAAGCACCAATACAAGCAAACACAACTACAAAATTGGCACCCATATCAAAATTGGTGTAGGAAAGTAAATAGCTATCACAGACTCCCATATGCCTGTAGAGTACACCAAGGATAGAGTAAAGCAACCATTCATTATTTACAAATAACCAACTCATTAATTAACCTTCATTCCACAATCTATCACCACTCGTTCATTACCAATATTTGACAATGTACCCACATTCCACAATTAACCAACATATAGCAACCTCATCATCAATATTCACTAGTCACCCATTTATTGGATAACCATATCTTATTAACTAACTCATTTAATAACTAGTCATCATATAACTTTTTGTCGTCATTTAACAACTATTCACCATATATCCTCTAATCACCATTCCTTACATAAACATCATTTACCATCTAACATCATTTATTATCTAATCATCATTTACCAACCAATCCTTGAATATCAATTAGTCATTATTTTATCACTTAAACAATATTCATCGCTAATTATCAATAATCACTAATTTCATCTTCTAATCATCTACCACTTTCAGGCCATATTTAGCCTTGCAAATATCAATTTCATACCTAACTACATATAAGTATATATATAATAGCCATACATAGGGTATAGTCGGACTCAAATCGGTAGATACACACATAGGCACATTAATATAATCATCTTCTGTTTTGGCAAGATATCAACGCATAATCATAACATCCTCCCACCTTATTAGGAAGCAATATATCATCATGATCATCCTCTGGCCTTACTGGATATCAATAAATCATAAAAATCTACCTCCAACCTTACAGTGTATCAGTAAAATCATTCTCCATCCTTGTGGTATCAATATCATCATAATCATCCTCCAAAAATGAATTGGGTATGTCACAATCCGATTTATAATTCATGATTGTACGTACTAAATCAGGCCAGTCGGTAAGTCAAACCATAACCCGGAGCTAACATAATGAGATAATTCGATAGAAAATGCCCAACATATGTCTAGATAGATAAAATAGTCAATATAAGATGCCATCCCACAACATGGTAGAGCCAGTACAAGAGCATATAATAATATAACTCAAATGTCTAGAATAGTCAATGACATTTGTCTCGAAAACAAAAGACTGAATATTAAAAAGATAAAAGAAAATAGGTGACTCTGACTCTAAGAGCTCACCCTATCTCTGAAAAATCAACACAACATGATCAATGATCAATGGCAATAATTAGTTCTCAAATCTACTCCAAAAAGGTACAAAAGTATAGTATGAGTAACAAAACAATGGGTACTCAATAGGCATCATCAGTCGACTGAGCTAAATCATGATATAAGTATGATAAAATACAAGATAACATAACTAAGTCAAGGTACAAAAACAAATCTGTATCATCTTCAAAAATCCTATGCGTAATAGATAATTTAACTGGAACAACAATATAACATAAGGCATAAAGACATGCCAATGTCACTGTACATAATAAGTAAACAATTTAGAATACTAATATATCATAAAGGATCAACATAAGCAAAAACAACAACAAAATTAGCTCACATATGCCAACTGGTGTGGAAAAGTAAATAGCTCATCACAGACTGCTATACGCCTGGAGAGTAGACTCAAGGATAGAATAAAACAACCATTCATCAGTTACAAATAACCAACTCATTAATTAACCATCATTCCATAACCTATCAACACTCGGTCATTACCAACATTTGATAATGTACCCACATTCCATAATTTACCAACATATTTCAACCTCATCATCAATATTCACTAGTCACCATTTATTGGCTAACCATCTCTTATTAACTAATTCATTTGATAACTATCATCATATAACTTCTAGTCATAATTTAACAACTATTCACCACATATCCACTAATGACCATTCCTTAGATAACCATCATTTATCATTTAGCATCACTTATTATCTAATCACCTTTTACCAACTAATCCTCAATCATCAATTAGTCACTATTTTATCACTTAAACAACATTCACCACTAATCATCAATTATCACTAATCATCAATAATCAATAGTCATCAATTATCACTAACCATCAATTGTACCATCTTCTAATCATCTACCACTTTTGGGCTATATCCGACCTTGTGAATATCAATTTCATACCCAACTATATATGTATGTATATATATATATATATTATGAAAACCATAAATACGACATAGCCAGACTTAAATCAGTAGATGAGCACATAGGCACATAAATATAATCATCCTCTGGCCTAGCTGGCTATCAATGCATCATCATAAAAATCCTCTAGCATTGCCAGATAACAATATATCATTTTAATCATCCTCCAGACTTTTTGGGTATCAATATATCATAACAATTATCCTTAGGCTTTGCCAAGGTATTAATATCATCATAATCATCTTTTGGCCTTGTTGGGTATTAGTATCATCATAATCATCCTTCATAATTGAAATAAGTATGTATATATATATATATATATATATATATATCAAATATCCAAACTCATTCTAGTAGCCACATTATCATAGTCGGTGGCATAATAAATAGCATAAGTGATCATATAATCAAGCATCATAATTTTAAGCATAATTAATAGCATAACTTCCCTATAATCAATGACTTCTAACATAATTCATGGTACAATTTCTAATATCATCAATAAGAATGTTTTATTAGCATAATTACTAGTATAATTTCTTAGTATGATCACAATCATAAGCAATGTCATGAGCAATGACTTATCAATAGTACACTCAATGTCTTACCCTTAGCGTAAAAGATAGTTTATCATTTGAATCATTGATAGTTATTAGGCATGATTTATAGCACATTCATAGATAAATCCACAGCATATCCAATAACTTGCCATAACATAATCCATAGCTCATCATAGGATAGCCAATGATATAATCAATTTATCCATGAATAATTACTTCTAATGTCATTATAACCATAATCCATTTCCATAGTTCCTCAATATTGCCTCAAAGGGGCATTCTCTAGGCATTTATCAAACGTATAAGGGTTTCAAGAGAACTAATCATTAATCTTGACTTAAGATGGGTCAAAGAGCCCACTTCTAAATCCCCAAAATACATTCTATGTCAAATTATACCCCGAACTATGCTAAGGTATCTATATCCTCTCTTAGAATTATAGCAAGCTAAAATTATCCCTAAGGTAGATGTTCTTCTCAAGAACTTTAACTAAGTCAAATGGAAACTAAGACAACCTTCAATAGTGTAAGCAACTAGGGCCAACTTACCCTAAGAATGAGTAACTAGAGCATTTTACTTAATCTAGAGAAGGGTAAGGCATTATCACGCTAAATATGAGTAATGAAGTCCAATCCACCTAAGTCATAAGAAAACAAGTCATGTGTTTCAACTCTACGATCTCAAAATAGCTTAAATGGTCCAACTAACCCAAGTCTTGCATTTCGTTAATCAAATACATATCCTAAATCTAACACAATATCATAAGAATACTATGAGATAGCTCAATCTAACAAGGGATAAACCAAGCCTACCTCGATCCTAAAGAAAGCTCAATGAACTGCTACACCACCACTTTTCTCTTTTGATAAAGCCTTCTCAAGTTTCTAAGCTATCAAAAAAAGCTCAATGAACTGCTACACCAACACTTTTATTTTTTGATAAGCCTCATCAAGTTTCTAAGCTATCAAAAACACATTCTACTTATCAATACAAATCTCATATTGCACCATTGTGCTTCAGTTTCAAAAATTACATCAAAAATCTCATATGGATCCTTGTTATGGAAATCACATTTACGAAGCCAAACAAACATAATATCAAACTCAAGGAATCATTACCCTTAAAATGGGTGAAAACCAAGATAAATTGGGGCTAAAATCAAGCCCTAAAGGTTTTGGTGTTTTGAGCAATAAATTATTAAAATCCACTAAGACAAGGGTGGATTCTTACCTAAGATCGGAAGAAAATCGTGAAAATAAATGTTAATCTAGATTTCCAATCACCAACAAGCTTCAATTTTAAGCTCTCACACTATTTAGGGTTTAAGCTCTCAAGAAAGTGATGAAGAATGGCCAAAATCATGGAAAAAGGGTCCTTTTTTACCCAGTTCAGGTACTCGATAGTTGCTATCATGACTTGAGGCACCACGATCATGGTACTTCTCCTTTTCTATGTGAGTCATGATTATGACCAATAATATGAGATCATGGAATCTAGGTCTTGATGAATGAGTCATGATCGCAACCAATATTATCACTGTCGTGGTGCACAAGATTTTCCAAGTCCAAATTGGGCTTATGGGTGCTCGAGATTCTTTTGGAATCTCATATACAAAAATAAACCATGTAACCATACCAAATTTGACATTTTGGACTCAAAAACCTATCTAATTTTCCATCCGAGGTTATTTCAACCAAATACGGGTCCCACACCCATATTTCATTTTCTTAACTTTTCGACCAATAGGTCAAAATAAGCTTGAGTGTCTCAGGACTCGAACAAAAGGTGAACCAAGCCTAAAATAGACAGTCCAAAGCTGCTGGCACAGTCAAAATTTACATACGATATTTTTTTACTAATGTTTTCTTTTGGTGGCCATTTGACACAAGCAAAGACTTTTAAACAAGGAATTGGTTCTAAAAACCAACAAAACTGCCCGGTAAAGAAACTGTCAGTCCCAACAAATCATAAATTACTTGGGGTAGTAATAGAAAATCTCTAATAACAAAAATAAGCAAAACTATGGAAAATAACCTGAAGGGTCATTACAATATCCACTACTAAAGGTACTTTCATCCCCAAAAGTTAAGGATTAGGATCTACCTGAAGTCTCGAATAGGTGAGGATACTAGGTCCGCATCACACTCTTGATCTCCCAAGTGGCATCCTCTGCTAGAAGTTCCTGTATTGAACTTTAACTATAAGAATGTCCCTAGTCCCCAACCACATGACATCACTAGCCAAAATGTGCACCGACTTCTCTAGAAAGGTCAACCGCTCATCTAATTGGACTGAGTCCTACCTAAGCCTATGAGATGGATTAGGAATGTATCACCATAATATGAAGACATGGAAAACTAGACAACAAACAAAATATAGAGGTAGAGCTAACTCAAAAGCCACCTCACCAACTATGCAAAAAATCTCAAAAGGCCTAATATATCTAGGACTTAGTTTTCCCCTCCTCTCGAAATTCATCACATCCTTCATGGGCGATACACAGAGGAATACATGATCACCAACTCCAAACCTCAAGGCATAAGGACTACGGTCTACATAGGCTTTCTGCCTACTCTGAGCCACTCTCAACCTATCCTAAATTACCCTGACTCTATCCAATGAATCTTAAAGCAAATCAGAACCATGGGGTCTAGCCTCAAAAGTCTCAAACCATCTATCCAAAATGATATGTCCTATCATAGAAAGTCTAAAAAAAGAGCCATCTCAATACTCAAACGATAGCTATTATTATATGCAAACTCTGCTAAGGCTAAGTGCTGCTCCCACTAGCTTCCAAAATATATAACATAGGCTCAGAGCATGTCCTCAAGAACCTAAATAGTTTGCTCTAACAGACTATCTATTTATGGATAAAAAGCTGTACTAAGATCTACCTGAGTGACCAACTCCTCCTAAAAAGCTCTTAAAATCTTAAAGTGAACATAGAACCACAGTCTGAAGGACATCTGAATAGGAATAAAATGTTCTAACTTGGTCAAACAATCTACCATGAACAAAATACCGTAGGAACCATGGGACGTGCAAGGTAAACCATTAAAAAAATCCATGGTACTCTATTCCTATTTCCACTCGGGAATGGGTAACCTCTGAGTCAAACCACCTGGTTGTTAATGCTCAGCCTTTATATGCTGACAAAATAGGCAACAACCTACTAAGTCTGCTACTTCTCTTTTTATACTGCTCCACCTATAATGCTGTCTCATATCTTTATACATCTTGGCTGTTCTGGGATGAATGAAATATCTAGATCTATGAGCCTCATGCAAAATTAATTGAATTAAGTCACTGATCCTTGGAACGCAAATGCGGCCATCAAATATTAAAACACCCTTAGAATCTATAGTGTTCCTCTCAGGCCCACCACTCATTACCTGACCACAAAGATAGTGAAGCTTACCATCCTTAAACTAATGATCTTAAATCTACTCAAATAGTGAGGACCTCACCTCCACACTATCCAAAATCCTCCTAGGATATAAAATATCAAGGCAAACCATCAAGTTCGCTAAGGAATGAATGTCATATGCCAACGACCTTTGAGAAACCAAAATACAAGCCAAGCTTCCCATACTCATAGCCTTATGGTTCAAGGCATCTACTACCATATTTTCCATGCCCGGATGGTACAAGATGAAAATATCATAATCCTTAAGAAACTCCATCTATCTATGTCGTCTAGCATTAAGCTCACTCTGGGTCATAAGATGCTGAAGGCTATGATGATCGGTGAAAATCTCATAATGCACGCCATAAAGATAATCCCTTCAATTCCCAAGCATGAAAACTACCACCACCAACAATAAATCATGAGTGAGGTAGTTGTGCTCGTGTACCTTAAGCTATCTAGAAAAATAAGTGATAACATAACACTACTGTATCAGTACACAAAGTAAAATGACACCAAAAAAAAACACAAAAAATAGTGAATTCCTCACCCTCAATAGGAAGAGCTAAAATAAAAGCTGAAGTAAGAAAAACCTTTAGCTTTCTAAAGCTTGACTCACACTCCTCAAGCCATTAGAAAGAAACCTCCTTTCAAGTCAAATTAGTCATAGGGGTTGAAATAGTAGCAAAACCCTCAACAAATCATCTAAAATAATTGGCCAAACTAATGAAGCTATGAACCTTGGTTGAAGATATAGGTCTAGCCCAATCACGAATCGCCTCAATCTTGGCTGGCTCTAGCATAATCCTATCCTTAGGTACCACATGTCCAAGAAATGTCATTAACTCAAGCCAAAACTCACACTTAGAAAACTTGGAATAAAGCATATGATCTCTCAATGTTTGGAGCACAATCCTCAAATATTGCATATGCTCCTCTCTACTTCTTGAATATACAAGGATCTCATCGATGAACATAATCATAAAGGAATCCAAATAAGGTCTGAATACTCAGTTCATCAAATCCTTGAATACAACTAGGGCATTAGTTAACCCAAGTGACATTACTAAGAACTCATAATAATCATAACAATTCCTAAAAGATGTGTTTAGGATATCCTCAGCCCGAATCCTCAATTGATGGTAACCAGATCTTAAATCAATCTTAGAAAACACTATTGCACTTTAAAGATAGTAAAAAATATCATCAATGCAAGGCATAATATAATGATTTTTACCATCTCCTTATTAAGCTGCCTATAATCAATACACATACACATAGACCCATATTTTCTTCACAAATAATATAGGAGCTCCCCAAGGGGATACACTTGATTTAATAAAAACCTTACCAAAAAGATACCGAAGCTCAGAATATAACTTCTTAAGCTCAAAAAGATCCACATAGTAAGGTACCATAGAAATAGGTTGGGTGCTAAGCTTGAGATCAATAGCAAACTCAATCTCACGCATAAGGGGAATACCAAGCAGGTTAGTAGGGAATATATCTAGAAACCTACAAACTATAAGAGTAGAGTCAAGCGACGGGCTCTCCACCCCAGACTGATGGTAAGTCGAAGTAAAATATTTAGGTTTTGAAGGATATGATCCACATATATTTTTTAGAATTTATAGGTCAGTGGGAGAAACATTTGGATTTGGTAGAGTTCACTTATAATAATAGCTACCATTCAAGTATTGAGATAACCCATTTCTAGGAATTATATGGGAGGTATTATTGATCTCTAATTGGTTAGTTTAAGACCTCAAAGGTTAGACCCTGTGGTACCGACCTGCTTTATGAGTCTTTGGATAGGGTTTAGGTGATTCAAGATAGGCTTTAGTCTATCTAGAGTAGGCAGAAAATTTATATGGAGCATAGGATTCATGCCATGAAGTAGGCAAAAGAGTTATATGGAGCATAGGATTGATGCCATGAAGTTTGAGATTGGTGATTGAGTCATTCTTAGTGTATTACCCATGAAAGGCCTAATAAGATTTAGAAAGAGGGGCAAGCTTAGCCCAGATATATTAGACCTTTTGATAATATTTGTACAATTGAGAAAGTTGCTTATGCATTGGACTTACCTCCATGCTTTTCACCCGTTTATCCAGTTTTTCATGTATCTGTGCTTCTGCTCGATATTCTAGATTAGTCTTATGTGCTTTGTTAGGATTTAGTTTAGTTGGCTGAGAAGTTGACCTTTGTTGAGGAGTCAATCTTTATTTTAGCTAGAGATGTTAGAAGAATGCATTCTAGATATAGTTCTATTATGAAGGACCAGTAGAGACATCGTCTTGTTAAGAGGCTGCTTGGGAGATTGTCATGACCCAATTTCTCAGGTCATTATGGCACTTACTATAACCCATCAGTAGGTAAGCCTAGCCATAGTTCAAAATCACTAGTAATGGATGATTAAGAGAAATAAAAGAAAACAATAGGATAAATATAATAAAAAAGGGCCAATAGATATAAAGCAACCGTAAGGCATGGTGAAGTTAGTATAGGAACTTCTAATACAAAAAGAGTACAAAGTAAAATATAAGCTAAATACAAATACAAATTTGAATAGAACATAGAGATCTGTCTACTCAATAACAAGGAGAGTAGCAATACTTAGAATGCCAAGAGCTCACCCCAAACCTATGATCCCTAGCTGCTCCACATGATGTACACAATAACAATGGAAAAAACTCTTACTATGATATGCACGCTATAGAAGTATAGTATGAGTAACAAACACATGGCACTCAGTATGCATCGATCAACTAAGCTCTAAAGATAATGAAAGCATAAATAACATGTAAAGCAGGAATATAAACTACAAGCATCCATCCAAGAAACTAAACATAAATTAGCTAGGGGAAATAGGAATAAACTATCCTATCATCATAGTAATCAGACCTGAAGTGCCAGGCCGTATATCACTAGCCAATATATAAAGAGAAGTGAGGAAAAGTTACATAATAGTATGCAAGGCCAATAATGTATATAAATAATATGAATAAATAAGGAAAAGAGTATGTAGTGACACCATATACATATATAAATATAAGGGAAAACACAAGAGAATACCCTAAGGAACCAACCTATATTTTAAGACACTCTAATTAAGTAGAAAAATCTAGTGTTGTCATAATTAGGGTCCCTAATCATAATTTCTAACCATGAGGTAATTATCCATAATGTAATTTGCCATAAAAAGAAAAAGGGATCATAATCATACTTCCAACCTTAGTGCCAGTCCATAATAAGCCTATCACGAACTAACCAAAATAACAATTATAAAGTAATCGGCTAGTCTGGAAAAACAATACCTAACCAGACTCCTATAAGCCCAGAAGATTCAATAAACACTAAACAAAGAACAACCGTAACCTATATTTAGGCAACCCCCTATAAGGCTGATAGATATAAGCACAAAACAATATGCTAGTGATAGGCAATGACTATTGATGAATGAATTCAATGTAAATCTATAGTATAATGACTGATACCACTACCATAATATACCAAGTGTATGCATCCCCCCAGCACAATAGATCATAAAAGTAGGACCTATAACAACCTTTCTTCTCTGACATAATGGCTAATGGATGAAAGGACCCTAGGGGATTCAATAATATCTATATATACTTACCTGGTACCTATCTAACATTTCTAATAATCATCATCATAACTCTACTCCATCGAGTAATAGAGAGATGTATATATATAATAAGTGCATGGACTCAAACAGTGACTAAAATAATGTAAGTCTATAAATTCATTGCTTGAGATCAACTCTGAGTCTAAATCAGTATCATAGAGTAAAAGGGTTGGGGTCTCTCCCGACCAATGTAAGTAGTAGTGATAAAAGAGAGAGTAAATCATGAATTAGAGTAAGCCTTTTTCTAAGTTTTAGAACATTAACTTTAGTTCCAAAAGCTCATAACTTGGTTAAATAGGGTGGTATAATCCCCACTATAAAAGAATCCATTTAAAAAATGAAAAGTGGAAATAAATCCCTTTCTATAAAATAGTAGTGAAATCACTATTTTACCTAAAATCGTACCACTAATTGAGAATGAAGCTCTAAAAGTATGCATGCCATCACTAGTATTCAAAAAATACTATAATAAGTGCCAAAGCATCCATAACTAAAATCATTCCCTTTCTAAGGGTAGGATACTCACCTGGAGTACAGCTGGTATCTTAACCATGACCTCAGACCCAACAACATATAACTAGCATAAGGATAATACTACAAACTGGGGAAATTATGATCCAATCCACCAAGTCAAATAGTAAATCTTATAGTAAAGGATCCTTAATATGGAAATATGGTTAACATACTTATAACCTAGGGTGATAGGATTCTACAGTTATAACACGTATTCATCTTAAGGATCGGTTCACCCTTCTATACCCAAACTCCAAAATTAGGCTAAGCTATCTTACCCACGTAATATGCAATCTACACCATACATCATCTGTTACATCCTGGGTTTTGGCCTTAGAAATTTTCCTTGAAATCTATTCTTAAAACCCAATATGACTCTAGGGTATGAGCCATATACTAAGGTATGAGTGGTATGGTCCTATCATAAGCTGACCAGTGTTAGTTGGTGGATGGTTTTGATCACTTAAATGGTCACGACTTAGGTGTAAAAGTCACAAAGCTTGGTAAGATTCATATTGGTGACTCATATGGTGGACAACATTTGATTCTGATAGTACTTAATCCTGCCAGGGATAAAGATCATGGGTACAGATCATATGCTGAGGTTACAACTTGGTTGTATGAGTAGTATTCTGTATAATGTCTGATTCAAAGGTTAAGACCTGGGTACGACTGGTGGAAACTAATCGTAAAAAATGGTACAACTTATAAGAGGGTGAATCTTATCCCTATGATGGGGGTTTAAAGGACTTAAGTGGGGGTATTTTGGGTATTTCTATACTTACCCAAATTATGACCCTTTACTTCTAATACACTTAGGAGGTTATTTACCTTATTATTCTATTCATTAACACTTAGAAACTATTCTAAAATATATCATAATTCTCTCAATAGCTTCTGGGGAAAGAAAGCTAGGGTTTTAACTTAGGGATTGCTTTGGGGCTTGCTTTGGTGATTTTATTCAATCATCATACTATGTTTAAGGCATGTTTATCTTCCCTACTTCTTATTTATAAAATGGCATGTATTTTATAGATGTTTTCATGGTTTCAATGTCTTATGGTTTGTGGTTTTCAACTATTAATTGGGGTTTTTTATTTATAATGGTTTGGTTATGGTTTTCTATGGTTTAATTATGTTTTTATATGCACCAATAATGGTTTTGGTCAATTGGGTTGCATGGTAATGGTTTAATGGTCTTTGGAATTGGTTTTGGTTATATTATTCACCCAAGGTGTTTGATAAAATACTTATTAAGATATGTTCATTGCATTGACTTGTTTAAATGGAACTCTTGCTTGTTTTTAGATTATATATGAAACTATAAATAGTGTAAATGGTTTACAAAGATTAAAGTCTAATTGGTTATGGTTGTGAGGAACATGGTAGTCTCCCAAGAGGTTAATATGGTAAATAAAAAGGGCACTTGAGAGTCCCCTTAACCTAAATGGTTGTTTATAGATAAATCTTACAAGTATGGTTGGTATGACGATACCACTAATAATTGACCTTGGTTAATAAATGGCAACTGGATTGTTTAGACATGGTTTTAATATGGGCATTAAAGGTAGGATGTGTAACTATGTCGTGAAAGGTTGAGGTTTTAGAGGGACTGAAACTGGAAACTCATATTTGCTGATATGAGGGGTCTTAGATGACCATATGCGTGTGTCATATTTTATATAAGATGCATGTACTAGTCATCCCACAGGATATTTCCTGGTTGTATAGCTACACGCATTGGGACTTTTTCAGTAGGGGGAGATTAACCCATACGGCCCATAGGTGTGTTTAAATAGCAAGGTTGCATATCATAGGTAAAGGTTTAAGCTGCATGGAAAACCCAGATTTCCTTTCCCGACACTTATATATATGTATGGTTATATGCATCATAGATGGTTTTAGTAGGCTTTTTAAATGGAATTGCTTTATCTTTATCTTGAGGTATATGCTAGCAGTCAATCGTTAACCCATCTACTGGTGGTTGTATACCCACGCTATGCAGGAATTGGCCGTTCGACTCCTCCTACATAGTGATTGAATCAGGGATAACTTTTGGATTAAAGTGGTAAGCGTCTGTCTTTCTGAAAGGATCTATTTTATGATATAGACATTCTTAGACATTTTGTTTTTGTTATGGATATTAGTTTTGTCCATGGTTGGGGGTATGACCCAACCAGATATTTGTATTCTTTTGGATAGAGGCTTTGTGGTACTTTTAGGAGTTGGTATGGGCGGAATCGATATTGAGGTCGACCTTGGCATTAGAATAAGTTGGGAGGCTGGCATCATCAGACATGACTTCTCACTATTTCGTCATATTACATTTTAGGTTTAATTATCATATTATGTCATATTATGTTTTTATATTATCTTTGGTTTGGTATGGTTTGATGGTTGGTTTGGTATGGGTAGACTCGGTTGGGTCGGTCATAGTTGTGACCCTATCCCAGAGTCTTTATGGGTGCATTTACGCAATCTTGTTATATGCTTGAAATTTAGCATATCTAAGGCTTTGAAACATGGTTGGGTTAGGTTAAGGGGGCGGTCCCTGATACTAGTTGGACTTGGGATGCCCATTACCTCTAGGACTTGGTTTGGGTCCTGCCAAGTTGGTATTAGAGCTTTTGGTTCATGGTCAACTGGGAAGTCCGTAAAGCTGTGTCGAGTAAAGTCTCTTTTAGGGGCGTGAATGACTCCACACTCATAAGAGAGAGGCTGTGAGACATTTAGGAATATTTTACTTTCTTTAAATACTCAGTACTGGAATCTTATCTAATCCTTTTTTTTTGTTTTTCAGATCATGTTTCCTTGATCTGAAACACAAAAAAACTCTTTTATCCCATATTGGGATAATGCTAAAGGGGTATCTTCTATATCTAGAGTACATATTTGATCTCATAGACCTATTCCTGATTGTGTTGGAGTTTCTCCTATTCCTCTTACTGCTCCTCATGTCCCTTAGGGTAACGTGATGAACATGGAGTTTTGTTAGTCTATTCATGTTATTGCTTATATGGTCGCTGCTCAGGCTGAGTGAGGTGCAACTAGTGCTTTGTCTGCTAAGGGCATAAGGATTGGCAATTTATAAAGATGGGTCCTCCTACTTTTATAGGAGTGAAGGTAGAGAAATACCCACAGGCTTATTGGATAAACTGGAGAAAATAGTTTAGGTTATGCAGGCTTCTGATGTTGAGGGAGTTATTTTTGAGGCTTATAAGCTCAAAAATACTGCTTATTAGTGGTATGAGAAGTGGGACAAAAATAAGGGTCATATAAGTAGAAGAAGGGTTATGGGAGGCCTTTTTTATTTTCGTAATGGATTGTTTCTTTCCTCAAGAATTGAGAGAACCTAAGATGGAGGAGTTTCTGAACCTCAAGAAAGAGAGGATATCTGTAAGGGAATATACCTTAAAGTTTCATCAGTTGTCAAGGTATGCTTCTGATTTGGTAGCTGATATGAGGTCAAGAATGAGGAAGTTTGCTTCGGGTTAAATAGAGATTTGATTTTGGAAAGCAAGACTTCTTTAATCATTAGGGATATGGACATCTCTAGGTTGATATTTCATATACAACAGGTTGAGGATGAGAAGAGAAGGTCAGAGAAAATTTGGAGATAGGTAGGGAAAGTGAGGTAGATCTTTTGATCAGGGAGGTGTATAGTCTAAAGGTTGTAGAGATAGTGGCAAATGGAAGAAAAAAATATAAGGGAGTTCTAAATCGTTCTCTATTGCCAGTGCTCCTTACCCACAACAGTCAGGCGACAGGTGTTACCAAGGTGGTAATAACTCTCGAGCTCAGGTTGCCCAATCTCATGCAAGTGAAGGTTAGTCTATTTTTTCATGCCCTCCTTTTCGGTTCTGTGGTTGTCCTTATTAGAGATTCTTTAAAGAAAGTAGAGATAAGTGTTTTAAGTATGGTCAGGTAGGCCATTGGCTTAAGGATTATCAGGTCAACAGGGTAGCTACGGGAGCTAATAAAATTCCATTGGCTTCATCTTCTACTCTTACACCTGGCGGTGTAGCATCTGCTCCTGTTACTAATCTTAGTACTATTATTGGATGAAACAGATGGTAGACTTTGGAGTCTCAACAGGAATTTGAGGCATCACCAGATGTTATTACTGGTATATTTCAGCTCTTTTCCCATGACGTTATTGTTTTCTTAATCCGAGCTCTACTTTTTCTTATGTAGCTCCTTATATAGCTGTGTCTTTTAGTTTTGATTCGAAGATTATTTCAGATCCTTTTTTCTGTTTCTACCCCAGTAGGAGACTCGGTCATTGCTTAATAGGTCTATAGGGGTGTGTGGTATCTGTTGGTGATAGAAAAAACTTGGTAGATCTATTTGAGTTAGGGATGGTGGATTTTGATATGATTTTGGGTATGGACTGGTTGCATTCTTGTTATGCGTCTTTAGACTATTAGACTCATAGGGTCATCTTTAGGTTACTTGGTGAGCTGGAAACAGAATGAGAGGGTTGTTCTTGAGCTCTTAGGGGGATATTTATTTCTTATCTTAGAGCTTGAAGGTTAATCTCTAAAGGTTGTGTTTATCACTTGGTTTGGGTTAAAGATTTCAACTCAGAGGGTCCTTTTTTGTGTTAGTTTTGGTAGTTGATAAGTTTCTAGAGGTCTTTTTGAATGATCTCTCTGGTGTTCCTCTAGATAGAGAGATAGAATTTGGTATTGATTTGCTTTTGGACACTCGTTCAATATTTATTCCTCCGTATAAAATGGCTTCAATTGAGTTAAGAAAACTCAAGGAGCAAATTAAGGATCTTCTAGATAAGGGGTTTATTCATCCTAGTATTTCTCCATAAGGTGCATTGGTGTTGTTCGTGCGCAAGAAGGATGGTTCCTCTCTTATATGCATTGACTAAAGGAAGTTAAACAAGGTAATAGTCAAGAACAAATATCCTCTCCCAAGGATAGATACCTGTTTGATTAGTTACATGGTGCTAAGTTGTTTTCCAAGATATATCTTTAGTCTGGGTACCATTAGCTTAAGATTAGGGAGGTAGATATCCCTAAGATGGCTATTTGTACTCGGTATGAGCATTTTGAGTTCTTGGAGATGTTATTTGGGTTGACCAATGCTCTGACAGAATTTATGGATTTGATGAACAGGGTGTTCAGCCAATATTTTGATCTCTTTGTCATTGTCTTTATTGATGACATTCTAGTGTATTCAAGAAGTGAGGTGGATTATGCTAATCACCTCTGTATGGTATTGCAGACCTAAAAGGAATAACAATTGTTTGCTAATTTCTCTAAGTGTGAGTTATGGTCAAATGCTATGACTTTCTTGGGTCACATTATTTCTAGTAAGGGGATAATGGTTGATCCTCAAAAGGTTGCTGCGATGAAAAGGTGGCGTAGGCCCACGACTCCATTCTATATTTGGAGCTTCTTGGGTTTAGCTGAGTATTATAGGTAGTTTGTGGAAAGCTTTTCATCGATAGCTACTCATTTGACTAAGTTAACTCAGAAGAAGGTTAAGTTTTCTTGGTTAGATGCTTATGATGAGAGTTCTACGAAGTTAAAGGATAGGTTGACTTTGGCTCTGATTTTTACTTTACCAAAAGGCAATGAGGGGTTTGTGGTTTATTGTTATACATCTCGAGTAGGCCTTGGCTGTGTTTTGATGTAGTATGGAAAGGTGATTGCCTATGCTTCTAGGCAGTTGAAGGTGCATGAGAGTAATTATCCAACTCAAGATTTGGAGTTGTTGGTGGTTGTGTTTACATTAAAAATATGGCGGCATTATCTGTATGGTGTTCACGTGGATATCTTTTTAGATCAAAGAGTCTTCAGTACCTGTTCATATAGAAGAAGCTTAATATCCAACAAAGAAGATGGCTTAAGCTTCTCAAGGACTATGATATGAGTCTTTACTATCACCCCGGTAGGGCTAACATGGCTGTTGATGCTCTTAGAAGGTTGTGTATGGAAAGTTTAGCTCATGTGGAGGAAGGAAAATGGGAATTGGTCAAGGATATTCACTGCTTAGCCAATGTTGGAGTTCATCTCTTGGATTCCAAAGATGGTGGTATAGTGGTGCAAGAAGTGGTTTGATTATATCTTGCTGCAGATATTAAGGAGAAATAAGTGTTGGATTCGGTCTTGATGAAAATCAAGAGTGATGCTGGTGGGAAAAAGGTGGCAGTGTTTGAGATTAGTAATGATGGTACTTTGTGGTACCAAGGGAGGCTGTGTGTTTCAAATGTCAATGGGTTGCAACAAAGGGTTTTGGTTGAGGTGCACGAGTCATGCTATGTTGTCCATCCTGGCTCAACAAAGATGTTTCATAATCTTAAGGAGATCTATTAGTGGAATGGTATAAAGAAGGATGTGGTTGATTTTGTGGCAAAGTGCATGGTGTCTCAATAGGTTAAGATTGAGCACATAAGGCCTGATGTGTTGTATCAAGAAATAGAGTTGCCTAAATAGAAGTGGGAGATGATCAATATGGATTTCTTTACTGGGCTTCCTCATTCTTGAAACTAATTTTATTCGATTTGGGTCATCATGGATAGGATGACTAAGTCCGCTCACTTTTTGCTAGGGAGGACTACATTTTAGGTGGAAGATTATACGAAGTTTTATTTTTAAGTGATTGTAAAGCTACATAGGGTGATTATTTCTATTATTTCTGATTGTGCTACGCAGTTTATGTCTTGTTTTGGGCTGTCTTTCTAGAATGGATTTGGGACTAAAGTTGGTCTAAGTATGGCTTTTGATCCATAGTCGGATGGGCAAACGGAGAGAATAATTCAGACATTAGAGGACTTTCTTCCGACATGCATGATTCATTATGGTGGTAGTTGGGTTGAGCATCTACATTTGGTAGACTTTTCTTACAATAATAGCTATCATTCTAGTATTGGTATGACTCCTTTTAAGGCATTGTATGGTAGTGGGTGTAGATCTCCTATTGGATTATTTGAGCTTGGTGAGGTGGATATGTTTGGTATTGATTTGTTTTATCAAGCGATGGAGAAGGTGAAGGTGATTTGGGGTAGTCTTAAAGCTGCATAGAGTCACCAAAAGACTTATGCGATTGTTAGGCATAGATACTTGAAGTTTGAGGTTGGGGACATGGTGTTTCTAAAGGTGTCTCTAATGAAGGGAGTAGTGCAGTTTGGCAAGAAGGGGAAGCTCAGTCCTTGGTTTATTGGTCCTTATATTATTTCGTGGAGAGATAGTAATGTTACTTATTACTTGGAGTTGCTATTTAGTTTGGATTTGGTTCATCCGATCTTTCATGTTTCCATGTTGAGAAAGTGCATTGGTGATCCTTCTTTGGTTGTTCCTTTGGAAGGGTCGGATATCTCAGATTCTTTGTCTTATGAAGAGGTCTTGGTTGATATATTGGATAGGTTCATCGGTTGCGGACCAAGGATGTGGCTTTAATTAAGGTTCTGTGGTGAAACCATAAGGTAGAATAAGTTACGTGGGAAGTGGAAGAGGACATAAAGTCCAAGTATACATTCTTGTTTTCTGCTCTTGATATTCATGCGGAAGACATGTGTTCCTGAACATATCTTTATTTTTGAGTTTGTTAAAGGAAAGATTAATGTCTTTGCCTCTTTGTTTCCGAACTTTGATGAAGGTTGGGAATATGTTTGATAAAGAAAATGACTCTCTATATGGTTACCCTTACCTTATCCGTCATTTGGGGATGATTGTTACTAGTGGGGAAGAATGTTACATCCTAGGTTTTGGCCTTAGAAATTTTCCTTGAAATCTGTTCTCCGAACTTAATACAACTCTAGGGTATGAGCCGTATGCTGGGGCACGAGTTGTATGGTCCTATTGTATGTTAACTAGTGTTAGTTAGTTGGATGGTTTTGATCACTGGAATGGTCACGACTTATGGGTACAAGTCGTAAGGCTGTGTACGAGTCGTATCAGTGACTCGTATGGTGGGAAGTGTTTGATGCTCCTAGTAATTCATTCTGCCAGGTAAATGAATCATGGGTACGGATTGTATGCTGGGGTTATGACTTGGCTGGATGAGTTGTATTCTGGACACTATCTGGTCCAAAGTTTAAGGCCTAGGTATGATTGGTGGAAACCAATCGTAAGAAAGGGTACAACTCGTATGAGGGTTAGCCGTATCCCCGTGATGGGTTTTTAAGGGACTTAAGTGGGGGTCTAGACATTTTCCTACTTACCCTAATTATTACCCACGACTTCTAATACACTTAGGAGGTTATTTACCCAATTATTCTATTCATTAACACTTAGAAACTATTCTAAAATGCATCATAATTCTCTCAAGAGCTTTTGGGGAAAGAAAGCTAGGGTTTCAACTTTGGGATTGCTTGGGGGCTTGCTTTGGTGATTCTCTTCCATTATCTTTCTTGGTTTAAGGCATGTGTCTCTTCCCTGCTTCTTATTTCTAAGAAAGCATGGATTTTATGGATGTTTTCATGGTTTCAATGTTGTATTGTTTATGGTTTTCAACTATTAATTGCGGGTTTTATTTATAATGGTTTGCTTATAGTTTTCTATGGTTTAATTATGCTTTTATATGCATCAATGATGGTTTTGGGCAGTTGGATTGCATGGTTATGGTTTAATGGTCTTTGGAATTGGTTTTGGTTATATTATGCCCCCAAGGTGTTTGATAAATGCTTATAAAGATATGTTCATTGGATTGGTTTCTTTAAATGGAACTCTTCTTGTTTTCAGCTTATATATGAAGCTATAAATGGTTTAAATGGATTACAAAGGTTAATGGTTAATTGGTTATTCTTGTGGAGAACATGGTAGTCTCCCAAGAGGTTAATAGGGTAAATGGAAATGGCACTTGAGAGTCTCCTTAACCTAAATGGTTGGTTATGGATAAATCTTTCAAGTATGGTTGGTATGACGATACCACTAATAATTAGCCTTGGTTAATAAATGGTAACTGGACAGTTTAGACATGGTTTTAATTTGGGTATTAATTGGTGGATGTGTAACTAAGCCGTGAAAGGTGGAGGTTCCAGGAGGACCATAACTGGAAACTAATATTTGCTAATATGAGGGGTCTTCGATGACCAAGTACGAGTGTCACGTTTTATATTGGAGGGATGTACTAGTCATCCCATGAGATATTTCCTAGTCGTGTGGATACACACACTGGGACTCTTTCTGTAGGAAGAGCTATATGGGTGTGTTTAAACGACAAGGTTACAAGATTTAATACCCCGGAAATTTTTTCATCGAAATTTTATGCGTAAACGTATTGGATCCTATCTTCGAGAATGATTTATAATTTTTTTGTGTGTCATTTCTTGGATTTCGACCCACCTTTTCTTAGAGCATCAAATAAGCTTTCCAATGATAAGAGGATCACCCAAAACAGACACTCGAGCGATGAGTTACAACCATTCCGATCAAACTACGACCATTCCGATCGAACTGTGAACAGTAAAATGTGCAGGAAAAAAAAAATACTGAAACCAGGCGATTTTTTTGGTCAACTTCAAATGATCAGAACTCCTTGTACATAATGAACTGTGTGAGTTGCTATATATCAACGGAAAGCCCTAAGAGTATTCTTTCCAATAAGATTGGGTTCATCCAATTTGGACATCGGATTAAAAAGTTATGGCCAATTTACTTCAGCCTATCGGATAGATCAGTGAAGGACAGATTCGGGTTTTATTTATTTATTTGGGGCATTTTGGTCTTTCACCACTCTTTTAATGCTCTATAAATACCCCATTCAGCTGAGAACTTATATTATTTTCCTCTCATTTCTCTTATATGTATATATATATATATATATATATATATATATATATATATATATCAAGTTAGGGTTAGGGTTTTGAATTGGGGGAAATTAATTGGAGGCTTTGATTCAAGAATTTCTTCCGTCAATCTCTTCCGGCCACAAAATCTAAGGTATGCAAGTATTTATCTATGGACTCCTTTCGTCCATAGAGTCCACGAATCTCTTTTTGAAAGTTCAAGTTATGTATATATATAAATATATTTATATATATTTTCTAGACTTTGATGATTTATATATACATATATATATATATATATGTTGATTGATATTTGATGGTTGAGGATTATGTATGTTACTTGATATATGTATATATATATATATGTTGATTAAGCATGTTGGTTGATATATATATGTGTGTGGTGATGGTGTATGTTGGTGGATATATGCATATGATGATTATGTGTGTTGGATGAGATATAAGAACATGAGAATTTTGAAGAATTCACCAATGCCTAAAAGTGCATGTAAGGTGTTTGTGGAATTGTCTAAGAGGCTATAAATTTACGTTCTTAGGATAAAATAAGTTCTAAATGACTAGACTACTTTCTATGTATACGTTCAACATGAACTCCATGTTATTGTCTAAAATTAGGGATGTTGTGTGGAAGGCTTATGATATGGTTGTAAGTACGGACGAGGGATTCTGTTAGCGGAATTAAGATGAATGATGGTGTTGTGGCACATGTAATTGTTCATACTGACCTATGCCTACATGGTGTATGCAAGGTAATTGTAGAAATGCCTAGTTGAAGAAGAATGGATCGTATGACCCCTTGTGATCGAAGTGATGAGTTCATACCATACTTGAATGCTACGTGTTTATTATGATGCTTGAGGGAAATGCTAAGGCCATTAGGCCATGCTAAGTGTGAAATGTCTAATTATGGGTTGAATTGTATATATCAAGATCTTAAAGGAAAGAACCTGGAGAAGTGAACCATGATGTGTTGAATGTATGTTATTTGTGTGTATCCTAATTGGATGAACTATGTTATGTTGTATTCTTCCTTAACCATATGCATCCTTGTTGAATGATCTATGATGTAATGGCATGAGATCCCAATACTTGTATATGAATATGATTTTCAAATGATTGGTGTGAGGTGTTAATGAATGCATGGTGCATGATGGCTTGTGGGCATGTGAGTATGCATTGTTGTATACTATGTATTACTTATGTTATGGATTGCTGGGGGTACGTATGCCCGAAATAGTTTGCTGGTCGAGAGTTGAATCTGTTCCGCGATAATCTTAGTCGTGCTACGATCGATGAATTTTTGATGATTTGAGAACTTAACATGAATTCTGTGAGAACTTAGTATGTGGGTTTTTGAACAAGAATTTATTTTCAATCTTGTGCCCAAAGAATTGATTTTATCATTGGATTTTCATGATTTTGTAAAGTGGGTAAATACCCAAGATGTTTTAATGATGAATTATGAGGTTATGAAAAATATAAATTGTTTAAGATTTGATGTACATGATTACTTTATTATTCCCAAGTGATGATTTGATATGGTGAATTTCATATTTCTACCATGAGTTGATATTTCAAGTGTTTTCAAGATATGATTTATGGAACTTTGAATCGTCCGATATTGGTATACATAATAAGCTTATTATCTTGTTTTCTTGAATTGAGATTTTATGCCATAAATTACATACCACTACTATGAAATTATTTTTTTGAGGATTCTTGATATAAGAGCCATGATTTGAGTTATATTACGACATACAAAATCTTACTATGATTTGAAGATCTTAAATGCTTTTCAAAAGCTATTGTACTGATTTGAATATTGGAATGAAAGAATGATCATTTGAGAATATTGATTTGCATCTGCAGAGTTGGGATTATTTATATTGATTTTAAGCTCGCAGAGACGAAATATTGTGTTATTGATACCATGTTGATGTTGAGGAAAATTAAAATATTTTGAGCTTAAATGTGTTGAGTTAGGAATCCACAAATTGATATGATTTGATAAATGAGAAAGAGATTTGATTTGGTCTTTATGATAGATCCTTGTGATGTTGTGGTGGATTTCCTAACGCGTTCTGAGCTAGTCGGGGAGTATTACTTAGCACCAAGAGGGAGATTTGGTATTTTCCCAAACCTATGTGCCACCGTAGGGTTGTTGATGATGATATTATTCGCCAGAGAGCCAAATTGTGATTATGAAAGCTTTAAGGTTGTACTCCCTGGCAAGAGTACAACACTCCCGCCAATGGGAGTTCTCTCCCTAGAAGGGCAAACATTTGTATTCCACGTGGCTCACGTGGGGTTGTCGGTTATAGGAAACTCCCCTGTCCATAAGAGTATGTTTCTTGAACTATCGAGTCGCTCCGAGTCTTGAGTTGATGAGTTTGGTTGTCTATGATGAGTCATGAGAATTTATGATGAATATTGATGATTTTATGATGATTTATGGGATTTTACTTATGTTTTCCTCTCTATAATATTATGAGAAGTATGGATAATAAAATTCAAGCCATGTGAGTCTTCATTTTTCGTATGCATGTTTTATGAAATCAAAGATGTTATTCAAATTATTGTGTGCACCCCCACATATTTAGTTGCTTATAAGGAGTCATGGTGAGTTTTGTAACTACTTCCCATGGTTTCTGCGTCAGTATAAATCTTCAGGAGTCAGGGGTGTGAGTGTATTCAATTGATTAGTATTGATATCCTGTGATTCAGTAATGCAGTACCCCAGTGCAGTAGTGAGTTTCGAGGACAGTAAAGTGGTTTTCGAGCTATGGTATCTGGAGTCGTTATAATTTTTATAGTGGTTGTGAACTGTGCATTCATATATGTGTACTCATTCATTATTCTCATGATTATTCTGTTGATTAAATATTCATGCATAAGCCCTTACATTTAGCCTTCCCTGCTTTCATACTTAGTACATCTTAGCACTGACGCATTTGAGGTATGGTGTTCTTTTATTTTTGGGCACCATAGGTTCAGAGGAGTTAAACTTGGAGCATCTTAGAAGTCACTTGTATAGCAGTAGTGGGTGCAGCAGTGAGTCCTCATCATCTGAGGATGTTGTTATTACATTATTTGATTTTTGTAGACGAAGTTAGTAGGGGGAATTGTCCCTTCAACTCCACAGTTTAGGCAGTGTAGAGGCTTTTCAGACAGATGTATCAGTGTGTATATTTCTAGATGTTTGAACCTTATGGCAAGTGTTAGCCAGTTTTTGCATGTATTTTATTATATTATGTAGTGAACAGGTATAGATATTAGAAAAAGGGTTAGCTTGTGGTACTTTAGGATCATAAGCACCGTTTGGTATTCTGGTTCTCGGGAATTGGGGCATTACAAACTTGGTATCAGAGCCTAAGGTTCAACAGTGTCCTAGGGAGTCTAAAAACCCGCATCTAGTAGAGTCTTGTACAAGAGTGTGTTGCGCGCCACATTCATGTACGAGAGGCTATGGGATGTTTAGAAGAGTTTCCGTTCGTTCATTATCCAGATCGTTCTATAGCAAGATTTTCTAAGAGAGTTATGTAGACTCTTGTAATGATCTACTTATGTCAGATTTACCTTACTCTTAAGGTAATAGAAGTAGTGAACCCAAAGTATTTTAGATAGAACTTTCTCTGACGGTCCCCGCAGATAGTTTTGGGACAGTGTTCTCTAAAGTAAGAAGAGTATGCCTTATGGGGTTAGCTGTTTATATGGTGAATGAATAGGCTTAAAATTATATATGTAAGAATCTAAGTGTGGAAGTTGGGAATTATATGTGTTGATTGATAGAGATATAGTTGCGATTCTCATGGTGTGGAGAAGTATAAGTTTAAGAGATGTGATATTTGAAGGCTAGAATGAGAATAGTATGTTTATTAAAGATTTGTGGATATTCATGTTATGTTTTAGAAGCTAAGCTTGAATCTTTGAAGAATGTAAGTTTGTGGACTCCAAACTAAGTATTAAGATGTGAGTGTGGTATTAGTAGCCTATGAAGAAATGAAGCAGATAATGTGTTTAGTGAGACAAGTAGGTGTTGAAAAGAGTGTATGCATATGATGATGATTGTAGAGACTAAGGAAAGATAAGAGTTGTATTCCAAGAAGTAGCATTGGTATTGAATTTATGTTTTTAGGTGTAGTCTTTCTGGATGAATTAAATTATCATTTTGTGCACCGTTGTGCCTCTGACTTTAGAGTACATTGGTTGTAGTTCATTTCGGGGTTTAGCCAAGTGTTCAAAAGTGTCTGACGATGACTTAAAGCTGAGAGGAGGATGATAGAGAAAGTGACAAGTCAGGCCCTCAGAATCTGGTAGTGGTGCCAGTAGGTATGGAAAAGCAGTAAAGGGAGACAGTTCCCGACCCATTCTTATTTCAGTGAAATATCTAGAGGGACCTTGGGTCCCAAGGGGGAGATACCCCATAATGTTATAATAATTGCATGTCCATTCTCTTTCTATGATGTTAACCTCATGGTTCGTTGCATTTCTAGTTATGCTTTCGAGAATTCGGTATATTAGGTATATTTGTATTTAATATGCACGTTCAATAGAAAGGAACTTGAATTGTGGGCATGTTTGAACATGTATTGAAGAGATTGGTTGGTTTATGATTCTGTGCATTTGAGATGCATGTGTGTTGTGAAAATTTACCCATAAGTGGGTTGTTGGATGTTTTATGCGATAGATGTGCATGACTAGTGAACGTACGCAGAGTATTGGTTGCTTCAGTCGTGTGGTTATGTTTTGAGATGTGTTGCTCTCTTGAATAAACCTAGTCGATTAGTGTTCTTAATCTGGCCTTCACATTCGAGGAAGAATGTTTCCAAGGGGGATATGATGTAATACCCCGGAAAATTTTTCGCCGAAATTTTGTGCGTAAACGTATTGGATCCTATCTTCGAGAATGCTTTATAATTTTTCTATGTGTCATTTATTGGATTTCGACCCACCATTTTGTAGAGCATCGAGTAAGATTTCCAACGATATGTGGATCACCCAAAACGGACACTCGAGCGATGAGTTACGACCATTCCGATCAAACTACGACCATGCCGATCGAACTGTGAACAGTAAAATGTGCAGAAAAAAAAAATACTGCAGCCAGGTGATTTTTTTGGTCAACTTCAAACGATCATAACTCTTTGTTCATAATAAACTGTGTGAGCTGATATATATCAACGGAAAGCCCTGAGAGTCTTCTTTCCGATAAAATTAGTTTCATCCAATTTGAACATCGGAGTAAAAAGTTATGGCCAATTTACTTCAGCCTATCAGATAGATCACTGAAGGACAGATTTGGGTTTTATTTGTTTCTTATGGGCATTTTGGTCTTTCACCACTCTTTTAAACCTCTATAAATACCCCATTTAGCTGAGAACTTGTATTGTTTTCCTCTCATTTCTCTTATATATATATATATATATATATATCAAGTTAGGGTTAGAATTTTGAATTGGGGGAAATTAATTGGAGGCTTTGATTCAAGAATTCCTTCCGTCAATCTCTTCCGGCCACGAAATCTAAGGTATGCAAGTATTTATCTATGGACTCCTTTCATCCATAGAGTCCACGAATCCCTTTTTGAAAGTCCAAGTTATGTATGTATGTATATGTATATATATATATATATATATATATATATATTCTAGTCTTTGATGATGTGTATATATATATGTTGATTGATATTTGATAGTTGAGATATATATGAGGATTATGTATGTTACTTGATATATATATATATATATGATGATTATGCATGTTGGTTGATATATATATGTGTGTGGTGATGGTGTATGTTGGTTGATACATGCATGTGATGATTATTTGTGTTGGATGAGATATATGGGGTGGCGGAAAATATGAGAATTTGATGAATTTACCAATGCCTAAAAGTGCACGTAAGGTGTTTGTGGAATTGTCTAAGAGGCTATATATTTACGTTCTTAGGATATAATAAGTTCTAAATGAGTAGACTACTTTCTATGTATACGTTCAACATGAACTCTATGTTATTGTCTAAAATTGGGGATGTTGTGTGGAAGGCTTATGATATGGTTGTAAGTGCGGACGAGGGATTTAGTTGGTGGAATTAAGATGAATGATGGTGTTGCAGCACATGTAATTGTTCATACTGACCTATGCCTACATGGTGCATGCAAGGTAATTGTAGAAATGCCTAGTTGAAGAAGAATGGATCGTATGACCCCTTGTGATCGAAGTGATGAGTTCATACCGTACTTGCATGCTACGTGTTTACTATGATGCTTGAGGGAAATGGTAAGGCCATTAGGCCACGCTAAGTGTGAAATGTCTAATTATAGGTCGAATTGCATATATCAAGATCTTAAAGGAAAGAACCTTGAGAAGTGAACCATGATGTGTTGAATATATGTTATTTGTGTGTATCCCGATTGGATGAACTATGTTATGTTGTATTCTTCCTAAACCATATGCATCTTTGTTGAATGATCTACGATGTAATGGAATGAGATCCCAATACTTGTATATGAATATGATTTTCAAATGATTGGTGTGAGGTGTTAATGAATGCATGGTGCATGATGGCCTGTGGGCATATGAGTATGTGTTATTGTATACAATGTATTACTTATGTTATTGATTGTTGGGGGTACGTATGCTCGAAATAGTCTGCTGGTCTTGAGCTGAGTCAGTTCCGCAATAATCTTAGTCGTGCTACGATCGATGAATTTTTGATGATTTGAGAACTTAACATGAAATCCGTGAGAACTTAGTATGTGGGGTTTTGAACAAGAATATCTTTTCATTCTTGTGCCCAAAGAATTGATTTTATCATTGGAATTTCATTATTTTGTAAAGTGGGTAAATACCCAAGATGTTTTAATGACGAATTATGAGGTTATGAAAAATATAAATTGTTTAAGCTTTGATGTACATGATTACTTTATTATTCCCAAGTTATGATTTGACATGGTGAATTTCATATTTCTACCATGAGTTGATATTTCAAGTATTTTCAAGATATGATTTATGAAACTTTGAATCGGCCAATTTTGGTATACATAATAACCTTATTATCTTATTTTCTTGAATTGAAATTTTATGCCATAAATTGCATACCACTACTATGAAATTATTTTTTTGAGGATTCTTGATATAAGAGTCATGATTTGAGTTACATTACGACATACAAAATCTTACTATGATTTGAAGATCTTAAATTCTTTTCAAAAGCTATTGTCATGATTTGAATATTTGAATGAAAAAATGATCATTTGAGAATATTGATTTGCATCCGCAGAGTCGGGATGATTTATATTGATTTTAAGCTCGCAGAGACGAGATGCTGTGTTATTGATAGCATATTGATGTTGAGGAAAATTAAAATGTTTTGAGCTAAAATGTGTTGACTTAGGAATCCACAAATTGATATGATTTGATAAATAAGAAAGAGATTTGATTTGGTCTTTATGATAGACCCTTGTGATGTTGTGGTGGATTTCCTAACGCGTTCTGATCTAGTCGGGGAGTATTACTTAGCACCGAGAGGGAAATTTGATATTTTCCCAAACCTATGTGCCACCATAGGGTTGTTGATGATGATATTGTTGGCCAGAGAGCCGAATTATGATTATGAAAGCTTTAAGGTTGTACTCCCTAGCAAGAGTACAACACTCCCGCCAATGGGAGTTCTCTCCCTAGGAGGGCAAACATTGGTATTCCACGCGGCTCACATGGGGTTGTCGGTTATAGGAAATTCCCCTGTCTATAAGAGTATGTTTCTTGAACTATCGAGTCGCTCTGAGTCTTGAGTTGATGAGTTTGGTTGTCTATGATGAGTCATGAGAATTTATGATGAATATTGATGATTTTATGATGATTTATGGGATTTTACTTATGTTTTCCTCTCTATAATATTATGAGAAGTATGGATAGTAAAATTCAAGCCATGTGAGTCTTCATTTTCCGTACGCATGTTTTACAAAATCAAAGATATTATTCAAATTATTGCGTGCACCCCCACATATTTAGTTGCTTATGAGGAGTCATGGTGAGTTATGTAACTACTTCCCACGATTTTGTGTCAGTATAAATCTTCAGGAGTCAGGAGTGTGAGTGTATTCGATTGATCAGTGTTGGTATCCTGTGATTCAGTAATGCGGTACCCCAGTACAGTAGTGAGTTCCAAGGATAAAAGTGGTATCCGAGCTGTGGTATCTGGAGTCGTTATAATTGTTATAGTGGTTGTGAACTGGGCATTCATATATGTGTACTCGTTCGTTATTCTCATGATTATTCTGTTGATTAAATGTTCATGCATAAGTCCTTGCATTTAGCCTTCCCTTACTGCATACTCAGTACATAATAGTACTGACACATTCGCGCTATGGTGTTCTTTTATTTTGGGGCACTCTAGGTTTAGAGGAGTGAAACTTGAAACATCTTAGAAGTCACTTGTATAGTAGCAGTGGGTGCAGTAGTGAGTCCTCATCATCCGAGGATGTTGTTATTACAGTATTTGATTTTAGTAGACAGAGTTAGTTGGGGAAATTGTCCCTTCAACTCCACAGTTCAAGCAGTATAGAGGATTTTCAGACAGATGTATTAGTGTGTGGTTTAAGGTATTGTATATTTCTAGATGTTTGAACCTTATGGCAAGTGTTAACCAGTTTTCGCATGTATTTTATTATATTATGTAGTGAACAAGTACAAATATCAGAAAAGGGTTAGCTTGTGGTCCTTCGGGATCATAAGCACCTTGTGGCTTTCTGATTCTCGGGAATCGGGGCGTTACACATAACCTAGGTAAGGTTTTAACTGAATGGTAATCCTAGATTCCATTTCCTGACACTTATATATATGTATGGTTCTATGCATCATGGATGGTTTTACTTGGTTGTTTAAATGGCATTACTTTATTCTTATCCCGAGAAACATGCTTGAGGTCATTCGCTAACACATCTAATGGATGCTGAAGTCCGACACTATGCAGGAACTGTTCGTTCTTCTCCTCTTACATAGTGATTGACTCAGGGTTTTTGGATTAAAGTGGTGAGCTTCCATCTTTCCGAAAGGATCCATTTCTTGATATGGACATTCTTAGACATTTTGCTTCTATTTTGGATATTAGTTTTGGCCATGGTTTGGGGCAAGTCCCAACTAGATGTTTCTATTCTTTTGGATATTGGTTTTATGATACTTTTGGGGGTTTGTACGGGCGGGATCGGTATTGGTGTCATCCTTGAAATTAGAATAAGCTGGGAGGCTGGCATCATTGGACATGATTTCTCACTATTCTATCATATTACATTTTAGGTTCAATTATCATATTATGTTTTGATATTCTCTTTGTTTTGGTATGTTTGGATGGTTTGTTTGGTACGGGAAGACTTGGTTGGGTTGGTTACAGATGTGACCCTATCTAGAGTCTTCATGAGAGCATTTACGCAATCTTGTTGTATGCTCAAAATTCAGCTCATCTAAGGTTATGAAAGGTGGTTGGGTTGGGTTAAGGGGGTGGTCCCTGGTCCTGGTTGGACCTAGGGATGCCCATTACGTCTAGGCCCTAGTTCGGGTCATGACATCATCTTACAAAGAACAGATACTGAAAACTACCTCGATGCTGAACCGTAAGTCCAGAGTCATCCACAAATTGCTCATTTTTGCTCTACGATCCTCAAAATGCTGGCACACTATCAAAATAATATTCTACACGCAAATAAGAGTAAAATGAGACCTAAATTGCTAAATAAAAATTGGGTCAGAATTTGAGTCAAGAATAGTCCTGTGGGGCCCATAAATGGAATCCAAAATTGAATCCATCACCAGATCCCTCGAAGGACAAGGAATGTATACTCAAAACTTTAGGACAAATAGTGGATAAACTGAGGCCAAATCAGACCCTAAGGTGTAAGGATTTTAAGACCTATTTTCTATAAATTTTCAATAAAAAAGAATGGAATTTGATGGAAAAAATGATGGGAAATGACCACAGAGTTTTAGTCTAACGTTTGCTTCAGTGGATGATTCCCCATTCTTTCCCTCTCTTCAAGATCTTAAAACTGGTGGAAAATAATTGAGAAAATAAAGGGAAAATTAGATGAAGAAGGGGGATTTAACAATCCCAAGTGCTGCTAAAGCGATCACTTGTCCACTTATGTGGCTACCGCTTAAGCATCACAAGTCCGCTAAAGTGGCCGTGCATAGGGATGCAGGAATTACTAGAGTAGTTTCTTGGCTGCTAAAGTGATATCCTCTTAAATGGACCTTGACCGCTAAAGTAAACCTCAACCATATGGCCAAGGCTGCTAAAGAAGCTTCGGTCACTAAAGAAACCATCTCTTAAGTGACTCTTTGACTGCTTAAGAGGTCAAACTAGATATTAGGCCCTCGGTTTTGACTAAGTCCAAAGATACTCCGACCAGGTGCTCGAGATTCATTTATAACTAGATGCACTCAAACGAACTATGTTGCCATACCAAATTTGATATTTCAAACTCAATAGACTCAACAAGACTTTTATTCGAGTTCGTTTTGAAAATATGGAGCCTATACTTATAGTTTTAATTTTCATAGAACCACCCAATAGCCCAAAATGATTCCGGAAGCCTTGGAACCTGAACCAATGATCCCTTTAGCCTAAAATCAACATTTTAAAGCTGATGGCAGTGTCAAAATTCTCATCCAAGGCCTTTTACTAGGACTTTTTGTCCATGACCAATTCCTTAACAATGAAAGTTCCAAAATAGAAAAATCAACCTTAAACCTAAGAAAATTGCCCGATAACTAAACCAACAATTTTAAAACATCATAAATGACTGGTAGTCACTATGGGAAGGCTCAAAATATTAAAAATGTTCATAAATCAAGAAATAACCTAGAGGGTCATTATAGCGGCAGAGTCTGACATACAAAGTAGTTACCCTTAACTTCTTACCAATTAAGTTATTTATTTACCTTATAGTTCAAGGGTCAACTAGAGTTTTAGTGGTGGATGCTAAATGACCCAAATCTGTGAATTTTTCATTTCACGCATTTTGACCATTTTTTCCTCCCTCGTAATTGCTTTTAGTTATCAAGTTTGAGGAAAGTTGGCTTAGTTCTTGATGCAATCAGAAATGATTTGTACGAGTTTATGATTTTTAGAGGCTTAAGAAACCATATAATTGCCTTTGGACAGCATTAGTTATTCTGTGTGATGGAAAAATAGATTGTGCCAGTAGATCCAGGATATTGAATCTGAGTTATTAGGAAAGTTGGTTTGATTTTGGGGCCTTTATATCTCATTTTGATCCATTGTTTGGAAAATAATGAAGGGGGTCCTAGGGATTAATTTTATGAAGGAAATTTTTTTTTGAAAATTCGACATGCTGTTGAGTCTGGAATGTTAAAATTAGCCTAGTAACATAGTTTATTTGTGTTCACTAGAGTTCAAACAAATTCTGAGTGTTAATCGACAACTTTGCATTTAGCTAAGTTTCTGGTGTAGCTATTATAGCATCCAAAACACCACTTTAGTGATGACTGCTTAAGTAGCAAAACACCACTTTAGCAATCTTGATTCACCAATCACCTACCGCTAAAGCGGGCACTTGACCGTTTTAGCGGGTGCCTCTTTAGTGGAAGGGGACCACTTTAGTAAGCCTAGCCTCATGGGACAAATGTCTTTAGTTCTCACCCACCACCTAATAAATAACAACTTAAGCGGCCAAAGTTGAATGTGTGTGTGTGTATATATATATATGCTCTTTTTCACATTTTTCCTCCACTTGTAGATCTTTGAGCTTTAGGTTTGGATTCTTGAGGATTTGTTAAGCTCTAAAACTTTAATGCTATTATTTTTATCAAATATATCATCAACAAAAACTTTAAATCACTACTTCAAAATAGAAATTTGGGATTCTTACACTTAAAGTTAAAATAGGGTTTTTCTTCGATTTGGATATTATTTTAAACCCATTTCATGTGGGTCTTATCCTGTAGGCTCCTATAACCGTGGAAAATGTGTTTTTTTTTGTTTAAATTTTGATTTTTACCTTTTTATTTTCAAACTCATTTTCAAACCCATTTTGGACCAGACTCAAATATGGGCAATATAGGTATTATTAGTTTCTTGTAATATGTAGATACTTTATTTGAATATTGTAGTTGATTATGATTCCATTTGCAAAGGGAAGGCTCCATGTTCAAGCACTTTAGACCTGAATTTCTTTGTTTCGAGTTAGGTTATGGCTTAACTTCTTTCAGATTTAGCTGGGTAATTAATAAATAGGTAAAGCATGCTGTGGGTTGGGAAAAATGATTATGTGGTTTATATTTTTAGGTTACTTTTACTATTGTGTGCCAATGTGAGATTATATTCTATTGTGATTGGTTTGTGATATCCGACATTATGTGTAGCCCGTGTTGCGACTTTATTTGACATCATTGTCTTTGCCTGTTTTAAATTATTTTATTCTAGATATGATGCCCATGAGGGGCTTATTTTACTAATATAGTCTTTATTTGAGCATTGGTTGACTTTATCAAGATAGAAATACCCGAGTTAAGGGTTGGTATAGTATTAATGATGTCTTGCATGCATATTTATTCTAATGGTGCCTTATTGGAATTGATGATCATGAATTGTGGACATATTGAGTTATTTTCTGGACTCACTTATATATATACCTTTTGGATGGATTGGATATCATCATATTGAGTTGAGTGTGAGCATTACATCCTTATCCCATGCATATACATTCATGAGATACTGGTGTTGACAACTAATATTAGCTATCCTTTTCTTATAATTAAGTTATCTATGATTCTTAGTCCTAATGCTTTATCAAAATGATGTTTCTAACCATTGTATTAATTTCAATAATTTTGGCATAAATAGAAAAATTCTCTTTTACTTCTTATACACACAAAAATAAACACACTTGCATATTCTTGATATCACATCGAATATTTAAAGATTACTCTCTTCACTATTTTTTGAAAAAAATAATATTAGTATGTTTACTTTTATGTTTTAACTCTAAGCAAATTTTGTCATATCATTATAGTATTTTCTAAGAACAGTTCTTTAATTATGAAATATAATTATGTTTCTTTAGCTTTATATGTATATGTATATATACGTACGTCGTGGAAAATTAATTAAGCTGAAAGAAGAATTGATAAATTGATTAAAGGGAGTACAATTGGAGAAAATCATAACTTTTTTTATTCGGGCCAAATATTTAGTTGTTTTTAGGCTTAAAGTGTGCAACCTAACCTAAAATATTTGACCCAACCCAATACTCATTCTAACTAATTCCTAACCAGATATCCTATCCCTTATTTTCATCATTCCAACAGAACCAACTAATGACTGACCCTCTTTATCGTTACTCTCCTATGATTGTCGGCCAACGGCCTGACCATCAGATAATGGTAAATTTTGGTTGTCTCCATCTCTTCTCTTATTATCTCTCTATCTGCCCCATCACCATCATCACTTTTCACCCATGTCCTTTAAATTTTGTTTAGGGAAAGGAGTAGTAATACTCTCCAAGAGGTTGATTTAACCTCTGGAAGGGAGGAGTGCAAAAATTCAGTAGCCAATAGTCCTTTTATTCCTTTAGTTTGGTGGGAAATAAAAATAGCTCACTTTGAAGAACTCAAATTGGCAAAATTGAAATCTCCATCAAGTCCCGATATTCCAAATCCCTCTAAAAAGATGATTTTTTCTTCATCGTTACTCTGAAATTCACTTTTTCAAATTCAAATTTTAATATTTTTTCGAAGATTCTCCAAGAAGCATTATCTGTTTGATTTAATCTATAAAAAGAAATCTTTTTCACCCCTTTGGGTATGGGTTAAGTATTAGAGAAATTGGAGAATATTTTGTTTTATCATACTTCCCCATTCATTAAATTCTCTGTTTTCTTTGCTCTAATTTTGTGGTTTCCATTAATACTCATTCTACTCTAATTTCTTTTATAATTCGCATCACGAAGTAGTGTGAAAATAAAAAATTGTCTAGTTGTCTCCTAGTTCACTTCCACAAAAAGGTTAGTAATATATTTCCTTTCATTTATTTTATTTCTCCAAATATTGTTATTTTGTATTCAAGTTGTTTGACAGAGTTGTTGGTTTACGTGTTTTCCTGAGTATTGGTGTGTTTGTTTTAAGTTTTAGCCTTTGTTTTGTACTCAACATGTCAATTAGTTGGGCATGATCATTATGGAATAAGTCCTTTATGGTTAATACTATTTTGGGCCGTATTGATAAACTTTGAAGAAGTATGAGGCAGAAAAGTTCCTCTATTAGCCCTATGAGTTGGAAAGCAGATATCTTATGATTTTCGTTGTTCTTACCTCTTCTTCATCTCTAAGTACCTCAAATTTTCCTACTCCCGCACCCCTGTTTTCTTAGTTCAATCGAAAGATATCATTGGCTCATATTTTGTTATTGTGATCATATACTTGTTAATAGAACTTTATTGAAGGGAAGAAAGGCTAAGGTTTACAATATAATCTGAAAAGCATAAAACTAACTAAAACAAGAGTAGGCTATATATACATAGCCAATAACCTAAAGGTCCATAAACTAAAGGCCCAATAACATATGGGCTAACATCCCCCCTCAAACTCACAATGCAACAGCAATAAGCATTGAGAGTTTGTCACACAAAAAACGAAATCGAGATGCCGACTGAGCCTTCGTAAAAAGGTCAGCAATCTGCAAAGACGATGGAACAAAAGGAAGCGATATGGTCCCGAGCTGTAAATGATGACGGGTGAACTGACAATCAATCTCAATGTGCTTCGTACGCTCATGGAAGACAGAATTCTTTGCAATTTGTACCGCACTTTTGTTATCACAATGCAGGGGAGTAGGCATAGAAATGTGAACCCCCATATCTGCAAGAAGCCAACGTAACCAAATAATCTCACATGTAGTCACAGCCATAGCACGATACTCAGCCTCCGTGGAAGATCTAGAGACAACATCTTGTTTCTTGCTCTTCCACGAGATTAAAGAGTCTCCAAGAAACACACAAAAACCAGTGGTGGATTTACGATCATTGCGATCTCCATCCCAATCAGCATCACTATAGGCTCGCAACTCGAGAGATGACGTCGAGGGAAACAAGAGATTCTGAAACTGAGTGCCACGAAGATACCTTAGAATACGAAGTACAGCTCCCCAGTGCACAGAAGTAGGAGCAGTAACAAACTGGCTAACAACATGAACTGCATGTGCTATATCTGGACGAGTAACCGTAAGGTAAACCAAACTACCCACAATAGTCCGATAAAGACTCGGATCTGATAATGGAACACCATCACTAGGAGAGTAACGTGCATTGATTTCAAGGGGAGTATCTACAGTCCTGTTGTCAGAAAGACGCGCCCGTGTAAACAAGTCAGATATATACTTAGTCTGAGAAAGAAGATACCCTTTCTTAGACTGAGCCACCTCAATACCCAGAAAATAACGCAGCAAGCCCAAGTCCTTCATTGCAAATCGATGAGCCAAATCATACTTCAATAACTCAATACCACTATGATCATCATCAGTAATAATCATATCATCTACATATAAGGACAATAGAATTCGCCCTGCACTTGTACATCTAACAAACAATGCTGAATCATGGTTACTCGGGACAAATCCAAGGGAAGTAATAACAGTGGAGAATTTCTCAAACCAAGCACGAGGGGCTTGTTTGAGACCATATAAAGCTTTTCGAAGCCGACAAACTTCACCTGGCTGGTGGTCAATACCTGGGGGAGGAGTCATATAAACTTCCGCGTGGAGATCACCATTCAAAAAAGCATTCTTGACATCCATCTGAAATATCTTCCACTGTCGAACGGATGCAACAACAATCATAGTGCGAACAGTCGTCATCTTTGCTACGGGGGAAAAAGTCTCCTCATAATCCATACCATATTGTTGTGAATAACCTTTTGCCACAAGTCTTGCCTTGTATCGCTCAACAGACCCATCAGATTTTGTTTTTATCTTATACACCCATCGACAACCAATCGCATGCTTACCAGGTGGGAGAGTAACCAAATCCCATGTATGTGTATGATGAAGAGCAGCAAGTTCCTCAGCCATAGCATTCTGCCAAAGAGGATCAGACACAGCCTCTCTATAGGACTCAGGTTCAGACAAATGATGTATGTTTGCAATAAAGGAAGCAAATGAGGCTGAATATGTAGAATAGTGAAAATCTGGCAGTTTGGTGGACTTACAAGGTCGAGTAGACCTCCTCAGAGGTGGTGGGTCTCCAGTCTCAACAGTCGAAGGAGCAAACTCAGGCACAGGCGAGGCTGAAGCACTATCAGGTGGCACACCAGATGGCATGGATGAATCCGGAACTGGAACCTCTATGTCAATCCCAAAGGGATCAATAAGCCGAATATCTGACTTTGTCACATCATGG
The DNA here is from genome assembly GCF_002878395.1 of Capsicum annuum. Classification (NCBI taxonomy): domain Eukaryota; kingdom Viridiplantae; phylum Streptophyta; class Magnoliopsida; order Solanales; family Solanaceae; genus Capsicum; species Capsicum annuum. The sequence goes on from NC_061119.1 coordinate 159,588,531, forward strand.
GTTTTAGCTGGAATGGAATAAAAAGGAATATGTTCCAAAAAAGTGACATGTCGTGAAACATATAATTTCTGACTTACAGGATCATAGCAATGATATCCTTTTTGTCCAATACCATACCCCAAAAACACACATATAGCTGATTTTGACCCTAACTTATTTCGTTCAACATGAGGACGAAGAACAAAGCAAGTACATCCAAAAACTCGTAATGCAGAATAATTCGGCGGGTGACCATATAGTTTCTCAAACGGAGACATCCCTAAAGTCAATGCAGTAGGAATACGATTAATCACATCTACAGCAGTTAGAACTGCTTCTCCCCAAAAAATACTAGGAACCTCTGCAGACAAAAGTAAAGAGCGTGTTGTCTCAACAATATGACGATGTTTTCTTTCTGCCAGACCGTTCTGCTCAGGAGTGTCGGTACAAGATGACTGGTGTATGGTACCATCAGAGGCAAGTAACTGAGTGAAGTCATTAGAGGTATATTCACCCCCTAAGTTACACCTGAAACACTTTATCACAGCCGAATGTTGTGTTTTAACAAGGGCTCTAAAGTTGTTGTAAATGCCAAAGAAATCAGATCTGCGTTTCATAAGATACACCCAGGTATAACGAGTATAGTCATCTATAAACGAAACATAATAGGTCGATCCATCCTTAGTGGATACTGGCGCTGGTCCCCATACATCAGAATGAATAATATCAAAAGGAGCAACAGAATAAGACACACTTTTATTAAACGGTAAGGCAGAAAATTTTGCCAGTTTACAACCACTACAATCTGAAATATCACTAGTGTTCACATGACCCAAAGCACCACTAGAGACCAAAAAACGTAAACGTGAAACTGACACATGTCCTAATCTGGAATGCCAAAGATAAAACTGAGAAGACAAAGGACTCAAACGAAAAGAAGATAAATCTATGCTAGAGGCAGCAACTACAGACACTTTGAGATTCTCCAAGACATAGAGTTCCCCCAACCTACGGCCGGTCCCAATCACCCTCTGAGTGTGTTGGTCCTGTATAACACAAACAGAATCAGAAAAAAACACCCAATTACCAACCTTACACAACTGACTGACCGAAACAAGATTTAAAGCAAGTTTGGGAATGTAATAAACATCAGAGAGGACAATGTGAGGGGTAGTAACAGAACCAACACCCTCGACTGACATAGGTACAGCACTCGCGGACATAACAGAGATTGGTGAAATGGGTGACAAAGAACCAAACGATGACAAATGAGGGGACATGTGATGAGACGCACCAGAATCCAATATCCACAAGGAGGAAGGAATACCTGAGGTACTAGAAGAAACTGAACCCGAATGAGACATAGATGCTGACATGGCCGTAGAATTAGAAACGAAGAACTGTCTGAACTGTTCGAAAACCTGGGGATCCAACGCAGAAGGTGGCATAGTGCTAACAGACTCAACATCTACAGATGGTGCAGCAGCAGCGAACTGTGGAGGACGAGATGACCACGGAGGAACACCAGATGGGCGTGACGGATACTTTTGCTGCCCATATTTCTGTTGCTGCCCAGATTGAGGCTGTTTGACCTTGTTAAGTAACAACGGACACTGAGCCTTCCAATGATTTTTCTGTTTGCAGAATGCACACTCATCAAATGCAACTTTAGGAGATTGTCGAGTCTGAGTACGTGGTGGCCTAGACTGATCAGTTGAAGCAGCAAACACGACAGGAGTAGTAGTTACTTTAGACCCTTTATCCACTTGAGACTTGATACGAGTCTCCTCTGTAATCAGTTCATGAACCACAGAATCAACAGTAGGGAGGGGAGATCGATGAAGGATTGTTCCACGTAGGCCCTCAAAGTCAGAACGTAGTGCCATCAAAAACTGAACCAAGCATTGCTCTTCCCGTCTAGCAATGTACGGCCCAAAACCTTTTAACTCTGCAGATTCAGTAAGTGCCAATTGATCCCACAAATCCGACATGGCAGCATAAAAATCTTGAATACTGAGATCATGCTGTTGAAGAGCACGGATATCATACTCCAACTGGTACTGCTTAGCAAAATTAGACTGAGTGTACAATCTTTCCAAATGATCCCAGACCTCCTTTGCTGAGTCATACTTAGCCAATTGCATACCAATTGACTGAGTTACAGAATTGTTGATCCAAGTGATAATCTTGGAGTTATTAGTTTCCCATAAGTCCACCAACAAATCAAAATTTTCAGTTTTATCATCGATAGGTCTTGGTTTTACTCCAGTGATATAACCCCACATATTCTTCCCACGAAGAAAATTCTTCATGACATAACTCCAATATGCATAGTTCTTACCATCTAATTGAGTACTAATGGACTGGAGAGAATCATCCTTTCCAGTCATTGTAAACACAGCAACACACAAACAATTCAAAAAAACAAAAAGATGCAAAACCCTAGGTTGAACAATTCCGAACGAACAACAATAGCAGCAAGCAAAAGAACGAAAGACGAACAATACCAGACAGCAAACGAAGACAGCAACGAATCAATCCAACCAAAAAACCCAACGAAAATAGCAAACGAAGACAGTTCGATCCGCGCAGTAGGTGCCTGCTACAAAATCTTCAACCAACAAATCAAAGGACATGGATCGAACTAGCTCTGATACCATGTTAATAGAACTTTATTGAAGGGAAGAAAGGCTAAGGTTTACAATATAATCTGAAAAGCATAAAACTAACTAAAACAAGAGTAGGCTATATATACATAGCCAATAACCTAAAGGTCCATAAACTAAAGGCCCAATAACATATGGGCTAACAATACTCTCATATTTTGTTATTGTGAATTCATATGCTCTTTCTGTATCATTATCCGAGTTTACATGGTTAAATGTTATACTTCCTTATTCACTACTTTATTATCTATTTAAATTCAATAAAGTAGAGGGAAAGAAAGGGATGTTCTTATGAACATTATATTATAAACGCTGAACACCTTTTGGTGTTTATCTCTCTATGCTTATATTTCTCCCATAGATAGATAGAAATCAGTTGTTTCATCGTATTCTATGAGGGCCTATTTTCTTTTATGATGTTCTGCTTGCAGTTAGACTATTGAAATATTTCTGTGATTATTATTCATTTGATTTAGCTACTTATAAATATGGGATAAGGTATGCTCATGTGATTATTATGGGATAAGGCATAAGCACTTTGAAGTGTTCCCATCTTTCACCTTTATTTATCTTAAAATACTTTAAATAAATTTTTTCTTCACTATTTGGCTCGACTACTATATCTAAATATGAGACCAAGGAATGTTTTGGTTCTTGAGTAGGGAGGGAATGGGTTCCCGTAAAATTTTCACCCAAATAACTCCCAATACAATGATTGATGTATCTTTTATTATCCTCTATTTCTCTATATACATCAAAGATTGGGTAAAATGGTAGCTAGATGATAGAGTTAGTTGATTTAGGAAGGAGTAAGTAATTGAATCCACTTCTAACAAACTTCGAGGTCCCCAATCTTTGCACCTTGGAGACATGAGTTTATTTCTATCTATTTTGTTAATGTAAGATTAGTCTATTTTTGTTAACTACTGATTTGTTAAGGTTAAAGTGCACAAAATTCAATAAAAGTATCAAATTAATGCTCCTCTCCTTACCTCTTACATTTGGTTATCAAAATCTGCTTGTTTTATGTGATTTCTTGTTTTTAGATGTGATTTTGGTTTCTTGATTCTCTATTGAAATTAGGAAGAGTCTATATTTCTATGGCAATTCATTCCTAGCATTGAAAAGAAAAGGAACCATATCTTTGTGCCTAAATGATGGTCTCGTAATACATCTTGATATCAAGGTATTTTATACAGTGGTATCGCTCAATAGTTTTGACTATTTACTAACTGATGTGTATGCAAAGCATCCCATTGCTCATACAATAAGCATTATGCATCTTATTTGTTATTTCTTCTACATGTATATTTCTTAAAATTTACTGTCCTATTTTTAACTTGGTTATTGTAGCCTTATTTGTGAAAGTATGGTTACAAATCTCTATAGTGCATATAGTAATAGGAAGATGAAATGTTGGTTACCTCTTATATATATGAAAATATTTTTTAGATTTTTCTAAGACATGAACATACCTGTGAGTGATGTGCATAATTTTTTTTCTATTCCCTTGATTATGTTCTCTTTTTGTGATTATTTTCTTCTGCTTTGCTAGTTGCTAGAATAAACCCATGACCTATCAATTCCTAATAATTTATACTTTTATCATATTTTCTCTTCTTTAGTTTGATGTCATTAAATGCATACTATTTGGTGTTAACCATCCTTTCATTCAACTTGAACAATCTTCGGGTTTAGTTAAAACAACTCCCTTGGCGTGAACCATTTTTAGCTAGTTATGATCTATGTGTTGAAATAATAAGTTATATATTAAGCACTTTGTCTATTATAAAACCATGAAGGTGCAAAAATTTGATAAAATGCTTTTGTTGTCATTGATATAGACCTTTGAATGTGTTGAAACAAGAACTTGTTAACCTTTGTATTAGTGGTTTTAGTCTCATGGTTATTTGGTGTGGTTCTATACCCTCTATGAATTTTTGTTCCATTTGAATACATCACTATTATTTAATCCGTCTTTCTTATTTTGCATATACACTCGAGAGCGCATTTGGAGTCTCATCATGCCTTGACTCTATCTCTGTCCAAATCAAAGAAGCGAACAATAATTGCATTATGCATTTCCATCTAGCAGTCAAGTGCTTCTTTCCTTTTTTTCAAGCTTTATTCTTTCTTTGTATACACTTATTATTTTTTTTAACAATTCACGCATTTTTGATTGAAAGTTGTTTTGTATGTTATTTATTTGAATCTGTGTGAGTACTTTAATGTGGTAGTAAATTTTACTATTCCTTCTCTCCTCATAGATTTTAAACTTAGCATAATCACTTGGCATCAGTATATAATTTTTATCATTAGAGGTAAAAATTCGGTAGGTAAAAACATATTTTATAGAATAAAAGGCCGATTTATTAGAGTCTTTTAATGCTTCTTTCATATAGAATAATGACCTTATCTTTAGAATCAAAGGTAGTTTCTCACTAGCTAGTAATATCAAAGTAATCAAAACATAGGTTTTGCGGTAGGTGAATTCATCATCGTTAGACTTGAAAATCGACATTAATTATTTTGAATATGGTATTAATTCTATTTACATCAATTTCAAAAAAGAAATGGTAACTTTTCCAATTTGATTCTGTAAGGCTTTCTTAGGATTTCAAATGACAAAATATATTTTTAAAACATGAGTATTTTCATAATAAAACAAAAGCTCATGTCACTAAGGTTTAAAAATTATATATCTTTAGAGTCATCTTTAAATAATTCATCCAGTGTTGGTTAATTAACCATAATATATTTACATCTATTTTTAGAAAATTTGATGAAAGAGAAAAGGGGAAAATGAGTCTTTTTTTTACAAAATGTGAATTTTTTTTATAGCACGACTAATACTTTTTTATGTAAACTTTTGTTTAAATTATTGTAATGACCCTCTATGCCAGTCTATGCATTTCCACACTCTTTCAACATTTAGAGTTTTTCTATAGCTGCACCATGTCATTTAGGACATGCTAGAGATGGAAATTTGGTTATCGGGAAGTTCATTTGACTTTTAGAGCCAATTCCCCATTTTAATGTTTTCGTTACGAAGGATTAGCTATCAAGTGTAAAAAACAAGTTAAGGATTTTGTTTCTCAATTTCTACAGTTCCATTTGCTCCGAAACAACAATTTAGTGGTAGGGGTACCTTTGGTTCGGGTCCCAAGGCTTCCTAACTCATTTTGGGCTATTGAGTGGATTTTGATTAAAGTGGCCTATGGGTGTGGTGCCCATATTTCAAGAATGACCTCTGATGGAAACTTTTACGGCGTCGTTGAGTCTAAAATGTTGAATTTGTTAGGGAAGCATAGTTTGTTTGCGTATATGGAATTGTGACCCGAGAGGTTGATGAAAACATGGCAAAAACCTAGTTTCAGCTAGTGCATGGACTCAGCTGGTGCAACCGCTTAAGCAAACCTTTGTTCATTTAAGTCGCCAAGAGAGACATTTTAGCAGTCAAGCTGGGTTCCTATCTATTTGCTTTAGGGGAGATCTGATCGCTTTAGCTGACTTCACTTAAGCTACATATTGTTTACTTTTCTAGATGTCAGTTAGGGAATGGGTTGCTTAAGAAACCATATGCCACATAAGCAACAATCACTTAAGAGATTGGGTAGATTCTTAAGCTATCACAACCCGCACCAGCACCTAGCCATGATAGGTATCTCAAGTCCCACGTGGACCGGAGATCACCCATTTTGTCTAATCGTACCAACACAATATCCTCAAATGTTGGATGAATTTAGAACACATAACAAGATAGCACATAATAAAACTAATGGTAATTCATGATATGTCTATACCAACCACTGGTAACAAGACAACCATCCGTTACCAAATAATCAACCAAACCGACTAAGTCCACATTAGTCCAAAAAAGCCTCTGTACAACCGAAGATTAATAAAATGTCGGGACATGCCTCTGATAATATCCAAGAAATAGTCAAAATGTAAAAAAGAAACCACAATATTTACTGGGCTCATTCGAAGGATGGAAGCTCACCATTTCAATCTGACTCGCTAGTTGATCCAAAATCCAAGTCACTGAGCAGGAGATGTCGAAATAAGGCCAGTCCCTGCAGCATGTAGGGTTACAACATCTGAAGAAGGTTAGCAGTTGGAGCGCTGGCATGTAACTTAGGGATAGAGGAACAAAATAAATCCATGATAACAATTCAAAACCAATACAATATTCAAATCATATGAAATACATATACATATATAATACCACATGCTGGGGTAGGGAGCAAAGATTAACATGAACTTCAAAAACATTAACCTACACTGAGTAGCAAAACTGTCATAAAAAAAGGCACCCATGGGCTGTATAGGCCCACCTTTCCCTAGCTGGATGGGCCCTAGTGTGTGTAGCCGTACGAACCAAAGAATATCCATATACGGATATGCCTATGTGGGGGACACGAACCTCCCGGCATAATCAAGGTGACCTAAGAACTAATGTATACGATATGGGGGACTTGAACCTCCCATTCATAAACTAATATGGGGTACTCAAACCTTTCGGTCATTTAGACACCCACACCGGCTAGTGCACTTCCAATGTTAGTCCTTTAAAACATTCACTTTTTTGCCCCAGCTACACATGTCGCTTTTAAGCTATTTCACAATCATAATCATCAAACCAGTTACTTACCAAAGGCATCCCATTGTTATCCTTATACCAAGCCCACTTGCAATCATACAACATGCCAAGACAATTATTATATCAGTTTGGGACTCGAACCCTATGTTAAGAAAGGAACATAAATAAATCCATCACTTTGGGAATCGACCCCTTGAGCCAACCAAACCCCTAAGATTTTAAATCAATTCAATTTATGGCCATCGAAGCCTTTACAAAGTCTATCAATCATTATCATGGTTATGCCAAATCCTTAGTTCAAAAACATAATTCAACTTGTGACAATATCATTCTCATTAACAATTTCACAAACAGGTTGAAGACATGCCAATATCAAAGCCAAAATCATCAAGTTTGGGGTTCAACTATGACCCTTCAATTAAATCACTATTATGATACACCCACTTGTGCAAAACCATAATTAAAACATGCATAATCACAATTTAAACCCTAGAAAACAATATTCAATGATATGCATTTAAACCCCTCAATTTTGGTTTCAAAACTAACATTAATGATCCATGAACAATTCTTTAAACATATGCTTTTAGTAAACTAAAAATGAGGGAAGATTCACATGCCTGAATTATGACGATTCACAGAGAGAAATTGACTCTTGAACCCTTAGATAGCCACTTAGGATAAACCCTATCCAATTTTGTTTGAGAGGATTTTGAGAGAGTAAAGAGGATGTTTTGATCTTTTAAAGTGTAGAACGAATTCCCCAAAGTGTTTTAGGGACGTGGCCTTTAAGGGTTTTAAGTGGGAAAAGTCTAAAGTACCCCCAAATAAAATCTATAAAAGGGCGATCCTTGGTTACGAGTTTACCCATTGACTTGCCACCACATTATATGACTCGTAGACATGATTCGTATCCTAGACAGTGAGTTGGACACCCATACATTGTCCATCTTATGGCTCTATGATCCCACACATTACCTGACCATACGAATAGTATGGTCTAGTCATATCGAAGACAGAACCCAAAGGGATTAGACACTGGAGAACATATGACTCAACCCTACCACTTGTAACATGGTCTTATGACTCGTAGTGTCACTCATAATTAAAGAAGAACTTAGACAATTACACACTGGTTTTGTTACAACTTGGGTCTCTAGACCCATAACCACACTATACAACTAGTATGATGAGTCGTCAACACGATAGTGAGCTCAATGCTCAGGGAATTTTCAACAACCAAAATTCGTGGTGTTTCAGTCTCCCCCTAGGATTATTTGTCTTCGAATGATGGGACACGACATTGACTTAGATGATTAAACCCTAAACATCTCTACTCTTACCTTTAACTAAGTTAGAAAACAAAGATGCCAAGAAAATAAATTTTTCCTTTAAAAAATTCAGAAAACAAAAATGTTAAGAATAGACTCATTCCACAAGAACGAATTTCTGGAATAGGGAATAGGAATGGATACTTGGGCTTTATGTACTCCTAGGCTTCCCAAGTAGCTTTCTCAAACATTTGGTTCCGCCATAGAACCTTTACCAAAGCCACGTCCTTTATCTGTAACCTATGAACTTGTAGATACAAGATCATCACCACGACATCCTTATAGGACAATGAATCTGAAATACCAATGTTCTCTAAGGGAACAACCAACGAAGGATCATCCACGCATTTTTGGAACATTGACACATGGAATACCGGATGAATAGAACTCATGCTGGAGGAAAAATCAAACTCATAGGAAACATTAGTACCCTTCTCAAAACCAAGTACGATCCAACATATCTAGGAGTGAGCTTCCCTTTCTTTCTAAGCCACATTACAGCATTCATGGGAGACACCTTCAAGAAAACCCAATCTCCAACCTCAAACTCTAACTCTTTTTACCTTACGTCCACATAGAAATTTTGGTGACTTTGGGCGGTCTTAAGCCTATCCCTAATCAGCTTCACCTTTTTCATAGCTTGGTAAACCAAATATGGGCCAAACATCTCCACCTCACAAACCTCGAACCACCAAATAGGAGATCTATACCTTCTAGCATACAATGCCTCAAATGGAGTTGTACCAATGCTAGAGTGGTAACTATTATTATAGGCAAATTCAATGAAAGGTATATGGTTATACCAACTACCATCAAAGTCAATTACACAAGCTCGCAACATGTCTTCCAAAGTCTGAATGGTGTTTTCCGCTTGCCTATCCTCCAGTGGGTGAAAGGCGGTTCTAAGGCTCACTTTACTCCCCAAACCACACTGAAAAGAGCTCTAGAAATACAATGAAAACTGAGTACCACAATCCCAAGTGATCGAGAAAGGCGCACCATGCAACTTTAAGACCTCCTCAAGGAATAACTTTGCATAGTCCTTGGTAGAATAATTAGTCCTCACTAGTAATGACCCAAATGGAGTCACATTAATTCTGTGATTACGGAAGGACAATAATGAAATCCATATTAATTATATCCTATTTCCACACCGACAGTTTAATTTATTGAGTTATCCCACTAGGCCTCATGTGCTCCACCTTCACTTGCTGACATACCATACGCTTAGCCATAAAGTTGGCTACATCTCACTTTATATTATTCCACCAATACATATCCGTGAGATCATGATACATCTATTTTGAACTTCGAAGAACCGTATACCGCGATGCATGAGCCTTGGCCAAAATCTTACCTCACAATCCATCAAAATTAGGTACACACAACCTCTCCTGGTACATCAAGATACCATCGCCACCAATCTCGAAGGCCATCACCTTTTGCTCACCCACATTATCCTTGATCTTCATCAGGAGAGGGTCTAATACCTGTTTTTCCTTTATTTTAGAACCAAGATATTATTATGCCACTTGTTGAACAAATACACCACTATCCACAAAGTCTAAGAGATGAACTACAAGGTTAGATAAATGGTGAATATCTTTTACCAATTCCTGTTTATCCTTATCTGCATGCGATAAGCTACCCATAGACAACCTTTTAAGAGCATCAATAACCATGTTAGCTTCACCTAGATGGTAGTGAAGGCTTATGTCATAATCCTTAAGGAGCTCATGCCACCTCCATTGACCGACATTAATCTTTTTTTGGTGAACACGTATTGTAGGCTCTTATAATCAGAAAAGATATTATCACAGACCTGATACAAATAGAATACTCTAGATTTTCAATGCAAACACTACGACTAACAACTCTAAGTCATTAGTTAGATTGTTCTACTCATGAACCTTCAACTGTGTAGAGGCATAAGCAACCACCATGCCATGATACTTCAAAACACAATCCCAACCAATCCGAGATGCATCACAATAGATGACAAAACTCTCGGTGCTTTCAGTCAAAGTCAAGACAAGAGATGAAGTCAACTTATCTTTCAGCTTCTCAAAGCTACCCTTGCAAGCATCATACCATAAGAACTTTACTTTCTTTTGAGTTAACTTTGTCAATGGGGCAGCAAAAGAAGAGAAACTTTCTTCAAACATTCTATAGTAACCGGCTAAACCTATGAAGCTCCAAATATCGGTTTGTGTCATGGGTTTAGGCGACTTTTTAACCACTGTAACCTTCTGACGATCCATCATAATCCCCTCACTATACACAATATGACCTAGATAAGTCACAATGTTAATCAAAACTCACATTTAGAGACCTTTGCATAGAACTACTATTCTTTCAAGGTCTGCAACTGAAGGCAGAGGTGATCGGCATGACCCTTCTTACTCTTGGAGTACACTAAGATGTCATCAATAAAGACAATCACGAATGAATCTAGAAACTGATGGAAGATCCTATTCATTAAGTTAATAAATACTACAGGGGCATTAGTCAAGCCAAATAAAATAACCAAGAACTTAAAATTCATAGGGATTTCTACCTCCCTAATCTTTAACTAATAATACTCGAACCAAAGATCGATCTTAGAGAAGAATTTGGCACCCTGATGCTAATCAAATAGATCATCAACTATCGAAAGTGGATACTTATTCTTTACCATCACCTTGTTTAAATATCGATAATCAATGCACATACAAAGGAAACTATCCTTCTTTCGTACGAAAAAGACAGGTGTATCCCATGGGGACACACTAGGAGGGGTGAAACTCTTATCTAAGAGGTCTTTCAACTACTCCTTGACTTCCTTCAACTCAGTTGGAGCCATTTTATATGGGGGAATAGAAATAGGATGAGTGTCTGGAACAAGATCATTACCAAAATCTATTTCCCTATCGAGAGGGACACCAGGAAGATCATAAGGAAAGACTTTAGGAAACTCATTTACCACTAGGACATAATGTAAGGAAGGGCCCTCCATGTTAGAATCCTTAACCTCGAACCAAGTAATAGAGACAACCTTGTAAATTCATTTGAGGGATCTAAGATACGATATGAACCTTTCCTTAGTCACTAGAGAACTTCCCTACCATGCAACAATTGTCTCATTAGGGAATTAAAACATGATCTTATAGGTTAGATAGTCTTAAGAAACATAGCACGGGTATAGCTAGTCCATCCCTAAAATAACATCAAAGTCAATGATGTCTAACTCTATCAAGTCCACCAGAGTTTCTCTATTATCAATAACTACCACACAACCCCCATAGACCCTTCTAGCAATCACAGAGTCACCCACCGCGGTACAAAAAATAGGTTCGATATATACTCAGAATCAAAACAAAAATACATAGCCACAAATAGGTTAGATAAGAGAGGGTGAACCCCAGATCAAGTAAATAATACACATCATGGGGAAAAATCTCCAATATACCAGTAATAACGTCCTGAGATGCCTTGGAATCCTAACAAGTAGTGAGAGCAAAAAGGAAGTTTTGACCAATGCCAGAGCCAGAAGAAACATCCTCTGGTGTAGGAGCTGATAAAGAGGCAACAAGAACTTTGTTTGCCCTAGAAGAAACTCTAGAGTGACAATCCCACTATATATGTCTGATTTGACTATATATAAAACATCGATTCCTCTCCTTCTCGCATTGACCACAGTAGTAATGACTACAGAATTTATAGGGAGGGTAGGATGTTACTAATTAGGACCCACTGGACAGAGATTGGGCACTCTGTACCCAAGAAGCATCACCACCCTATAAATGTTAGTCACCAGACGACTTTAGGTAAGGATCACTAGTCGTCAAAAGAGTTAGGACTCCATCAACTCTTCTTCTTAGACTACTTTACACTCTGCTGCTGGCCTCCACCCTATTCTAAAAACCAGAATTTCTTATATTTTTCTCCTCTATATCTTCTTACTTCTTCTTATCTTTTTCAACCTGCTGTATATACATAACTAATCTGGAGATGTCCATGCCCTTATTCAGCAAGGCAACCTTACTCTTACGAATTAACCACGAGACGATCCAGAAGCAAACTTATGCATTCTAGCCCTCATACTCTACTTGACACAGCTTTGTGGACACCCAATTGACCATGAACCTAGGCTCTGATACAACCTTTTTCATGACCAAAACTAGGGCCTAGCCATGATGGGTATCTTAAGTCCTATATGGACCGAAGATCACCCCTTCGCCTAACCTTACCAACACAACTCCCCAAAATGTTAGATGAATTCCAAACATATAACAAGATAACACATAATAAAACTAATGATAATTCATGATATGTGTACACCAACCATCGATGACCGAACAACCATTCATCACCAAGCAATCAACCAAATGACCCAAGTCCACAGTAGTCCAACAAAGCCTCTAGAAAACCAAAGGTCAATAAAATATTGGGACATGCCCTTGATAATAGCCAAAACTAATATCCATGAGTTAATCAAAACATAAAACGGAAACCACAATATGAACTTAGGTCTTTCGAGGGATGGAAGCTCACTATTTCAATCTAACTTACTAACTTATCCTAATCCAAGTCACTGAGATGGAGATGTGAAAGTATAGACAATCCCTATATTGCATGGTGATACATCGACTGAAGATGGTTAGTGTTTGTAGCACTAGCATGTAACTTAAGGATAGAGAAACAAAATAAAGCCATGATTACGGTTCAAACCAAAACAACATTCAATGCATAATAGCGTATGAAATATATTTATATATATAATACCACATAGGCCCTACTCTCCTCTAGCTGGAAGGGCCTCAGTATGTATACCTACATAAACCAGAGAATATCCATATTCGTATATGCCTATAGAACCTCCCAACATAATAAAGGTAACTTAAGCACCAATGTATACAACATGAGGGACCTAAACCTTCCATTCATATAACCAATATAGGGGCACTCAAACTGCTTGATCATTTAGACACCCGCACCAACTACTGTGATTTCTAATATTAGTCTTGCAGGACCTCCACTTTTATGGATCGACTACACATCCCACTTTTAAGTTCAATTTAAACATTTATTTCACAATCATAATAATCAATCCAGTTTCTTATAAAAGACATCTCATTGGTATCATTATACCAACCCCACTTGTAAGCGTACAACATGCCATGAAAAATATTACATCAGTTTGAGAATAGAACCCAATGTTTAGAAAGGAACATAAATCAATTCGGAACTTTGGGACTCAAACCCTTAAGCCAACCAAACCCCTAAGGTTTTAATTCAATTTAATTTATGTCCATCATAGCCCTTACAATGTCCTTCATCAATCATTATCATGGTTATGCCAAAGCCTTAGTTCAAAAATAGAATTCAACTTATGACAATATCATTCTCATTAACAATTTCACAAATAGGTTGAGAGCATGCCATTATCAATGCCAAAATCATAAAATTTAGGGTTCTACTATGAACCCTCAATTAAATCACCATTCCCATGCACCCAATAGTGCAAAACCATAATTAAAACATGTATAAGCATAATTTAACTCATAGAAAAAATATTCAATGATATGCACTAAAACACTTCAACTTTCGTTTTAAAACTACAATTAATGATTCATGAATAATGTTTTAAACATATGCTTTTAGTAAATTAACAATGAGGGAAGAGTCATATTCTAGAATTATGAAGATTCACAGAGAGAAATTGACTCTTGAACCCTTTGATGGTCACTTTGGAGAAAACCTAGCCAATTTTGCATAAGAGATTTTGATAGAGTAAAGAGGATGTTTTGATCTTGTAAAGTGTAGAATGAATGCCTCAAAGCATTTTAGGGACGTGGGGCCTAAGGGTTCTAAGTAAGAAACGTCCAAAGTACCCCTAACTAAAAACTTTAAAAAGACCATCCTTGGCTACGTGTTGCCCCATTGACTCATTGCCACATCATATGACTCATAGCAATGAGTCATATCCTAGACAGAGAGTTGGACACCCATACACCCTATGACCCTATGATCCCAATCATGACCTAACCATACGAATCATATAGTCTTGTCGTATCTAAGATAGAACCCAAATAGATTAAACACCAGACAACATACAACTTAACCCACTACCACTCATAACATATTCTTATGACTCGTAGTGAGTTACTCATATTTAAAGTAGAACTTAGACAATTGCAACCTACTTTGGTTATGACTCGGGTCCCTAAACTCATAACTATAGCATATTTCTCATATGATGAGTCATCAACAGGGCAGTGAGATCAAAGCTTAGAGAATTTTCAAGGACCAAAATCTAAGGCATTTCATAAATAGTAATTGCAGGGGTATTTATTTTACCCTGCATCCATTTTTCTCTTATTTTCTTCAAGTCCCAAAAGACATTAAATCCCAGAGAGCTTAGAAAAATTAGGAGATTGACCTTTGGTTATTCGTGGGGTGTTGGTAAGCTCAGAAAAGTCATTTTCTTATCGTAATCTTTATAAGTTTTATCTAATTCTTGATTTAATTCTCTGATTTAGTCTATAGAGCTAGTTTTTTGATGTGGTGATTTTGGTGCTGTTTGAGCTAAAAAATTTACTCATTCTTGAGGATAAATGATTCTTAATTGTAGAAGGAAGTTTTGACAATTTTTAAAATTTGTGATTCTGAAAGCAAACCCCATATCTGATTTTGATTTAGTTTTAAACCCAAAGCATTAAAATGCTATTGGGTATCATTATTATCATATGAATATGTAGATTGATATTTTGACATGTAGCATCAGGTGGTGGCTTCCTAGAAGGGAAAATCTCCAATTTAGCAATCTTTATCGGGCATTCTTTGGTGTCCAGATAGGCCAGGCTTACTATTCTCATAGATTGATCTTTATTATGATATTGTTATGTTGTTATGCTAGTCTGGAATTTCTATCTTAGAATTTATGAGACTTATTTATCACCTTGTAGTGGGGCTTGAGAACCTTAGTCTAGCTTGGGTTGAAATTTCCTTAGAATGGACTTATGAAGTTAGAAGCGGGCTCCTCTGGCACTCTCTAGGTCAATATTACAATTAGATTTTTTAGACCTAAGAGACTTTCTTCCTTCACCCTATTTATATTCTTGAGCCCGAGGAAGGATTTAGATATTTTCTTAATTTTGGCTAGACTCTTACCTTGGATTTATTTAAGGACCAATTTGAGTCCAACAATTATGATATTAAGGCTCGTTGATTCCAGTAACAATGATACTAATTCTGGTTAAGTCTGCTATTTAACATGCTATTTATATTTTGATTTTGGCATCTAAGGGTTACTTATGATTAATAAGAAACCAGTTCAAGTTTGGTGTTTATGGTATAGGAAGATCCACAGTTATAGTTATAAGGTTTGGATACTTTGGGATTAGTTTTGTGTTTATGGTGTGGGAGGATCCATAGTTATGGTTATAAGGTTTTGATACTTTGGGACTATTAATGTTGGTATTTCCTTCCTGGTTGCATCCATCAGGCTTATGGGGGCTCATTTGGATTATTTACTCTTATTTGTTCCTTGTAGACTTATGAGGGAAAGTTAGGCTATAGTAGTTACATTATCTTTGATATTATTAACTTGGTTATTTATTTCCAGTATTTAGAGAAGTATTCCAGGTTTGTGTGATGCCGCAAAAAAATTTTCCGTTAAGATCTCGGATGAAAATGTGTTGAATTCTGCTCTTTATCGTGATTAATAAGATTTCCAACGATACGTAGATCATCTAAAATGGACACTCGAGCAATGATTTATGATCATTCCAATCTAATCGTGAATAGTAAATATGCAGGAAAAAATACTGAGGCTAGGCAAATTTTAGGTTCAACTTCTAACGATCATAACTCCTTGTACATAATAATCTAGGTGAGCTACTATATATCAAAAGAAATCTCTGAAAGTCATCTTTCCAATGAAATTAGTTTCATCCAATATGGCCATTGGACCAAAAAGTTATGGTCAATCTACTTCAGCCTATCAAAACAATCCACAAAAGGACAGATTTGACATTATTTGATTTTTAAGGGTATTTTAGCCATTTTCACTTCAATCCATCCAGGTAAAACATAGATTTAAGTCCATTAAGATCATTCAATAGCTCATTTTTCTCCAAAATTTCCTAAGGCTCAAACCCCGACCCTACTACTCCAAATTTCATCCTTCTATGTCTTTTGATTGAACCGTAGAAATTTCAAATTGATTTGGGATTCGAGTTGATCATGTTAAGGGCTTCAAGAAGCACCCTTTATTTTTGTGAATAAAGTTCTGGAGTCGGAAGTTCATATTCATATTTCATTTTTAGGTATGTGGGGCTTTGAACAAGATTATCATTTCGATCTTGTGCCCTATATTTTTGTTGAATTAAATTGACATGAGATTTTCCATGTTTTACCATGAATTGGAAATATGGTTTTATATCTTATATTATTGTTCATGAGCTATGGGATTATGTCATCCGATATGTGTATGATGTTGAGATGGAATTATGTCCAAAAAGTATTTGATTATGAGAGTTTGATGATTTAATTTGTTAAGCCTTGATTTATACTATCTTTCCACTATTTTCTTATTATGAATTTACAATTGATATTGGAAATTCTATATCCCTACTATGGGTTGATTTCTCAAGTACCTTTAAATAATAGTTGGATGGCAAATTGAGAAATGTTGATATTTAAGTTGCAATGAGTCTTGGTATTTTCTAGATGGTTTTGATGAGTTAAATTATTAAAAATATTATGTATTGAGTCTTCTTATCCTTTTCCAAATATTGAGTCGATTATGGTTCAATGCATTGATACCTTGTTGATGTTGAGGAAGATTAAAATATTTTGAGCTAAAATTTGTTGAGTTACGAATCCACAAATAGTTATGATTTGATAAATGAGAAAGAGATTTGATTTAGTCTTTATGATAGACCCTTGTGATGTTGTGGTGGATTTACTAACGCGTTCTGATCTTGTTGGGAAGTAGTGCTTAGCAACGAGAGGGAAATTTGGTATTTCCCCAAACCTATGTCCCACCGTAGGGTTGTTTGATAATGATATTATTGGCCTGAGAGCCCGATTGTGATTATTGCAGTTTTAAGGTTGTACTCACTGACAAAGAGTATGACGCTCCCTCTAACGGGGTTTTTAAATATTGGTATTCCACATAGCTCACATTGGGTTGTCAGTTATAGGAAACTCCCCTGTCCATAAGAGTCATGTTTATTAAAATACCGAGTCACTCCGAGTTTTGATATGGTAAGTCAAGTTGACTATGATGATCTACTATGATTTATGAGGTTTTTATCCTACGTTTCCTATCTAAAATGTTATGAGTTGCACGATTCAATGTCACTCAAGCCAGGTGTGTCATTATGGTCCATATGTACGTTTTTACAAAACTTATGATATTATTTATAATTTGCACGCTTCCCCACATACTCAGAACATATCTTGTGCTGACCCACATATTTCTCTATGGGATACATTCTTACTATGATGTAGGTTAAGCCACTCAGCCGCAGCCGCGACAGTGATATCTGAGTGCCGTATCTACATTCCTTCAGTGGTGAGTCCTCATGGTTCGAGGACCAAGTTGCTAGTTTTGGTGCTGTTGTTTTGTGATCCCTTTGTTTTGTTGAGTCAGTTGGGGGTTTGTCCCAATGGCTCATTGATTTTTGTGTATAGAGGCTATGTCAAACTAGTGTATTGTTGGGTTGGTTCGTGTATAGACATTCCATATATGTACAGTCTAATGATATTCTGTGCCATGTACAATATGATATGATATGATATGTACTTATATATATATCCTTAACGTAGCGTGTATGTTGTTGTGTTGGAACCCAAGGGTAGTGTTTTGGTTTAAAGGGTTAGCTTAAGGCTACGTGTAGCCTTGGGCACCGTGTGGCATCTCGAGATGATATTTTGGTGCATTATAAACTTAGTATCAGAGCCTAAGGTTGTGAAGAGTCCTAGGGAGTCTGACAAGACGCATTACATAGAGTCTTGAGCATCGATGTGTAGCGCACCACACCTATTATCAAGAGGCTGCGGGGAGTTCTAGGAAAAGTCATCTCTTTATTTCTACAAGAGTCTATCATTCTTACAACTATTTCCTTCTACTATTAATTTATACGTTCTTGTGATAAAAAATGCCTCCACGTTGAGCTCGTGGAAACAACAACCAACCTCAACTGTCAATTCGCTACATGAGATGGTATCCCATGATGAATTTCGGGCAGGTTTTTAGATGCTAGCCCAGGCAGCTACCGCTAATACTCAGGCCAACGCTCTACCTCTGCAGGAAAATAATTCGATAGCAACATAAATTTATGACTTTACACGGATGAATCTGCCAGAGTTTCATAGGTCGAGAGCAGGTGAGGACCTGCGGATGTATATTGATAAAATGAAAAAAATTACTCAGATTATGCACGTGACTGAGGAATAAAGTGTGGAGCTAGATTCTTATCGATTGAAGGATGTTGCCTATTACTGGGTACAGATGTGAAATAAGGGTAGACAGAAAGATACCACTTCGGTGACTTGGCAATTGTTCCAAGATGCTTTCTTGGATAGATTCTTTCCTCTTGATTTATGGAAAGCTAAGATAGAGGAGTTTATGAATTTGAGACAAGGCTCCATATCGGTTAAGGAGTATTCTCTTAAGTTTAATCAGCTATCGAAGTACGCTTCCAATATGATGGTTCACTCAAGGACTAGTATGAGTAAGTTTCTAACTGGGGTGTCGAGTTATGTGGTGAAAGAATGTAGATCTGCTATGATCAATAGGGAGATTGATCTTCCTAGGTTAATAATTCACGCCCAACAGATTAAGTCAGATAAGATAAATAAAAGAGAAAGAGTAAGAGGGATTAAGAGAGTCAGATCAGAGCAATAGGGGTCTGGTCAGACTAGATTCTCCAAAGGAGTTGCCCTCAGTTTCAGAGACGTCCATTTATACCTGCGCCTTCCTCAGCTAGTGCTCCCATATATCAGGGCAGACAAGAGCTTGGGAATAGGTCGGTACCTTCCAGGTCTTAGGACAGTGTAAGCAATCGGCCTTATCCTCCTTCGTGTGCTAATTATGGTAAAGACCATTTTGGAGAGTGTTATATGGGGTAGCGGGGCTATTTTGGTTATGGAAAGTTGGGCCACATACTTAGAGACTACTCGTATACTAGAAAACAGAGTCGTGATGCCCGTCCCCAGAGTTAAGCTACCAATTCCCTATCTCTCGCAGCCCATCCAATTCCTCCTCAGGGTGCTTTATCTAGTACTGCTGACGGTCAATGCCAGAATCATTTCTATGCTATACCATCTCATCTGGAGTAGGAGGACTCTCCCAATATTGTCACTGGCATGCTCCATGTTTTCTATTTTGATGTCTATGTGTGGATGGATCCTGGTTCGAGTTTTTTTTATGTGACACCTCTGGTTGCTGTGAATTTTGAAATGGATCCTGAACTAATTGCTGAGCCTATTTTGGTTTTTACTTTGGTAGGAGAGTCTATCATTGCTAAGAGAGTGTATGAGAATTGACCCATTATTGTCTTTCATCGGGTTATTTATGCTGATTTGATTAAGCTAGATATGGTTAACTTTGATATCATTCTGGGTATGGATTGTCTTCACACATGCTATGCATTTATCGATTGTCGTGCCTATGTGGTCAAGTTTCAGTTTCCTGGTGAGCCTATCCTCGAATGGTCCGGAGTTCTGTGATTCCTAAGGCTCATTTCATATCCTATCTCAAAGCTAGGAAGTTGATTTCCAAGGGTTGCATCCACCATTTGGTTCAGGTTAAAGACACTAAGTCTGAAACCCCGACCATTCAGTCAATAAATTTTGTTAATGAGTTTCTTGATATCTTTCCAGAAGATCTCCCTGGAGTACCTCTTGATAGAGAGATAGAGTTCGAGATTGACCTTTTTCCCAATACTCGGCCTATTTCCATTTCTCCGTATCACATGGTTCTCGTAGATCTTAAAGAGTTAAATGAGAAATTGAAAGATCTTTTAGACAAAAGCTTTATCAAACCTTGTGTGTCCTCGTGGGGTGCACCTGTCCTATTTTTGTGTAAGAAAGATGGTTCTTTGCGGATGTGTATTGATTACCAGTAGCTTAATAGGGTTATTATCAATAATAAATATCCGTTTCCTCAAATTGATGATTTATTTGATCAATTGCAAGGTGTGATCTACTTTTCAAAGATAGACCTTAGATCCGGTTATCACGAACTTAAGGTTAGGGAATGTGTTATCCCCAACACAGGCTTCCAAACTCGTTACAGTTATTTTGAATTTCTAGTGATGTCTTTCAGGTTAACTAATGCTCCAGTGGCTTTCATGGATCTTATGAACCGTGTATTCCGGCCATATCTAGATTTATTTGTAATAGTGTTCCTTGATGATATTCTTATTTACTCCCAAAGTGAGGGTGATCATGCGGATCATCTCCAAATCGTGTTGGAAACTCTTCGAACTCATCAGCTGTATGCTAAGTTCAGTAAGTGTGAGTTCTCACTAAGTTTGTAGCCTTCTTGGTTCATGTTGTTTCTTCTGAAGGTATTATAGTTGATCCTCAAAAGATACAGGCTATAAAGAGTTGTCCTAGACCTATTTCTCCTTTTGATATTCAAAGTTTCTTGGGTCTAGCTGTTTATTATTGTTGTTTTGTTGAAGGGTTTTCATCTATTACGTCTCCTATGACCAGTTTAACCCAAAATAAAGTTAAGTTCCTGTGGTCCGAATCTTGTGAGAAGAGTTTTCAGGAGTAGAAGACTCGACTCAATTCAGCCCCTGTGTTGACTTTGCCTGATGGTGTTGATGGTTTTGTGGAGTATTGGGATGCTTCCAGAGTCGGTTTGGGTTGTATATTGATGCAAAAGGGAAAGGTTATAGCTTATGTTTCCAGGCAGCTAAAGCCTCACGAGAAGAATTATCCTACCCATGACCTTGAATTAGCTGCCCTGGTTTTTGCTTTGAAAATCTGGAGACATTATTTGTATGGTGTCCATGTCGACGTCTTCACGGACCATAAGAGCTTGCAGTATGTATTCACCCAAAAGGAGTTCAATCTTTGGCAGAGACGATGGTTAGAAATGTTGAAAGATTATGATATGAGCATGCTATATCATTCGGGCAAGGCCAGTGTAGTAGCAGATGCCCTTAGTCGGAAGTCCATGGGTAGCATAGAACATGTGGATATTGGTAAGAAGGAGTTGAACCGTGAGGTACATCGTTTGGATAGATTGGGGTTAGGTTGTTGGTGATGCTGAGAGTAGTATAAGGGTGCAAAGTAGTTCCGAATCCCCTTTAGTTTCGAAGTGAAGGAGAAGCAAGATAGAGATCCTACCTTGTTTAGGTTAAAAGAGTCAGTTAAAGACCAAAAGGTAGAGGTTTTCTCCCAAAGAGGAGATGGCATTTTGATACTCTGAGAAAGATTATGTGTTCCTGATGTTGATAACTTAAAGCAGAGGATTATGGAGGAAGCGTATGGTACGCGATACTCTATCCATCCTAGTACTACCAAGCTGTACCATGATTTTCGAGAAATCTATTGGTGGAATGGCATGAAGAGGAACATAAAAAAATTTGTGGGGAAGTGTTCCACGTGTCAACAGGTTAAAATAGAGCATCAATGGCCCAGTGGCGTGATGCAAGAGTTTAGCATCCTACTTAGAAGTGGAAATAACTGTATATGGACTTCATAGTTGGTTTGCCTCCTTCTCATCGCCATCATGATTCAATTTGGGTTGTCGTAGATCGGCTGACGAAATCAGCTCATTTCTTGCCTGTGCATTCATCATATACAACTGAAGATTATGCTAGAATTTATATTTGGGAACTCGTCAGACTTCATGGAATCCCTTTGGCTATTATTTCTGACAGAGGTACTCAGTTTACCTCTCAGTTTTGGAAATCTTTCCAGAAAGGTCTCAGTACCCAAATTCATTTAAGTTCTGCTTTCCATCCGCAAACAGATGGTCAGGTCGAGCGGACCATTCAGTATTTAGAAGATATGTTGAGGGCTTGTGTTCTTGATTTTAAAGTTAGTAGGGATGAGCACTTAGCATTAATTGAGTTTACTTACAATAATAGTTTTCATGTGACTATTGGAATGGCCCCGTTTGAAGCTTTGTATGGTAGAAGGTGTAGATCACCCATTGGTTGGTTTGAAGTTGATGAGGCTACCACGACTGGACCGGATGCGGTGTTCGAGGTCATGGAGATGGTTAAGTTAATTCGGGAAAGGTTGAAAACCACCCAAAAAGTCATCAAAAATCATACGCAGATGTAAGGAGGAAAGACCTTGAATTTTATGTTGGTGATTTGGTGTACTTGAAAGTTTCACCCATGAAATGGGTGAAGAGATTTGGGAAGAAATGGAAACTAAGTCCCCGTTACATTGGTCCTTATAAGATTGTGGATCGCATTGGGAAGGTAGCATATAAGGTTGAACCCGCGGAGTTATCTAACGTCCATCCGGTTTTCCATGTTTCTATGCTTAAGAAAGTCTATTGGTGATTCTGTTGTGATTGATCCTTCCGAAAGCTCAGGTATTCAAGATAGTCTTTCATATGAAGAGATTCCGGTTAAGGATTTTGACTTTCAAGTTCATAGGCTAAGAAAAGAGGAAGTTCCTTTGGTTAAAGTGCTTTGGCGAAATCAATCCATGGAGAGTGCTACTTGGGAAGCTGAAGCAGATATGCGCGTTAAATATCCCCACCTCTTTCCTACGAATCCTGAGCATGTCAAAGGTATCGTTCTTTTTTGATTTAATCCTTATTGCTATGTTTATCTTGGCTTGTGTGTTTTCTATGATATCCAAAAAAATCTAGAATGGAGTATATGGTTGGGCAAGATGATTTTTCTCTATATACTCATTTTCATATTATTCTTTACCTACCTATTAACATTCGAGGATGAATGTTTCCAAGGGGGAGATGATGTGATGCCCCGGAAAATTTTTTCGTTAAGATCTCAAACGAAAATATGTTGAATTCTGTTCTTTATCATGATTAATAATTTTTCTGTGTGGAATTTCTGGATATGCGATCCGTCATCGCGTATAGCATCGAATAATCTTTCCAACGATATATGGATCATCCAAAACGGACACTCGAGTGATGAGTTATGATCATTCCGATCTAACCGTAAATAGTAGTGAACCGTAAATGTGCAAGAAAAAATACTGAGGCCAGGCGAATTTTAGGGTCAACTTCAAACAATCATAACTCTTTTTACATAATGATCTGGGTGAGCTACTATATATCAAAAGAAACTCTAAAAGTCCTCTTTCCAATAAAATTGGTTTCATCCAATTTGGCCATCGAAACAAAATGTTATGGTCGATCTACTTCAGCCTATTAAAGCAGTCCACCAAAGGATAGATTTGACATTAGTTGATTTTTAAGGATATTTTGGTCATTTCCACTCCAATCCATCCGGGTAAACCATGGATTTAAGTCCATTAAGAGCATTCAATAGCTCATTTTTCTCCAAAATTTCCTAAGGCTCAAACCCCAACCCTACTACTCTAAATTTCATCTTTCTATGTCTCTTGATTGAACCGTAGAAATTTTAAATTGATTTGGGATTCGAGTTGATCATGTTAAGGGCTTCGAGAAGAACCCTTTATTTTTGTGAATAAAGTTTGGGAGTCGGAAGTTCATATTCATCTTCCATTTTTAGGTGTGTGGGGCTTTGAAAAAGATTATTCTTCGATCTTGTGCCCGGTATTTTTGTTGAATTATATTGACATGAGATTTTACATGTTTTACCATCAATTGAAAATATGGTTTTATATCTTATATTATTGTCCATGATCTATGGGATTATGTCATCCGATATGTGTATGATGTTGAGATGAAATTATGTTCAAAAAGTATTTGATTATGAGAGTATGATGATTTAATTTGTTAAGCCTTGATTTGTACTATCATTCCACTATTTCCTTATTATGAATTTATAATTGATATTGGAAATTCTATATCCCTACTATGGGTTGATATCTCAAGTAACTTTAAATGAGTGTTGGATGGCAAATTGAGAAATGTTGATATTGAAGTTGCAATGAGTCTTGGTATTTTCCGGATGGTTTGATGAGTTAAATTGTTGAAAATATTATGTTTTGAGTCTTCATATCCTTGTCCAAATGTCGAGTCGGTTATGGTTCAACGCATTGATACCTTGTTGATGTTAAGGAAGATTAAAATACTTTGAGCTAAAATGTGTTGAGTTAGGAATCCACAAATTGATATCATTTGATAAATGAGAAAGAGATTTGATTTAGTCTTTATGATAGAACCTTGTAATGTTGTGGTGGATTTCCTAGCGCATTCTGAGCTTGTCGGGGAGTAGTACTTAGCACTGAGAGGGAAATTTGGTATTTCCCCAAACCTATGTTCCACCGTAGGGTTGTTTGATGATGATATTATTGGCCAGAGAGCCCGTTTGTGATTATTGCAGTTTTAAGGTCGTACTCCCTGGCAAAGAGTATGACGCTCCCACCAACAGGGGTTTCAAATGTTGGTATTCCACGTAGCTCACGTGGGGTTATCGGTTATAGGAAACTCCCCTGTCCATAAGAGTCATGTTTATTGAAATATCAAGTCACTCCGAGTTTTGATGTGGTAAGTCAAGTTGCCTATGATGATCTGTAATGATTTATGAGGTTTTTCTTCTACATTTCCTATCTAAGATGTTATGAGTTGCATGATTAAATGTCACTCAAGCCAGGTGTGTCATTATGGTCCGTATGTTTTTAAGAAATTTATGATATTATTTATATTTTTCACGCGCCCCCACATACTCAGTACGTATCTTGTGTTGACCCACATATTTCTCTATGGGATACATTCTTATCATGATGTAGGTTCAGGTACTCAGCCGCAGCCGCGACAGTGATATTCGAGTGCCGCATCTACGTTCCTTCAGTGGTGAGTCCTCATGGTTCGAGGACCAAGTTGCTAGTTTTGGTGCTATTCTTTTGTGATCCCTTTGGTCTGTTGAGTCAGTTGGGGGTTTGTCCCAATGGTTCGTTGATTTTGCTGTATAGAGGCTATGTTAGACTAGTGTATTGTTGGGTTGGTTTGTGTATAGACATTCCATATATGTATAGTTTAATGATAATCCGTGCCATGTGCAATGTGATATGATATGTACTTATATATATATCCTTAACGTAGCGTGTATGTTGTTGTGTTGGTACCCAAGGGTGTGCTTTGGCTTAAAGGGTTAGCTTCAGGCTACATGTAGCCTTGGGCACCGTGTGGCATCTCGGGATGATATTTTGGGGCGTTACAGTTTGCCCTTTTTCTTGAATTAAGTTCACTATCTCGTATCTTATTGCACTTTTATTATAATTTAGCACAGTCGGCCAATGGAGCCTACTAAGTACCATTGTTTTAGTACTCATGTGACACGACCCAAACTAGGGCCTAGTCGTGTTGGGTATCTCAAGTCTATCTAGGACCAGAGACCACCCCCAATACACAACCATAACTGCTATGCACACTATGTCGGATGAATTCTAAATATATAACAAGATAGAACAATAACAGTTAAAGACATTAAATAAAGTGTATAATAATAATCCAAAAACCTTAACCAATTGTCCAACCAGTGCAAATACCAATGCCAATACTAACACCAATATCAAAGATGACACCAATTCCAACATCATCCATGCCCATGGTAGTCCAACAAAGACTCTAAGTAGAATCAATAACATCTAGTCAGGACATGCCCCCAATCATATCTAAAACCAAACCAAAGAAATAAAAAAATAAAAGAAGCCCATAGCATGAAATGGAGCCATCTGGAATATGGAAGCTCACCACTTCAGTTTGACTAAAAGATGTCCAAAAAATCCAAGTCACTGAGTAGGAGGAACGGCAGTATGGCCGATTCCTGCATTGCGCGGGGATACAGTTCCAGAAGATGGTTAGCGGAGTGAAAACTAGCATGTAATTAGGGATAACGATAAAATAATGCCATCATTCAAAAACAAGTCAAATAACCATATGCAATCACATATATACATATATATTATGCCGGGAAAGGGAATCAGGTTTAGCATGCATTTAAAGCTTAGCCTAGGTTGTGTAGCTCTGCCGTCCTATATTTCCACCCACAAGCTGTATGGGTTCAGCTCCCCCAAATGAAAGGGCCATGGTGCGTGTTAACCACGTGAACTAGAGAATAAGACCTTAGATGACTAGTACATCTCCCAAAATATAAGTGTGACATTATGAACACGGTCACCTAGACCAACCCTCACATAAACAAACATGAGTTTCTAGAATTGGTTCCCCCAGTACCTCCACCTTCCACGGCTTTGCTAACATACCCACCTTTAATACCATAATAAAATCAATTACATATTCCAACCATTTACCAAGTAATCTTTTTAATTAGGCATTAACCATTGGTATCATCATACCAAAATTATAGCTTGCAAGACATCCTTTATGCCATACCAAATCCATTGAACCATGTTGACTCTAAAGTTTTCAATAAAACCAAGACCATGGACACCAAGGCCTTTCCAAACCATTTTAAACCAACCAAACCAATTTAAGTTCCATTACCTTTTATGCAATGCAATGATTTCAAGAATAGTCAAACCACGTGACAAAATCATTCTCATTGGCATTTTAACAAACAGGTTGAGGGAACATATGTTTCCAAACGATAACCAAGTAATTTAGGGGAACCCAAAGTACTCCAAAATCCATTTACCATTACCATACATTCCGCAATTTCAAAATCATATTAAAAGCATGAAAGAAACATCATTAAACCATTAAAAACATTGTTCAACCATGGACATTCCAAACCCTTAACCATTATTTCAAACCATAAAAATATCAAAAGACATGTTTTTTGTAAAATAACAATGAGGGAGGAGTAACATACCTAAGACACCAAGGAAGTCTAAGAGAATCACCATTGAAAGCCCCTTATTGATTGTCTTGAAGAAACCCCAGCCTCTTGCTTGATCAAAGAGTTTGAGAGAGATTTTATGAGTGTTTGATTTAGAATAATAGGTTAACAAAGTCTCGAAAGGTGTTTTATGTCTTGGTATCCGAAGGAGTTAAAAGACAGAAATGTCCAGAATACCCCCAACTTAAAACTATAAAAATATCACCGGCGTTTATGATTCGATCCCGTGACTTATGACCACAACATACGACTTGTACCATAGATTCATCACCAAGATCGTGAATTGGACACCCATACACTTTCTACTATACGAATCCCTGACCCTCACTCGTGACCGAACCATATGACTCGTATGGTCAAGCCGTACCCAATATAGAATTAAAAGGATTTACACTGGACAACTTACAACTTCTCACATTGACTTATAACTTATTCTCACGGCTCTTAGTGAGAAACTAGTACTCAGAGCCAAGTCAAGTTACTAAGTTTCTCATTTTATGAAGGTCTGACCCATTACTACCCCTAACGACCCGTACCATCACGTCATTACCATAATAGAAACCCCACCACCATTTGCTAGACACCTTACAAGTTGGGCCACCTAACCCTACCCATACCATACAACTCGTATGGTGAGTCGTTACAAAGATAGTGAGCTTAAAGCTTAGGAAACATTCAATGGCAAAAACCCAGGGTGTTTTAATTCTCCCTCACTTGGATCATTCTTCCTCAAAAGATGGAACAAGGCATTACGAGCATGATTAAAACCCCAAACATCTCTACTATTTCCTTTTACTAATTTAGAAGACAAAGATACCAAGGAAATTTTCAAAATACATTTAACAAAGACAAATAACAAAGATCTTAAGAACAACACATACCTTTAGCACAAATTTTTGGAAGGGGAATAGAAATGGATACTTGGAGTGCATGTACTCTTTACTTCCTATGTAGACTATTCCACCATGTGGTCTTTTCATAAAACCTTTACCGACCACATCTTTGGTCCTTAACCGATGAACCTACTAATCCAAGATCTCAGCCGGGATCTTCTCATAAGACAGGGAATCCAAAATACCAATATCTTTGATAGGTTAAATTTGTGACCGATCACCCACTCACTTTCTCAACATAGAAACATAGAATACCGGGCGAATGAAGCTCAAACTAGAAGGCAACACCAAATCATATGCAACATTATGAACCTTTCTCAAAATCAAGTACAAACCAACATACTAGGGACTGATCTTCCCCTTCTTTCCAAATCGTATCACTTTCTTCATTGTAGATACCTTTAGGAATACCCTATCCCCAACCTAAAACTCTAACTTCTTATGTCTCACATTTGTATAGGACTTTAGGTGACTTTAGGTCACTTAAAGCCTATCCCAAAGCACCTTTACCTTCTCCATAAATTGGTGAAACAAATTTGGGCCAAATATATCCGCCTCACCAACCTCAAACCACCCAATAGAAGTCCTATACCTCCTACCATACGAGGCCTTGAATGAAGCCATTTGATTGCTAGAGTAGTAGCTGTTGTTATATGCAAACTCTATAAGAAGCAAATTCTCAACCCAACTACCACCTCCGTCAATCATGTAAGAATGGAGCATATCTTCCAATGTCTGAATAGTTCTTTCCAATTGCCCATCTGACTGTGAGTGGGATACAATACTAAGACTCACCTTGGTTCCCAAGCCTTTATAAAATAACCACCAGAGGTACGACAAAAATTGCATGCCACAATTTGAGATAATGGAAATAGGCACCTCATGCAGCTTCACAATCTCTTGGAGGTACAACCTTGCATGATACTCAGTCAAGAAATTAGTCCTTACTAGAAAAAAGTATGCAGACTTCGTCATTTTATCCACAATGACCCAAATCGAATCAAACTAATTTTGAGATCGAGGAAAATCGATAATGAAATCCATGTAGATCACTTCCCACTTCCAAATAGTCAACTCAATTTCTTAATACAATTCTCTAGGCCTCATGTGCTAAACTTTCTCTTGTAGGTACACCATTCACTTAGCCATGAAACTGGCCATATCCCACTTTTTATTGTTCCACCAATACATCTCTTTAAGCTCATGATACATTTTTGTCGAATCAAGGTAAATAACATAATATGACTCATGCGGCTCAGCTAAGATCCTCTCTCACAAACCATCTATATCAGGAACACATAATCTTTCTTGGTATCACAAGGTACTATCACCAATAATCTTGTAGGCCAACACCTTCTTCCCACCTACATCATCCTTGATTTTCATCAAGATAGGATCTAATACTTGTTTCTCCTTAATTTCACCACTAAGAGATGACTACTCCACCTCTTGTACAAATACACCACCATCCTCAGAGTCTAAAACATGAACTCCAAGGTTAGCTAAATGGTGAATATCCTTCACTAAATCCCTCTTCTCCTTATCCACCTGAGCCCAACTTCCTATGGATAACCTGCTTAGAACATCAACAACCACGTTAGCTTTATTTGGGTGGTAGTGAAGTCTCATGTCTTAATCCTTGAGCAACTTAAGCTATTCCTATGCCCGAGGTTAAGATCTTTTAGTGTAAACAAATATTTCAGTCTCTTATGATAAAAAATATCCACATGAACCCCATACAAATAGTGACACCAGATTTTCAATGCTGACAACACAACTAATAATTCTAAGTTATGAATTAGATAATTCTTCTCATGCACTTTCAACTATTTAGAGACATAATCTACCACCTTTCCATGCTACATCAAAATGCAACCAAGCCCCACAAGGGGCGCATCACAAAATACCACAAATCCATCTGTGCCTTCAAGCAAAGTCAAGACTGGAGCCAAAGTTGGCTTATCTTTCAGCTTCTCAAAACTATCCTCACAAGCATAAGACAATAAGAACTTCACCTTCTTCTAAGTCAACTTAGTCAATGTGGTAGGTATATAAGAGAAAAATTCCACAAACTTACTATAATAACCAGTTAAACCCAAGAAGCTCTGAATATCAGTTGGAGTCATGGGTCTAGGCCAATTTTTAACTTCTGGTTAGAGGTTATTTATTATTTACTATTACCTTATTCAACTGTTGGTAATCAATACACATCCTAAGGGAACCATCCTTATTATGCACGAATAAAACCATTGCACCCCATAGAGATACACTGGAAATAATGAGACCCTTGTCTAAAAGATCCTTTTATTGCTTCTTAATCTTCTTCAACACAGCTGAAGCTATTCTATAAAGGGAATAGAGATAGGATAAGTGTACAGAACAAGATCAACCCCTAACTCAATCTCCCTATCAGGAGGAACACTGAAAAGGTCATCGGGGAAGACCTTAGGAAATTTATTCGCCATCAAGACAGAATAAAAGGAAGAAACCTCTGAGATAGAATATTTAACCCAAAATAGATAATAGAGACATCCTTTAGAGATTAATATCCAATTTCTAAGATACGATATGAACTTCCCCAAAGGAGCTAGGGAAACAACTTCCCATTCAATAACCAACTCATTAGGAAATTTAAAGATGACCTTACGGGCCCAATAATTGAGAGAAGCATAGCGTGAGTGCAATCAATCCCTCTCTAATATGACATTGAAATCAAACATGTCTAATTTAAACATATCCACCAAAGTCTGCCGACCACTAACAAATACTATACAACCCCTATAGGCTTTTCTAGCCACCAAAGAGTCACTCATTGAGGTAGAAAAAGAAAAAGGGTTTGAATAAACTCAAGATAGAAATTAAAATGAACAACTACAAATGAGGTCATATATTAAAGAGTGAACCCCAGACCAAGTAAATAGTACATATCATGGGAAAAGAGTTTCAACATACAAGTCACGACATTAGCATTGCCTCAGACTCCTGGAAGGTAGTGATAGCATATAGAAAGTTCCGACCAGTGTTGGAGCCAGATGATGCACCCTTTCATGCCTGAGCTGATGAAGAGAAATCTAGAACCTTGTTTCCCCCTAAAGCAACCTTAGCCACTAGATAGTTCTTAATTATTTACCCTGGCTAACTACAGCTGAAGAACTTATCCCTTTCTACTTTATAACATCCCTGGTATAATCGACTATAAAATATGTAGGAAGGATATGATGGAGCTAGCTGGGCCTCACTAGCCTGAGATTAGGCACCCTGTGTCCTAAAGTTGTCGGCACCATGGAAATTTCTATCACTCAATGATATTGGGTAGGGAGCACTAGCTGTTGTGTATGGCCCAGAATTACCCTACCTCTTCTTGGACCACTTTTCACCATCCCTACCACTATGTTGTTGACCACTAACCTGATAAAAAAATCTAAATATTTTATTTTGTCTCTCCCTAATTTCTGCCTGCTTTTTTTTATTCCTTGACCTACTGCATATAGATAAAAAGTATGTTATTATCCACATCCTTGTTAACAAGGTAACCTTAATCTCCAAAATTAAGTCTCGGGACCACTCGAAAGTGAACATCCTCATTCTAGTCCTCATGTTCAAAACTAATTTCAGAGCATATCAAGATAACTGGTAAAATTTCAAGGTGTACTCCTTAACTGACATCTTTCCTTACTTTATGTTATCAAACTCTTCCACCTTCGCTTTTCTCAACTCCTAAGGAAAGAAATGATCCAGGATAGCATTAGCAAAGTCCTCCCATAGGGCTAACTCTGCATCGTCACCCCTTGACTGATCCCATTTCTTGTACCAGTGGTACACCACATCCTTCATCTTGTAGGTAGAAAAATCCATGCCCTCCATATTAGGGCCATGCATGAAATAGAAGATCTTTTCTATCTTATCCGGAAAACCTTAAGGATCTTCCTCAACCTTAACACCAGTTAAGCGCAAAGGGTTCAACCTCATGAACTGGCCAATCTTTGTGGCCTCAGAAGATGGAGTAATAGAAGCACCAATATTATCTTGAGAAGCTACCAACTGAGCCAATATATGAATAGACTGACAAACCACAACATTCATTACATCAGCCTGAGGAGTTCAAGAAGGACTGGAGGGAACTAGTGGAACTCCAGAACGGCAATCATGAACTGGACCCCTAAACCGGGTTTGGACCCCAGAAGTAGAATGGGTCCCATCAACATTATCCTTATGTAGTACAAAAGAGTTTCAATGACCTTCAGATCATCTAGGAGGAAGATCTAAAAAGGGAACACACAACTATTAGAGAAGATTTCAGGACCTTAGACTTTACAGCTCAAAACTAGAATACAAGAAAGAGAAACATTCCTAAATGCCTCGTAGCCTCTCCTTTATGAGACTATCATGCTACACAACCTTAAAAGAGACTCTACTCGACACGACGTTGTGGAATCCCAATTGACCATAGGCCTAGGCCTCTGATACCAATCTGATACGACTTAAACTAGGTCCTAGTCATGTCAGGCATCTCAAGTCTAACCAGGAGCAGAGACCACATCCAAACCTAACCATAACCTCTATGCACTTTATGTGGGATGAATTTTAAACCAATAAAAAGATAAAACAATAATATTTTCAAGGCATAAAATAAAGTCTATAATAATAATCCAACTACCTCAATCAATTATCCAACCAGTGCTAACCCTAATGCCAATACCAATACCAAAGCTGGCACCAATACTGACACTGCCCACGCCTATAGTAGTCTGACAAAGCATCTAACCAGAACTAATAACATCCGATCAGGACATTCTCCCGACCATAGCTAAAACTAGACCAAAGAAATAATAAATATAAAAGAAGTTCATAATATGGAATAGAGACTTGAAGAGTATGGAAGCTTACCACTTCAGTCTAACTCTAAGTTATCCTAGAAATCCAAGTCATTGAGCAGGAGGAATAATAGTATGGCCGGTTTATATATCGCGTGGGGATACAACACTCAAAGATAGTTTGTATAGTGAATACTAACATGTACTTAGGGATAAAGATAAAATAATTCCATCATTCAAAACCAAGTCAAATAACCATATCTAATCACATATATACATATATATCATGTAGGGAAAATTAATCAGTTTTAGCATGCATTTAAAATGTTATCCTGGGATGTGTAGCTCTGCCGTCCTATATGTCCACCCACGAGCTATTTGGGTTCATCTCTCCCTGCTAAAAGGGCCTCGATGTATGTTAGCACAAACCAAAGAATAAAGCTTGAGATGGCTATTACATCTCCCAAAATATGTGTGACATTATGCACAAAGTTACCAAGACCAAACCTCACATTGGAAAACATAAGTTTCTTGTATTGGTCCCCCCGAAACCTCCACCTTTCATGGCTTTTCTAACAAAACCCTATTTAAGTCTATAGTAAAACCAATTATATATTCCAAACATTTACTAAAGAGTCTTTTTAATTAGGCATTAACCATTGGAATCACTATACCAAAATTAGAGCCTGCAAGTCTATCCTTTAATGCCATACCAAAGCCATTTGACCAAGTTTTCTCAAAATTTTCCAATTAAACCAAGACCATGGCCACCAAGGCCTTTCCAAACTATTTACAACCAACCAAACCAATTTTAGTTCCATTACCTTAAATACAATGCAAAGATTTCCAGAATAGTGAAACTAAGTGACAAAATCATTCTCATTAACATTGACAGTGTTAATGGCTCATCAACATCCATCATCACCCTAAAATAGATATGAATAAAAAATTTACATGATTGAAGACTTGGGTTGAAGCTCATCAATTAGTTGACAACTTATCAATTTTCATCATCAATCTTAAATAATCAGAGTATTCAACATAATTTATCCAGATGATGAACAATTTGCAAAGGGAATATAGATTCTCCATTAGGTTCTTAAGGTTATTCACTATTATGACCTAATTTATGAGTTCCAATTGCACCTATTTTATCCCAATAGTAGGTAAGATGAACCATAACCCAAAGCCAAATTGAATAGGTTATCTTATAGAAAAATACACAAAAAAGTAAAAACAACAATTGCAACTTATAAATAACTAAGGCAGTAGAAATAGACAAAGGTAGCCAAGAGTACAGATAACCATCCCATGACCTGGTTGATCCAGTACAAGAGCTACTTTAAATACAACTTAATTTCTATAATTATTAATCCAATCTGTGTCGAAATAAAAGACTAGACACAAATAAGATAGAGAGAAATGGAAAACCCTAACTATAAGAGCTCGCCCTTTCTCTAGAATCCAACACGTTACAATCAATGAATCAGCAATGATTGATAGTACTTGAATCTACACCAAAAAAGTACAAAAGTGTAGTATGAGTACCAAAACCACTGGTTCTTAGTTGGCATCGTCGGCTGAATAAGCTAAATTATGATATAAATATTATAAAATGCTAGATAATATAACTAGGTCACGGTAAGGAAGTAATATGCTATAGAAATATATCACTTTTAATGATTAAAATGAGGAAACTATGCATATTTTTGAGCTTATTTTGTTAGATAAGATGCATTTTAGGTATGTTTTGCAGGAAATCATATTTTGGATGCTAAGTTTGTTAAAAATATGAGAAAGGTGTTTTTGGATACTTTTGGAGAAATTATGGATATTTGGGATACTTAAAAATTTTGTGTGATCAAAGCATGCTCGAGAATTGAAGAAGAGCTGAAAAGATGACTCTCGTTCCTTACCAAGTCAATATATGGACTGCAAGTAAGACTTACGGACCACACATAGACAAAGTAAGTGAAATAATTCCAATATCCCGAGAGCTGACTTGCAAAATTTTTTCCATCTAGTAACTGCACCCTATACCTGCGCTCACCCTGCTGACTATAGGTACTACTAGCGCCTAAGGTCAAGGTGCAAGTACAGACCACATGTGTCCGCTGGCCTTGTTTTCTCCTATTTCGTTTGAGCTTTGGTTTTAGGGTTTCCTCATGCACTATAAATACCCTTTATGTGTTTTTTAATAGGCATAACACACTTTTGATACTCACATATATATTTTGATTCAGAGATCTAATTTTGATCTTGGAATTCTCTTGTATTGACTTCAGTTGGTTAAATTATTTACGGTTGTGGGTTTTATTACTTATTATCATTGTGATTTTATCTATGCTTTTGATTATGAATGATAATTATTTCTTTACAAGCATGCATGGCTAAAACCTATACTAGGGTTGTGGAAACCTTGGTAGATTGGCAAAGTAGGGAAAGTGTTGTTGTTAGTCTGAACCGATACCCATGCATGGATTGATTTATATTCATCATTATAGTTTTCTTCATAGGTGCATACGTTAGGATTCCACATATATATATTGCTGCTTACTTCAAAAGAGGATTAGTGACTAGGAAAACATAAAGACAATAGTAATTTTGAGTTTAATTATTGATCCACGCTACTAGGTAATAGCTAAGTAAGATGGTTAGCTTTCATATAATAACTAGAGACTCAAAAGGTAATAGTTAAATGGGATCAATATAAGGTTTAGTAAGGCAATATCTTGAGACCTAGAAAGTAAAGGGTGAAATCTTTCTGCTCGTCTAAAACACTATAAAAGGTACAGAACTTATCGATTCCGTATGCAAAGTATCGGGTTAGTTCTTCAAAGCATGATAATACTAAGGAGTTGAGAAGCAACGGGAAACATAATCCTAGTGTTCACCTACGACTGATTACTTACTCATGATTACTACACAAAACCCCCTTTTATATTTCTTATTCTTCCCGCGGACTACACATGCTGAGATCCATGATTCCATGTATTCCCTTAGGATTCGATCCCAATATATGTTGGGTTAATATATTTTGAGATGACTATATTATCTTCTGAGAGGAGGTGTAGTTTGTACATCGTCATAATTTTGGTACCGTTGCCGAGGAACACGATATTAATTTATGATTTGTAGTTGTTGCAGTTTTGGGGTATCTCTTTTTGTTTTTATTCATAATTAGGCATATGCCGGTGTATTCCTAGAACATGGAGTAGAGGAATTCCCTTATTACTTCCACAAAATTCAAATCCAGAGAGAATCCTACAAGAACCTAGTAGGATGTCTGAGTAGAAAAGAGTTAAACTTTCTAAAGGGGTTTATGATATTGTATCTCTCCCTTCTCCTGAAGGAGTACATGATATTATTGATCAATAGATTGGTGAGGTATTAGCTCAGGCTGAAGTTGAGAGGAGGGAAATGGAAGAAGCTCAGTGGTTAGCTAAAGAGGCAGAGCTAGCTGAGTAGAGATAAATAACACTCGGTGGAAATCATAATAGAGCTAGAGGTGCCAGTGTTCAAGTAATCCTAGTATATCAGTATACACATCCATATATAGATGATGAATAAGACTTGGGATATGTTTAGATGACAGAGAATAGAACCATAGTTCCTCCTATTTTACGCCCAGGCATCAAGTTTAACATCATGAGTGCAATGATCCAACTCTTAAATCTAAAGGGTGTGTTTATAGTTCTACCTATAGATGATGCAAACTAGCAATTTAACAAGTTAATCGGGATCTATAGTTTGTACACAAATTTAGGAGTGAGTCAGGAAGCACTCAGATTGAGGTTGTTCCTATTCTCACTTACATGAGAAGTAACTTTATGGTTAGGGGAACGGCCAAAAGGCTCTATCACTACATGGAATGAGTTGCACAAGTAATTCTTGAACATGTTATTTCCTACATCTAGGATATTGTGGCTTAAGGACGAGATCTATAACTTCAGACAGATGCAATAATAATCTATATGCGAGGTATGGTTCAGGTTCAAAAAGAATTTGAGTATGGTGCCTAACCATTGGTTGTCAGGGGTGAGCTTATTAGAGATATTTTATCGAGCCTTGACCATCAGCTCCAGAGCCATGGCAGACACTGTATTTGGAGGAGATTTAATGAGTCTATTCTAGAAAATAACTTCAGATATATTAGATCATATCTCACTCACAAACTGAGGGTGGCAACCTAAGAGAATAAGAGCGGATCTGTTACATATTCTATTGGTGCCTCCTAGGGCCAGAAAATAGCTGATGACATAGTAGCATAAGAGATTGTGTTGCTAAGAACTGATCTTGGGGTACTAGAAAAGAAGCTTCTAGCAATGACTTTTGAGAATGTAAATGCAGTAGCAACACAGATTCTAAAGCTTATGAGTAAAAATTGGAAGGGGAAGCAAATTTTCTGGTTCGTATGTTGGTGGGTTTCCTAGCCCAAGGGAAAGGGAATCGAGGTTGGAACTACTATGATGGATATAGAGACTGTAGAATAGAGAAGATTGGGGACTAGAGAAAGAAGGATGAATACAGAGAGAGGAGAGATAGGTACATTTCTACCTAGCAGATGATATATAGAATCTAGAATGGAAGAGATACTGGATAAGCTGTTGAAGAGTGAGGAAAATCAAGAGATCGTCCGTAAGGAAATTAAGGAAAAAATTTCAACTTTGACATAGAAGGTCGAGTCACTTCTATCAAGAAGTTAGAGCACTATTTTGGGAAGATGTCAACAACTCTGAAGTAGATGAAGCCTGGTACCTTGTTAAGCAACACGATGCAAAATCTAAAAATAATGGTCATGTACTTGCTATTAAAATAAGGAGTGGTATCACTATTATGGAT
This sequence comes from Capsicum annuum, assembly GCF_002878395.1. Taxonomy (NCBI): domain Eukaryota; kingdom Viridiplantae; phylum Streptophyta; class Magnoliopsida; order Solanales; family Solanaceae; genus Capsicum; species Capsicum annuum. Next base: position 159,626,606 of record NC_061119.1, read on the forward strand.
AACCCATGACCTGCTGTAGAAGCTACTGATGATGAGACACGTTCTGTTGAGAAGGTAACAGGTGATAAAGGTAAAGTTGTTGAAGAAAAAGGTAAGGGTCTGGTCATTGAGGCAAAAATTTGATAAATTCTGAGACCACCCCCATATTTTCCTTAGACATTAAAGAAAAGTAAAAAGGAAAGTAATTTCAAGCAATTCATTGAGATGCTGAAATAATTGAGATTTAACATACCTATTCTTGAGGCATTTGAGAAAATGCTTAGATATACTAGGTTTATAAAACAATTGGTCGCAAGGAAGAAATGAGAAACATTTGAGGATATTAATGGTGTGCACCCCAACAGTGCAGTCACAATTAGGTCTTTTTCACAAAAAAGGGCCATCCCAAAGCATTCACTATACCATGCATTATAGGGTTATCCCAATTTACCAGATCCTTATGTGACTTAGTGGCTAGTATTAATTTGATGTCGCTTGCCGTATTTAAAAAATTTGGATTAAACACTTTGAAACCGAATTTGATGTGGTTGTTGATTGGTCATCGCACAATGAGAAAGCCTATGGCAATCTCATTTGATGTGATCATAAGGGTGGATAACTTCATCTTTCCAACTAACTTTTCTATATTGGACTGTGAGGTTGACACTGAGATGCCCATTACACTGGGAAGACCATTAATGGTCACAAGCAGAGCTATGGTTAACATGGAGAAAGGTGAGCTTTAATTTGGAGTCGATGGAGAGGAGGCTACATTCAACATTTGAAGGTCAATGAAGTATCCAGCCGACTTGAGGGTAGTGTCCATGATTGATTGTATTGATGACCGTAGAGGATATTACTATAGGTACCTTCATGAATTTAGAGTAGTCAAGCTACCCGTGTCTTGCCACAACGTTAAATCAATTGTTGTATGGGAGGCAACCCATGAGATTGTTGGTAAAGTTTGAGTAACTGACACAGTGACATCATGCTGCATCATTAAATCAAGCACTGAGTGGGAGGCAATTCACTATTGTTAGTGTTCACATTTTTTGTTATTTTCCTTTTTGTAGGATTTTAGCTCTTGAACTTACCTGAAATATAGTAAACTTTTCTACATTCATCAATTTCAAGGTAAGGGGGTGTGTGATCAACCAATCATTGTCACAAGTCCCATGCAGTAAGTCGAGTAATAAGTTGAAAAGTTGAAATTTTGAGGATGAAAAATTGAAAGTTATGGTCTTTGGCATGTAATTTTACTTTTGGGACCTCAAACTTAGGTTTTGAGACAATAACTAGTTGGAAAAATATTGAAATCCCAAGTCAGAATTGCAGGAAAGTGGGTCAAATTTTTTGTCATGACACTTACACCCTGCACCTGTTGGCTGCAAATAGCACCTGCACCCATGCCTGGCGTACGTGGCATGCGTAGGTACAAGCCGTGGCTAGGTCAAAAATTGGGACCACTTTTTAATTCAAATTTTGGGCCTACCAACACATACATATGATATAAAATAGCACCCATCTATATTTAAACAACCATAACCTCATTCTAACTCATTCAAATCCTCAAAACATCACTTTTCTCTATGAATTCAAACTTTTCTCTTAAAACATAAACTAACCCCACACCTAATTAAAGGCTAAATGGATATTTATTTATGATACCAACTTGTCCCAACATGCTAAAAACAAGTTCCAACTTTGGTTTTTCTTAACTTCTTCATTATTCACTTAAAAAGGTAAATTTCCCAACTCTTAATAGTTATGTATTGATCTATCGATTATTTAAACAAGTTGACATATGTATTCCATTGAAAAATAATTAGAATCTGTCATACTTGTATGTAGGAGCCTTGAAGTAGCCTAAAATCTTAATGTAGGGACTTGATTTGAAGTAAAATCTAAAGTTACACCCCAACCAGAAGTTGAACTTGAATGAATAAAAGTAATACCACTAGTTGAGCATGTTTGTTTGCTTTGAATGTTGTGATTTAGGATAGGTGTGTGAACATTGGAGTTGTTGGGATTTAAAATAGGTTATAGGGGTGTGAAAATTGTGGAAAAATTTGAACTTTTCAAATTTTTAGTTTTTCTTCAACTTTTTGTACCCCTCACTTTTGTTGGAAACTAACAACTAGTTTTTCAGGTACATATGGAACCTAAACTTATGAAGAGGATGAAGGTCAATACCTTGAGAAGACGAGCAGATTCTCCTGAGCCTAGTGGTTTAGTGGAGGAGTACTCTAGGAAGCAATGTAGAGACACTGCAATTGAGGTGACACGCAGAGTTATGAGAGGACATACCTCTAGGCTACTCAGATACTTACAACCTAACCAAGGATGAAGTCAACAAAAATGTCACCACCAAATGTTCCTCTAGCTGACGATGATGATGATGAGGAGGAGATAGATTCTGAATCTACTCCATAGGTTGCTGCTCAGGACCTCCTAGTTTGAGTTATCCTAGGATTCATCAGGGAAAGTAGAGTAGGAGGAGCCATCAGTGGTGCCCCATTCTGATGAAGGTACCTCTACTCATGTAAAGTAGTTAGATATACCCCAGTCTGAGGTGGGTATGAAGAAGGATACCTACAATGTATTAGTACATCAGGGGTAGAGTCCTACACCCACACATTCCCTATTGCACCTCCTGAGGAGGGACATCTGAGGTGGTGTATAGAAGAAATATAGGAGATATATACTATTAAAAATCTTGTTTGGGAGGCAAACAGTCCTACAAGGTGTATTTATGAGGAAAATTGGATTAACCTATTGAGGCTCGATCTAGTTCCATAGTTGTGGGCGATATTTGATAGATATCAACTAGAATTGATGACTAGGCCATTCGGTTCTTACAGCTCGACCATGGTATAGGAATTTTATGCATCCTACAGAGATACTATAGTTCTTTTTATGCGCAGACATCGAGGCCTAATGAGATTCGTGGGACAACTATAACCTGATCATACACTGGTTAGAGGGCTTAGAGTTTACTTTTGGACAGATACTATCTGTAAAGTTATCTTCGGCCCATATTACATTACTCCTATATCTATAACTGAGTGCGATCACAGACTGAGGGACACATGTGATCGACATATCATACGGGAGGCTGAGCACTGACGAGAGTAGGTTAATATGGCGAGGTGGATAGCTAGTTATTTTTTATTTTTGGGTGATGCGACCCCATGGATTATGAGATGGTATGCTCAAGAAGGTTCTATTGACATTTGAGGCCAAGTATTAGTAGTTGCTGATCAAGTATCGACTGATACCCACTGCTTCAAATTGTACATTGATATGGGAGAGAGCAGCACGGTTGCTTGTATGATGGCTAGATATGCTATTGATTTTTCTATCATCCTCAGGTATGAGTTACATGATAGAGTAATTGGGGAGTTGACTAATCTGACATTCCCTTTCATGATTTAGAGGCTGTGTGATGAGTTTATTATGCCTGAGATATCAGGTGTAGATTAGAGGGTACTTGTGGTGATGGGTGCACACACAAATACTATGAAGGATTTAGAACGTCAAGGCCCTTCCAAAAGATGGAGAGGGCAGGAAGTAGTACCATAATCCTAAATTGAGGGCTCAGCCTAACAATTTCAAAAGAGCCTGATGAGGCACATCAAGGTGATATGGGTGTTAGTATTGATATTGATATAGGGGAGAAGAGAAATTCTCCAGAATCTAGTACATAGGGCGAGGGAACACCAACTACTTTTTCTTTAACCCCGACTTTAGTCTCAGAGCTAGCTGGTGTATCTTCAGAGCCTACTCTCCCATACATTAGAACTCCTTCTACAAGTATGATCACTATATCTAGCAAGTTTTTTCAATGCTTAGTAGATAGATAGAAGGCCATCAATGCTCTATTGAGGGTTTTGAGACCGAGATAACTACCATCTACGAGAAGATAAAATATAGGGTTAGGACTAAATTTGAGTAGATAGAGGATCGATGGGAGGCCGTACGGAGAGATTTACTATTTGAGCTATGCGTTAACTTCCAGACACGGCTTGATGAGTTTGATAGACTAGTTACAACTCGATTCACAGAGATAGATACACTGGATCTAGCCTAGATTAGGGAGGATTTTAATATATTACGAGCAGAGGTACGCTCTCTCATCGAGTGTCGTGTAGTATCCACTCCCTCAGTTATATCTCCTATAATTTAGATATCATTTCCATGTATATCGAGATAATGATTTCTTCATGGAGGGCAATGAAAAGGTCCCGACAATTGGGTACAAGAAAGGTCACATAGACAACTTGTAGGATCCTAATTTGCTATATGACTAGGCTGTTAAAAAGGCCATACATGATTTGTTGCATACCGAATTCATCGATAGGAAGAGGCGTGCATATATTACAGTGATTACGTCATCAAGTAGTTCACCGCCACCTCCCCCACCTCCGCAACCTGATATGACCCTATATGGGGATGCTCATGATTTGGATGCCTATTGTGTCCCAGGTATGTTTTCATTTCCCTCTATTTTGTTTTATCGAATTAAGGATAGTGCATAATTTTTAGTTGGGGGTAGGTACACCATGCCGCCGTAGGTTTTTGTTATCGTGTTTATTTTCCAGTCAGCTGCGGTATGGTTGTAGAACTGGCATGTCTCGGATAATTTTGTGTTGTATTGTGTTTTACTTTATATTGTGTTTTGTTTTTGTGTAATTAGGAGATTTGTATGAATTTTGGTTAGTAGTCATGTAATTCCCCGAGACTATCCCCTGGGCATCACACAATGCTTAGGACCACAAGTGATCCCAAGATAATCCTTGTACTAGCATAACTCGTGAGCAACTACATAAGATACATAAATCTTGAAGAAATGAGAGGAAGAAAAGACTTTAGCTGAACGTCTTCAAAACCAAACTATTAAAATGATTACAAATCTAGTTATACAAAACAAAACTAAAATCAAATACATCAACTCTACTAACTGTGTATGAACCCTCAACTAGTATTGACTATAAGTAGCCGGGACATGACCCCAACTATCCTAAATTAATACGACTGAATAAAGAAAATAAGATGATACTAGAGCTCTGACTGACTTGAGCCCTAGACTCAAAAGGACTCATCACCAGCTGACTGAAAGTTGTATACTATTTGATTATGATGTGTGGGCTTCAACTGGTACCTATATTATGAGACAATATAGCACATAGACATATATGTGGATCATTACTTTTGGAATTTACTAAGTATGTAGGGGTGAATGCATAAGTAAAAACAATTACTCAATATTCAAATAAACTTTTAAGTGATGCATGCTAAGTGTAAATGACTCACCTTGATCTTGAATAAATGAAAGTTGAAAATCATAAATAATGGATAATAAAGTTTATTGTATAAATCGTGTGAGGGATAACACTTATTTCTAAAATCTATACTTTTACTCTTTATTTTGGGAGGTTCTTCTAACCGTCATAAACCATGTGAGATATCATGGAGTCCAACGTCACCTACATTGGTAGGGATAATATACCCTTGCCATCAGAATAGAACCTAACTAGAGTGATCACTATACAGAACCTATATTGGGAAGTTAAACCTATGGTGGATCATAGTTCTGGGGCATGTGACCTTGGCCTCATACCTAACTCGGTGCTAAATACTACTATATTACTTATATGCTCTTTCTTTAGGAAATCCACCTTAAAATAGCATAAGAGTTTATAATGAAAATCATTTATTCTTCTCTTTGCTTTAAGCTGTAATCAAAATGAAAAATGTGGATTTCATCTCTTAGCTGTGGATCCAAAGATCAATTTTTGCTTAAATCTTGAAATAAGCTTATCAAAGAATACTAAAAGCCATAATCTTCTTGAAGTCTCAATACTCAAACTTAGGGCTTAAAATCCATGATTTAAACTCATGTCAAGTCATAATAAAACTTCATGCTCAATAACAATCTTCTTAAAATACTTCAACAATATCAAGTCAAGACAGTGCAATCTCATGCTTAATATAAATCTTATAAGTTAAAACATAAACATAAGTAACTCTTGATATACTCAAAGCTTTAAATGTCATAATAATCACTTTCTTCAAGAATATACACACTTGGGTTTGAACCCTACTTTAAAACCATTAAATAAAATCTTAAAATCACATAATTTGGTCACAAGGGTGAAAGCATACCCTTGTTCATAAACCCACATACCTTAATAGGCTTGATTTGATATAGAAGCTTGACTTTGAACTCTCAAAGATATTATTAAAGGCTTTTATTGAAGTTCTTGGGCTAAGAGCCTTAAATTTTTTATTATCTTGAAGAGGAAGCGAAGGAGTTTTGGAGTTCTTGGAATTAGGTTAAGGTTTCTTGGAGAGAAAATTTATGGAGAATGGATGTATAATGCTTAAGCCGACGTTCAATCTTATGTTTTTATGACTTGGGGTAATGTTAAATGACTTTATTGCCTATCTAGAGATTAAAGTCACAACTGGAATGCCGTTTGGGGCCTTGACATGGTGTGATTACATGCTCATTGCTATACCCAATGCGACGTGGTGGAATCACATTAAGTTGCTGGAATCGAAATCCAAATACGACCCTAACCTCGTCCAAAAAGTCCAAAACTTCTTCGAGATATACTTCTTGCTTTCCTGATCATGAATTAACTCAAAAAACTATGTCTTAGGGTTGGAAAGGCTACTTAAAAGTCCTCAAAGTTAAGACTCCAACAATATGACTAAGTCTCCAACACGTAGTGAAACTTTCAGGATCTAAGCCTCTTATGCATGGATTAGGATCTAAACTAAACTAAGGATAATATAGCGTATTACAAGTCATAGTTTTCTTAATTTTTTATACCCCTCCAAATATTTTTGTTTTTGAACTGTGTGAATATAATATGTGTGGACATTGTGGATCTTTTTATGGCATTAGAATAAGGGACATGATAATCACTTGCTAAGAGTCACATGAACCAGATCGGTAGAATATTTTAATATTAACTTTGTGCTATGTGTGTGTGTAATACTACCTAGGTAATATAGTGTGTTGAATTCAGAAGTTGCATGATTTTTCTTACCTAGATTGAAGGATAGTTGATTAGGAAAGGATCATAGGACTTTTTTTTTTAGTCTACTTTTAGCCTAAATGACCTTCGATGTGTGAAATTATATCCCTTGATTCCTGTTTTGAGCCTTATAAGCCTATTTTTCTTATTTCACCATTCACCTTATCATTTATATTGTAATGAACTTGTTTTGGACCTAGTCATCCTTGGACATTGTGTACCTCAACTCAAGCAAAATGCCTATGTTGAGGGTGTCTATCATAGGGGTGTATAGTGTTAAGTCGGTAAGAAGAAGGGTAAGAATAATAGAAAAAGTTAGTAAGGCTAGGTGTGGTAGAAAAAGAAAAGAAAAAGAAAAAAGGGAAAAGATTATGAAAAAGGCAAAAAAGAAAGAATAAAAGACCATACCCAACTTGAATATGCAATAAACAATGAAAAGGGAGAAATAAGGGTGGAATGAAAAAGGGAAATTGGCTAGTGAGACCCCAAGGGTAGTGTAGTGCCAAGGAGGCTTAGTCACTTGATATGTTCATATTTAGCAAACCATCCCCCAAGCCTACATTAAAAGCCGAGAAAAGTCCTATACTGATTCTAGCCTTGACTGTCTTAATGCTAAGGTAAAGAAAATAAGGGTAAGCCTAAGGTGTTTGATATGTATTTATTGGAACTTCTCTTCTCAGTGCGAGTGTCTCTTGACCGTCCCTGCATTGACATGCATTATTTTATTGAGTGAGTGGGAAATCATTATTATATGGACACTTGAGTCTTACTAGTAGCTATTTGCTTGTTCTAGGTAGTGTAACTTGTATATATGAGTGGTTGATTATTGCTAATGCGATTTCCATACCTTGATCCCATTGTGTCACATTGTTGTGCTTCATATTCATACACAATTGGTTTTGAAAATTTAGATAGGAGAGGGAATGTTGTAATTTGAGTTTAAAGTGTTGATTGAGTGCCTTGAATAGCTTAGATTCTCCTAGTTAAGCATTATTTTTATTTTTATTGTGTTTTTTTTGCTTGAGGACATGCAAACATTTTAAGCTGTGGGCACGTTTTTATTTTTGTTGTGTTTTCTTGCCTAAGGACATGCAAACATTCTAAGTTAAGGGTGTTGATGTGATATATAAATATAACACTTTCAATGCGTAAACAAGGAAAATATGCAAATTTTTGAGGTTATTTGTTAGATATGAAATGTTTTGGGTATGTTTTGTAGGAAACCATGTTTTGAATGCTAAGTTCATAAAAAAGATAAAAGTTTTTTTGGCTACTTTTGGAGAAATTATGGATGTTCGGGACACTTTCTAGCTTGTTCGTGATCAAATCTTGTTCGAGAATTAAAGAAGATCTGAAACGATGACTCCCGACACTGAGCAAGTCAACATGTGGACCGCAAGTAGGACCTATGGACCGTAGTAGAAAAAGCGAGTGTCAGAATTCTAAAATATCAAGAGCTAACTTCCAGGATTTTTTCCATTCGGTACTTTTAGATTGTACCTGCACTCCCCCTGCTGACCGTAGGTACTACCTGTGCCTAGGGTCATGGCATAAGTATAGACCACACGTGGCTACTGACCCTATTTTCTCCTATTTCATTTTGGCTTTGATTTTAGGGTTTTCTTATGTACTATAAATACCCTTTATGTGTTTTTAATAGGAGTAATGGAATTTTGATAGGTACAAACATATTTTGATTCCAAGATCCATTTTTGACCTTGTGATTCTCTTGTATTAACTTCAGTTGATTAATTTATTTATGGTTATGGGTTTTATTACTTCTTATCATTGTGGTTTCATCTATGCTTTCTATTATGAATGATATTGATTTTTTCACAAGAGCACGTGGCTAAAACCTATAGATAGGGTTGTGAAAATCCTGGTGGATTGATGAAGCAAGGGATGTGCTATTGTTGTTCTGAACCGATACCCAGTCATGAATTGCTTTATCTTCATCATAATAGTTTTCTTAATGGGTGCACACGTTATGATCCCACCTGGATATTGATGCTTACTTCAAAAGAGGAGTAGGTGACTAGCAAAAGATGAAGACAATAGTAATTTGGAGTTTAAATGTTGATCCACGCGACTAGGTAATAACTAAGTAAGATAGTTAGCTTTCATCTAATTAGAAGAGACTCAAAAGGTAATAGTTAACTGGGATCAAGATAACGGTTAGTAAGGCAACATCCTGAGACCCAAAAAGTAAAGGGTGAAATCTTTCTGCTTGTCCAAATGATAGTAGAAGGTACATAACTTATTGATTCTCCAAACAAAGTATCGGGTTGGTTCAACAAAACACGATAAGCCTACGAAGTTGAGAAGGAAGGGAGACACAATACTAGTGTTCACCTATGACAGATTACAATCAAAGTTGATATAGTTACTAGATCGAGATTACTACACAAAAGCTCCCATTTACTTTTCTTGTTCTACCTGCGGACTACAACTGCCGAGATCCACGATTCCACATGTTACCTTGGGATTCAACCACAAACTCTATTAGGTTACTATATTTTGACAACGACTGTATCATTTTTTGATAGGAGGTGTAGTTTAGACGTCATCAGGATGCGAACTTGATATAACTCCAACATTGTTGTACATGAATAAATAAATAATCATAGTAATAGAATAACATGAAGAATCAAACACATGCAATTATAACAACAAAATTAGCCCCCATAAGCCAATAAGTCTAAAAAAGTAAATAACCCAACGCAAGACCCTATAAGCCTTGAGGGTACAATCATGATATTATAATTTGAACCACCATCATCTACCATTTCACATGATACAACTAAAATCCATCCATATCATACCTCATCATAACAATTTTTCCATTTTTAGACTTATCCAGTGTCTCTATTCTAACTTATTAAACCCCCAAAGTCCTCATTGTCATATCGTCAATATCATGATCAATATCATAGTAATGGCTGAACTCAAACCTCTAAGTATGTGATTAATATCATAATCACCCCCAGACTTGAATGAGTATACTTATATGCATATATATGAGCAATGACCTAATCATCTTCCAGACTTAAACCTGATATATTCGTCATCAATATCATCATCAATATCCGAACTCAAATTGGTAATTGTATAATCAATAGCCATCAAACCAATAACCATATATCATCATATAATAGTAAATAGCATAATCAATAGCATAATCGCTAGTATAATATCTAAGCATGATCACTAGCATGAAAAACAGAATAACCACTATCACAATCAATGGCATAATCACTAGCATGATCAATAGCATAATAAGCATAATTCATATCATAATCGCTATCATAATTAATAGCATAGTCTCTAACATAATCAGTAAGCATACACTCACAATACCAACCCATCATAACCATCAATTTCAAAAGTTTCTCAATATTACCTCAATAAGAATTTTCAAGGCATACAACAAGCATATAAAAAGTTTTCAATCGCTAACCCGAATCTTGACCTAAGGTGGGTCCAAGGACCACTTCTAGATCCCCAAAATTCATTACAAGGTAATTTCTACCATGATGTAGGCTAAGGTATCTATATCCACTTTTTGATGTTAAATAAGCCACAATTCGATCCTAAGATAGAGGTTTTACCTTAAGCATAAGCAACTAAACCGATCACAACTAATTTATAATTTTTGTATAGCCTAAATAGTCCAATCAATCCAAGCATTTTAATTTCCATCACCAACACCTAGAACCTATACCAAATCTAACACAATATCATAGAAATACTATGAAATACCTCAATCTAGTGAGAGGGAAAAGCAAGCCTACATGGACACCATAGAAAGCTTGAAGAATCGGCTAAATCACAAACTTTCCATTCCGATAAGATTCTGTAAGACACCATGCTATTAAAGTCAAATTCTACTCATCAATATGAGAATAATTACACCCAAATTTCACCATTGTGCTATGAGTTAAAAAATACTCAAAAATCCTATGTGGGTCCCATTTATGGAAATCACATTTCTGAGGCCAACCCAACATTCTCTCAAACTCAAGGAGTAATTACCCTAAAAATAGGTGAAATCTAAGCTGAATTGGTGCTTAAATTAAGTCACAAAGTTTTAGGTATTTAAAAAAGACATGAGAAATACAGTATAAATGAGAACAAATCTTACCTCAAATTTCGAGAAAAATCACAAAATAATCATTCCCAAGCTCCTAAATAAACCACAAGAGTTAATGTTAATTCCCTAATATTTAGGGTTTAGTATCTTGAGAATCAATGTGGAATAGGAAAAGCAAGCTAAAAAGAGGCTTTTTATACCTTTTCCGGGTGTTCGGGTATCATAATTATGACCTGTCCCTCACGATCCCATAACTGGTGGTTTCCCAGCCAAGTCATTATCGTGATATGGGAACTACGATCACAAAATTTGGGTGCCCTAGAAATGGAGGCACAATCGCACCCCTTTGGCTCGCTATTAGCAATCGCACTAGAACTGCTGAGAAACCTCGAAATCTCCAAGTGTACGCCAACCCCTCAGTATTCATTTGGAATCCCATATACACAAAAAGACTATGTTACCTAATCAAATTTGACATTTTAAACTCAATGGCACAGTCAAAATTTCTATCCAAGGTCATTTCAATAAGTAGGTCTCATACCTAATTTTCATTTTCTTAACATTTTGACCAATAGGTCAGAGTGACACCAGGTGCTTCAGGACCTAAATTAAGATTCCACCTAGCCTAAACTATATATTCCAGAGCTATTAGAACTGTTAGAATTGGCATACAATGATGTTTGGTTAAAGTTTTTGCCCGGTAACCAATTTGAACCAGTAAAGTTTTCAAAATAGGAAATTGGCTCTTAAAATTAAACGAACTGCTCCGTAACTAAACTGTCATTCCCATCAAATCATAAATGACTTGGGGCAGCTATGGAAAAGCTCAAATGATGAAAATAAGTGGAAACACAAAGAAAGATCTTAAGGGTCATTACAATATCCACTACTAAAAGGACTTTTGTCCGGAAAAGTAAAGGATTAGGATGTACCAAAAGTCTCGAACAACTAAGGATACTAGGTCCCTATCTCTCCCTCGATCTTCAAAGTAGCCTCATCAACTGGATAGTGCCTTCACTAAGCCTTAACTATATGAATCTCCTTAGTGCGCAACCACTTGACATTAATAGCCAAAATAAGTATAGGCTTCTCTACGAAGTTCAATCGCTCATCTAACTAGACTGATTCCTATCTAAGCACATGAGATTCATTAAGAATGTACAACCACAATATGGAAGCATGAAAAATTACATGGATAAAAAAAAATCTAGAGGTAAGGCTCACTCATAAGCCACCTCACCAACTATGCAAAGAATCTCAAAAGATCAAATATATCTAGGGTTAAGATTATCCTTTCTCTCGAACCACATCGCACCCTTCATGGGCGACACACAGAGGAATACCCAATCACCAACTCCAAATCTCAAGGCATAAAGCCTACGGTCTGCATAAGCCTTTTTCCTACTCTTCACCAGTCTCAACCTATTCTAAATCACCCTAACCCTATACAACAACTCCTAAAGCAAGTCAGTTCCATGGGGTCTAACTCTAAAGTCTCAAACCATACAACTAGGGAAAGAAATTGCCTACCATCCAAAGCCTCAAAAGGTACTATCTCAATACTTGAATGATAATTTTATTGTATCCAAACTCTGCCAAGGCTAAGTTCTCCTCCCACTGACCTCCAAAATATATAACACAGGCTCAGAGCATATCCTCAAGTACGTAAATAGTTTGCTCAGATTGGACATCTGTCTATGGATGAAAGGCCCTACTAAGATACACTTGAGTACCCAAATCTTCCTGAAAAGCTCTCCAAAAACTAGAAGTAAAAATAAAACCTCGGTGTGAAATGATAAATATAGACACACCAAGAAAATGGAGTATCTCATATACATAGATACAAGATAACCTCTCGACACTGAAGGATATCTGAATCAGAATGAAATTTTCTAACTTGGTCAATATATCTACGACAACCCAAATACCATTAGAACCATAAAAATAAAAAGGCAAACAACTAATAAAATCCATAGTAATCCGCTCCCATTTCCACTCGATAATGAGAAATATCTAAATTAAACTACTCGATCACTGATGCTCGGTCTTTACCTACTGAAAATATAGGCAATAAGCTATAAAGTCTGCTATATCTCTCTTCATGACACTCCACCAATAATACTGCTTCCAATCTCTATACTTCTTAGCTATACCAGGATAAATAGAACATCTGAAGCTATGAGCCCCATACAAAATTAATTAAATCAAATCATTAATATTAGGGACACAAATGTAGCTATCAAATATCAAGATGCACTTAGAATCTATGGTATCTCTCTTGGACTCACTGCTAAATACCTGATCATAATGAATGCAAAGTCTATTATCCTTAAACTGGAGATCCTAAATTTTCTCAAATAGTGAGGACCTAACCTCTAGCAAGAATCCTCCTAGGGTCTTAACTATTAAGTTGCAGTATTGAATTGGCTAAGGAATGAATGTCCCATGCCAATGGCCTATGAGAGAGTGAAATACAAGACAAGCTACCCATACTCATTGCCTTCCAGTTCAAGGCATCTACTACTACATTTTTGTTTCTGGAATGATACAAGATGGAGATATCATAATACTTAAGAAACTCTATCCATCTACGCCACCTAGAATTAAGCTCCCTCTAGGTCATAAAATGCTGAAGACTGTGATGATTAGTGAAAACTCACAATGCACAAAATAAATATAATGCCTCTAAATCTTAAGCGATAAAACTACCGCTGCTGATCTTGGGCATATTTATATGTCCAATCACCAATATTCACCTATATTTGGCCTTATTTTAAAAGCCAAAATATGCTATTCTTATTGAATTTAAGCCTTAATTGTGTTCTATATCTAATCAAGATGATTATTGATGCAGGGTGGATTTTTAATAGATTTGGACAAAAATCGAATACATAGTATGAAGCAAGCGGTAATTGATGTTATGAGCCAATTATATAGAATATCATGGACATTGTGAGGATTTTTAAAGAAACCAAGGAAGTTTGGATCAAGTATCAGAGCAAGAAGATGAAAGGAAAAAGTGTGGTGCCATTGAAAAATAGTGGAAAAATGAATTCCAGTGATGCATGGCGATATACCCGCATCGTGGGATCCAAATTCAGGATCCCAACACTTAGAAAAATTCTTCAAGTCAACTTCCAGTGAACCTGGTAATATTCCTGCAACACCTCACCTGGAGCGATGCTATAGATAGGGCAACAACTTAGTGGGAGCGACATTGAAGAAGAGGTAACTCCTCGCTTAGAATGAGGATCCTAGGATTTACATAAATTTCCACAAGTAAATTACCCATGATGCCTTATCTGGAGCGCGCTACAGCCAGGGCGGCACCTCATCTATTCCAGCATAGCTAATTTTGGCCCAGTATAAAAGAAAAACATGAACAAAATTACAAAGAAATTTTTGCAAGCATAGCAGCAGCGGAAAAGCAGAAAATTCTCTCTTTTAGGGTTCTTATTATTTATTTTGAACTTCTTTACATTAAGATTAATTTAGGGTATGATTAATTACTTATTTTTGATGTTTAATTCAAACATGAGTAGATAAATACCCGTGTTCTTGGGTTAAGCCCAAGAACATGATCACTCTTTGATATTCTTTCTCGTAGTTTCTTTTTGGATTATCATTTGGGTTGTTCTTAATTTCTTGAGCTTACTATTTTGATGAGTGGCCACCATTACAATACATCTATATTTCTATGTGAATACGGGAGGAGACTCAAAGGATAGAATGAAGAAATTAAGGATCAAGGTTGTTTTTCTTTTATTAAATAAGAGGTTGGAATTAGCATCTAGGATAGGGATATACCTAGAAGCCTTGCTTGGTTCAATTGCAAGAAGGAATCTTTATGAATCTATAAGAGTTGTTGCATCTCTGCGGGAGTTGTAGTTGCAATATTCAATAGATAGAAGATTTGAGATTGGGTGACCACGATCATGGCATAAACCTTATGAATCAACCACCTGATAACCATTTAGATTGCTATAAGAATAGATATTTGTATGATTGGTCAAAATGCATCAACCTCGGAATTCTCATCATTACTATTTACAACTGTGCTTGCTTTGCGATTGTCACAAATTTCTATTTCTTATTTATTAATTTATCATTTTTGTCTTAAATTCCGAATCATTTTGATACCTTACAACACTTAATACCTCATTGTCTAAAACTAAAAGTTGGTTAAATTTCTAGTTGTTAGTCCTCGTGGGATCGATATTCTACTGTCTAAGTCACTATACTACTTGTACAATCGTGTGCACTTGTGTGTGCATTTGAGATGCAATAAAATTTTAGCACCATTGTTAGGGACTAATATAATTAGTAAATTGCTAAATTTTTGTTTTTTGATAATAAGTTTAAGTGTTAACGATTTGATCTTAGTTGCTGAATTTTTGTAGGATTAGCTGACTACAAGACTGGCGAGAGATAAAGAGTTGGTAGAGCCTTTTGCATAACAAGAATTGATATTTCAGCAAAGGCAAAGATCTCAATATCAAAATCAACAGGTTCAAATGGCTCATCCAGTTGATCCAAATGACCCTATCGATTTAAATGCTGGAAATGTCCCAGCTCTAGTTATTCTATCCATTCCTGCTCAAACAACTGCTAGACCTGTTCGTGAGGTGGCAATCCCACTCATGAATTATGTGATGAATAATATTTCCATGCCCGAACCAGGTGGTTGATTTGAATTGAAGTAGAATATGGTGCAATTGTTGAATTTAGCAGGGAAATTCCATGTCCTTTCACATGAAGACCAACAACAGCACAAACAAACCTTCCTGGAAATAAGCGATACTTACATCCTAGAAGGGGTGAATTTTGATTATGTCAGATTGACACTCTTCCCTTTTTCTCTAATTGGGGAAGCAAAAAGGTGGTTACATGCTAAACCACAACTCTTCATCAATTCATAGAAAGATCTAGCTCAGAAGTTCCTTATTTGATTCTTTCCATCAGGAAAGACTGCATGTTTAAGAAGTAAGATTCTGAGTTTTAGATAAAAAAAGGAAAGAATCTCTACCAAGCTTGGGAGAGATTTAAGGGAATACTCCGAAATTGCCCTCACTATCATTAGTCCAATGATGTTCTTGTTCATACTTTGATTGAGGGATTAGAGCCAAACACCAAGATTTTCTTGGATTCAGCAATAGGTGGGCAGGCTTTTGAAAAGACTTATGAAAAACTGTACACATTATTGAATTAGATTTCACAAGGGAATCCTGACTGGCATGTTGACTCGAGGAGTGCTCCTAAGAAGGTTGCAGGGGTATTAGAGGTAGACCAGTTTACTGCATTACAAATACAGATTGCAACAATGCAAAATCATATGATTACTCAGCTTAATAACATAATGTTTGGGCTTCCACAAGCAGCAACTACAGCTAATGCAGTCAAATAAGCAAATCCTTGATGTAAGTTTATGGAAGTAGTGAGCATATAGAAGATGCTTGTATGACTAATCCAGATTCTGTTAACTATATAGGGAATGCAAATCATCGGGGAAAACAAAATTTTGGTAACACATATAATCCCAACTGGAGGAACCATCCTAATTTCTCATGGGATGGAAATCAAGCACAGAACACTAATTAGTATATAGGGTCAGTGTAATCAAATCAATAGCTTATTCAGAATAATCAAGCTACTGATCAAGATAGTAATATGGATAAGATGATGAAGTAGCTTTTAGCCCAACAAGCATAGTTTGCATAAGAAGTAATGACTTAATAATAGCATTTTGCAGCAGAGTTGAAGAGTCAACAACTGCTTATGAGAAATACAGAGTTAGAACTCGGTCAGATTATAGGAGCACAAAATATAAGGCCTCAAGGTGGCATACCAAGTGATACTGAGGCCAATCCAAAGCAGTTGAATACGGTTACAACAAGAAGTGGATTGCAAACCAAGGAGATAGTTCAGGAGTAGACTAGTACCATAGTCACTGATAATGGTTCTAATGATAATGACGAGAAAGAGGTCAATAAAAAACTACAAGTGATGAAATTCATGTTATGAAGAATCCTTTAGCTTTAACCTTTCCTCAAAGGCAAAGAAAGCATCAAGAGGAGGCCAGTTAAAAGAAATTTTTGGATCTTCTAAAGAAGGTTCAAGTAAATATTCTTCTTGTTGATATTCTACAGAGTGTACCAAAATAGGCAAAATACCTGCAGGATATAGTGGTAAATAAAAACCTATTGATAGAGTATGCTACGGTTACACTTTCTAAGGAGTACACATCCAAGATAGAAAATAAACTACCAATAATGCTGAAGGATCTAGGTAGTTTTACATTACAGATAACTATTGGGCAGACCGTTAGTGCTCGTGGATTGTGTGAATTGGGGACTAGCATAAATCTTATGCCCATATCTTGGTACTAAAAGATGGGTCTTTGGAGTCCCAAACTTACTACTGTTGTTTTGCAGTTGGCAGATAGGTCTCTTTCTAAGCCTGATGGTATTATCAAAGATGTCTTAGTGCAAGTCGGATCCTTAATCTTTTTGGTGGACTTTGTAATTCTTGACTTTGAAGCTGATCCTGTTGTTCCATTTATTTTGGGATGACCTTTCCTAAAAATAGGACAGTCATATTTGATGTAGCAGTAGGGAAGATAACAATGAGAACACATGATAAAGTAGAGGTTTTTGATGTGTATAAGGCATAAGAATTTCTAGCTATTTATGAGAAGTTGTCTGCTATATATATTATAGATCTTAAGTCTGATCAGAGGCTGTTATTATTAGATAATCTATTAGAGAGAGCTTTGGTGGGTTGTGATCTTTATGGAGATATAGAGGAATTAACATTAGTTGAAGTCATGAATTCAGCAGTGATTGAAATAAGAAGATTGTCTTTTAAGCCATTGAATAGTATAATTAGTCCATCCCCCAAAACTTTAATTGATGAAGCTCCAAAATTAGAGCTTAAGGGTCTTCATCCTTACATGAAATATGCTTACCTTGGTAAAAATTATACCTTGTTTGCTATTTTTTCTACAAGATTATCTGATATACAGGTTAAGGAAGTAATGACAGTGTTGAAAAGGAGGAAGAAGGTGATTAGGTGGTAGATGTTTGATACTACAGGGATAAATCCAATTTTTTTCATGCACAAGATACACATGGAAGATGGTTTCAAACCAAGGGTCCAATAAAAATATAGGTTGAATACAGTGATGAAAGATATGGTGTAAAAAGAGGTCATCAAATGGTTCGATAATGGGATCATTTACCTAATTTCAGATAGCAAGTGGGTAAGCCCAGTACATTGTTTCCCAAAGAAAGGTGGTATTGCCGTGGATACTAATAAAGAAAATGAGCTAATTCCCACTCACATGGTGACAAGATGGAGAATCTGTATTGATTACCAAATGCTGAATGAAGCCATAAAGAAGGACCACTATCCCATCCTATTCATTGATCAGATATTAGACAGGTTGGTGGGGTAGGAGTATTACTATTTTCTTGATGGATACTCAGGTTATAACCAGATCATCATTGCTCCTAAAGACCAATAAAAGATAACTTTTACTTACCTGTATGGTATATATGTATTTAGACGCATGTCATTTTGCCTCTACAGTGCACCTGTAATATTTTTGAGATGCATGATGGCAATATTCTATGACATGGTTGAAGAATTTGTTGAGGTATTTATGGATGACTTCTCGTTTTACGATGATTCTTTTGATAAATACTTAAAGAATCTAGATCGAGTCCTAGCCCAATGTGAAGGGACAAATTTGGTGTTGAACTGTGAAAAAAGTTATTTTTTGGTGAAGAAAGGAATATTCCTTGGCCATAAAGTGTCATGTAAAGGACTTGAAATAGATCGAGCCAAAATTAAAGTGATTGAAAAGCTGCCATATCCAATCACAGTGAAGGGTGTGAGAAGTTTCTTAGGGAATGCAGGTTTCTACATGCATTTTATTCAGGACATTTCAAAGATTACAAGCCTAATATGTAAATTGTTAGAAAAAAAGTCCAAGTTTAATTTTGGGGTGGATTGTCAAGAAGCCTTTGAGAAACTAAAAAAGAAACTGATGGAAGCTCCATTTTGATTTCTCCAGATAGGGAGTTTCCATTTGAATTGATGTGTGATGCCAGTGATGTGGTTGTAAGTGACTTTTACCCTCCTGAAAGTACAATTCAACAGAGGAAGAAACTGCTTCATGATTCTCGTGCTTATATATGGGATGAGCCTTATCTTTTCAAGCAGGGTCCACATGGTATTATACAAAGATGTGTTTTGGAAGCTGAATTCGCACAAGTGCTACAAAGTGTCATTCATCCCCTTATGACGGACATCATGGAGGTGAGAGAACAGCTCAAAAAGTGTTGCAATCTAATTTTTTTACCAACACATTTTAGGATACAATAGCTTTTGTAAATAGTTGTGATCAATGCCAGAGGTTAGGTACAATTTCAACGCGTCATGAGATACCCCTAAATAACATACTTGAAGTGGAAATATTCAATGTTTGGGGGATCAATTTTATGGGACCATTCCCACTATCTAATAGTAATTTATACATCTTAGTGGCAGTTGATTACGTATCTAAATGAGTGGAATCTATAACTTTTCCTACTAATGATGCGAGAGTAGTGTTGAAGTTTGTGAAGAACCAAATATTTTCTCAATTTGGAACTCTAAGAGCTATAATCAGTGATGGAGGTATGCACTGTATTAACACTTAGTATAAGAATATTTTAGCTAAATATGGTGTGAGACACAAGGTAGCCACTTTGAATCATCCACAAATGAGTGGACAAGTTGAGGTCTCCAACAGGGAGATAAAGCAAATACTACAGAAGATGGTTAATGGGCAATGGAAGGATTGGGCTGAGAAGTTAGATAATACATTGTGGGCGTACATGACATCTTATAATATTCCCATAGGGACCTCCCCATATCACTTGGTTTATGGTAAATCTTGTCATTTGCTTGTTGAGCTTGAATATCAATCTTATTGGACTGTTAAAAAACTAAATCTAACGATTATTGCAGCTTATTAAATTAGATGAATATTGTCGAAATGCTTGTGAGAACACAAAACTGTATAAGGAGAGAACTAAGAGATGGCATCATAGGCAAATTCAGAATAGAGTGTTTGAACCTGGACAACTTATTTTGCTATTCAATCCAATGTTAAAGTTATTTTTGGGTAAATTGCAGTCTAAATAGTCCAGGCCTTTTGAGGTAGTACAAATGATGCCTCATAGAGAGGTTGAACTATATAACAAAGAGAAAACTAAGATGTTTTTGGTGAATGGACAACATCTGAAGCATTATTTGGCTAGTAATAGAGATAAGCACAACGTGTCCATCAATTTTGCTAATGAGTGAGACTGAGCTAAGTCATGTCACGACATAAAATAAGGCACTGAGTGGGCGACAACCCATAAATGTAATGTAATAGGTAGTTTAAATTTTTAGTTGTTAAAATAAAAAGAGAAAAATACAAAAAGATGAGTAATGCCACGACCAAAACTAAGGCGCTAAGTGGGAGGCAACCTATTTTTTCTTATGCAGTCTGTTGTTTTTGCTTAGTATGCAGGAATGAGAAACATGGAAGCATAGAGAAAAATGAGAGGTAAGTAAACTACTGTTGGGGAAGTATTCAGGTAAGTAATATAATCCCTATGAAATTTCACCAGGAGAAAAAGAAGTGGAAGAATGAAATATTTCTAAGTGACAAAAAACTTAAGCCAAAATTTTTAGCATTCCAGTGAGACAGGGAGATATGCTGTGGTTCCTTGTCCATAGCGCCTCTTCGCCAAAATTTTTGTTATATTCTAGTGAGCAAGGGCGATGTGCTTGCATCACCTTGCTTAGAGTGGCCCGCCCAAATTTTTAACACCTTTAAATACCACCCTTGCTTCAAAATCCCTCTGATTTCTAACCCTAGCCACACCGCCCTATGATTTCCTTAGCCAAATTCATTCGAGTTAGGGGTTTTTCTCTCAAAGTAAGAGTTCTGCCACTAGATCTTCTTTATCAATTAAGAGGGAAGTGATCATTTCTTAAAATTTTTAAATGATATGGCACATGGAATTATTCTTTTAATGCTTTGAATAAATATTGAGTACTATTATTTTCATGGGAACATGAAAGTGGATATTTTGAACTTTTGAACCTATTAATTTTTGCTTATCATTGGATGCTGGTGAACTATTGTTCTTAAAATTGTGTGGCTGATCTCATGTATGGGTTGTGTATAATGATGGATTTTTAAATTACTATGGTTAGAGTAATTTGACCTTGACTAGTTTAGGAGCTTTTTTTTGTGAAGTAATTCTTGTTATATGCACTTATATTTTAGATGGAAATTTGGTAAGATGGGGTGAAAGTTGGGTGAAAATCATATGTGTTGGTTTAAATAGTTGTACTAGTTTGTCTGTTGTATTTCAATACTGAGAAAAATCAGATTTCGTTAAGTGTGGGGCAATCCTTCCTATTACATTCGGTTACGGACTGTTCAACTGCTAGATATATGTGTTGTTTGATTGATTTCATGTGGGATCATGCACTAATGTCAAATTGGGGCTAATTTCATTTGGTGTCATGATGGACTGATTTTATTAGAAAGCATAGTGTACCTGTTGTCTGATATTTTATGTAATCGTGCAATTTTGTACTAGTGTAGAGGTTGCCAGTTAGAGTTTGTGAGAGGAAAGGAGGATGTTTATATGTGTTATAAATGAGATTATAGATAAACTGTTCTGCTTTGCTTGACATTATGTGAGAAATTGTGCTGCTGTTGACTGATACTTGAGGGGAAGTCTGAGTACCCTAGTTTTCTATCACAACACGTGTAATAGCAACTACATGTGGGGTGTTTCAACACTAATACACTTAGTGGTTGATAGTTCAACATTTTCATATGTTTGACATGGATGCTGCATTTTCTACTTTAATAGGAAATATGTCAGGTCAACAACAAAAAGGAAAGGCAAATAAAGGATCTTCTGAACCAAATAGAAGAAAAAGTAGACAAGTGGTAGTGCATCGCAGCCTCCATCTATTCCATGTGGGTAAATGATCTTGGGTGTATTTATATGCCTACGTACTATAACTTATCAATATTTTAGCTAAGTTTTGAGAACAAAGTGCCTAGTTTCTTATGGTTTTACTCTACTTCTATGTAATTGAGCTAACCGATGTGATTAGCATGATTTCAGGAATTAATGAAGTAGATGAAGACATAATGGTACTATGTAATATGGATGGCATATGACACAAGAGAGAGTAGCATTCTGGACCAAATGTGATGCCTAGAAACTATGTCCAAAACTAGTTTGTCATTTATAATTAGTTCAGGGCTTAGAAGGCAATTATGAGAGAAAAGAATATTAAAAGGCTTAATGCTGAATTTTTATTCATTATTGATTATTCTGTATTATTTTGAGAGGAGAGAGGCGACTTACACCAAGGGAGAAATGCCATTCATCTTCTCCACCAAGATTGTCTTCTAGTTTTTGGTATGATGAAATATATTTATGATGCTTTTTGTTTTATTCATGAGTAGCTAATTTTATTAGTTATTGTTATGGAAGCCTTGTAGCATACAATCTATCACTTTGGGTTTTGAATTCATTATGTATTGATTTGTTTACATCATACTCTCTTCACTTATGTTAAGTTCTCGTGGTTGCAAACATAGAGGATAAGCCTTAAAATGCAACTTGTTCGAAAGAAAGGTTGATGTTCTAAAAGAGAGTAGTGACAAGAAAATAGGATTCCTAACCCCTATTTCATATGTTAATGCCTTAGCAGGATTAACTACTTTGAGATTTCGTGTTATTTTTAGGTAAACACTTTTGATTTTAGATAACTAAAGTTAATTAGTCCTTGATGGTTGAGAAACACTAGGATTATGTTATTAAATACAATATGTTTCACTGTAAGCATGAAGCATGTATGAATTCGTAAATCCCATAGTTAGAAACTATTGAAAACTACAAGGTGGACATAACCCTAGCTTGCTATTTCTCTGGATTTGAATACTACTACACAAATTTCATCTTGTTAAACTGAAACCATTAATTTGTGAAATGAATCAAATCCCCCTATTTATTTTTTGAAAATAAATGATTAAAAGTCAACTAATCATCATACAACTTAATTATCACCATATTCCCTGTGGGATTCGACCCCAACCTAATTGGGTCATATATTTCACATCGACCGCTTACTCTCTCGTAAGAGAGATGTAATTTGGGCGTATCAAATTTTGGCGCCATTGTCGGGGAATACGGTTGTCGATTAAGTTTATGTGTGTTAATTGACTGTTAGTCAAGTTTACTTATTTTATGTTATTTGTTGTTTTTGTTTGTTATAGGCTCATTGTTATTTATGCAACGAACCAAAAGTTCAGGCGAACCATTATTACCCTTCAATCTTAAACCTCATCTCATTAAATGAATGGCTAACCAACAGAAAGCTGAAAGATTAGTCGCTTTGTCTAATGCTCAATTAAATCAATAGAATTCCCAGGTCGAGTACCTAATATAGATGAATAGGACCTGGGAGATGATGATTTAATTGACCCGGCTAATAGGAGGCGTGTAGCAGGGGTAGTTGCACCTGTAAATTAAAATCATCCATTCAGAGGAAGGCTAGACCTCCAAGCTGCACAATTAGATATTGGCAATGATGAGGATGATTTAGATGGAAATGGATCTACAGGGGGAATTATTCTACCACCACTAGCTCCTGGGGTGAAATTCAACATTACCAGCACTATGATCCAGCTCCTGAATCTGAAAGGACTCTTTGGTAGATTACCTGGTGATGATCCATATCTACATGTTGTGAATTTCATCAGTATTTATAAGTCATTTGATAATCTTGGAGTAGGAAAAAATGCTATTTATTTAAGATTGTTCCCACTGTCTCTGTCTGGAGAGGTGATTATGTAGTTGAATGAGCTAACTCTTGATTTTATAAAAAATTGGAGGCAATTGAAAGGAGCTTTCCTAGAAAGGTTCTTTCTGCCTTCCAAAATATTACAGTTGAGGGATGAGATCAACAACTTTAGGGAATTAGATAAAAAAGCTTTGCATGAGACTTGGGCGAAGTTTAAAAAGAAGCTAAATCAATGCCTAAACCATAAGATAATTGATGAACACTTGATGAAAATATTCTATAGAGCTTTGAACTCATTTACAAAGACAATAGTGGATAATGCTGCAGGAGAAGCTTTTATGGAGCTTATCTTTACTGAGGCTGCAGACATGTTAGAAAGAATGACTAAGACAAGTAGATCTTGGTATACTAGAGATTCTATTATAGCAAAAAATACTGGGTCTAGTGTAATATCAACAAAGCAGTGTAAGAGAGAAGAGGTGTGTGATCAGGATATGACTTATATGAAAACCCAGATAGATCTGTTCATAAAACATTTGCTATCAGGGAATATTGAAAAGGTAAAGCTATGGGGTCCCATGGTAAGAGAGTTGAATCAAACATCGAGGAAGAGCTAACTACTTGCATAGCCAGGGGGTTTTTGTACCGGTGGTCAAGGAAACCAAGGTTGAACCATCAAGGATATTGGAAGAATAAAAGTGATAGGAGTGGACTGTATGTACCTCCTAGAAGCCATGGTAATTCTGCCACCAGTTCAGGCAAATGTCCATAGAGGACATTATGGAGAAACTATTAAAGGTAGTTGAAGTGACCAATTCTTGGGTGACTACTATGAAGAGTGACATATCTTCCATGAGTCAACTAGTAAACTTGCACTCAATTTCTATTAAACAACTGGAGTAGTAGATGAGCCAATTATCCACAATATTCAACCAAAGACAGAATTGAACTCTACCAAATAATACAGTTCAAAATCTGAGGAATGATGGCTTGTGTATTGCTATTACCACTAGGAGCGGTAAGATGTTGTCTAGTCTAGTATTGGGTGCATTCTCTCATACTGATGCAGCTAAAATAGATTGAGAGATGGTTGATGAATCTTTAGAGTTTCTTGTGGAGTTGGGAAGCTTGAAAAATAATAGTGCGGAAGTGAAACAACCACCTAAGCCGAAGCATGTTAGTGATGTGGAGTAAGGCATAAGAAAGGAGGTAAAAGTTATTCCAAATGAAAGCCCAAATTCGTGGCTATGTTGAAGCAGTTGACAGTGAATGTGCCCTTAGTTGAAGCACTGGAATAGATGCCTGGATATGCTAAGGTTATGACAGACCTGTTGATGAAGAAAATGACTGTGAGATATGAAATGGTAGACAATCTTCATCATTGTAGTGCTATTTATACAAGATCAATTGTCTAGAAGAAAGCTGAATTGGGAGCACTTACTGTTCCATATATGATTAGATTGCTAAAGTTTGAAAATTCCCTTTGTGATCATGGGGCAAGTATAAATCTTATACCATTGACATTTTTCAAGAAACTAGGTTTGGGAGATCCTACGCCCACCAATATGCGGCTTCTAATGGTGGATAGATTAGTAAAAAAGTCGATTGGGATTCTACATGATGTACTTGTAAAATTTATAGATTTTATATTTCCTGCCGACTTTGTAATTCTTGATTGTGAAGTGGACTTTGAAGTACCCAGAATTTTGGGTAGGCCATTCTTAGCAACTTGGAGAGTGTCAGTTGACCTGGAGTTGAATGAGCTGAAATTTAGGCTCAACGGGAAAGAGGCTAGTTTTGAAGTATGTAAATCCATGAAACAGCAAAAGGAGATAAGTGTTTTTTCAATTGTTGATGTATTCTACGAAGATTAGCGAGGTGTACCAGTTAAGGATAGGTCTGCTGTGGAGGCCATAACTGGTGTAGTTGAACTTACAGCAAGGATGCGAGTGACTTTAAAGTGGCTGGACTTGGAATATAGCATTTTCTTGATCCAACAAATGAGGTACAAAATGGTATCATTGATGTATCTTGACGAAGTTTGAGTAGTCAAGATAATTGAGTCGTGCCGCAATGTTAAATCAAGTGTTGCATGGGAGACAACCTGTGATTTTATTTTTATTTTGTAATGTTAAACAAAAATGCAAAAATAAGAGTCGAGCCACGACCAAAACTACGACGCTTGGTGGGAGCCAACCTATCCTTCTAATCATTTTTTTTGTTTTTGATTAAGTGTAGATACATGAAGTACTAAGAAGGAGATTAGTACCAATTTTGCTTTGGAATTGAGCCATGTCAATAGTGGTAAGTTTAGGAGTAATGGCAATATTGCAGGTAAGTTGGAGTGGTTAAATTTGTAAGGCTTAAGTATGATTCGTGCCCCAATTTATATTAATCTGACCTAAAAATTTTCATGGTGCGACCTTATTTTATGACTTTTAATGAGGTCTGTGGTGGTAGAGTAGGGATCGGACCGATATGCTGGTCCCAAAGCCCATCACTAACCTCGATGGGGGTGTGGGGGCAAAGCCCCTATGCTATGGACCTTTCTCAATGCTTTATATGAAGAATGGGGTGCCTGGCATCCAAATTTGTAGAGACCATGGTAAAAGCGTAGCCTTACAATTCAGCCTAAGCACATTGCTTCACATAGGCAAAAATGAATGGCATGATATGCACCGCACACCTTGATGTAGGAGATAACATATGCTCCGCACACCTAATATTGTGCAATAACATGTGCTACCCAAGCCTCCACACATGCTCACTGGCACACCTGTACGATGACCAGTGCGTCGCACACCTTAATGTGTGCAATAACATATGCGTTGCACACCATACCATATAAGCTCGCTATTTTATATGTGCGATGACCAATGTGGCACACACTTAAACTTGTGCGACAACCTGTGCATCGTATACCCTTCTAGTTTAAACATGAATCCAATTTAACTTGGGTCATCCCGACATAGATTTTCATTCTTTAAATAGACTTCAGACCCTAAATGCCCAAATTCATCATTATTTTACCCTTAAGTCGTACAATATTGAGCTTTCACCATTCTCTTTGTCCTTTATTAATCTTCCATCTTCAAGGTAAGTTTTACTTTCTTAATCGTTAGTTATTGTGACTCTATCTTATAGTTAATTGATTTTTTAAGGATTACGAATTAAATTATTGGCATGGAGATGTTGTGAAAGTGATGGTGTTTTGTATATTTTGATATGGTTGAAAGAATAAAGCATGATTCTATTCAAAAAGTGCTTCATTGAAATAGAATTGGGAGAATTGAAGTGAGTGAATTGTATTGCGAATATGTTGATCACTATGTCAAGTGTATGTCGGTGAAGTCTGAGTACCCGACAATAATACTTAATTGGTTGATACTAATAACTTAAGTGTGGGGTGGTGACATCACCACCCTCATCTTAATTATAGTTAGTTATGTCATGTGTGGCTAACGTGGATAATATGATGAACACAGGAAAAATGGCTCTGATGATGATCTCAACACAGGTGGTACGACTCCTAATGTGGATGAGGAGTACTACTAGCCAGGTTCTTTATCTTGTTATTTGTACTGGGGACAGTGCTTAGCCTAAGTGTAGGGTGGCTGGTTACTTAGTTACTTGTTTTGTAAGAAAATAGTACCTTCTCTTTAGCATTCTTCTATGATAGAATTAGTTATTTTGTTTATTTTGTATCTTGTTAGATGTTTATTCTATTTATTCATAATTATGTGATTTTCTTGATGATGAATGGATGATTATCGTCTTAAGAAAAAATTAGTCATTTAATTGCATGTAACTTTTCTTATGGATCACATGACACTATAACATAAGTATGTGATGGATCATCACGTTTGAAACACCTAGGCTCTAGTTTTGACTCTTATTGTAATTGTTATTTTGATTTGAATTCATGTAATTGTTAGGTCGAGAATATATAATTCTCCTAATTGAGTTAACCATGTGCCATGAGTATGTAAGACTGTTGTATATTCGTTATAGCAACTAATGCTAGAACTTGCCTAGTGTGTGTGCAAAGCGAAATAAAGATTGTGAGTTTAGGAGATGATTTAGGCATTTCTTTGATAGCCATTGTTCATACCTTATTTTGACCTACCTTTGTACATTATCTTAGCTAGCCCCGTTGAGCCTTCAGCTTGTTCTTTTGTTAGCCTCATATGTATCCTTATCCATTTTTTAATAGACCCTAATTTGATCCAAAGATCCTAAGTGCTTTAATGTAAAATCAATTTGAGTTAGGAATTTGACAATAAGAGGAAAAAAGTGAAATTGATGCCCCCAAGTCTAGTTATTGACATATAAAATTAATGTGGTTGAGAGTAGCAAAAATTGTTAAAAAAGTTCTAAATTTTATCCTTAGCATGTGACAATGAACCTGTTTTGGCCCTAGTCCTTCTTGGACATTATGCACCTCAACTAAGGCAAGTCTCTTAAGTTGAGGGTTGCTATTATAGGGGTGCGTAACATGAAAAGGGTGGAAAAAATATTTGAAAGGGTTGCATACTCCCAACATAGTGTTATTAATTGATCTTAATGAGTTGGGGTGAAAAGAATATCTGTGAAGACAGAAGAAGTGGAAATTGGTTGTTATACATTGGTCTTAATTGCATAATGTAGTGTATTAAAGTGCTTAGGGAAGATAGTCACTATTTCTGGCCATAATAGTTCCTACCCATTCTTTAGCCTGCATTACAACCCGTAAAAGACCTATTCGATCCTAATCTTAGCATTATGATATTAGTGGAGTATTACACTAAGGGTAAGTATATGGTCATCAGTTGTAATTTGAGAATTCTTTGTGAGAGTGAGCGCAACTTGATTCTTGTACCCATTTTGTTAGAAATTGCATGATTGTGAGTGATTATGGGTAACTTTCTTGTTGTGAGGGCACACGGTTCACGAAGGTTGGGTAATTTATATGATTTCTTTGCTTAAACAGTATGCATGAAATTGTCAACTTAATGAGTCTATTCTTGAGGGTAGGTTGTCTCTAGTAATGATTTCTGAATCTACTTCTTTTTCATAATTGTTTTGTGAGCCTATTTGAGCATCTTATCTTCCTCTGTGGGTGCTAAGGCTTGCGTAGTATGCATAAATAGATATGTTGTTCGAGGATGAACAAAGATTTAAGTGTGGGGTGGTGATCTTGGGTGTATTTATAGGCCTAAGAACCATAACTTATCCATATTTTAGCTAAGTTTAGAGAACAAAGTGCCTAGTTTCTTATGTTTTTACTCTACTTCTATGTAATTGAGCTAACCGATGTGAATAGCATGATTTCAGGTATTAATGAAGTAGATGAATACATAATGGGACTATGGAATGTGGATGACATATGACACAAGAGAGAGTAGCAGCCTGGACCAAATGTGGCGCCGAGAAACTACGTCCAAGACTAGTTTGTCATATATAATTAGTTCAGGGACTTAGAAGGCAATTATGAGAGAAAAGACTATAAAAAGGCTTAATGCTGTATTCGTATTCATTATTGATTATTCTGTATTATTTTGAGAGAGGAGAGAGGCAACTTACACCAAGGGAGAAACACTATTCATCTTCTCTTCCAAGACCATCTTCTAGTTTTTGGTATGATAAATATACTTATGATGATTTTCATTTTATTCATGTGTAGCTAAGTTTATTAGTTAGGGTTATGGAAGCCTTGTAGCATACAATCTATCATGTTGGGCTTTGAATTCATTATGTATTGATTTGTTTACATCATACTATCTTCGCTTATCTTGAATTCTCATGGTTGCAAACATAGAGGATATACCTTAATATGCAACTTGTTTGAAAGAAAGGTTGATGTTCCGAAAAGAGAGTAGTGACAAGAAAATAGGATTCCCAACCCCTATTTCATATGTTAATGCCTTAGCAGGATTAACTACTTGGAGATTTCATATTTTTTTTGGCAAACACTTTTGATTCGAGAGAACTAAAGTGAATTAGTCCTTGATGGTTGAGAAACACAAGGATTATGTTATTAAGTACAATACGTTTCACTGTAAGCACGATGCATGTATGAATTCGCAAAGCCCATAGTTAGAAACTATTGAAAACTACAAGGTGGGCATAACCCTAGCTTGCTATTTCTCTAGATTCGAATACTACTACACATATTTCATCTTGTTAAACAGAAACCATTAATTTGTGAACTTAATCAAATCCCCCTATTTATTTTACGAAAATGAACGATTAAAAGTCAACTAATCATCATACAACTTAATCAGCACCATATTCCCTGTGGGATTCAACCCCAACATAGTTGGGTTATATATTTGACAATGACCGCTTACTCTCTCCTAAGAGAGGTGTAATTTGGTCGTATCAGTAAACAAGAATGTATGGTATTAATTGGGTGTTCGAAGCTGTCCAAATATGGTATACAAAATATGATGAATCTAGGTATACAACTGAACAATTCATTTACAGCGAAAATTTTCTTAGCGAATTTCCCCATATTGTGCACCGAATAGAGGAATTACATATGGATTTCTTGTTTGTACAACCCCATGAGTGCAATTTGAGCCTCATAAGAGAATTTTATGCCAATTGGGACCCACAACATAGAGATGCAGAAGTCAAAATTTAAAGAAAGGCAATCCCATTCAATGCTCAATCATTGAATGTTCTTCTCGAGATGGCTGAAGTTAATTTATGTAGAACCACCCTATGCTGACATCTACCATTTTCTATTTGTCAACCACTCTACAGCAAGATGGACCCATAATAAGGACAATGGCGTGCACCCTACATTGCCATTCAGTCAGATGAACAGGGAGGCCCGAATTTGGGCTAAGATCATCTACTCTTATCTTATATAGGCGATGTACCTGACTGCTATGACATGCGAGTGGGTATGCCTTATCTATACCTTAATACATAATGATATGGATGTGAATATTAGTGCAGTTATTTTCTCAGCTATGAAAAAGGTGCATCTTCGTTAGGAGAATAGTTTTGGTTTTGGCTGTTTACTGACCAAATTTTTGTGAGATTAAGGAGTACCCGAGGAGGACCTATACTATAGGTTGCCTATGATCACTGATCCTATTGATGTATCCAGCACAAATGGAGTTCCTGATCATAGTGCTATATTTACTATGCCCCAGCATCAGGCTCGAAACAATGAGATTACTGCCCAGATGTACGGGATGCAGATGCTTCAGTTGTGGGTTGGGGGAATGTAGCAAATCAGCAGGATATTATAGTGGTAGAGTTGTACTATCCTATTGGTCATCATGCAAGGACCATGCTAAGCATAGTTCCTGATTTTGTAGAACCAAATGCTGATGATGTTCCCATAGATGAGTAGCGGACGCTGCATTAATCAGATGATGAATCAGAGAAGAATGATAATGATGATCTAGACTTGGAAGATGATGATACTGAAGAGGTCACAGATGGCTTGTGATCAGGGAGTGCCTCCTCACTTCACACTATGCTTAGTTTGCAAGCACTGGAACAATGCTTCCTTTTTAAGTGTGGGGTGGTGGAATTCATTCATTCTACTTTCCTTTGTTTTATGCTTTTGGGACAATTTTATCTTTATTCTGTGTTATTGTAATGGTTTGTTTGGATGATTTTCTATCTAGTCATAATGTTATGTCTATAATAGTTAGTAAGTTGATAAGTTGAAAGAATGATACAATTTGCCCTAAAGGCATTTTTTGCGTATTTTTTGAGTTTGAAGTATTTATTTTCACCTTATTTGTGCCCTCTTAGGAAATTTTAGTTTAACATATTTATTTTTTTACCTTTCTTGGAAATTCAGTAATAGCTATTTGCCCTCCCCTATGATAGATGGATGACGACTGTTTTAAAGGGAGTAGTCTTTTGAAGTAGAGAATCGGTAAAAACCTAATTATGACTTTTGAGGAATGCGTTGTGTTGGGCTAGATTTT
The DNA here is from genome assembly GCF_002878395.1 of Capsicum annuum. NCBI lineage: Eukaryota > Viridiplantae > Streptophyta > Magnoliopsida > Solanales > Solanaceae > Capsicum > Capsicum annuum. The sequence goes on from NC_061119.1 coordinate 159,658,531, forward strand.
TTTAGCGACTTTGAATGGAGTTGTTTTGAAACAAAAGGAAAAGAATGTACTATTTTTATATGTTAAATCTCAGTAGGAGTGATGTGATTTGATTGGCTTAATGTTGAATTTGACAAAGAACAAGATCGGGAACATTAAGGATCCAATTTGATTCCTAGCATGCAATGTGAGAGTGAGTACTTTTTTATATCCTACATGTATAGGAATGTCTAGAACTTGCCTGGTGTGTTTACAAAGTGAAATAAAAGGTGTTGGGTATAAAAATGATTTAGGCATTTCTTTGTTAGCAAAATTGTAAAGACTTTATCCACCTACCCTTATGCATATTCCTAGTTAGCCCAACTGAGCCTATAGCCTGATTTCTTTGGTAGCCTCATATGTAGCCTAAATCCTTTCATTGATAAACCTTGATTTCATAGATCCTAAGAACATTAGTTTAGATAATACATGAGTAGGGAGTGTAAAATTGAAGTAGGAGAAAGGTGAAAGTGAAGCCCTAAAGAAGTTGTTATTTGTGTGTTTATTCATGATTGTTAGGAGTTATACAAAAATTTGAAATAAAATTCAGTTTTTGTAAATTTATTTTTGTTACAATGAACCTGTTTTAGCCCTGGTCCGCCACGGACATTGTGAGCCTCAACCTAGGGGAATAGCTTTGGTGGAGGGTGGCTATTATAGGGGTGCGTAACAGTAAATGGGTATGAATAAAAGCTGAAATATGAATCGTGATATAAAAGAAAAATACTCCTACCATAAGTTTTTAATGTGCTTAGCAAAGTTGGGGTTAAACAAATGATGTGTAAAGGAAATGAAGTGGAAATTGTGTTGATAGAATGCGAGTTTGATCAAAGATTGGACATGTATTAAAGAACCTAGGGAGATTAGTCACTATTTCCTAAATAAGTCCCTACCAGTCCCTTATCTTACATTACAACCTTGAAAGACCCAATTGATCCAATATTTCAACATATGACTATTAGTGGAGTAGTACACTAAGGGCAAGCCTATAGTTCATTGTCTATCATATAGGAATTTTTGTTGAGAGTGAGTGATTGAATGTTGATACTCCCTTAATGAGAACTAGAGGGTGCATGCGGATGAAAGTCCAAGTTACTTTTTGTTTTTTGATTGAGTTATTTGGTTAAGTTTGCGGACGAATTAGATGCCACTATTAAGATGATGCGATTTGAAACACTTTTTTCATGTGCATTAAAGTATTTTTTGACATATTTTAAGATGAGTCATTGCTCTAAGTTGTAAGTGTCCAAAAGGAACATTGCTTTCAGGTTGTAATGCGGAGCTCAATTCGGTGGTATGTTTGTGATTGCTTAAAGAAGAACAAGGTTTTATGTGTGGGCTAGTGATCTTGGGCGTATTTATATGTCCAATCACCAATATTCACCCATATTTGGACTTGTTTTGAGAGTCGAGATGTGCTATTTTTATTGCATTTAAGCCTTAATTATGTCTTGTATCTAACCGACATGATTAGTGATGCAGGGTGGATTTTAAATGGATTTGGACAAAAATCAAATGCATATTATGAAGGAAGTGGTGATTGATGTTATAAGTCGATTATATAGAGTATCACAAACATTGTGAGGAGATTCAGAGCCAGCAAGGAAGGTTGGATCAAGCATCAGAGCAAGGATTTGAAAGGAACAAGTGTGGTGCCATTGAAAAATAGTGGAAAAGTGAGTTCCAGTGATGCAAGGCGATATGCCCGCATTGTGGGCTCCAAATCCGGGCTCCCAAAACTCAGAAGAACTCTTCAAGGCAACTTCTAGTAAACCTGGATGATATCCCCGCAACGCCTTACCTAGACCGGTGCTACAGACAGGCAGGTGCCTTAGTGGGAGTGGCGCTGAAGTGGAGGCGACGCCTTGCTTCGAACAGGGCTCCCAGGACTTAGACAAATTTCCACAAGCAAATTATAGTAGATCAGGGCGATATGACCGCGATGCATTATCTAGAAAGGCACTACAGCCAGGGTCAACGCCTCGTCCATTCCACCCAGTCTAATTTTTGTCCAGTATGAAAGGAAAATGTTAACACAATTACAAAAAACGTTTTGCAAGTATAGCAGCTGCAGAAAAGCATAAAATTCTCTCTTTTAGGGTTCTTATTATTTCTTTTGAACTTCTGTACTTCAAGATTAATTTTGGGTATGATTAATTACTTATTTTTGATGTTTAATTAAAACATTAGTGGCTAAATACCCTTCTTCTAGGGTTGAGGCCAAGAACATGATTACTCTTTGATATTCTTTATCGTAGTTTCTTTTTGGATTATCATCTGGGTTGTTCTTAATTTCTTGAGCTTACTATTTTGATGAGTGGCCACCACTAGAATACATCTATATTTTTATGTGAATCTGGGAGAAGAATTGTAGGATAGAACGAAGAAGTTAAGGAGCAATCTTCTTTTCCTTTTATTAAATAAGAGGTTGTAATTAGCATCTAGGATAGGGATATACCTAGAAGCCTTTCTTGGTTCAATTGCAAGAAGACAACTTTATGAATCTAGAAGAATTGTTACATCTCTGCGGGAGTTGTAATTGCAATATTTAATAGACAGAAGATTTGAGGTTGGGAGATCACGATTATGGCATAAACCTTGCGAAGCAACAACCCGATAACCAATTAGACTATGATTAGAATAGATATTTGTATGATTGTTTGAAATGCCTTAACCCTGGAATTCTCATCGTTACTATTTACAATTGTGCTTGCTTTGCGATTGTCACAAATTGCTATTTCTTATTTATTAATTTATAATTTTGTTCTTAATTCCAAATCATCTTGATACCATGCAACACTTAATACCTCATAGTCTAAAACTAAAAGTTGGCTAAATTTCTAGTTGTTAGTCCTCATGGGAACGATATCCGACTGTCTAAGTCACTATACTACTTGTACAATCACGTACACTTGCGTGTGCATTTGAGACTCAATAGCCAGCAACTCCAAATCATGAGTCTGGTAGGGCGCTCATGCACCATAAGTTGCCTCGAAGAATAAGAAATAATGTGACCCTGTTGCATCAATACACAACCCAAACCAACACCAGAAGCATTATAATACACGGTGAATCCCTTACCCGCAATAGGAAGAGCCAAAATAGGAGTCGAAGTAAGAAACTCCTTTAACCTTCTAAAGCTCAACTCACACTCCTCCGAACATAAAAAAGGAACCTCTTTCTAAGTAAATCAATTCTTAGGTGCCGAAATAGTAGCAAAACTCTTGAGAAAATGCCTATAATAACCAACCAAACCAATGAAGCTACGAACCTCAGTCGGAGATGTAGGCTTGGCCCGATCATGAATAGCCTCACTCTTTGCTGGGTCTTCCATGATCCATTCCTTAGACACCACATGCCCAAGGAATGTCATTGACCCAAGACAAAACTTACCCTTGAAGAACTTGGCAAAAAGCACAGGATCTCTCAAAGTCTAAAGCACTATCCATAAATGCTATACATGCTCCTCTTTACTCTTTGAATACAGAAGGATGTCATTGATGAACACGATCATGAAAGGTTCCAAATAAGGCATGAAAACTCGGTTCATCAAATCCATGAATGCAACTGGAGATTTTGTCAACCCAAAACACATCACTAGGAACTCATAATGACCATAACGGGTCCTAAAAGCTATCTTCAAAATATCCTTGATCTGAATCCTCAATTGATGGTATCCGAACCTCAAATAAATCTTGGATAACACTATTGTACCCTAAAGTTGGTCAAACAAATCATCGATGAGAAGCATATGATAACGGTTCTTCGTTGTCACCTTATTAAGCTTCCTATAATAAATGCACATTTACATGGATCTATCTTTCTTCTTCACGATCAACATAAGAGCTCCCCAAGGGGACATATTTGGTCTAATAAAGCGCTTACCAAGACGATCCTAAAGCTGAGAATTTATCTCCTAAAGCTCGGCAGGACCTATATAGTAAGGTGCTATAGTAATAGGTTGGGCGCCAGGCTCAAGATAAATAACAAACTCAATTTCATGGGCAAGAGGTATGCTAGAAAGAACGGTGGGGAAAGCATTAGGAAACTCACGAGATACGGGAACAGAGTCAAGCAACAGACTCTCCACCCTAGCATCCCGAATATAAGTAAGATAAGACTCACAACCCCTTGTGATAAGTCTCCTAGCACATATATAAGAAATAATCCCCATCGGATCATAGCTAATAGCTCCCTACCATATAACTACGGGTATGTCGGGGATAGATAAGATTAATATCTTGGCAAAATAATCTATGAACGCATGATAGTAGCATATCTGTCCATGCCTAGAATCACATCAAAGTCCACCATGCCCAATTTAAAAAGATAAACATGAGTATCAATATCTCTAACAGTCACAACACAGGATCTGAACACCTGAGCCACTACTAAAAAATCACCCACAAGAGTAGATACACATAAGGACATAGATAATAAATCCCAAGATAACTCTAAACATGGAGAAAATAAGCAAACACATAGAATAAGTGGATCCCAGGCCAAATAAAGTAAGGGGAAACTGATGGAACACCAAAATCCTACCTGTGACAGTAATATTTAAAGACTTAGGAATGGTTCTAACAGGTACTTTATATAGCTGACCGCTCCTGCCACCTGGCTGGGCTCTTGATTGATCTCTGTCCAACCTGCCTGAGAAAATCCATAAGCACCTGAGGACCACCCCTATGACCATGCATACCACCTCTAGCTGAGGGATGAACTGTTTTCATAGGGGGAACACTTTGAGTTAATGCACCAATCTTCATATGACTAGGGCACTCTCGCAAATAATAACCACGACCTTTGTAAATATAACATGTCACCTGAGGTTAACTAGAACTAAAAGATCTAAGTAACCTAGAATAGCCGCTTCAACTAGAATAATTAGAAGACGAAGCCCTCATAGAATGATCGTTACCCTGACCAGGGCAGTCACTAACACTAGACTGAACTTCAACTGTAATTTGGAGAGCAAGTTGAACGTGTCTACTGGGATGACTCTGGGGTTGATATGATTGATGTGAAAGGTATCTACCCTAAGAATGGCTGCCTATAAATCAAGAGCTACTACAGCTCCCACTGAAATTGCCTTGATATTGAGGTCTCCTATTGCTGCACCCTTGAGCCTCACAATACATATCCTCCATAACCTGAGTGCAATGAGAACCTCAGCAAAATACCTACTTGCAGTAACAAAACTTTGAGTAGATATGCGGAGATAAAGTCTCAATCGTCGAATAAAGCTACAAACCCTCTCACACTCAGTATACAAAATATAAGTAGAATGATTAGACAACTTATAAAAACAAGCCTCATACTCCATAATAGTCATGGAGCCCTACTCCAATTTAGAGAACTAATCCCTCAAATAATCCTTAAGGCTGCGAGGCATGTACTTCACCAAGAAAATCTCAAAGAATTGAGCACATTTCAATAGAGAAGATCTAGCTGGCATGGAATTAAGATGATCTCTCCACAAGGGTTAAGCTTCCAAATCTAACTGAAAGGTATGACAAATCCAACTGAAAGATAGTTTAATCCATACCAGGAGTTTCAACTAGGCCCAAGTTATGGAGCCTATCCTCACAAGTAATAACAAATATGTATGTATCCTCACCCGGTTCACCTAAAAACCTAGGTGAAGCCAACCTCAAGCACCTACCTAAAATCTACTTCTCCTTAACAGGCATAGTAGGCTGGGAAACAACTGGCTGAGCAACTACCAATTGAACAACTACCTATTCATGAGAGACCTCAACTCTGGGAGCCGCAGCTACCGACTGTGCCCCCATCTCAGTACCACTCTGATCTGGTGCACCATCAAATGATGCACCACCAACCAACCCTAAGAGTTAAACCAAATCATCCCTAAGCATTGAAGAAAAAAAATCTGATGGTGCATGGGATGGTCCTTGGCCCACCACTAGCTGGGGCAGAAGAACCTCTAGCTTAGAAGCTCCAATAGGGTCTGGTGAAGGCCCCATATCATATACCTTAGCTGGGGACACATCTTAAGGTTGTCCACGACCTTTAGGTCATCCACAAATAGCGAAAGGATCCCTATGCTCAATCTCAAGACCCTCGTATCATGTAGCAATAATACATGTCCTAGCCAAACGAGAAAAAGTAAAGTCAAAGAAATACTTTATAAACCAACTATGACACTTAGCACGAAATAAGTGGAAGAAGTAAAGGACTCCTAAGTATGTCCTATAGCTTCCCAAAAGTAGGAAATGGACGTCATTGATCCGATCTGCAGGACTCTAGGACAACACACCATTCATTCTATGATAGTTAATTAATCTATTTTGAAACAAAAAAACTAGAAACAGATAAATAGAAGGAAATGAGGTAACAAAGACTCCAAGAGGTCAACCTTTCTCCAAAATTGACCACAACACAATCCTCAAATCAACGATGATAAATAGTACTTAGATCTGCACCAAAAAAGTATACAAGTATAGTATGAGTAACAAAACCATAAGTACTCAGTAGACATCATCAGTCAACTAAGCCTAATCATGTTATAGATTTGATATAAGACAAGATAACATGACTAAGTCAAGAGAAGGGTAAACCTGAGCATAGCTTCAACACCACTGCACATAATTAAATAAATAATCTAGAATAATAGAACAAGAAACATGCGATTATAGCAATAAGATTAGCTCCAACTAGCCAATAAGTGCAGAAAAGTAAATAACCCAGTGCAGGACCCCTTAAGACTAGACAATACAATCAAGGATAATATATATGACTTTACAATCATAATCTACCAACCTTCATGCTATCACTATGAACCCGCAGACCTCATATCACCCTATGAACATCTCCCCTTACTAGACTCGAATAGATATTTAGATCCTCAATAACACAATCTATATCTAAAATCAAATTGGCATATATATATGTACATATATATATATATATCATAACTATCATAATTGATTTCTAAACTCAAACTGATATATATATATATATATATATATTCAATATCATAGTCAAATAATCAGACTCAAATTGATTCGTATATCATCAATATCATAATTAATAGCCAGACCGAATCAATATACATATCTATCTATATATATGTATATCATCAACATCATATCTACCTTGTTTTACCATAATTAGCATCAAGATTCATATTAAATCTTCACGACTATTGCATCTCAATTCTCATCAAGTCTTCTTAGTAAGCATTTCAAGTTTACAAAATGAGCAAATAAAGGTCTACCAAAACTAGTTCAAGTCTTTTCCTAAGGTAGTTCTAAAGGGACCCGCTTCTAATCTTTGAAATCCATTATAAAGCAACTCTACCCCAAACTAGACTAAGGTATCCAAATCCCCTTTTAGATATTAAGAAAGTCTTAATTAGCCCTCAGAGAGAAATTCTATTAAGGACCTAAGCAACAAAGCTAAATATGCCTAAATTACAGTTCCTGGATTGCCTAAAAGGACAAACTAACCTAAGTATTGGAAATTCCATCACCAACACCTTAAACCCATTCCAAATCATAATATAATATCATAAATATACTACGATATAGACAAATCTATTAAAATGAAAAACCTAGCCTACCTAGACGCTAAAGAAAGATCAAATAATTTGCTAAATCATGAAATTTCATATTTGAGAAGCTTCCGCAAGGTGCCACGCTATCAAAATCACAACCTAATCATTAAAGGAGAACTATGATACATATATTGAACCATTGTGCTTTGGGTCCAAAGTAATGCAAAAACCCCATGTGGGGCTCAATTACTAAAATAGCATTTCCAAAACTAACTCAACGTCCCCATATACTCAAGGAGTAATTACCCTAAAAAATGGATAAAATCTGAGCCATATTGGTGATAAAACCTAGTCGTTAAGGATTAGGGATTTTAGAGAGGAAAAGGGAAATCAACCATGAAAATGAAGTAATCTTACCAAAAATTTGAAGGAAAATCGCGTAATCAATCCTTACCCGAGCTCATAAATCACCCATAATTGCTATTGCCAAGATAATCCACTCTATAGGGTTTAAGTCTCTTGAGAATGGATAAGAAATGGGCAAACATGGACTGAATAGTGTATTTATAACGATCATAGGTATCGAGTATTGCATTAGTAATTCATTGATAGAAATTGCGATACCTAAAAAATAGGGTACAAGTTGTATTCGTGACATTATTACTATGATCATGGTAACTGGCTTTCTACTAGGGTTGTCACTTTCGTGACTAAGTATTTTGCATCATGACTCTCCTAGGCATCTGCCTTATCACTATCATGATAATTGGCTCACGATTACTAGTGCACCAACACCAGTTGAGACTTCGAAATTTCCTAATAACCGCCAATCCCTCAGAAGTCATTCAAAATCTTATGTACGCAAACTGACTATGCTATTCTATCAAATTTGATTTTTAGGACTCAATGGCACTGTTAAATTTTGATTAGAGGTCGTTTTGAAGAAAAGTGGGTCCTACACCTAACTAGCCTTTTCATAACTCCTATCCAATAGTTCAAAATTAGCTCGGGTGCCTCATACCCAAACAAAATATCCACTTAGCCTAAAGTCAACATTTTAGAGCTGTTGGAAAAGTCTTATTTAGCATATAAGATTGTCTGACAGAAGTTTTGCCTGGTGGCTATTTTGAACTAGTGAAGAATTCAAAATAGATAGTTGGCTCTAAAACCCAAATAAACAGTTTGGTTACCGCACTTTTAGTCCCAACAAGTCATAAATAACTTGGGGAAACTATAGGAAACCTCTAATAAAAGAAATAAGAATATATATATAAATATCCTGAGGGGTCATTACAATATCCACTACTAAAAGGACATTTGTCTGCAAAATAAAGAACTAGGATATACCTAAGTCTCGAAGAGGTGAGGATACTAGGTCTACATCTCGCCCTCGACCTCCTAAGTAGCCTCCTCCCCTGGGTGGTGCCATCATTGAACCTTAATGTCACGACCCGAATTATTAGTCATAATGGCACCTAGTCTATCCCACCAGTAGGTAAGACAAACTATAACCCAGAGCTAAACATAATGGATTAACTTGGTGGAAAATGCCTAACTTAGGTGAAAATAAATAAGTACAACTTATAAATAAGCATAGAATTGAAATAGATAAGGATAGTCAACATACATACCATCCCACGACCTGGTAGAGCCAGTACAAGAGTATCTAGTAACAATAATACAACCAAAGTATCTAGAATAGTCAATAATATCCATCTCAGAGAAAAAGACTAGATATGGAAAGGTAGAAGGAAACAGCTAACTCCGACGCCAAAAGCTCACCCTATCTTCGAATATCAACAAAGGCAACTAGTGCTCGAATTTGCCCCAAAAGGTACAAAAGTTTAGTATGAGTACCAAAACCATGGGTACTCAGTAGGCATCATAGACCGACATAGCTAAATCATGATATAATTATGATAAAATGTCAGATGACATAACTAAGTCAAGGTATTAGACAAACCTAAAGTAACTCCAACATCACCGTGCATACATAAGTAAATTAATCGAAATAATAGCATAACATAACATAAAGCATTAACAAATACAATCATAACTACAAAATTAGCTCTCATATGTCCATTAGGGCAGAAAAGTAAATAACCCATCGCAATCCTTCATAAACCTGGAAGGTACAAATAATATAGAATAACCCACCACCATCCTTTTTCAACTCTTATGATACATTTGGAATTCATCTGTATCATGACAAACTATTACGATCGATTGACCATATTCACCATGTGTCAATTAATCAACACTTATCAACTAACCATCATGTAACAACTAATCCTTATGTATCAATAAAACATCCTTTATCAACTGAGCATCACTTATCATCTAATATTCAAATAACGGCTAATCATTACTTATCAAATAATCTTCATTTATCAAATAACCAATATTTGTGAACTAATCAACATTTATCAACTACTCATCATTACACTAGAATCCATTCATATAATATCATATTATAATTATTTCCTGATTTTCAAACTTAGCTAGAATCACTATTGTCAATCTCATACCTCTATATCGTCATATTATATTCAGTATAACATCATAGTATAATATGTTTGTGTGTATATACATATATATATCCAAATTTGAACTAGTAGGATATTCAACAATATCCTCATAAATTTTATCTTTGATATATTCCTCCATATCATTACTGCAATATTACCATCGATGTCATATCCATCCTCTAGATTTCTACTAGGTATAAATAATCGATATCATCATCATTATATAAATGACATCCTCCATATTTATACCGGTATAAATAATCAATATCATCATCAACATCATATCCATCCTCTAGATTTCTACCATGTATAATAATCGATATCATCTTTATTATCCGGACTTGAACCTATATTTGTTTCATCATTATCATAGCCAATGGCATAAACATTATTAGAGTATTTAATAGTATAACCAATAACATAGTACATTATATGATTAATAATCATAATCGAGTTCGTAATTACTAGCATAATCAAAAGCATGATTGCCAAAATAGTAAATAGGCACGATCTTTATCATAATCAATAATTTAGTCACTAATACAATCAATAAACATGCTCTTTATCATAATCCATATTGTATTCACCAATGTAGCAAATAAAAATAATCACTAAAATAATCAATATATGTCACGACTCAAATCAGGGTCTGGCCGTGACGGGTATCTCAAGGAGAGCACCCCTTAACGTATTCTAATGTAACCAATATATATGATGAGATAGGAAAGATAAACCCAATGAGATCAATAGACGTAAAACATCCACAATACCAAAACTAATAACGAATAGAAACCATAATAAATATATCCAGAGTAATCCAACAAAGCCTCTAACAAAACAGAATACCAAAAAAATGTCGCGACATGCCCTGACTATAGCAGAAACAAATCTATAAAAAAGACCAAGACAAAGGAAACCAAACATGAAATGAAATCTTCTGAAGGATGGAATCTCACCACTTCAAGTCAACTCTCGATCTAACCATAAACACCTGATTACTGTGCAGGAAAGGTAGAAGTATGGCAATTTCCTACATCGCGTGGGGATACAAAATCAGAAAACAGTTGGCGATTAGAACGCTAGCATGTAACTAAGGTATAAAAGATAAAGTAATTCCATAATCCATAATATACAAACAAGTGAAACCCAATGCTCAACATCATATGAAAGATGTATATATATATATCACATACATGGAAAGGTTTGGCTTAGCATGAGAGTAAAACCTTAACCTGGACTGTGTAGCTCTGTCATCCTAAAGACACCCATGGGCTATGTGGGTTCAACTCTCCCTACTGAAAGGGCCCCAATGTGTGTTAACTGCGTGTACTAGAGAAAACCCATGAAGGCTAATGTCATCCCTAAAATATTATGTGAGTCTCATGGACACGATCACCATGACCAAACCTCACGTCGGCAAACATAAGTTTCCAGTTTTGGTCCCTCTGGGACTTCCGCCTGGGACCTCCACCTTACACAACTTTTTTATACAACGCCCTTTAAGCCAATATTAAAACCATTTACACATTCCTAATTGTTTACAAATGAGTCTTTTAATTAGGCATTTTTCGTTGGTATTGTCATACCAAAAATTAGAGCATGTAAGTCCATCCCTTTATACCATACGAAACCCTTAAACCCAATTTGACTCTAAAGTTTCAAATTAAATAAAAACTGTGACCACCAAGGTCTTTTGAAAACCATTTAAAAATCAAACCAAACCAATTTATGTTCCATTTACCATTTTTGGAAGGCAAGTATTCCAAGAATTGTCAAACTATGTGACAAAATCATATTCATTGTTAATTTAGCAAACAGGTTGAGGGCACATAATTTCCAACACCATATATCAAGGCATAATCATTAAATTGGGAATCAACCAAGACCCCTTAGTTTAAAAATTGTAAATAAAGAATAATTATTGCATAATGAACCATGAAAATTATTTAATACAATTACACTAATAACCCTCAACCCATAATTCAAAACACATTAACAAAACCATGAATAATAACAAAAATTTCATAGCAATACTATGATACAACTATAGGGGAAAGAGATACATGCCTTAGAGATACAAGGATTTGTGAACAATTGAGAATTTGGAACTCGAATAATGAACGTAAGTTGAAACCCGTATATTTTCTTGGGGTTTGGAGCTTGAGAGTGAAATAATTGATGTAATATCATGAAAATTTATGGGAATATGCTTATGTAAAGTTTAAAGGTCATCTATCATTGAAAGGACCTCATTACCCTTCATCCCAATTAAAATAGAACAAAACAACCAAAATTTACATAGGTTCGTAGCACAAACCTCATTGCGGAGGCTATCCTTCATTTCGTGGACCCTATCATAGACACCCAGCCCCCCATAGAGGCTATCACAAAGACTAGCCTTCGTGAGAAATGGCTATCACAGAGTATCACTGATGCTTACTACCTTTATAGCCTAAAATTACCTGAACCCTGTCCAAAAATAGCAAAACTCTTTTAGGTTACCCTTTAAACATCCCTAATCATAATATGACTCAAAATCAGTATTTCAAGCATGGGAAGGTCAAAAATAAAATACCCTAAATTTTGATGGTGTTAGATTATCCCCCCTTAGGATTATTCATCTCCAAACAATGAGCTAGGAATATTTTACACAATAATGATAACAACATACTAGAAAGAAATAATAAACTCGGATAACAACAAAGAAGAATGAAATCATACCTTGAGTTTCTTCATCCATCATATGGAATAGAAATGGATACTTAGACTTCATATCCCCTTCCGCCTCCCAAGTGAATTCTTCCACCTTATGGTTCCTCCAAAGGACCTTTACCAATGATACGTCTTTAGTCCAAAAATTTCAAAACTCTTTCGAGTTACCCTTTAAACATCCCAAATCATAATATGAGTCAAAATTGATATTTCGAGCACGAGAAGTTCAAATATAAAATACCCTAAATTTTGAGGGTGTTAGATTATCCCCTCTTAGGATCATTCGCCCCCGAATGATGAGCTAGGGCATGTTTCAGAAAAGAATGATAACAACATACCAGAAATAAAAGATAAACTTGGATAACAACAAAAAAGAACAAAATTCATACCTCAAGCTTCTTCATCCGTCACATGGAATAGAAATGATTACTTACACTTCATATCTTCCTTCTGCCTCCCATATAGATTCTTCAACCTTATGGTTTCTCCAAAAGGACCTTTACAAATAATACATCTTTATTCTGCAATCTACGAACTTGTCTATCCAAGTTCTCCACCTAGACCTCTTTTTAAAATAGGGAGGTCAAGACAACAACATTCTCAATAGGAACCACCAAAGAAGGATCACCCAAGCATTGGACACATAAAACATAGGGTGATTAGAACCCAAACTCACAGGCAATTCCAACTCATAAGCAATACCTCCCACTCTCTTCAAAATCAAATAAAGACTAATGTAACGGGGACTGAGCTTATCCTTCTTTATAAAATCCGTTACTTCCTTCATGGGATAAATTTTCAAGAACACCCAATCACAAACACTAAACTTGAACTCTCTTCGCCTCGTATCCGCATAGGTCTTTTGTTGACTTTGGGTAGTTTTAAGCCTATTTTGAATCACCTTCACCTTATCCATAGCTTGATGAATTAAATTAGGCCAGAAAAACCTCACCTTACTAACTTTGAACCACCCAATAGCGGATCTACACCTTCTACTATACAAAGCCTCAAACGGTGTCATACCAATGCTAGAGTGATAGCTATTATTGTATGCAAATTCTACAAGAGGTAAGTGGTCAACCCAACTGCCACCAAAGTCAATTATACACGCCCAAAGCATATCCTCTAAAGTCTTAATGGTCCTTTCAGCTTGTCCATCCATCTTTGGGTGGAAAGCAGTACTAAGATTTAGTTTAGTCCCTAAACCTCGCTGAAACGATCACAAAAAATGATATGAGAACTGAGTACAACGATCCAAAATAATGGAAACAGGAGTACCATGCAACTTCACGACCTATTGAATATCCAACATTGCATAATCCTCGGTAGGATAATTAGTCTTTACTGGTAAATAGTTAGCAGACTTAGTCATCCTATACATGACGATCTAAATAGAATCAAACTAGGTATGAGACCGTGGAAGACCAGTAAAAAAATCCATATTTATCACTTCCTATTTCCACATAGGCAACACAATTTCTTGAGATAACCCACCCAGCCTCAATTGTTCACTTTTACTTGTAGACGCACCATGAATTTAGCCATAAAATTGGCCACAATGTACCTCAACGTACCATCACCACAAATCTCAAAAGCCGTCACCTTTTTCCTACCCACATCATCCCTAATTTGCATCAAGATAGGATACAAAACCTACTTCTCCTTCACCTCATCACAAAGAGATGACTTCGGCATTTTTTGCACAAACACACCACTATCCTTAGAATCTAAGAGATGAACTCCAAAGTTAGCTAACTGGTGAATGTCTTTATCTATGTCCTGCTTCTCCATATTTACATAAGACAAGATCCCCATAGATAACCTGCTAAGAGCATCAGCAACTACGTTAGCCTTACCGGGGTGATAGTAGAGACTCATGTCATAGTCCTTGAGCAATTTGATTCGTCTCATCTACTTGAGATTCAAATCCTTTTGGGTAAAAACATACTTCAGATCTTATGATATGAAAAGATGTCACCATGAACCTCATATAGATAATGCCGCCAAATCTTCAATGCAAACACCACAACCAATAGTTCCAAATCATGAGTTGGATAATTCCTCTCATAAGCTTTCTACTACCTAGAAGCATACACTACACGGGATGCATTACAATAAACTACAAAACTATCACTACCCATGGGCAAAGTTAAAATTAGAGAAGAGGTCAATTTATCTTTTAGCTTCTCAAAACTCCCTTCACAAGTATCAAACCAGAGAAACTTTACGTTGTTATGAGTCATCCTAGTCAAAGATGTAGCAATAGACAAAAAGATTTGCATAAACCTCCGATCGAAACTCGCTAGACAAAACCACAACTTTCTATCGATCCATTATGATCTATTCACTTGAAACAACATAACCCAAAAACATAAAAGCATTCAACCCAAACTCACACTTCGAGAAATTAGCATACAATTGCTCATCTTTTAGGGTCTGCAATATAGCATGAAGGTCATTGGCATTATCCACCTCACTTTTCAAATATACTAGACTGTTATCTAATAACACAATTATGAACAAGTCCAAAAACTGATAGAATTTCCAGTTCCTGAGATCCATAAATGCTGCTGGGGCATTGGTCAATCAAAAAAACATAACAAAGAATTCAAAATGTCCATACCGAGTATGAAAGGCAGTCTTGGGAATATCTTTCTCCCTAATCATTAGCTTATGATAGCCTAGAGGGAGGTCAATCTTAAAGAAGCACTTAAAACCCTAAAGTTGGTCGAATAGATCATCAACCTAGGAGAAGGGTACTTATTTTTCATAGTTACCTTGTTCAACTAGCAGTAATAAATACACATTCCAAGAGAACCATCCCTATTACACATTAAAAAAAGTGAGAGCACCTAGGAGACACACTAAGGCAGATAAAACCCTTGTCAAAAAGATCTATGAACTACTCCTTAAGCTCCTTCAACTTAGTTGGAACCATTCTATAAGGAGGGATAGAGATAGGATGAACTTCGATAATAAAATCAATCCTAAAATAAATTTCCCTATAGGGTGGGACACCAGGAAGATCATCAGGGAAAATCTCAAGAAATTCACTAACCATGGGAACAAATTATAAAAAAGGACCCTCCGAGTTAGAATCTTTAACCTAGACCAAATGATAAAGACACCCCTTGGAAATCAACTTCCGAGCTATAAGATATGATATGAACCTTCCCTTAGGCATGAGGGAACTCCTCTCCCACTCAAAAACTAGATTATTAGTAAATTTAAAGATGAACTTGCAGGTTCAATGATCTAAAGAGGCATAGCACGAGTGGCACCAGTCTATCTCCAAGATAACATTAAAATCTAGCATATCTAATTCCAAACCCAATAGACGCTTCTAGCAACCACCGAGTCACCTATTGAGGTAGAAATAAAAAGGGGTCCAGAATACACTCGAAATTAAAACCAAAATGCATAACCACAAATAGGGTCACATAAGAAAGAGTAGACCCCAGGTCAATTAAACTATAACATTGCGAGATAAGAGTTTTAGCATACCACTAACGTCAGCAGGAGATTTCTTAGACTCCTAACATGTTATAAGATCATACGAGTGATTCTGACCTGCTCTAGTACTAGATGTGGCCCCCTTTGGTGCAAGAGCTGTCGAGGTTGAAACTGGAATCTAGTTAGCCACTAAATCAACCTTGAACCTAGGGAAATCCCTTAGAATATGTCCTAGATGGACATAATTGAAACATTGATTTTTTCCTTAATCATAGAAACCACACTGCCACCAACCACACAGTTTATAAGGAGGATATGACAGAGAAAATTGGAACCCACTGGCTTGAGATTGGGCACCTATGCCCTAGAACCATCACTACTATGAAAATGACAATCTATGGATAGCTTTAGATAAGGAGCACTAGCCATCAAATACAAAATCAAGTTGCCTCACCTCTTCTTAAACTATTTCCCTATCTTTACCACTCTACTGCTGACCTCTACCCTGATTTGAAGAATGGAATTTCTGACTTTGCCACTCCCTCATATCTTCTTGCCTCTTCTTTTCCTCCTCAACCTGCTATATATATACCAAAAGTCTAGAAATATCCTTATCTTTGTTCAAGAAAGAAGCCTTACTCTCAAAAATTAACTCACAAGACAAATCAAAAGCAAATTTCCTCATTCTAGACCTCATTCTAGACACTAGCTTAGGAGCATATCACGATAATAGATAAAACTTCTATGCATACTTCTTTACTATCATCCTGCCTTGGTTTAAATTCAAAAATTCCTCAGATTTTGCCTCTCTTAACTCTGGAGGAAAGAAGCGATCCAGAAAGGCACTAGAGAAATCATCCGACGAAGCAGACTAAACATCATTACCCCTAAGCTGCTCCCACTCTTCACATCACTGGTACGCTACATCCTTCAACTAATAAGCAATGAATTCCACACCCTCTGATTAAGTAGTATGTATAACTCAAAAAATCTTCTCTATATCTTCTGTAAAACTTTACGGATCCTCCTTCGCCTTAGTGCCAGTGAAAGTCAGAGGATCCAAGCTCATAAACTAAGAAACTCTAGTAGCTTTAAATGAACATCTAGCAATACTATAAAAAACCATCTATCATGACTGTGATGTCACCAACTGAGTTAGTAGATAAGTGGATTGGCAAAACTAAGCATTACTGATATCTCCCTGAGGTGGCTAAATAGAAGTATCACCTTCTGGAGAAATATTAGTAAAGGAAGGTGGACTCCATGGGTAGAATTAGAAGTAACAACCCTAGATCGGTTTTGTACCCCATAAGTTGGATAAGATCCACCAACATTGTGCTCAGTTGGTAAAGATAAGGTTCCATGAGATTTAGAACATCTGGGAGGCAAGATCTGAAAGGCGAATAAACAGGAGTTAGACAAATCCACGACCTTAGTCTCTATAGCACAAAAATAAGACAAACAAGAGATGAAAACATTCCTAGCTACCTCGTAACCTCTTATTTGTAAGTGTGGTATGCTACACACTCATAAAAGAAACTCTATTTAACATGGCATAGTAGATACCCCATGACATCCAAACCTAGGCTCTGATAGCAACTTTGTCATGACTTGAACTAGGGCCTAGCCATGATAGGTATCTCAAGTCCAACGATGACCCGAGACCACCCCTTTATCCTATTTCAACATAACTAATATATATGGAAAGATAGGATAGATAAACCCAAAATTCTATATGAGATTAATAAGTGTAAACCAATAGCAGTACAAAAACTAATATCAAAGAACAACCATAATACCCATATCCACAGTAGTCTAACAAAGTATTTAACAAATCCGAATATTAAAAAAATATCGAGACATGGCCCTGACCATAAGCCAAAACAAATCTAAAATAAAGTCCAAGACAAGGAAAACCAAACATGAAATAAAGTCTTTTGAAGGATGAAAGCTCACCACTTAAAGTAAACTCCTAATCTAACCACAAACACCTGATCATTGTGTAGGAAAGGTAAAAGTATGGCCAATTCCTGCATCATGTAGGGATACAACTTCTGAAGATGGTTAGCGGTTGGAACGCTTTCATGTAACTCAAGGATAAAAGATAAAATAATGCTATAATCCATAATATTAAAACCAGTGAAGCCCAATGCACAACATCATATGCAATATGTATATATATGTATATATCACATGTCGGGATAGGGAACAAAGCTTACCATGAAAGTAAAACCTTAACCTAGATTTTGTAGCTCTGCCACCCTAAAGGCTCCCACGGGCTATATGTGTTCAAACTCCTAACTGAAAGGGCCTCAATGAGCGTTAGTCACATGTCCTAAAGAAAATTAAGAAGACTAATTCCATCCTCAAAATATAATGTGGGTCTTATGAATATGATTACCATAACCAAACCTCACATCGGCAAACATGAGTTTCCAATTATGGTCCTCTCGAGAGCTCCACCTTCCATGGATTTGCTACACATCACTTTTAAGCTCATATTAAAACAATTTAGACATTCCCAACAATTTACCAAGAGGTTTTTTAACTAGGCATTTCATGTTGGTATCGTCGTGCAATAAATTAGAGATTGTAACTCCATCCCTTTATACTATATGAAACCATTAAACAAAATTTGACTCCAAAGTTTCTAATTAAACCAAAACCATAGCCACCAAGGCCTTCCCAAAACAATTTAAAACAAAACCAAACCAATTCATGTTCCATTTAATAATTATGTAACAAAAGGATATCAATAATAGTCAAACTATGTGACAAAATCATATTTATTGTCAATTTCACAAACAGGTTGAGGGCACATAATTTCCAATACTATATATCAAGCTAAAATCATCAAATTTTTTATTAACAAAGTCTCCTTAGTTTAATTACCATTCCCATGCATCTTACAATGTTAAAAATCCTAAATAAAGAATAATTATTACATAATAAACCATAGAGAAAAATTTAATACAAACACATTGACAACCCTCAACCCATAGGTTAAAACCTATTATCAAAACCATGAAAAATAACCTATTTCATGTAAATAATAAAATACAAGTATAGGGTATAGAGGTACCTTCCTTAGATACATAAAGATTGTGAGCAATTGAGAATTTGAATCCCAAATGATGAACGTAAGTTGAAACACTTATGCTTTCTTGGGATTTGGAGTTTGAGTGTGAAATAATTGATGTTGTGTCATGAAAACTGATAGGAATTTGCTTATATAATGTTTAAAGTTTGTCTATAAGTGAAAGGACCTCATTATCCTTCATCCAAATTTAAATATAACAAAATAACCAAAATTTACATAGGTTTATGGAACGAACCTCATTGCAAAGGGTATCCTCTCTGCTGTGGACCCTAGCACAGACTCCCAGCCTCTATGACATGGAGGCTATCGCAGAGAGTAGCCTTTGTGACACAGCGCTATCATAGAGGCTTACTGCCTCTATAACCTAAACTTTCTTGAACCCCGTCCAAATATTCTGAAACTATTCTTGACAGAACCTGAAATTGGGCCTTTTTGTATTGATATATCAAGCCCAACAAGGACCAAATATTGCTCCATTAACCCAACCTAACTATCACATCCATACACAAGAATCGGATGAACTCAAAACATATAATAAGATAGCGAAAACAAGACTAATAAATATAACTTAAGAATGTCTAATATTTCCATTCATGTCAACATACAACATATAACCCACCTAAGTCCACAGTCATCCACTAGCCTCTACCAGTCTGTACATGCCCCCGATAATAGCCAAAAGCTAAGTATAATATAAGTCCGTGAAATGTATGCCTTCCGATGTATATAAGTACACCACTTCAAAGTCAACACACGATCCACTCGAACACCTTGTCACTGCATAGTAAGAGAAGAATAATCTTCCACCCCTATGACGTGTTAGGACACAACACCTAGAGATGGTTAGAGGTTGGAGTGCTAGCATGTATCTAAAGGATATGGATAAAATAGAGCCATTATTCAAAACCAAGTCAAATAATTAGAAGCAACCATATTTATACAAATAGACATGTAGATATATAAATATATGAAGTGACAAAAAGATAACAAGGCCATAACATGTATTTCAAAGAACCAAATCATGAACTATGAGTGGAGGACTCTAACCTTCCACCCACTTAGGTTATATCAATCAAGAGGACGCTAACCTCAAGCCATTTTATCAAGAAAGTGGACTCCAACCAAAAGCCTTTTGTTAGACAAGTGGACTCTAACTAGAAGCTATTTTACTATACAAGTGGACTATAACCACAAGCCATTTTATTACGCAAGTGGACTCTAACCACAAGCCATCGCATCCATTACTAGTCAACATTAGGACTCTAACCCTTTTTCCATGTATTTACATAACACTATTCATATTTGGGTACTCTAACCCACTTAGCCAATTCAAGCCGTTAAGGCTACAATTCAACACCATACATAACCACAAGGCCTTTAGAACCATTTATCAACCAATTACTTTAATAGGATAATGCCTTAGTTTTAACTTCCATTCAAGTCAAATTATGGTCATTAAGACCTTTATCAAACCATTCATTAGAATTCTTACACCAAGCTCTAGTTCGAACACAATGCAATTTCATGCTTAGGGACTCAAATTTTAACCAACTAAACAACCAAGGTTATAAGGCCAACAAGGCCTTTACAAAAGCATTTACCAATCATTCTTACTCATTAAGCCATTGGCTTAGTTCAAATCATCATCAACATATGACAAATTATTTCTAGTAGATATTTTCTCAAACACCTTAAGGGCATAACCTTACCAAGACCAAAATCAAGGTTGAAATCATCAAGCTTAGGGTTATTCGTGACCCATTTGTTAAACCAAAATGAAAAAGTTCCCACATGTGCAAACCATCACCAAAAAAAGTATAAATACAAGTTTAGACAAGTGTAAACAATACCCATCACTTTATATCCAAACCCTCATCATTTATTTTAAAAATCACCATTAAAGATTCATAGTAATGTTTAAATAGCATAATATCTGAGAGATAACAATGAGGGAATAGTCATATGTCTTATAAAAGATGATTCACGGAAAGATTCTTGACCCCCTTAGCCTTTGGATGAACACTCTTAAAACCCTAGCTTCAAATCCTGTTTAGGAAGTTTTGATAGTGTTTTGGAATATTTTTGAACTTGTATATATAAAGAATGAAGGGGAAAATGAGTTTATAAGTTGTGGGTTATAAGGATTGAGGGGAAGGAAATATCTAAAATATCCTTAACTTTAAAGCTAAAAGTTGCACCCAGGAGGGTACGAGTTCCACACCTAAATCATACCCTAAGATACGAGTGGGACCTTAACTCGTACCCTAGGATTTACCATGGACCCCTAAACTATTGAATATACAACTATGCTAAGCTAACTGGTACCTTAGGGTAGGATTGGTACCCTAAATCGTACTTTAAGTTGTACCTTGGACAGATTCAACTAGGCTATACATATAACATCATATGACTAGGCAGCATATGACCCATATCCTAAGATATGACTTCAGAGAGGATAAACCATTCCTTGGACCAAATTTAATTGCCTCTATACTTCCTAACATACGAGTGAGAGGAACCCAAGTCGTATCCTAGAGTATGACTAGTACCCTTGAGTCGTACCTTTCCTACAAACTTTAACTAAGGGAATATTTTTGTAAGGGTCTGAAGCCTAGGTGTTTCACTTTTGATCTACCCTTTTAATATCCCTAAACATAATTTGAGTCAAAAATAAATATTTCAAGCACGAGAAGGTCAAAAATAAATACTCAAAATTTTGAGGGTATCGCAATATGCATATCAGAAGCATAGGCAATAACTTATCAATAGATTGATCAATAGCTAATCCATGGTATTATCTATAGCATATTCACAGAATAATCAATAACTAAATCACCAATGTTGTTATTAAGCATGACTTATTGCATGAACGACTATGTAAATGCTAATATATTAATAAGCATGATCACTAGAGTAGTTAATAGCTCATTCATTGGCTTAATAAATGGCATAATTCCTAGCTTAGTCAATATTATAATTGAGGAATTATTAAATATTATTTTTGGTAGCCCAATCAGTAGCCAAATCAATAGCATATTTAATAGCTCATCATAATCTTAATCAATGACTCACTCATAATATACTGGTTAAGCATTAATTTCAAGGTCATCCATCATAACCAACAAATACCAAGACATCTGAATATCGCTCCAAATAACCATCTTTCTAGATGTACACAAGCTTCTCAGAGAGTCTTCAATAACTATCACAAGTTTTGACTTAGAGTCAGCCGAAGAGTCCACTTCTGAATCCCCAAAATTATTTACCAAGAAATGCCTACACCGGACTAGGCTAAGGTACCTAAATAAACTATTATATGTTAAATAAGTCATAACTAGCCCAGGGATAGCAATTCCTCCTAATATAGAACAATTTAGTTAATTCCACCTGAGGTCATGACAATTTGGGTAAGTCTCATCCTAAATTCGAGTGACCAAGGGAATCTCCTTATTAATTGAGTAACTAGGGTATTTCTATCCTAAACAAGATCCTACATGGTTAATTTCTCCTATGATAAGAATAACTAGGCTAATCTTTCCCAAGGCAAGGCTAATCTTCCCTAAGACAATATTTAAAATAGCATAAATGACCCAACTAATCCTAAGTATTTCAATTTATCACACCAACACATAAACCCATCCCAAAACCAACAATAAGGGGTAAAACCTAGCCTACCTAGATGTCGATGAACACTCACAAGATTAACTAAATCACTACTTTTTCCTTTCGAGAATATTTCACAAAATGCCAAGTTATCAAAATCATATTCTACTCATCAATACAAGAATAATGATACACAAATTGCACTATTGCACATCTATTCCAAAAATCACCCATCTATGAAAAATCATATTTTTGAAATCAACCCAATGTTCCCTCATGCTCAAGGAGTCATTACCCTCAAGAATAGGTGAAATTCGAGCAAATTTGGGGTTAAAATCAAGCCTCCAAATTTTTGGGATTCTTGAACAAGAAATGAAAAATTCTACCATGAAAAGGGTAAAATCTTACCACAAATCAAAGGGGAAAGATGAAAGTAAGTGTTAACCATACTCTAAAAACACCCACAAGCCTCAATACCAAGCTATCCCCATTTAGGGTTTTAACTCTCTTGGAATAGATGAAGAATGAGCAAAATCATGCAAAAAGGATCTATTTATACCAATTCTAGGTTATGGGGTGTCTCTATCGCAGCCCGAACCTCGTGATCGACATACATAACATTAGGGGAAGATATTGCATTCGCAATATTCCCCCATCACTATTGCCGCTCTGGTCAACTGCCCAAGGAGTAGTGTTCATGATTGAAAGTGTTGCAATCACTGCACCTGTTGATACTGATAGATCACTACCTCAATCCATATCCCATGATCACAGGTGCACCAGTTACACCTGTTCTATGGGTTTTCCAAGTCTCCGTCAAACCCTCAAAATTCATACAAAACCTCATACATGCAAAAAGACTATGTAACCATACCAAATTCAATGTTCCAAACTCAATGGTGCAGTCAAAATTACCATTCAAGGTTATTTCATAAAAATTAGGTCCCACTCCTAATTTTCATTTTCTTAACTTTTTGACCAGTAGGTCAAAATGAACTTCGGTGCCTCAGTACCCGAACCAAGACCCCTCTTAGCCTAAAATTGATATTTTAGAGATGCTGGAATGTCAAAGTTTGCATTCGAGGTCATTAATCTGAAGCTTTTGGTCGGTGGCCATTTGGAACCAGCGAAGACTTTAATATAGGTAATTGTCTCTACAAATCAAACGAACAACCTGGTAACCAAACTATTAGTTCTATTATGTCATAAATGACTTGGGGCATCTATAGAGAAGCTTTGATAGTGAAAATAAGCAGAAACATGGAAAATAACCTGAAGGGTAATTACAATATCCACCACTAAAGGAACTTTAGTATGCAAAATTTATGGATTAGGAAATGCCTAAAGCCTCGAATAGGTGAGGAACCTAGGTCTACATCTCGCTTTTGATATACCAAGTGGCCACATCCACTAGGCGGTGCCTCCACAGAACCTTAACTACAAAAATATCCCTAGTGGGCAACCGCCTAACATTACTAGCCAAAATAAGCACTGACTCCTCTATAAAAGTCAAATGCTCATCCAACTAGACTAAGTCAAATCTAAGAACATGAGATGGATAAGAAATGTATTGCCTCAACAAGGAAACATGGAAACTAGGTGAATAACAAAAAAATTTAGAGATAATAGTAACTCATAAGCCACCTCACCAATTATGCGAAGAATCTCAGAAGGTCCAATATATCTGGGACTGAGCGTGCCCTTCTTTCCAAACCTCATCACTCCCTTATGTGCAATGTTAAGAGAAATACTCGATTACCATCTCTAAACTGCAAGGCATGGAGTCTATGGTCTGCATAGGCGTTCTTACTATTCTGAGCTGCCCTCAAACTATCGTGAATCACCCTACGTCTATTTAACGACTCCTGAAGCAAATTTGTACCGTAGGGTCTAACCTCAAAATTCTCAAACCATCTAATTGGAGAACGACATATCCTACCATTCCAAGCCTTAAAAGAAACCATTTCAATGCTTGAATGATAAATTTTGTTATAAGCAAACTCTGCTATGGCTAAGTGATCCTCCCCTAGCCTCAAAAATCTGTAACACAGGCTAAGAGTATATCCTCAGGCACCTGTATAGTCCACTCAGACTATCCATAGGTCTTGGGATGAAGGTTGTATACGATCCATTTTAGTACCTAACTCCTCTTAAAAAGCTCTCTAAAAGCTAGAAGTAAACATGGAACCTCGGTCCAAAATAATAGATATTGGCACCGCATGCAAACAAACTATCTCTCATACATGGATACAAGCTAACCTCTCAACACTGAAGGACATTCAAATAGGAAAGAAATAATGTCACATGGCTAATCGATCCATGGTGAGAACATACCAGAAAAACCACAACAAGTATGAGGGAAACCACTAATAAAATCCATGGTGAGCCACTCCTATTTTCACTCAGGAATGGGAAATCGTGGAATCAATCCACTAGGTCGTTGATGCTCGGCCTTTACCTGATGACAATATAGGTAATAAGCTACAAAATATGCCATATCTAACTTCATGCCACTCTATAATTAATGTTGTTTCAAATCTCTATACATATTAGTCGTGCTCGGATAAATAGAATATCTAGAGCTATTAGCCTCATGTAAAATCAACTTAATCAAGTCATCAATCCTCAGAATACAAATGAGGCTATCAAATTGCAAAACTCCTTCAGAATATATGGTATTTATTTTAGACTGACCACTCAACACCTGATCATAAAGGAAGCAAAAGTTGCTATCCTCAAATGAATGATCTCGAATCTACTCAAAGAGCGAAGACCTTGCTGCAACACTAGTAAGAATCCTTCTAGGGACAAAAATATCAAAGAAAATCATCAAGTTGGCTAAGGACTGAATGTCCTATGCCAACGAACTATAAGAAACTAAAATACAAGCTAAGATACCCATACTCACTTCCTTACAGATCAAAGAATCTACTACCACATTTGCCTTGCTCGAATGATACAAGATATAGATATCATAATCCTTAAGCAACTCCATCAATCTACACTATCTAGAATTAAGCTCTCTCTGGGTCATAAGATTTTAAAGCCTATGCTGATCAGTAAAAATATCACAATGCACACCATAAAGATAATGCCACCTAATGTTTAGCGCAAAAACTACTACCGCTAACTACAGATCATTAGTGGGGTAGTTGTGCTTGTGAACCTTAAGTTGTCTAAAAGAATAAGTAGTAATATGATACTATTGCATCCAAACACAAGCTATACCAATACTAGAATCATCATAACATATGGTAAATTTCTTACACTCTACAGGTAGAGCTAGAATAGGAGCTGGAGTAAGAAAATTATTAAGCTTTCCAAAGCTCAATTCACACTCCTCGGACCATCGAAAATAAACCTCCTTATGAGTCAGTCTGGTCATAGGTACTTAAAGAGTAGTAAAACCCTTATGAATCATCTGTAATAATCTTCCATACTAACGAAACTATGAACCTTAATTGAAGATGTGGGTCTAGCACAATCATGAATCACCTTAATCTAAGATGGTTCTACCATAATAGTATTTATATGTCTAAGGAATATCACTGACTCAAGACAAAACTTACTCTTAGAGAGTTTGGCAAAAAGCGCATGATCTTTCAAAGTTTGGAGAATAATCTTCAAATATTATACAAGCTCCTCTCTACTAAACAACTACACAAAGATGTCATTGATGAACACAATCACATAGAAATCCAAATAAGGTCTAAACACCTCAATTTATCAAATCCATAAATATGGTTGGGGCATTAGTCAATCCAAATGACATCACTAAGAACTCATAGTGACTGTAACAGGTCCTAAAAGTTATCTTCAGAATATCCTTATCACAAATCCTCAAATAGTGGTAACCAGATCTTAGATCAATCTTAGAAAATATTGTTGCTCCCATAAGCAGGCCAAACAAGTCATCAATGTGAGGCATAGGATAATAGTTCTTCACTATCACCTTATTAAGTTGCGTATAATCAATACACATACATATGTAGCCATCTTTTTTCTTCATAAACAATACATGAGATTTGCAAAGTGACATATTCGGTCTAATGAAACCCTTACAAAAAAGATCCTAAAGATGAGAATTCATTTCCTTAAGATCAATAAGAGCCATATAATAAGGTTCTATAGGAATAGATGGGTGCCAGGCTCGAGAGAAATAGTAAATTCAAACTCATAAATAGGTAGAGTACCAAATAGGTTGGTAGAGAACACATAATGAAGCTCCCAAATAATAGGAACAGAGTCAAACTGAAGGACTCTCCACACTAGTATCATAAATATAAGTGAGATAGTACTCAAAAACCCTTAAAATGAACTTCCAAGAATGAACATAAGAAATAATCCCCATCGGCTCGTATCTAACCACTCGTTGCCATACAATTAAGGTATATCAGGCTGGACTTAGGTAATCATGTTGGAAAAATAATAAATGAATGCATGATTGTGGGATAAAAAGTCCATGCACAAAATCATATAAAAATCAACCATATCCAGAACAATAAGATCAGAATGAGTATCAATATCACTATCTGTCGGAACACAAGATCTGATCACCTAATCTGTTATTAAAGAATCACCCACAAGTGTAGATACACGGATGTGCACATATAATAAATCCCAAGATTACTCTAACTGTGAAGCATAATAAGTAAATAAATGTGAATAACTGGATTCTAGATCAAATAAAGAAAGGGTCAACTCAAAGCACACCAAAATTATACCTATAATAACAACATCCAAAGACTCATCCTTGGGTGTAGAAGGTATTGTATATAACTAACTATGCCTTCTACCTAGTTGGGCTTCTGATCGACCATCTATCTTACCTGCCTAAAAACCTTCTTGAATATCTAAAAGACCACTTCTACAACCCTGAGAACCACTTCGAGCTAAGGGATAAACTACTCTAATAGGGTAACTCTCTGAGCTGAAGCTACACTCTCCTTATGAATAAGACAATCTCACAAATAGCAACTACGAGCACCATAACTATAATATGTGCGAAGAGAGGTACTAGAACTAATTGATCCAGCTAGCTGGGAATAACCGCCATGTCTAAAATGACTAGAAGATGAATCCCTCGATAACTGACCACTGCCCTGACTAGGATGATCACTAAATTTAGACTGACCTTCATTAGTAATCTAAAAACATACATAAACAGGTTGACTAGGATGAGTTTGAGACTGACATGCTGTAGGTGAAGGATATCTTCCACGAGAATATCTACCTCTAAATCAAGAACTACTATGGTTCCTACTAAAATTTCCCTGTTGTTTAGGACTCTTATCTCTACCCTCATGGGCCTCACGTTGCATCTCCTCTATAACCTGAGGATGATCAGAAACCTCATCAAAATACCTACCCACAACAACTATACTCTGAGTAGACATACAATGGAGAAGTCTCAACCCTTTAAGAAAGCAACAAACTCTCTCATACTTAATACCTAGAATAGAAGTAACATGTCTAACCAACTCATGAAAATAAGCCTCATATTCCACTAATGTCATAGAGTCCTCCTCCAATATAGAGAATTGATCCCTTAAATAATCCTAAGGCTGCAAAATATGTACTTATCAAATAATATCTCAGAGAAGTGAGTCTATCTCAAATGAGAAGATCCAGCTACTTTAGAATCCATATAACCTCTCCTCCAAGGTTGAGCAGCCAAGTCCAACTAAAATATGGTGTAATCTATATCATGAGTCTCAATAAGGCCCAAATTATAGATCCTATCCTCACAAGCAATTAGAAACTCATATACATCCTCATCCAGAGCACCAGAAAACCTAGGTGATCCTATCTTAAGAATTTACCCAATATCTTCTGCTCCTCAGTATACATAGCATTTTAGGCAACCACTGGCTGAGCAACCACTGGCACAGTAACAACCTTAACTCTAGGAGCCATAGCTATAGGTTGTGCCCCTACCTCAGTACTACTCTAATATATAGATTAGGTACCATCAGATGGTGCACCACAAACTAACCTAAAAAGATAAACCAAGACGTCTCTTAATACTGAAGAAGAAATAAATCCAGGTAGAGCCAGGATTGGTCCCTATCCCACCACTGGTTTTAGGGAAGAATCTCTAGCATAAGAGCAGGAATAGGCTTTAGTGAAAGTCCTCTCTCCTAGACCCTAGCTGGGGATACACTACTAAATTGTCCACAACCTCTGGTTTATCCATGAACTAGAGTAGGATGCCTAGTCTCAGTCTTAAGACCCTCATCTCGTGTAGAAGTAGCACCTGTCCTAGCCATCTGTGAAATAGTGAAATCAAAGGAATGTTCTATCAACCAACTAATACTCTTAGCATGATATGGGTAAAAGAAGTGAAGAACTTCTTAGAATGTCCCATAGCTTTCTAAAGATAGAAAACATTCATCATTATTTTGATCTACATGACTGTACTAGACATTTTCTCTTTTAACAAAAATACAGGTGAAAAATAGGTCTAATACTAATTTTTCACAACTCAAATTATGAGTCATAATGGCACTTACTCTATCCTGCTAGTAGGTAATCCAAATCATAACCCAAAGTTAAACACAGTGGGTTAACTTACTAGAAAATTCCCAACATAGGCAGAAATCAACAAGTATAATTTAAAAATAAGCACAGTAATTGAAATAGATAAAGATAGTTAGTATAAATACCATCCCACAACTAGGTAGAGCCAGTACAAGAGCATCTAGTAATAATAATACAATTAATGTATCTAGAATATTCAATATCATTTTTCTTAAAATAAAAGACTTAACATAGAAAGACAGATGGAAATAGGTGACTTCGACTCCAAGTGTTCACTCTATCTCGATATATCAACACAGTGTGAACGTTAATCAATGGTAGCAACTAGTACCCAAATTTGCACCAAAAGGGATATAAGTGCAGGATGAGTACCAAAACCATGGGTACTCTATAGGAATCATCGTCTGAATGAGCTAAATCATGATATAAGTATGATAAAATTCAAGATAATACAACTAAGTCGAGGTTTTAGACAAACTTAATGTAACTCTAATATTACTGTGTATATATAAGTAATTAAACTGAAATAATAGCATAACATAACATAAATCATCAACACATACAATCATAACTACAAAATTGGTTTCCATATTTGTGCAACAAATTAAATAACCCATTGCAAAACCCTATAAGCCTTAAAGGTACAAACAAGATAGAATAACCCACCACTATTATTTATCAACTCTAATGATCTAATGGAATTCATCCAAGTCATGCCATACTATAACTATCGATTGACCATATTCATTATTTGTAATTAATCAACACTTATGAACTAACCATTATGTAACAACTAAACCTTATGTATCAATAAATCATCATTTATTAACTAAGCATCACTTATTAACTAATCATCATATAGAAACTAATAATCACTTATCAACTAATCATTAGTTATCAACTAACCAACATTTCTCAAGTAATCAACATTTATCAATTACTTATCCTTTCTCTAGAATCCATTAAGATCATATCACATTATAACTATTTCCTTATTTTTAAACTTAGCTAGAGTCACTATTGTCTATCTCATATCCCGATATCATCATATCATAATAAGTTTGACATCATAGTATAATGTATATATATATATCTATACTCAAACAATATGGATATTTAGTAATATCTTCATAAATATTATCATTGATATCATCTTCCATATCATCACTATAATATAATCATCAATGTCCGAGCCATACTCTAAATTTCTACCGGGTATAAATAATCCATATAATCATTAATATCATAGCCATCCTCTAGATTTATATCGGGTATAAATAATCAATATGATCATCACTATCATAGCCATCCTCCTGATTTTTACTTGGTATAAATATTCAATATGATCTTTATAATCTGGACTTTAACCAAAAATTGTATCATTATTATCATGGCCAATAGCATAATCATTATAGTATTTAACAACATAAACATTATGTAACACCCTGTATCTTCAGAATAGACTTTAAACCATCATTCCTATATTTGTAAACTTTAATCCCATAATTTATATGTGAATACATTTGGCATGATCATTATCCTAGTGCGCAAAGTGTTTTTGAGGTGAAAATTACTCATAGCAATCACTTAGAGCGAAGTTGAGCTAAGAGCCTTTGATTTGGCCAAATCTTTGTATTTAATTCTACAAGGGTATACTTTGAACGTGTATAGATTTTGATATATATGGATTTTTTCATATTAAGACCAATAAAATCATATATAATTTATTTATCTTTATAATGATACCAATTTTGCCTTAATTTATTACCCGAGAGAAAAGTTATGGTCTTTTTCATGAAAAGCAGTAAGGGCAGGCAATAAGCCTATGCCGTGGGGGTTATTACCCCAAAATATGGAACTCATTGGTGGGATACTCATATGGACTAGGGGGCATTCTATGGGGTCTATCCTTTAATTTTTTTAGCTTCGTAAGGGTCAAGGGGTACTTTGGTCCTTTCCCCTCAACCCCAAAAATCCAAAGCACAAATTATGAAACCCAAAGGGGCATTATTAGCCCATCTTCATCAAATAAACTCGCATAAAACCCATTCCCATTCCCAAGAACAATAATTTAAGCTTTTTCTCTCAAGAACACATGGATTGAAGCTTCAATTTCAAGATTTTTCAAGAATCCATTCAATAAAGGTATGTAGCGTTTATGAAAAAGGACTAAGAACTGTGTGATGTCCAGGGATAATCCTGGGGAGTGACAAACTTAGTATCAAAACATAGATTTCTAGTATCTTAGGGTGTCTATAAATTCGTGTCTAGAGCCTTGTAAAATGGTACAGAGAGGTCTATATTTTTCTTTATGGGGATACAGGGCATTTAAGAAATATCTTCTTTCTTTCATACTCTAGATCGTGTAAGAAAGTTGTTCTTTCAAAAAAAAATTGTCAATTCATATGTTACTCCATAATTCTCCATTATAACTTTTGAGATAACATGAGTACTAGATTCTAATTTCCCCCAAGATGATGTTCTCTAATTTACTATCAGTAACTTCATAAGTCTTACATGGGGCTTGAGAGAAGCTCACTAGTGTGTTATAAGTTTAGTCAAAAGCTTATGTCCTTATCCATATAAGTTGTGCAGTTAAGAAAAAATATGTTATGTATTCAGATTCCTCATTAACCCTTTTAATCCAGATAGTGCTCATTAGAGAAAATAGTACGAACCTAAATTTTTAAATAGAGTTTGCATTCGAGGGATATTATGACCTTCAGTGTTATGCTTCATAAGTAGTAGAACTTTCTTATAGTTAGGAGTATGAGTTTAGAAGTGTAGTAACAAGAAAGGTGGCAATGGCGATTGATTGGATGTATATAGATTAACTTTTGCATATGATTAAGTTAGTAGTGAGGTGATATGTCTATGTTTATCTTAAGGTTAGTGAATGTGATATAAGTTCCTTGGTGGCAGGTAGAGAAGGAGTTATTAGTTAAGGTGAATTTTTTTGTTTGCTTGAAGTAGGAAAGGAGTTACTGATGGTATTTATTGTGCTAGAAAAGTATATGTTATTAATGAAAGTATTTGGTAGTTGAGTATTGTTAATTTATGTTCCCCATAAGGTTGTGGAGTTTAGTTGAAACTTATAGAGCTATGAAAACTTTTCATTTAGGTGTATAGATGGGTAAATAATAGAAATATTTAGATGGGTAAATTTTTCATTTAGTGATGCTAGTTGTATGAAGGTAAACAAGAAGGCTTGCAAAAGTGTATGCTAGAATTTAAGTTTATTGATTTGAAATTATATGCTTCTCATATTGGGTATATTGGTGTAATGGTAATTCTCCTTGGTTAGGAAAAATATAAGTTTAAGGATGTGATATTAGTAGGCTATGAGTGAAAAAAGCAGATTATGTGTTTATTGAGGCAAGTATGTTGTCAAGAAGGTGTAAGTATATGATGATTAATAATGTTAAAGAAAGTTAAGGATAGTATATGTTAAGGGGGTGTTCAAGAATGAAGTTAGTATAGCTCATTAAAGGTTTGGGGATATCCATGTTAAGTGTTAGAATCTAAGTTTGAATCTTTGAATATTGGGCTAATGGAAAGAAGAGTTGAAGCTCTAGATGGTGTGAACTCATGGTATGGTGATGCTCCTACAAATTCTAAATTAATCAGTGTTTAAGTTATTCTATGATGACTGTTGGGGCTATAGAAATTTAAGAGTTCAATATCAGAAGGAAGTACTAGCAACGGGATTTACACTTTCAAGTGCAGTCTTTCAGGGTGAGATTAGCATTAATATGTATTATTACTTCTCAGGATTTAAAGTAAAGTGGTTGCAGTTTAGTCTAGAGTTTATTAAAGGGGCCTATAGACATAGAATGATAACTTTAAGATAAGATAGAGATTATAGAACAAGTAACCAAGTCAGGCTCTAAGATTCTAGTAGTGATGCTAGTACGTTGTAGAGCAACAGTGAGGGAGGATGATGCCCAACCCATTCTTATCCAAGTGAAAAGTTTTTTGTCATCACGATATCTACTCATTCCTTACATGTCATCTCCATGATCATAGTTTATGTTCACACATATAATAAATAATCATGTATGCTCTTAGTTCCTAGTATGAGGAGTTCTAGTTCACTCAGTAGTACTAATCATATTCTATGAAATTATAATCTCCTAACTCGGGTCATGCAACTCATAACACATGTACGCATGCTTTATAGTATGTTCAGTCCTAGGTACTCATACTAAACTCTTAATGATCAACAAAATTCAGGTTATGTCATGTATGTTCTTAGTTTTGATCTATGTAATGAATTCATGCCTTTGATACCCTATTCCTCAGGCCTCAGTTAAGTGTCAAAGTTACGTATAGAATTCTTTCATACTTTATGTTCTCATGTTGTAACCTTTCTGTGATCTCTCCTTATGCAATAATAGTGGTGATGAGTAATTGCTTAGATGGGAGAGAGTGAATGTCTCATATTAAGAAAATATTATTTCATGCTTATTGTATCTCAAGTTATAAGTGTGAAGGATGATTGAGGTAAAGCTTTTGATATATGTCATGGTTAGTTGAGAATTCCATGTGAGTCTTCTTAAGAATAATGCAAGAAAGTTGTTTTTGATTGAGGTTTAGATAATATGAGAAAGATGCTTTTATGGGTGTTTGCCTAGAAGTTCATATGTGGTTATAATGATAGGCTTGAGTGTCATGTAGGTATATAAGTGGATAGGTGAATTATGCGTTAGTGAATTCCTAGTAAGAGGTTGAATTTAGTTGTTAAAGTTGTAATAAGAATTTCTCTTGATATAAGAAGTGGTGAAAACGCAAAGGGTATTTCGTTTATGGCTCAGACTAGTGTTATGGTTTTATATGTAGTACCTTGTAATTTCAAGTTAGGCTTGAACATGGCGAGAGCATGTGGTTCAACTCAGACTTTGTCTAGAGTAGTTATATCTATCCATGTGAGTATTTAAGGAGCTAGGCTATGTTTGAATTGGGCAAACACATTGTCTAAGGCATAGAAATTCTATCCTAGATTATGTTTCATAAGCCTATGTTCCATGTTATAGTGTTATAGCCATTTTAATATTCCTTAGATATCTTATTCAGATCATGCCAAAGAATTCTTTTCTCCCTAATGTTATTAGAACTTCTTTGAAGAGTGTTAAAGAAATACTCCAATTTAGTATGAGCTTTAAGTATGATTCAGTGTGTATAGCCAACAATTCAATTTAGTAGTCAAATAGACAAGTTTCTATGATTTTCCATGTTTTATTCAAGTCTTACTATTTGAAGATCTATGAAAATTGCTATTTTGTGAGGCATTTCAGTTCAGTCCATGCATCATATCGATAATTCAGATATTTACTCATGATTCAGTTCATGAGAGTTGAGTGAATGATCTTAGTTTTCCATGTATTCCAGCTCAGATAGTGTAATACCCATTGTATGAATATTAGTCTCGTTGTCTCATGATTCTTGCTTACATAAGGTACATGGTGATACCATGAAGTGTTTCTCTCTTGAATTTTATATATGTTTTCATTGAGGGAGAGTTCCTAATAAGAAGTTACATACTTTATTCCATCCTTAGTAACTCTTGGAATTTTATTGCATTAGTTATCACTTTACATTTCTCTGCGTATGATTGTATCATGAACACTTCAAGCGAGTTCTAAACTATCTACATGAATCAGCTCCTTATAGTAAGTAAAGTCAAGTTTGCTTAGGAATCTGTTTCATGATAAAGTTATAATGCTTCAGCCCAGCTATACCCTTTATTACCAGACATGTCATGTGTACATCACTCCATACTCATAAGACTTCAAAAATTTCCTATCCATCATTTGAGGATGAAGGATTCCAAGGGGGGGAGATAATGTAACACCCCACATTTTCAAGCTAGACTTTGAACCATCATTCCTATATGTGTAAACTTTAATCCGATGATGTTTATATAACTACATGTTTCATGATCATTATCCTAGTGTGTAAAGTGCTTTCGAGGTGAAAATTGTTCATAAGAATAATTTAGAGCAAAGTTGAGCAAAGATCCTTTGATTCAATCAAATCTTTGTATTCGATTCTACAAAGTATACTTTGAATATGTATAAATTTTTATTTATATGATTATTTTTATATTTAGACTCACCAAATGATATATTATTGAGTTAGCTTTCCAAAGATACCAATTTCACATTAATTCGATACCCGAGTGAAAAGTTATGGCCTTTTCTGTGAGAGGTAGTAAGGGCAGGTGATAAACACATGCCCCGAGGATTATTCCCCCAAAATAAGAAGGGCATCGCAGGGGATACTCCCACAAAATTAAAGGGAGCACCATGGGGTCTATCCTTTTTCATTTTAATCTTCTTAGGGGTCAAGGGGTATTTTGGCCCTTTCCCCTCAACCCCAAACGTCCAGAGCACGAATTATAACACCCAAAAGGGTATTATTTGCCCATCTTATTTGAATCAACTCACGTAAAAACCCTTTCCTTTCCAAAGATTAATATTTCAATCTTCTCCTCTCAATATCACAAGGGTTCAAGCTTTAATTTCATGTTTTCTTAAAGAATCTATTCAATTAAGGTATGCGGGGTTTATGAACAAGGTTATTCTTTCATCCTTGTGCCTTAAACTTGTTTTAAAGTTAAAGTTATATGATTTGCAAATTAGGGTTCATACCCAAACTATCTTGTCTTGAGATTATGAGATTATCAAGTGATTGAAGAATTAAAGTGCATATATGTTCTCATCTATTTATGTTTTGACTTGAAGATTCTCTATTATGATTTATATATGATGAGTTTTATTTGAACATTGATTAAAGATTTTCAATTGAGTTTTAAGCATGATATTCTAATACAATTAATAAGAAAGAAATTATAAAATTCAAGGCTTTATTTTGAGCACTAAGTTTACAAGAAAAGTTTGAATCTTTTGATTCGAAGATAAATCTTGTAATCTACGATCATTTATCATCCTTATGATACAATGCAAAGTTAATCTTTTGATCTTAAGATAAGATATGGAATCCACATTTGTTCATCTTGATTATGATTTAAATTTAGGAAAAACATAATTGGTTTTCATTCTATAAACCCTTATGCTATTTTAAGGTGGATTTCATAAAGAGTGAGCATATAAGTAATATGGGAGTAGTATTTAGAACTGAGTTGGGTATAAGTCTGAGATCACATGCCCCAAAACTACGTGCCACCATATATTTAAGTCCCAATATGGGTTAAGTATGATAATCACTCAAGTTAAGGTTCTATTTCGATGGTAAGGGTAGAATAGCTCTCCTCAACATGGGTAAGATGTTGGACTCCATGATATCTCACATGGTTTATGTCGGATTAAAGAACCTCCTTTAGAAAGTATAATAAGTAAATATTTTAAAAGCTACGCTTTATGGCTCACAAAGTTTATCATTATTCTTAATTACTATGTTTATGATTTTGCAGTGTTTGTTTTATTCAAGCTCAAGGTGAGTCATTTACACTGAGCATGAATTATTTGAAAATTTTAAATGAATATTCAGTTATTGTTTTACATATGCATTCTCTCTCACATACTCAGTACATTCCAGAAGTACTGACCCATATATATGTCTATGTGCTACATTATCTCATAATGAAGGTACCAGTTGTAGTACATCATAATCAAACAGTTTGCAGCTTCCAGTGAGCAGATGATGAGTTCTTTTGATTCGAGGACTTGAGTAAACTATAGTTTTAGTATCATTCTTTTATTTAGTTTAATTGATTTGAGATGGCTAGGGGTCATGTCCCGGCTAACTTTAATAATATTAGTAGAGGCTTCATATACAGTCAGTAGAGTGGATATTTTTTATTTCAGTTTTGTTTTGTTTAACCAGAGTTGTAATCATTTTATTTGTTTTGAATATGTTCAACTAAAGACATCTCTTCTGCATATTACTTCAAGTTTTATGTATATTACATCAGTAGCTCAAACATCATGCTAGTAAACGAGTTTGGGATCACTTGTGGTCCTAATCAATATGTGACGTCCAGGGGGTAGTCCCCGGGTGTGACACATTAACATAGTATATTAACATGAACAGTAATCATAGTCGAGTTGGTGAGCACTAGCATAATTAGTAGCATGATTGTCAATATAGTTAATAAGCATGATCTTTAGCATAATTAATGACATAGTCGCAAATATAATCAATAAGCATTTTCTTAGCATAATCCATAAGGTAATCGCCAATATAGTCGATAAACATGATCACTAACATAATCAATATGCATTATCAAAAGCATAGGCAATAACTTATCAATATCCTAATTAATGGCTTATTGTTTGCATGATGTAGTCATTAAGCATGAACAATAGCGCAAATGCTAATATATCGATAAGCATGATTACTAGAGTAGTTAATAGCTTATTCGTTGGCTTAATAAATGGCATAATTTATGACTCTCAATATTATTATCAAGGAATTATTCAATAGTATATTCGGTAGCCCAATCAATAGCATATTCAATAGCTCATCTTAAGCTTAATCAATGACTCCTTCATAGCATAATCATTGAGCATTTCTTTCAAAATCATCCATCAAAACCAACAAGTACCAAGACATATAAATATCTCCCCAAATAAACTATCTTCCAAGATGTACACATGCATATCAAAGGGTTTTCAATAACTATAACAAGGCTAAGGTGGGTTGAATAGCCCACTTCTAAATCCCCTATATAATTTAGCAAGGAATGTCTACCCCAGACTAGGATAATGTATTTAAACCAACCATTAGATGTGAAACAAGCCATAACTAGCCTTATAATAGCAATTCCTCCTAATATAGAGCAACTAATTTAGTTCCACCAAAGTTAATGGAAATTTGGTAAGTATCATCCTAAACTCGAGTGACCGAGGGAATCATCTCATTAATTGTGTAACTTGGGTACTTCCATCCTAAACAAGAGCCTACATGGTCAATTTCACCAAAGATAGTAATAACTAGGCTAATTTTTCCCTAGGCGATATTCAAAATAGCCTAAATGATCCAACTAATGCCAAGTATTTCAATTTATCACACCAACACATACAACCCATCCCAAATCTAACAAAATATTATAAACATACTATGAAGTTGCTCAATCTAACAAGAGGTAAAACCTAGCTACCTAGATGGGGTAGAAAGCTCACAAGATCCGCTAAATAACCGCTTTTCCCTTTTGAGAAGCTTTCAAAAGATGCCAAGCTATCTAAATCACATTCTACTCATCAATATGATAATAATGATACCCATCTTATACTATTGTACTTTGGGTACAAAAATCACACAAAAATCCTATATGGGTCGTATTTATGGAAAATCACATTTTTAAAACCAACCCAACGTCCCGTCATGCTCAAGGAGTCATTACACTCAAGAATGGATGAAATTTAAGATAATTTGGGGCTAAAATCAAGCTTCTAAGATTTTGGGATTTTGAATAAGAAATGGAAAATTCTACCACAAAAAGGGTGAAATCTTACAAGAATAACTCACAATCCTCAATTCTAAGCTATCTCCCTATTTAGGGTTTTAGATCTTTAAGATTTTATGAGAATGAGCAAAATCATAAAAAAAGGTTTATTTTTACCCATAGTAGGTTCTCAAGTATCGCTATCATGGCCCGAGCCTCACTATCGCTAAACATAGCACAGGGGTAGATGTCGCATTTGCGATATTTCCCCATCATAATTGCAGCTCTAGTCAACTTCCTAAGTAGTCTTGTTTGCCACTAAAAGTGTTGCAATCATGGCAAGCGTTGGTGCTTCCAGATCACTATTGCGATCCATGGCCCACGATCACGGGTCCACTTGTTACAAATGAGACTTGGAACTCTGCCAACCCCTCGAGATTTATTCGGAACCCCATATATGCAAATGAAATATGTAATAATGCCATATTCGATGTTTTGTACTTAATAGAACAGTCAAAATTTCCATCTCAAGGCCATTTCTACAAAGAATGCGTCCCACACCCAATTTCCATTTTCTTAACCGTTCGTCCAATAGGTCAAAATGAGCCCAGGTGCCTTGGGAACCATACCAAGAGTCATTCTAGCCTAAAATCAATATTCCATAGCTATTGGAACAGACAGAATTTGCATTTAAGAGTTTTTAACTAAAGCTTTCACCTAGTGGCTATTTCAAACCAACAAATATTTCAAAATGGGGAATTATCTCTAAAAACTAAACGAACTGCCCAATAACCGAACTGTTAGCTCCTACAAGTCATAAATAACTTGGGGTAACTATAGAAAAGCTTTTATGGCAAAAAAAGAAAAAATATGGAAAATAACCTGAAGGGTCATTACACTTAACTTCAGGAATCTGCTTGGTGCACAACCACCAAACATCACTACCCAGAATGAGCATAGGCTCCTCTATAAAGGTCAACCATTCATCAAAATGGACCGAATCGCACTTAATCACATGAGATAGATTAGTAATGTATCCTCACCACATGGAAATATGGAAAATCAATTGGACAATAGCAAAATCTGGGGGTAAGGCTAACTTATAAGCCACCTCACTCACTGTGCGAATAATCTTAAAGGTCCTATATTGAGGTTGAACTTGCCCTTCCTTTTCAATATCATCACACCATTAATGGGAGACACACAGTGGAATACCCGATCACCAAATCCAAATATCAAGGAAAAAAGTGCACTATTTGCATAAGCCTTCTACCTACTCTGAGCTTTCGTCAACCTATCCTAAATCACTCTGAATTTGTCCAATGACTATAGGAGAAAATTAGTACCATGGTGTCTAACCTTGGAAGTCTCAATCCATTAAATCAGGGAACGACATAGCCTACTATACAAAGCCACAAAAGTCTCCATCTCAATACTCGAATGATAACTATTGTTATATACAAACTATGCCAAGGCTAAGTGTTGCTCCCAGTGACCTCCAAAATCCATAGCACAGTCTCAGAGTATATCTTTAGAACCTAAATAGTCATATTTGATTGAACATCTATCTATGGATGGAAGGCTATACTAATATCCATCTGATTACCTAACTCCTCCACCAAAGCACTCCAAGAGCTAGAACTGAACACAGAACCTTGATCCAAAATAATAGATATAGGAAACAAATACAAATGGACTATCTCAAGTATTTAGATGTGGGCTCACCTCTCGACTCTGAAGGACATCTGAATAAGAATGAAATATGTTGACTTGGTCAATTTATCCACAATGATCTAAATACCATCGAAACTACGGGAAGTGTAAGGCAAACCACTAACAAAATCTATGGTAATCCGCTCCTATTTACACTCAGGAATGGGCAACCTCTGAATCAATCCATTAGGTCATTGATACTCGGCCTTTACATACTAACAATACAATAAACGAGCTACAAAGAACAACATATATCTCTTCAATACACTCCACCAATAATGCTATATCAAGTCACTATACATCTTAACGGTACTTGGATCAATAGAATACTTAGAGCTATGAGCCTTGTGCAAAATAAGTTGAATCAAGTCATCAATCCTTGGAACACAAATACGACTATCAAATCTCAAGACAACCCAGAATCTATGGTATCCCTATTGAACTCACCACTCAATACTTGATCATGGAGGATGCAAAGTTTGTTATCCTCAAACTACCGATCAAAAATTTGCTAAAATTTTGAGGACCTAGCTCTGTCACTATAAAGAATTCTTTTAGGTTCTAAATGTCAAGTCGTACCATCAAGTTGTCTAAGGACTTAATAACCTATGACAATGGCCTCTGACAAACTGAATGACAAGCCAAGCTACCCATACTCACTGCCTTCCAACTCAAGGTATCTGCTACCATATTTCCTTTGCCCAGATGATATAAAATGGTGATATCATAATACTTAAGCAGCTTCATCCATCTACACCACCTAGCATTAAGCTCTCTTTGGGTCATAAGAGATTGAAAACTGCAATGATCTGTAAAAATTTCAAAATTCATAACATAAAGATAATGCTACCAAATCTTAAGTGTGAAAACAACCACCACCAACTCCAAATCATGAGTGGTATAGTTGAACTCGTGCACCTTAAGCTGCCTTGATGCATAAATAATAACACGACCCTGAAATATCAAGGCACAACCCAAACCGACACCAAAAACATCACAATACATGGTGACTCTTTCACCCTCAATAGTAAGGGAAACATTAGGTGTCGATGTATGAAACTTCTTAAGCATACCAAAGCTCGACTCACACTCTTCATACCATTGAAAAAGGACCCCCTTTTAATTCAACTTGTAACTAAAATAGTAGCAAAACTCTCAATGAATCACCAATAATAATTGACTAAGCCAATGAATTTACAAATATCAGTTGGAGATGTAAGTGTAGCCCAGTCACGGATAGCCTCAATATTCGTCAAGTATACCATAATCCCATCCTTAGATGCCACGTGACCAAGAAATATCACCAACTCAAACCAAAACTCACACTTAGAAAACTTGGCAAAAATACATGATCTCTTAATGTCTGGAGAACAATCCTCAAATATTGCGCATGCTCCTCTTTGCTCCTCAAATATATAAGGATGTCATCGATGATCATAATTACAAAGAAATCCAAATAAGGCCTGGATACTCAGTTCATCAAATCTGTGAATGCAACTGGGGCATTAGTGGATCCGAATAACCTCACCAGGAACTTATAATAACTATAATGGGGCCTAAAAATTGCATTCCAGATCTCCTTAACACGCATCCTAAATTGATGGTAACTATACCTTAAATTAATCTTAGAAAACACCACTGGACCTTGAAGCATGTTAATCAAATCATCAATGCAACCTATAGGATAACAACTCTTAGGCATCACCTAATTAAGGTGCCTATAATTAATACACATAAGCATAGATCCATCCTTCTTTTTCACAAACAACATAAGAGCTCCCTAAGGGGACACATTTGGTCTAGTAAAACCCTTGCCAACCTAAATCTTAGAACTTTGATCCTTAGCAAGATAGTATCCATATAGTAAGATGCCATAGAAATAGGTCGAGTACCCGGCTCAAGATCAATAACAAACTCAATCTCATAGGCAGGAGGAATTCCAAGCAGATCGGTAGGGAAAATAGGAAGAAGCTCACAGAATACAGTAATAGAGTTAAGTAATGGTCTCTCCATACTAACATTGTGAATATAAGGGAGATAAGACTCGCAAAACCATCGAGATAAGTCTCGTAGATACATATAAGAAATAATATTCATTATCTCATAGCTAATAGCTCTTTGCTATATGATTACAGGTATACCGGTCATGACTAAGGTAACGGTCTTGGCAAAACAATCTATGACCGCATAATATTAGGATAACCAGTCCATGCCTAGAATCCC
Organism: Capsicum annuum; assembly: GCF_002878395.1. Classification (NCBI taxonomy): domain Eukaryota; kingdom Viridiplantae; phylum Streptophyta; class Magnoliopsida; order Solanales; family Solanaceae; genus Capsicum; species Capsicum annuum. The sequence continues at coordinate 159,701,346 of NC_061119.1, forward strand.
ATCAAAATATACCATGCCTAATATAATGACATCAACATAAGTATCAATATCCCTAACAATCATAATAAAGGATTTGAAGACCTGATCCACTACTAAAGAATTTCCCATGGGAGTAGATACACAAAATGGTAAAAGTAATGAATCCTAAAATAACTTTAATCGCGAGGCATAATAAGCAAACTCATCAGAGTAAGTAGATCCTAAATGAAATAAAGCAATGGTCGACGGGACGACATACAAAAATTGAACATGTGATAAAAGTATTTGAAAACTTAGCCTTAGGCCTAGCAGGTACTGCATAGAATTGACCAAGACCGCCACCTAGCTGGGCTTCTAATCAATCTCTTGCTTTACCTGGCCGAGAACCTCCAAAAATACCCTAAGGACAACGTCTAGGTTCATGCATACCACCTTTGACTAAGGGAAGAACTGCTCTAATAGGGGGAACATTCTGAGGTACAATCATAATTATCCCATGACTAGGGCACTCTCACGAGTAATGACCAAAAGCTCAACAACCATAGCAGGTCACATAAGCTAAACCAAAACCAGAAGATCAAGTTGAACTAGAATAACCACCATAACTAGAATAATAAGAAGACAAGACCCTCGATGAATGACCACCACACAGACTAGGGAAATCAATAACACAAGACTAACCTCCATTTGTAATTTGGAGCACTGTTTGAACAACTCTACTAGGTTAACTCTGAGGCTGATAAGATTGCTATAAAGGTTATCTACACTAAGAACTACTGCTTCTAAATTGGGAGCTACTACGACTCCTACTAAAATGGTCTTGATACTGAGGTCTCTTATTGTTACCTCCTTGGGCCTCATATCCTCCATCACCTAATGGTGATTATAATCCTCAGCATAATATCTACCTAAAACAACCAAAATCTAAATAGACATGCAAAGATATAGTCTTAATCCTCGAATAAAGTGTCCAACCCTCTTATACTCAGTTGTCAAAATAGAAATAGTATGCCTAGTAAACTCGTGGAAATGAGCCTCATACTCAATGAGATTCAAGGAGACCTATTTCAAACTTAAGAACTAGTCCCTCAAATAATCCCTAAGGCTATAAAACATGTACTTCTCCGTGAAGATCTTAGAGAATGAAGCCTATGTCAATAGAGAGAATCCAACTGTACTGGAATTAAGATGACCTCACCACCATGTCGAGTTGCTAAGTTCAACTGGAAAGTAGTTTAATCTATATCACGATTGTTAACTAGGCCCAAATTATGGAGCCTATCCTCATAAGCAAACAGAAAATCATATGCATCCTCACCCATTGCACTAGAAAACCTAGGCAGAGTCAATCTCAAGAATCTACCTAACATCTTCTGATCCTTAACAAACATACAAGGTTAGGAAACTGCTGGATGAGCAACTACTATGGTATGAGGGACCTTAACTCTAGGAGTCACAACTATAGGTTGTGCCCCTACATTAGTACCACCCTAATCTATAGACTGTGCACCATCAAAATATGCACCATCAACAAACCCTAAAAGTAGAACGAAAGTATCCCTGAACACTGAAGAAGAACTAAATCTTAGTGTATCTTGGGCTAGGCCCTGGCCCATGACTGGCTAGGGCAGAAGAATCTCCTACTCAGGAGAGGGATAAGGTCTTGTGAAAGGCCCTTATCCTAGACCCTATCCCAGGATATATCTCAAGGTTTTCCATAACCTCTGGGTCATCGATGAACAGTGACAAGATCCTTAGGCTCCATCTCAGTACCATCATCTCATGTAGCGGTAGCACGTGTCCTATCTATGTGCAAAAGAGTGAACCCAAAGAAATACTTTCAAAACCAACTCAAACACTTGGCATGAAATAAGTGAAAGAAGTGAAGAACTCCTAAGAATGTCCTATAGCCTCCTACAGATAAGAAATGGACATCATCATTCTGATCTATGGGAGTCTACTAAACATTTTTTCGTATACGAACAATATCGATGAAACCTAGGCTCTGATAATAATTAGTCATGCCCTAAATTACGAGTCATGATGGCATCTACTAGATTTCCTAGTAGGTAATCAGATACATACATTGGAGCTATTTTTAATGGAATAACTTGGAGGAAATTTCATAAAAAGTCAAAAAAGATAATACAATTCATAAATAAGGAAGATAATCAAATAGTTTGAAGGGTATCCATAACATAGAAACCATCTTACGACCTAGTAGAGTCAGTAAAAGAGCTACTACAATACACCATAAGTTCTATAATAGTCAATCAATTTGTCTCGAAATAAAATACTACACGTAGATAATAAAAAAATAGGGAAACTCCAACTCTAAGAGCTCACCGTATCTTTGAAATCCACTACAACCCAATCCCCAAATCAACAATGACAACTAGTACTTGAATGTGTACTAAAAATTTACAGATAGTACGAGTACCAAAACCATGGGTACTCACTAGGCATCATCAACCGACTGAGATAAATCATGTTACAGATACAGTAAGATGCAAGATAACATGACTAAGTCAAGAGAAGGCCAAACCTGAGCACAACTCTAATATTGCTGCACATAATTAAATAAATAAGTGGGAACTAGAGCACAAGGAACATGTGACTATAACTATAAGATTAGCCTCCATAAGCTAATAAGTATGGAAAAGTAAATAACCCAACAAAGGACCCCATAAGCTTAGAGGGTACAATTATAATCTACCAACCTTCATGATATCACTGTGAACCCACCCATCTCATGACACCCGAAGAATATCTTCCCTTAATAAACTTGAACTGGTATTCATATCCTAAATACCATAATCAATAGCCAGACTCAAATTAATATATATATATCATCAATATCGTAATCGATAATCAAACTCAAACTGGTATATATCGTTACTACCATAATCAATAATAGGACTCGATATATATATCAACAATATTATAATTAATATCTAAACTCAAACTTGTATACATATCTATGTGTATATATGTATATTATTAACATCATAGTTATTGGGTTTTTACCATAATTAGAATCAATTTCAATTTCAATTACCAAATCATCATAACTATCACATATCTAGTCTTATCAAGTCCCGTAATAATCATTTTAAAGTTACAAAATGAGCATATAAAGGTGTACAAAAGCCACTTCAACTCTTTGCCAAAGGCGGGTCAATAGGGACCCACTTCTAATCCTCAAAATACATTATAAGGCAACTCTACCCTAGACTAGACTAAGGTGTATATGTATTTTTTAGATGTTAACCAGGTCTTAATTATACCTCTGATAGAAATTTTACAAAGTACCTAAGCAACTAAGCTAAATACACCTAAATTATGGTTTCTGGATGACCTGAAAGGTCCAACTAACCCAAGTATTACAAATTTCATCAAAAACACCTAAAACCCATCCCAAATCTTAACATAATATCATAAACATACTATTACATTGCTCAATATATGAAGAGGGAAAACCTAGACTACCTGGAGGCTGAAGAAAGCTTGAACAATCTTCTAAATCACTGAATTTCCCTTTCAAAAAGCTTCCACACGGTGCCACTCTATCAAAATTTCATCCTACTCATTAGAAGAAGAACAACAATATCTCTATCACACCATTATAATTTGGGTAAAAAACTATGTAAAAATCCTATGTGGGGCCCATTTGCGAATATTGCATATCCAAAACTATCTTAACGTCCCTATGTGCTCAAGCAGTAATTACCCAAAACATGGCAGAAATATGAGCTATATTGGTGCTAAAACCAAGTCACCAAGTTTTAGGGATTTTAGAGAAGAAAAGGAAAATCAACCTTGGAAACGAAGGAATTTTACAAGAAATTTGAAGGAAAATCACGTAATCAATCCTTACCCAAGCTCATAAATTACCTACAATTCTTATTCTAAGATATTCAACTTCTTAGGGTTTAAGTCTCTTGAGAATGAATGACAAATAGGAAAAAAATAGGATGAATGGGTTATTTAAAACAATATTAGGTACATGGGTATCATATTCATGATCCGTCGATCGGAATCACAATATTTGCCAAATGGGGTAAAAATCGCACTCATGATATTATTGTTGCAATTATGATACCTGGCTTTCTGCTAGGGGTATTAATTTTGTGACTAAAACTATCGCACTCACAACACTCCTTGACATATGACAGATCGCTATCACAACCACTTGCCCATGATCATTGATGCACCAACACTAACTGAGACATAGAAATGTACAACTCTCTACTAATACCTCGAGATTCATTCAGAATCTCATGTGCACAAATAGACTATACTACCCTATCAACTTTAATATTTTGGACTCAATGGCATAGTAAAATTTCTATCTGAGGTTGTTTTAATGAAAAGAGGGTCCCACACCAACCAGCAATTTTTATAACTTTTGACCGATTGCTTGAAATTAGACTAGGTATCTTGGGAACAAAACCAAAGGTCAACCTACCCTAAAATTGACATTTTGGAGCTATTGGAACAGTTAGATTTAGCATACAAGATTGCATAATTAAAGGTTTTGCCCAGTAGCTATTTTGCACCAACGAAGAATTCAAAATAAGAAATTGGCTCTAAATCCCTAATGAACTGTCTAGTAACTATCCTATTAATCCCAATAAGTTATAAATTACTTAGGGTAGCTATAGCAAAGATCTAATGGTTAAAATAAGCAAAAATATAGGAAATGACCTGAGGGGTTATTACATGAGTTTCTTGGGTCAACTAAAATACATCAATCAATTTAACTCACTTAAACACCTTAGGTTTTCACCCTTAGAAAAGTCTATCAGTTCATGGTTTCTAGACATTATATGACTTGGTGTACTTCTCATATGATGGGTACGATTCAAATAGTCTTGGTCTTATGTTGTCCAGTGTTGGGTGGTGTGGGTTGGTTGGTTTCTATACAAGGTACGGTTTGAGCATATAGGTCATATGTTAGGGTACGAATGAAAAGGTGTCAGTCTTATGTTACTCTAACTGTAATCTAGGAGATTGTATTCTTCCTACGGTATGCTTTCATGGTATTAGTCATATGCTTAGCTATGGTTTGGCCTTGGTGGTCATATGATGGAAAGTTTTGGGGGTCCAAGATGAGGCCTAAGGTATAAGATAGGTTACCACTCATACCATAGGGTATATTTAGGGTGGGGTAGTCATACCTTTTTGCAGCAATTTTATGTAGGATAAATTGTGGTAAACTGGACATTTCCCTTCTTAACATTTAAAGGACCCATGACTTATAAATCTTTTGGGACATCATTTACCTTTATATTCTAATTGTAAGCACTTAGAAAATCTCTCAAATTCTCTCAAAGACTCTTGGGTCTAGAAAGACTAGGGTTTAATCAATAACATTAATTTGGGGATGTACTAGGGTGAATTCTCTTTGTCATCTTCATAATATAAAGCAAGTTACTCCTGCCTCATTGTTAGTTCTAAATAAAGGGATTATTTAAGAATTCATTTCATGGCATAAATGTTGTATGGTTTTGGGCTTTCAAATATATGTTGGGGGTCTTGTTTGTAATAGTTGGTTATGGTTTTTCTCAGGTCTTTTACTTATGGTTTCCATATTATATTGGTGGTTTGAATATTTAGTTACACGCGAATGGTTAATTACTACTTTTTTGGCTTTGGAAACACTGTTCCCCCAAATTGTTTGATAAAATTCCAATGAGAATGTTTTTGGTTATATTATTGGACTTTCATTGAACTATTGCATGGTTAACTTGGTAATGGAACCCTAAATGGTATAAGTGGTTATAGTTGTTGTAATTAAAAGTATTGTGGGGTACATGGGAATCCCCTAAGAAAATATAATAATAAACATCTTGTAGGGTATATGAGATTCCCTAAGTCAACTTGATAATGTAATCTATGGGTACATGGGAATCCTTTATACTTTAAAAGAATGGCTAAGGCTATTTCTTACAATGTATAGACGATATGACAATACTACTTCTTCTATCCTTGGTTAATAATAAATCTAATAGTGGTTTGGTTTCATATCAATTGTTTAAATTTGGCAATAATTACGAGCTGTGATAGTTAATCATAGAGGTATGAGTCCAATGTACGAACATTGGAAACTCATATTTGTCAATATGAGGATTGGTCATGGAAACCATATATGATACTTATGGGGTATGTGGGAAACCTCTAATTACACTTGTACATATGTATCATTGAGCGTGAAAGGTACTCAAGAATCCTTTACTGCTATGGTATCTTTAGTTCGTAATGCTACATATATCGGGGACCGTTTTGGGGGTTAAACTTGACCCATAAAACATGTGGGTAGTTCCAGGATGGTTAAGCAACACATACCTAGGTTAATTATTTTAAAGGCATGCTAAACCCTATTCTCTTTTCCAACATAGGTTATATATATTTGTTTGTTATTAATGTAAATGGTATGTTTACTTGGTTTTAAAGGATGGAATTATTTTATCCTTATCCTGAGTACTTGCTATAACTCACTCGCTAACCCATTTTCAGGCGGCTGTATGGCACACGATGCTGAAATAAGCCATTTTACTCCTCCTACTTAGTGATTGGATTTTGGGATCAGCTCGATTGGATTGAAATAGTGAACTTTCATATTCTGAAATGCTCCATTTTATATCATAGATATCTTTACATACTTTGGTTATTTCATAGACATTGGTTTTCACTATGGTTTGGGGCATGTCCCGATTGAATATTGTCATACATTTGGTTAGAGGCTTTATAGGACTACTATAGATTGGTATGGGTAGTGTCGGTATTGGTTTCATCCTTTGTATTGGCATTGGTTTTGAGGCTGATGCTGGTGGACTATATTTGATTTGTGATTGTTCCATTTTGTTTTGGAGTATACATATTTATATTTGGAACTTATTTGGTATAGGGTGTTTGGATTAGTTTATGGTATGGTTATTGGTTTGATTTTGAATGGTCAGACTTGTTTGGGTTGTTCATGGTTATGGACCTATACCAGAGTCTATATATGTGCAAATATGCTATCTTTGCCTATATTTGGAATTTATCCAACTTAAGGTATGCATTTAGATGATTGGGTTTTATATCAGGGCTGGTTGCTACCCTTGATGGACTGTGGATGCTTATTACGACAAGACTATGGTTTGGGTTGTGTCAAGTTAGTAACAGATCTATAAGTTCTTTGTCAATTGGGGAGTCCATAAAGCTATGTTGAGTAGAGTTTTATTTAGGGGTGTGTAGCATGCGATATTTATAAGAGAGAGGCTATAAGTCATTTAGGAATTATTTCTCTTTCTTTGTGTTCTATTTTTAAGCTTGGAGTCTAAGGTCTTTGATCTTCTGATTTCCATTTGCTTCTTTTTCAGATTATGCTTCAATGATATAAATTTCATAGAAACTCTTCTATCCTAATTGTGGATGATGTTGATGGGACACACTCTTCTCTATCAATCCATACTCGGTCGAAGGGACCAGTCCCTGATATTAATAGAGTTCTATTGGTTCCTTCTACTCGTCCAAAGTAAGATATGACAAATGTGGAGTTTTGTCAGTTGATTCATATGATTTCTTAGTTAGTAGCTCTCAGGCTGAGCGTGGTACATTTTGTATTCCATCTTTTGAGGCCACAAGGGTTGGCCAATTCATAAGGTTGAATTCTCTAACTTCTATTGCTATTAAGGTGGAGAAGGATCCTCACAGTTTTTTGGATGAGATGAAAAAAATCTTCAGGGTAATGCAGGCCATGAATGTGGAAAGGGTGAATTTTGCTGCCTATCAGCTAAAGAATGTGGCATACCAATGGTATTAGAAATGGGATAAGGCAAGGGGTGAGGTTGATGATTCATATCTATGGGAGACTTTGTCCAATTTATTTCTAAACCGCTTCTTTCCTTTAAAGTTAAGAGAAGCAAAAATAGAGAAATTTGTTAATCTAAAATAGGGAAAGATGTCGGTCAAGGAGTATGTCTTAAAATTTCACCAGTTGTCTCAGTATGCTCCTTAATTTATGTCTGGCATGAGCGCTAGGATAAGAAAGTTCACTTCAAGATTGTCTTGGGATTTAATACTTGAAAGCAAAACTGTATTACTGATCAACGACATAGATAGACTAGGTTGGTGGTTCATATGTAATATGTGGAGGAGAAAAACAAGAAATAGGATGAGATAGATTAAAGGTAGGGTAAGAAGTTTAAGATCTCTAAGCAGGGTGGTAAACAACAATAAAGTGGTAGGGATGGCGGTACATGGCCAAAGAGGAAGTGGGGGAGTTCTTATTCTTTATCCTAAGCTACTTCTCCCTACTTGAAGCAATAAGGTGCCAGGGTCAGAAGGGTGGCAACAACTTTAAGGCATAGGGTGCCAAATGTCAAGCTAGTGGGGCTAAGTCGGCTTTATCATGTCTTTTTGGTTGGTTTTGTGTTTGGTTGAATTAGGGTTTTGGTGATGAGGGAAATGACAGGTGTTTTAAATATGGTGAGCCATACCATATGCTTAGAAACTGTCCAGTTGGTAAGATTGCTTCGAGGGTGAACAAGGTTATGGTTGCCTCTTCATATGCTCCTACACCAAAGGGTGTTGCTTCTGTATTTGTTTCTTCTTTTAGTACCGGTACAGGCCTAAATTTGTTATATGCACTTACTAACTAATAATATTCTGAGGTAACACCTGATGTAGTGATTGGTATGTTGAAACTATTTTCTCGAGATATTTATTGTTTACTTGATCCTAGGTTCTCTCTCTCTTATGGGACCCCATTTTTGGATGTGTATTTTGGTTATGATCCTTAAGTTATTTTGGATCCCTCTTTGGTTCTACCCCAGTAAGTGACTCTATAGTTGCTAAAAGAGTCTATAGGGTGTGTGTGGTATCTGTTGGTAGTAAGGAAACTTTGGTGGATTTGTATGAATTAGATATAGTTGATTTTCATGTTATTCTAGAATGGACTGGTTACACATATGCTATATGTCCTTAGATTGTTGGACCCATAAGATTATTTTTAGGGTCCCTAGTGAATAGGTTATTAAATAGGAGGATGGTTCCCTATCTCCTAAGGAAAGGTTTATATGATATCTTAGAGCTCGAGGATTAATCTCCAAAAGGTGTCTCTATAATTTAGTCTAAATTAAAGATTCTAACTAGGAAGGTCTTTCTTTGCATTCAATTCCGGTGGTGAATAAGTTTCTTGAGCTCTTTTCGGATTATCTTCCTGGTGTTCCTCTGTATAGGGAGATTGAGTTTAGTATTGATTTGGTTCTTGACACTCATCTAATATCTATTTCTCCTTATAGAATTACTCCACCTAAGTTGAGGAAACTCAAGGAGCAACTTAAGGATCTCTTGGATAAGGACATTATTCATCCTAGTGTGTCCCTATGGGGCGCATTAGTGCTAATTGTTAGTAAGAAAGATGGTTCCCATCAGATATGCATTTTCTATAGCCACTTAAAAAAGGTGACTGTTAAGAAAAAGTATCCTCTTCCAATGATATATGAATTTTTTTGATCAGTTTCAAGGTGCCAAATTCTTTTCTAAGATAGATTTTTGGTCTACGTAACATCAACTCAAGATTAATAAGGAGGATATCCCTAAAAAAAACTTTTTGAACTAGGTTTAGATACTTTGAGTTCTTGGTGATGTCATTTGGGTTGACCAATGCCCCAGTGGAATTCATGGATTTGATGAATAGAGTTTTCTAGCTATTTTTGAATCTATTGTCATTATGTTAGTTGATGACATTTTGGTGTATTCTAATAGTGAGGTGGATCATCGTGGATCATCCCAATCTCCTCCAGATTATGTTATAGACCTTAAAAGAGCAACAATTGTATGCAAAGTTCTTGTAATGTGAATTGTAGTTGAACGTTTTTACTTTTCAAGGTCATATTATTTCTAGTGAACGGATCATGGTGGATCCACAAAGGTTACGGTGGTTAAGGGGTGTCCTAGACCCATGACTCCAACTGACATTTAAAGTTTCTTAGGTTTGGCCTAGTACTATAGGAGGTTTGTTGAGAGTTTCTCGACTATAGCTGCTCCATTGACTAAGATGACTCAGAAGAAGGTAAAGTTATCTTGGTCAGATTCTTGAGAGGGTAGTTTTGAGAATCTAAAGGATAATCTAACTTCGACTTTGATTTTAACTTTTCCTGAAGTCAATTAGGGGTTTGTGGTTTATTGTGATGCATCCCGGATGGGACTTGGTTATGTTTTGATATAGCATAAGAAGATGATTCCTATGCTTCTAGACAGTTGAAGGTGCATGAGAGAAACTATCCTACTTATGATTTGGAGCTTTTAGCAGTGGTTTTTGTATTAAAAATCGAGCGACACTATTTGTATGAAGTGTGTGTGGACATATTTTTCTAGTCACAAGAGTCTACAATATGTGTTCTCTCAAAAAGAGCTTTATCTCAGGCAGAGTAAATGGCTTGAGCTTCTCAAGGACTATAATATAAGTCTTCACTATTATCCAGGTAAGGCTAATGTGGTTGTTAATACACTTAGTAGGTTGTTCATAGTGAGTTTAGCTCATGTGGATAAGGAGAAGTGGGAATTGGTAAAGGATATTCACTGCTTGGCTAATCTTGGAGTTTATTTTTTGGACTTCGATAATGATGGTGTGTTGGTAAAGGAAGTGGATTGGTCATATCTTAGTGCAGAGATCAAGGAGAAGCAAATTCTAGAATCTGTCTTGATAAAAATCAAGGGTAAGGTAAGTGGGAAAAAGGTAATGGTATTTAAGATCGGTAGTGATGGTACCTTGCAGTACCAAGAGAGGTTATGTGTTCCTGACATCGATGGTTTCGTGAAAGGATATTGGATGTGGCCCAAAAATTATGCTATGTTGTTCATACCGATTCGACAAAAGTGTTTCATAATCTCAAAAAGATGTATTGGTGGAATGGAATGAAGAAAGATGTGGCTGATTTTGTGGCCGAGTGTTTAGTGTGTCAACAAGTGAATGTTAAGCACATAAGGCTTGGGGTTTTTTATCAGGAGATTGAATTAATGGAATGGAAATAGGATATGATCAACACAGATTTCATTATCGGTCTTTCTAATCTCAGAATCAAAATAATTCAATTTTGGTCATCGTGGATAGGATAACAAATTTTGCTCACTTCTTGCCTGTGAGGAATAACTTTTCAGCAGAGGATTATGCGAGGTTGTATCTTCATGAGATTATGAAACTACATAGGGTACCTATTTCAATCATATCTATTTATGGTATGCAGTTTTTATCTCACTTCTGGTAGTCTTCTCAGAAATGGTTGGGACTAAGGTTAGTCTGAGTATTGCTTTTCACCTGCAGACAGATAGGCGAACAGAAAGAACTATTCAGATATTGGAAGATATGCTTCACGCATGTGTGATTAACTATGGTGGTAATTAGGTTGAGCGTCTACCTCTTGTGGAGATTACTTAAAATAATAGTTACTATTCTAGTATTAGGAAAGCTTCTTTTGAGGCATTATATGGTAGGAGGTGTAGATCTCCTATTGGTGAAGCAGATATATATGACTCGTACTTAGTTTATCAGGCTATGGAGAAAGTGAAGGTGATTTGGGACAGGCTTAAGGCTGCCCAAAGTGGCCAAAAGTCCTATACGGATATAAGACGTAGGGACTTAGAGTTTGAGGTTGTGGATAAGGTATTCATAAAGGTGTCTCCCATGAATAGAGTAATGCAGTTTGGGAAAAAAAGAAAGCACATTCCTCGGTATGTTGGTCCTTATGTGGTTTTGAGCAGGGTTGGTAATGTGGTGTATGACTTTTAGTTACCTTCTAGTTTGAGCTCCATTCATCCCATATTTCATGTCTCCTTCATCGGTTGTACCTTTGGAAGGATTGGGTATCTCAGATTCTCTGTTTTATGAAGAAATCCTGGGAGACATTTTGGATCGGCAGGTTCATTGGTTGTGGACCAAGGATGTAGCTTAGGTTAAGGTTCTAAGGCAAAACCACAAGGTGGAAGAAGCTACTTGGGATGTGAAAGAGGACATTAAGTTCAAGTATCCACACTCATTTTTGACTTCAGATATTCATTTGGAAGGTATGTGTTCTTGATAACATCTTTGTTTTTTGACTTTTTTAAAAGAAAGGTTAATTTTTTTGCATCTTTTTTTTGGTTTGGTTAAAGGTTGGAATAATTATGTTAGAGTGTAAATCTTTATTGTACTACCTTGTCCAACATTCGGGGACAAATGATTCTAGTGGGGGAGAATGAAACACCCTGGGTTTTGACCCTTAGAAAAATTTCTCGATTTTTGGCTTCTGGATATTATACGACTTGGGATACTTCTCGAATGATGTGGTATGACTCAGATGATCTTGGTCATATGTTTTCCAGTATTGGGTTGTGTGAGTTGGTTGGTTTCTATCCAAGGTATGATTGGAACATACAAGTCGTATGTTAGTGTATGTATGGTGAGGTGCCAGTCATATATTTCCCTAAGTTTAATCTAGGTGATTATATCTTGCATAGGGTACTATTTAATAGTGCTAGTCGTATGATTAAGTACGGTTTGGCCTTGGTGGTTTTATGTTGGATAGTGTTGTGGTCCAAGTTGAGGCCTAGGCTATGAGATAGGGTACCACTCAGGGTACGGTTGGGGTGCGGTGGTCGTTCCCTTGTGCGGTAATTTTGTGCAATTTAAGTTGGGAGTAATCTGGACATTTCCCCTCTTAACCTCTTATGGACCCATAACTTATAACACTTTTCGGACATCATTTACCCTTATATTCTAATCTTAAACACTTAGAAACTCTCTTAAATTCTCTCAAAGGCTCTTTGTTCAAGAAAGGCTAAGGTTTCATCAAAAGGATCAATTTTGGGATGTACTAAGGTGATTTATCTCCATCATCTTCGTAATCTAAGGCAAGTAACTTTTCCCTCATAGTTAGTTCCAGCTAAAGGCATGATTTATGAATTGTTTTCATGGCATTAATGTTGTATGGTTTTGGGTTTTCAAATATATGTTGGGGGTCCTGGTTATAATGGTTGGTTATGAGTTTTCCCATGTCTTTTACTTATGGTTTTCATATAATTATTGTTGATTGAATATTTGGTTGCATGGGAATGGTTAATTGCTACTTGATTTTGGCTTTGGAAACACTATGCCGGCAACTTATTTAATAAATTACTATGAGAATGTTTTTGGTTAATTTATTGGACTTTCATTGAACTATTGCATCGTATAACATGGTAATAGAACCCTAAATGGTATAAGTGGTTTAAATGGATTGGAATGGTTAAATGGTAAGGTCTTGGTGGTTATGGTTGGTCTAATTGAAAGCCTTTTTGGGTACAAGGGAATCCCCCAAGCAAATGTAATAATAAGGTTGCATACATGGTATTCCCCCAATTCAATTTGATAATGTAATCTATGGGTACATGGGAATCCCTTATGCTTTTAAAAAGGTTGGATAAGGACATTGGTTACAAGATATAGTTGGTATGACAATACCACTACTTATAGCCTTGGTTAATAATAAATGGAATGTTGGTTTAATTCCATGGTAATAGTTTTAATTGAGAAATAGTGGTGGGGTGTGATAGATAACCGTGAAGGTGTGAGTCCAATGGATAGACATTGGAAACTCATGTTTGCTGACATGAGGATTTGTCATGGAGACCATATATGATACTTATGGGGTACACGGAAATCACCTAAGTACACTTGCACAAATGTATCATCGAGAGCGAAGGGTACTCGGGAATCCCCTACTCCTATGGTGTCTACGATTTGTGCAGCTACATGCATCAAGTCCCTTTCAAAGGGCTAAATTGAAATCATATAGCTCGTGGGTTGTTCTAGGATAGTTAAGCTACACACACCGAGGTTAATTATTTTAAAGTCATTCTAAACACGGTTTCCTTTCCCAGCATATATATATATATATATTGTTGTGAATTGCATATTATATGTTTACTTTGTTTTAAAGGTTCCTATTATTTTATCCTTATCCTGAGTACTTGCTAGCATTCACCTACTAACCTGTCTTCAGGCGGCTACATCCCATACAATGCTGGAATCGTCTATTCTAATCCTCCTTCTTATTGATCGTATTTCATGATGAGCTCGGTTAGATTGAATGGTGAGCTTCCATATTTTGGAAGGCTCCATTTCATATCATGGATGTCTTTACATACATTAATTATTTCATAGACATTGGTTTTGTCTATGGTTGGGGGCATGTCCCCATCAAAAATTGTTTTACTTTCAATTAGAGGCTTTATGGGACTATTATGGGTTGGTATGGGCAGTGTCGGTATTGGTGTCAACCTTAGTATTGACATTGGTATTTAGGATGATTCCGGTAGACTATATTTGATTTATGATTGTTCCATTTTGTTTTGGATTATACATATTTGTATTTGGAACTCATTTGGTATAGGTTGTATGGATTGGATTACGGTATGGTTATTGGTTGGGTTTTAAATGGTTGGACTTATTTGGGTTTGTCACGGTCATGGACCTATCCCAGAGTCTAGATTTATGCCAATGCGATATCTTGTTATATGTTCAGAATTTATCCGACTTAGGGTATGCATTTGGATGGTTGGATTGGGTATCGAGGTTGGTCCCTGATCCTGGATGGACTTGGGATGCCCATTATGACAAGGCACTGATTCACGTTATGTCACTCACAATCTACGGTGACTTGTGAATCTATTTTCATGTTGTTAAGAAATAATATTGCTACCAAATGGACAAAATGTTACCAATCAGCTTCTGATATAATCATGGATTATTTGTCTAATCCACTTATTTTGGTGCATCCAGAACCTGGAAGACCATTGCTACTATATTTGTAGGTGTAAAAAAATTCATTTAGGTCTATTTTAGGACAACATTATGGAATTGGGAAGCAGCAAGATATATATATTAACTGAGCAAGAAGTTCACGCCTTATAAAGCCCAATGTACATTATTAGAACGCACATATTGTGCCTTGACGTAGTTGCCCAAAAGTTAAGGCATTACATGTGTGCATACACCACTTTTGTCATCTCTAGGATGGATCCCCTCAAGTATTTATTTCAGAATCCCATGACAACTGAGAAGCTAGCAAAGTGGCAAATTTTTCTTAGTGAATTTGACATAACTTATGTTATGCAAAAGGTCATCAGAGGGAATATGCTAGCTGACCATCTAACGAAAAACTTTGTAAATGAAGAGTGCAAGCCTCTTAAAACTTATTTTCTGGATGAAGAAGCATTGTTTATTAGAGAAGATATTTCCAATGAATATCCAGGTCAAAGAATGTTCTTTGATGGGGCTGCAAAATTGTCATGACCCAATTATGATTCATGATGGCACCTACTAAACATCCCTAGTAGGTACGCCCAAACCATAACTCAGAGCTAACACAATGGGTTAATTCTGTAGAAAATGCCCAACATAGGGAAAATTCAAGAACACAACTTATAAATAGACAAAGGTTCTAGACAGATAAATCAATCCATACAAGATACCATTCAAAGACCTAGTAGAGCTAGTACAAGGGCATCTAGTAATCATAAAATACAACCCAAGTATCTAACATAGTCAATACATCTGTCTCGATTACTAAATACTGAATATAAAAGATAGAGGGAAATGGGCGACTCAAACTCTAAGAGCTCAGCGTATTTTAAGAAATCAATCACCATACGAACAACAATCAATGGAGGAACCTAGTACTCAAATCTGGACCAAAAAGCTAAAGATGTTTAGTATGAGTACCAAAACAATGGGTACTCAATAAGCATCATCGACCGGCTGAGCTAAATCATGATATAAGAATGATAAAATGGAAAATAACATAATTAAGTAAAGTTATGGAATTGAATCTGAATCATCTCCATCATCTCTATACATAAATAGTGCATAAAATGTGATAATAGTGATAACATAATGTAAGGAATCAAGCACACATAACATGATTAAAAAATTAGCTCCCATACGCCAATTGGTGCAGAAAAAGTAAAGAGCTCGTTACAGCCTCCCATACGACTAGAGAGTACACTCAAGGGAAGAATAAAGTAATCATCTGACATTATAACCAGCCTTTATCATAAATTAACCATCCTTCCATAATTTACCATCATTGAACATTATACCATCACTTAGCAATTTGCCAGCATTATTCCTTGATCCACTAGTCATCAATTAATCATCTTTTATCACAACATTGGACATCAACTACCACTATTCACCCTTTAAGCATCATTTATTCACTAGACATTCCTTACCAATTATTCATCAATTTCTCATTTCATCATGTCATAGTAAATATGCAGACTCGAACAGGTAATATATATATAGTCAATACCCGAAATTGAGCCGGTCATAATATAATCAACACCCAAAACTAAACCGGTCATAATATAGTCAATACCCAAAATTGAACCATTAATAATATATATATAATATTCATCATAAGTAATATCATCAGTAGCATAACCAAATGTATGATCAATAGGTTTCAATCCTCACATTAAACAACATAACCATCAAGTATCAAGATTCATTAATGTTACCTCAATACACATTCCCAAGAGTCTAAACAACATAAAAGTTTACCCAAGCTACCATATTTCATAGCCTAACGTGGATTAAGAGTCGACTTCTAATCTTTGAGTTCTATTTTTAGGCAAATTTCTACCCGAACTAGACTTAAGGTATCTTAATCCACTTCTAATGTCAAACAAGACTAAATTAGCCCTAAGATAGGGAATTCACCAAAAATATGAACAACTAGGTCAATTATACCTAATAAGAGTAATCTAAGACTATCTAATGCTAAACATAAGGAATGAGGTGTAATTCACCTAAAGCATAAGCGAGAAAGCTAAGTATTTCAAGCTTATGGTAACCAAAGAGCCGAACATCTCAACTATTCATTAATCAACACCTAAAACCTATCCCCAATCTAAAAATATATTATTAAAATAATATAAAGTAGCTCAATCTAATATAGGTTAAACCTAGCCTACCTCGACGTCGAAGAAATCTCAACAAACTGCTAAACCTTCACTTTTCCCTTTCGAGAAGCCTCTTCAAGTTGCCAAGCTATCAAAAACACATTCTACTCATCAATATGAGAATAGGAATACCCATATAGCACCATTGTGATTTTACTCCAAAAATCATACCAAAAACCCCATATGGGTCCCACTTATCAAATTCATGTTTTCGAGACCAACCAAACATTCATACATGATCAAAGAATCATAAACCTCATGAATTGGTCAAATCCAATCTAATTTGGGGATTAAATCAAGTCCTAAAGGTTTTGAGAAAATAATCAAGAAATTCAACTATGAATTGAAAGGATTCTTATCTTAAATTAGATGAAAATCACAAAAAGAGACGTTAATCAAGATCCAAAGAAACCACAGGTCTAAATTTTGAGATATCACAGTCTTAAGGGCTTTTGCTTCAAAAGTATGGATGAAAAAATGAGAATATTCGCAACATAAGGGTTTTTTTTATACCTAGTCCAAGAAATTAGATGCTACTATTGTGACTAGATAGGTATGCGAATAGAAGATCTTATGGATCTATAACAACCCACTATTGCGACTCTCTATGTGCGATTGTTGAACAGTGATTGCAGCCCAAAGATGGAGATAGACATGACACCAAATTCCAAGTCTCCACCAAGGCCTTGGGATTCATTCTGAACCTTATATACGTTGATGAAATATGTAACCACATTAAACTAGACATTACAGACAAAATGGCACAATAGGATATTTCATCTGAGATCGTTTTTACATACTCTAATTCCCATACCCAAATTTCAAATTTCTCCCACTTTCGACTAATTGGTAGAAATAAGATCGGGTGTATTGATACCCGAACCAAAGATCTACCTTGCCTAATATTGATATTCCAGAACTGTTGGTGCATTTATAATTTTATTTGGAGGTCATTTTGTAGAAGTTTTTCCCAGTGGCAATTTGGAACCAATAAAGACTTTAAAATAGAGAATTGGCTCTAAAAAACAAACGAACTACTCAGTAACCGAACTGTCAATCCCAGGAAGTAATAAATCACTTAGGGCAACTATGGAAAAGCTTTAGCTGTGAAAATAAGCAAAAATATGGAAAATAACCTGAAGGATCATTACAATATCCACTGCTAAAGGAACTTTTATCCTAAAAGTTAAAGATTAGGATGTACCTAAAGTCTTGAACAAGGGAGGATATTGGGCCCATATCTCGCTCTTGATTTTCAAAGTTTCCTCTTCCACTAGGCTGTGTCTCCATTGAACCGTAACTATAGGAATCTCTCAAGAGTAAAATCAATTGACTTCACTAGCAAAAATGAGCATCGACTCCACCACAAAGGTCAAACTTTCATCCAACTGGATGGAGTCCCATCTAAGCACATGATACGACTCAGGAATATACCATTGCAGCATAGAGACATGGAAAACTAGATGAACAATGGTAAAATCTAGAGCTAAAGCTAACTCATAGGAAACCTCACCAACTGCATAAAGAATCTTAAAAGGCCTAATATATCTTATACTAATTTTGCCCTTCCTCCCAAACATCATGACACCCTTCATAGGCGATACATGGAGGAATACGTTATCACCAACTCAAAATCTCAAGGCACGAGTCCAACTATGCGGATAGTATTTCTTCCTACTTTGAGCCACTTTCAACCTATCTTGAATTACCCTGACTCTATCAAATGACTCCTAAAGCAGATCAGTACCATGGGGATAAATCTTGGAAGTCTCAGACTATCTAATCAAAGAATGACATCTCCTACCATACAAAGCCCCAAAAGGTGACATCTCAATAGTTAAATGATAACTGTTTTTGTAAGCAAACTCTACCAAGTCTAAGTGTTTCTTACACTGGCCTCCAAAATCCATAACGCAGACGCAGAGCATATCCTCAAGTACCTAAATAGTCTGCTCAGATTGTCCATTGGTATGTGGGTGAAACGTTATACTAAGATCCACCTTAGTACCCAAATCCTCCTGAAAGGCTCTCCAAAACCTCAAAGTGAACACAGAACCAAGGACTGAGATGATAGAAATAGGCACCCCATACAAATGGACAATCTCTAAAACATAGATATGTTCTAACCTCTTAGAAATGAAGAACAACTAAAGAGGAATGAAATATGCTTAGTTAAGCAATCTACAATGACCCAAATACCATCTGAATAGCGGGAAGTATGAGAAACACCACTAACAAAATCCATGGTCATCCATTCCTATTGCTACTCGAGAATGGGAAACCTCTGAGTCAATCCACCAGGTCACTGATTCTCAGCCTTTATTTGTTAACAGCATAGTCAATGAGATAAATGTCCGCCATATCTCTGTATACCACTCCACCAATAATGTTTTCTCAAATCTTTATACATCTTGGCTTTAACAAGGTAAATGGAATATCTAGAGTTATGAGCCTTATGCAAAATTAACTAAATCAAGTCATGAATTTGCAGAACATAAACGCAGCCCATTAAATCTCAAAACACCCTCCAGATCAAAGGACACCCTCTCGGACTTACCACTCAACAACTGATCATAAATGAAGTGAAGCTTGCTATTCTCAAACTAATGATCTTGAATCTGCTCAAATAATGAAAAACTTGCCTCAACCCCAGCAAGAATAATCCTAGGGTCTAAAATATCAAGGAAAACAATCAAGGTAACTAAGGACTGAATTTTTTGTGCCAACGGTCTCTGAGAAATTGAAATACAAACCAAGCTACCATACTTACTGCCTTTTGACTTAAGGCATCTACTACCATATTTGCCTTGCCTAAATGATACAAGATGGAAATATCATAGTCCTTAAGTAACTCCATCCATCGATGTTGATAAGCATTAAGATCTCTCTGAGTCATAAGATATTGTAGACTGTGATGATCGATAAAAATCTCATAATACATGCAATAAAGATAATGCCTCCAAAGATTAAGCGTGAAACCTACCACCTTCAACTTCAAATCATAACTGAGGTAGTTGTGCTCATATACCATAAGGTGTCTAGAAGAATAAGAAATAAAATGACCCTATTGCATTAATATACAACCCAAATCTACACCAGAAGCATCACAAAATAAGGTGAATCCCTTACCCTCAAAAGGAAAAGTTAAAACAGGAGCTGAATTAAGGAAATACTTGATCTTTCAAAAGCTCAACTCACACTCCTTGGACTATTAAAAAGGAACCTCCTTCTGAGTCAATCTGGTATAGGGGCTGAAATAGTAGCAAAAACCTCAACAAAGTGTCTATAATAATTGGCCAAACTAATAAAGCTATAGACCTCAATTAGTGATGTAGGTCTAGCCTAATCATGAATCACCTCTATTTTTCCTAGGTCTACTATAATACCATCCTTAGGCACCACATGCAAAAGAAATATCACTAATTCAAGACAAAACTCATACTTAGAGAACTTGGCAAAAAGCATATGACAACTCATAGTGTGGAGCATGATCGTCAAATATTTTGCATGCTCCTCTCTATTTCTTAAATATACAGGAATGTTATCATTGAATATAATCAGGAAGGAATCAAAATAATGCCCAAATAGTTTGTTCATCAAATCCATGAATGCAGCTGGGGTATTAGTCAACAAAAATTACATCACTAAGAACTCATAATGACTATAATGGGTCCTAAAAATTATCTTCGGGACATCCTTAGCCCGAATCCTCAAGTGATGCTAACCAGATCCCAAATCAATCTTAGCCAACACAGTTGCACCCTGAAGATGGTAAAATAAATCATCTATGCAAGGCATAGGATAATAGTTCTTCACCGTCTCCTACTTAAGTTATTTATTATCAACACACATACGTATGGAACCATCTTTCTTCTTCACAAACAATATAGGAGCACCCTAAGGATACATATTTAGTCTAATAAAACCCTTACTAAGAAGATTTTGAAGCTGAGAAATTTTTTCTTAAGCTCGGTAGGAAGGGGCCATAGTAAAATGTTGGGTGCCAGGCTCGAGATCAATAACAAACTCAATCTCCCAGATTCAGTGAAATTCAATCCAGTCTAGTACTAGTGTCAGTTCAGCTACAAGTAGGATTTAGCACTGAGCGAATACATAGATAGTAGCTTCTCCGTTAGTTTAGTAAGAGTCATTAGTAGCAATCCTTATATTCTAAAAATACATAGCCAGTATAGGATATGAGGGGTCACCCATAAGTATAGGCTTGACTTCTTCTTAAGGGTCACCCGTTAGTTTAGGCTTGACAACTTGGTCCTTAAAGACAAAAAATTAGTGGATCCACATAACCAATGCTAGTACCCGTGGAATGGCACTGACACCCTTTCAGCTAGGGTTACATGTTGGACCTCGATTAGCTTAAATTAGGGGATGTCAGTTAAAGGGTACCTCCCACAGTTTTGGTTCAGTATTCAAAGTATGTCAATTTGAGTTTGCGTAAAAAAGTATACATTTATAAAAATATCAGTCCTTTAGTTATACAAATTATTTTAGTACATGTTTATTTTTGGTCTTGCATTCTCAGATATTACATGTTCATGCATTCATGCTTATTTATCTCATGCATTTCATCCAGTCCTTATCTTATATACCAATACATTCAAATTATTGACCGCATACTTTCCTTTGGGCTATGTTGTCTTAAAATATAGGTTTGGACGCTTATATTCCAAACCATTCTTAGACAGCTCAGAGCTACTAAGCAACAGTAGTGGTGAGTCCTCATCCATTGAGGACATGATATTTTTATTTCAGTTATTTTAGTACTTCCTTATTATCAGTCAGTCAAACTTTGTTAGGGGTTTGTCCCATCAAATCCTCATGATGTTTAGAGTCTTTCAAATAATCAGTTAGATAGTCAGTCAGTTATTTCAGCATTAATAGTTATTTTAGATAGATAGTTTTATTTCAAGTATTTTATCAGATATTTTAGATATATTTTGATATGTATTCTTGTATTCAGTTTTAAAGTACCTTATCAGTGTATATTTTGCTTATATATTATATTACTACTTTACTTAATACTAAAAGCAGGTATCAGCTCATGGATTAACTTGTGGTCACTTGTGACCTTAAGCACTGTAGTAACAACTAGGGGGTAGCCTCAGGTCGTGATAAAACTTTGTATCAGATCCTATGGTTTTAAAGTGTATTAGGGAGTCTGAAAGCCGTGTTGAGTAGAGACTTATGAATGGGTGTGAAGAATGCCACACATATGGAAAAGAGGCTATGAGATATTTTTAGGAAAGTTTGCACTCTTTAAGTGCTCATGTCATGTGAAGTAGCATGATCTCTATTTAATTCTCTTTTAATTCATCCTTTATTTTGTTTATAGACAATGCCTCCTGGAAGAAACTACGTAAGAAGGAACAGGGATCAGCCTGCACCACCACCTGCTCATAAAGATCCCTTGAACGAGCATGTATCCCACACTAAATTCAGGGCTATTTTCACTACCTTAGCCTACTCAGTATCTTCTCGAATCAACTAACAAGGTATTTTCCCAAAAAATCTAGTGGGAAATACATCTGCCGTTAGGATTCAAGATTTTACATGGATGAATCACCCTTTCTTTACAGGGTCTAAGTTTGAGAAGGATCCGTAGGAGTTTTTCAACATAGTGCAAAAAGTGATAGATATTATGAGCATAAATTTGAGTAAGAGTGCAGAGTTCGCTAGATATCAGTTGTAGGATATAGCTCACACCTGGTTTAAGAAATGGAAAATAAAATGAGGTATGGAGGTAGGGCCTATTGAGTGGGAGAAGTTTGCCACAGCTTTATTAGCTAGTTTGTTTCCACTAGAGTTAAGGAAAGCTAAGTTTCAAGAGTTCATTAATTTGAAGTAGGGTAATATGATAATGAAGGAGTACTCGCTTAAGTTCAGTCTGTTGGTGAGGAATGCTCCACTTATGGTAGCAGATAATAGGTCCAGAATGAGTAAGTTAGTATATAGTGTAGCATATAGTGTGGTCAAGGAGTATATGACCGCCATTTTAATTAAGGATATGGACCTATCTGGACTTATGGATCATTCTAAAATATTTAAGAGAAGAAGAGTAAGGAGAAAGAGAGAATAAGAGGGCCAGAATAGGTTATTTCAACTTTTCTCAACCAAGGTATAAAAGTGGTAACCATTCTCAGTTCCATAAAAAAAAATTCAACCCTAGATCCATCTTTATCTAGTGCGCCAGTGCCTAAGTTCAGGCAACACAGTGAGGATAAAGCATCAGGCTCTAAGTCCCAAGGTAGTGTGAACAATGGTCGTACAAATCTTCTATAAAGGAAATATGGTATAAATCACTAGGGTGAGTGTAACGATGGTTGTAATATATGTTTTGGATGTGGTAAACTAGGATACAAGGTTTGGTAGTGTCCAGTAGATGTACTGATGGGAAAGCATTTATGCCAGCATAGCCAATCTAATCTTTTTTCAGCTCCAGCAGGTCGCCCAACTCAGCAAGGTATGATATTCGGTGCCACAAGTGGGTAGCACCAGAATAGGTTGTATGCACTCCCGAATCATCATGCTAAGGAAACTTCTCTTGATATGGTTATGGGTATGTTATAGGTCTTTCAACTTTATTTTTATTCTTTATTAGACCCTAGAGCTGCAATTTTTTTATTACTGCTTATATAGTTGTCAACTTTGGTGTCAGTCTTGAAATATTAGGAGGGCCTTTCTTAGTGACTACCCCTGTGGGTAAGTCTATTAAAGCCAGATGGGTATACATAACTTTCTCGATAATAGTATCATAGAAAATCACCTTAGTTAATCTTAGAGTTAGAGATGACTGATTTCGAAGTCATTCTTGGCATGGATTGGCTCTATTCATGCTGTGCCTCAGTTGATTGTATAAATAGAGTCGTTCAATTTTAATTTCCTAATGAACTAGTTATTGAATGGAGTAGTAGTACTTCAATGCTTAAGGGTTAAATTGTTTCTTATCTTAAAGAAAGAAAGATGATATATAAGGGTTGTGTCTACCATCTTGTCTAGGTCTAAGACTCAAATTCTGAGTCTCTGAGTCTTGAATTTTAGTAGTAAGTGAATTTTCAAATGTATTCCCTGAAGATCTTTTTGGAGTTCATCTAAAGTAAGAAAATTGACATTGGAATAGATCTCTTTCTAAATACCCAACCTATCTCTATTCCAACCTATAGAATAGCTCCAATTGAGCTTAAGAAATTCAAGGAACATTTAAGAAATCACTTAGATAAGGGTTTCATAAGGCCCATGGTTTCTCCATAGGGTGCTCCAATCTCGTTCATGCATAAAAAGGTTTCCTCAGAATATGCATCGACTACCCTTAGTTGAACAACATCACAATCAAGAATAATTATCCACTCCATAGAATGGATGACTTGTTAGACCAACTTTAGGGTTCCAGTTATTTCTTTAAGATAGACCTCAAGTCCGGTTATCCCTGGCTTAGAGTTAAAGAATGTGACATTCTAAAGACAATTTTCAAAACTCGGTATGGTCACTTTGAATTCTTGGTTATGTCCTTTGGACTAACAAATACCCCTATAACTTTCATGGACTTGATGAACAGGGTGTTCAAGCGGTACTTGGACACGTTCATCATAGTTTTCATTGATGACATCTTTGTCTATTCCCATAGTAAGAATGGTTTTACAGACTATTTAAGAATTGTGTTGCAGACCCTTAGAGCTCATTAATTGTTTACTAAACTTAGTAAGTGCAAATTTTGGCTAGTATCAGTAGCTTTCCTTGGTCATATTATTTTCAGTGATGGTATTAGAGTTGACCCTTAAAGGACCAAAATAGTGAAAAATTAGCCCAAACCTATCTCTCTATCAGATATTAGAAGTTTCTTTGATTTGGATGTCTATTATAGGTGGTTTGTTGAAGGATTTTCTTCTATTTCTTCCACTATGTCTTGATTGACCTAGAATAAAGTTAAATTTTTGTGGTCAGATTCTTGCGAGAAAAATTTTCAAGAGTTGAAGACTCGACTCAATTTTGCCCAAGAATTGACATTGTAAGATGGGTCAAATGGATCTGTAGTTTATTGTGATTCTTACAGAGTTGGTATTGGTAGTACTTTGATGCAGGGAGGCAAGTACATAGCCTACACCTCTAGATATCTTAAGCCCTATGAAAAGAATTATCCTACGCAATATCTAGAGTTGCCTGCTGTTGTTTTTGCCTTGAAAATTTGGAGGCACTATCTTTATAGGGTTTATATAGTATATGGATTCAGAGTAGTTTAGAATATTCCTTGGTCAATGAAGTGAAAGAAAAGAAAGATATAGATCCTAGTTTGGTTCAGTTGAAGGAGGCAGTTAGAGACCAAAAGGTAGAGCTTTTCTCCCAAGCGGGAGATGGTATGCTATATTGTCAAGGTAGGTTGTGTGTTCTATGTGTTGATGGGTTGAGAGAGTGAATACTTGAAGAATGCATGGTGCACGGTATTCTATTCATCCAGGAGCCACTAAGATATACCATGATTTGCGAGTAATCTATTAGTGGAGTGGCATGAAGAAGGATATTGCAGAGTTTGTGGCTAAGTGTTCAAATTGTTAGTAGGTCATAAGTGAGAACCAAAGGCATAGTGGTACATTACAGGAGTTTAGCATCCTTACATGGATGTGGGAGGTAGTGAACATGGACTTTGTGATAGGGTTGCCTCGTATACATCATCAGTATGATTTGATATGGATCATTGCAGATAGAATGACCAAATCAACTCATTTCTTGCCAGTTCATACTTCATACTTAGCAGAGGAGTATAACAGTCTTTATCTTAAGGATTTGGTTAAGTTGAATGGGATTCAATTGTCTATCATTTCAGATAGAGGTACTCAGTTTACCTCTCACTTTTAGAAGGATTTTCAGAAGGTTCTTGGCACCCAAGTTCATCTTAGTACAACTTTTCATATTCAAACAGATGGTCAGGTGGAGAGGACCATTCAGATCCTAGATGAATTTTGAGGGCATATGTTTATTATTTTAAAGGTAGTTGGTATGAATAATTGACTTTGATTAAGTTTATCTATAATAATAGTTATCACTCTAGTATTCAGATGTCTCTATTTGAGGCTCTCTATGGAAGGAGATGTAGGTCTCCTATTTGTTGGTTTAAAGCAAGTAAAGCTTCTTTTATAGGGTCAAATTCAGTATTTGAAGCGATAAGGAAATTTTAGTTGATTTGAGAGAGGTTGAAGACTTTCCAAAGCCATCAGAAATCTTATGCAGGTGTGAGAAGAAGAGATCTGGATTTTGACATTGGTGATTTGGTATATTTAAAAATTTTGCCTATGAATGGAGGGAAGATATTTGTCAGGACATGGAAATTTAATTCCCAATATGTTATCCCATTTAGAATCATGAATTATTTTAGAAATATAGCTTATGAGCTTGAGTTACCTGCAGATCAGGCATCAGTGTATCTACTGTTCCATGTTTCTTTGTTAAAGAAATGTATTGGTGATTTGGCTATTGTTGTTCTTTTAGAAAGTATGGACGTTTAGGATGGTCTTTCCTTTGAAGAAGTCACAGTTGAGATTCTAGATTGTCAAATTAGTAGACCAAGGAACAAAGAATTTCCCTTGGTTAAAGTTCTTTGGCAGAATCAGTCTATTGAGGGAGCTACTTGGGATGTATAAGGAGATATGCGAACTAAGTACCCTTATCTTTTCAACGCAAACTCAGATTCAACTTGATGTAACGATCTCCCTTATATTGACTATGTTTCATTCTTAGTTCAGATATGTAACCATTCTCATATAGATGCATACATTCACGAAACCAGTTTAGTTCATGTATCATACTTCAGACTCGGTTATGAAATCATGTTTCAAGTCATGCATGTTCAGTATATGATCTCACTTTCCTCAGTATTCTCAGCTAAACCAATCTCATTCGAGGATAATGTTCCCAAGGAGAGATATTGTAATACCCCATAATATTCAAAGTTCGATACAACTCTTAGTTTCAGGATTAAGGGTTCCAAGTATTGAAAATCTCACTAAGTGCTGAGGACTTAGTCATTTTCAAGACCCCTAAACTTAGCAGACTTTTAGTTTGGCATTCCCGATCCTGAAATTTTGTATTAAGATGATTCATGGTTATGGAGGGTAAATATATGTCTCGGGTGAATTTTAGGGTTTTTGGATGAGGTTTGGGATGTGTTTTAATAGCCAAATTAGTGACGCAATGTGATAAGGCAGAGATACATTGCTCTCTTCCATGGTGAGAAGCTTAAAAACACGTTGCTCTATTCCCCAAAGTAAGTGATATGGCATATATATTTCTCCCATAGAGAAAGAGGCATGACGCATGGCTTTTCCCCGCACAGAGTTATAGTTTAAGTGACCAAGGGGAATTTAAGTCATTTCCCTCCTGCTATTCCATCCTTAACACGATTTGGAACATACAAAAGGGCATTATTTGTCCCTTTCACTCGAAATTGCTCTCAAGAAACCCACATACTTCCCCAAGAACTAACCCAAGATTTATTCTCAAAAAATCAAGTGTTCAAGCTTCTAGTTCAAGCAATCTTCTGGATTGTAGCTACTAAGGTATGTAGGATGTTCATCCATAGGTCACTTTAACCCATGGAGCCTAAAAACCTTTTTTTAAACTAAAGCATGGATTTTCTCTTATTATGGAGTTTTGCATGTTCAAGATGGATTAAGTTCATGTCTTAGTAATTGAATTCATTCATGTCCATGTATGGTCCCATGAAAAGTCAAGTTATCTCATGCTTCAAGTTCCAATTTCTCATGTCAATATCAAAGTGAATATCAAGTTCTAATATCAAATTGTAAATTTAGCCATGTAAATATGTTGTTTTCCCCATACTTAGCACATTCTTATGTTCAAGCTTATGACTCCCACATGTTTGATGAAATGATTATATTTTGAGTCTTTGAATCATTATTTCATACTACAGGTTTACGCCTTAATATTGTATTTTATGATCATTCAGTGTTGGCGGGTTATGAACACACGTTAACTATGTCTTTTACATGATTTCAAATCATTCAAGTAATGATTTCAGTTAAACAAAGGATACTACAATTTACTCAATTGTTACGATCATGATGAGTAATGTCAGTTGTTATGTTTAGTGAAATTTTGTTCATTCTAGTACCAGTGTCAGTTCTATTGGGATCAGGATTTAACGTCAAGAAAATGCAGAGATGGTGAATTCCCCATCAGTTTAGGTAGAGTCATTAGTAGTAGTTCCTATATTCTACAATTACATAGCCAGCGTAGGATATGAGGGGTTACCCATAAGTTTATTCTTGAATTCATCACGAGGGTCTCCCGTCAGTTTAGACTTGATACCTTGGTCCTTCAGGACCCGTGGCATGCTACTGATACCCTTTCAATAGGGATTATAGGTTATCCCCCGGTTAGATCAGATTGGGGCATCTAGGTTAGATGATACCTCCCATGGTCTCAGTTCAGTATTCATATTATATAAGTTTAGGTTTACCTGACCAAGTATACAATTATTCAGTTATTCAGATATCATTCATTAAGTTATACAAATTATTTCAATATATGTTTTTCCTTGGTCTTGCATTCTCACATATAATATATTCATCTATTCTTTCTTAGTTATCCTTTGCATTTTAGCCAATCCTCATATCATATACCAATATATTCAAAGTACTGACTTCATATTTTTCTTTGCTCTATGTTTTCTTATAATATAGGTTCGGACACTCAGATTTTCGACTATTCTTTGATAGGTCAGCATTACTCAGCAATAGTAGTGGTAAGTTTACATCCATCGAGAACATGATATGTTTATTCAAGTTATTTCTGTACTTCCTTATGTTCAGTTAGCCAGAGTTAGTTGGGGTTTATCCGATCAACTCCTCCTGATATTTAGAGGCTTTCAAATAATCAGTTAGCCATTCAGTTAGTTATTTCAGTATTAACAGTTATTTTAGATAGATAATTTGGTTTTGAGCATTTTATCAAACATTTCAGACATATTTTGATACGTATTAAACTATTAAGTTTTACAATACCTTATCAATGTATATTCTGCTCATATATTATATTACTACTTTACTTAGTGCTCATAGTAGGTGCCAGCCCATGGGTTAGCTTGTGGTCACATATGATCGTAAGCACCGTAGTCGTGACTAGGGGGTAGGCTTGGGTTTTGACAATCATAAATACCACTTACGACATCATTATTAGAAAAATAAATATTAGAATACACAGTCCAGAGGGCAGGGAATTTGGCTTCAAATATGGGACCACATACTTTTGGTACATACGGATCATATATACCACATACGATCCATATGTGGGTACCGTAAGTGTTTACTTTTTAGGCCCCTTTTTTTATTCAAAAATTTGGGCCCACTCAAGATTAAATAAACACTTAATTGACCCCATGCTATTAAACTTTATCAACTCATTTTTAACTTACGAATCCTCAAAATTCCCTCTTCTCTTTATAAATTCAAACTACCCCACTTCCCTACACTTGAGAAAAGAGAAAACTATCACTTGTTATTGGTACCAACTTGTCCTAAAGCACTAAATATGCATTAAGCTTTGGTTTCACTTCACTTTTTCAGAGTTCACTTATGGTTATTCAATTAAAAGGTAATATTCTTGGCTCCTAATAATAGTATCTTGTGCTAAACTTAAAATAATCATGGAAAATACATAGTAACAATTATGCTTGTATGTATCATCCTTGAATTAGCCTAAAAATCTCTATATGGGGCATTGTTCTCTAATTAAACCTTAAAATCATTCCCTAAATGGAAGTTGAAATTGAAAAGGTAGAGGGATACTAGAAGTTTGAATGCTAGTTTCTGTTGAAAATTTGATTCTTAGTAAATGTTTGCATATGGACCTTGTTGGGGCTGAGAATAAGTGATAGCAACGCAAAAATTAAGGAAAAAATTAATGTTTTTGGATTTTTATTTTTTCTTTAAATTTTGTAATCCCTCATTATCTGTTGGATGCAGCCAATTGATTTTTAGGTACACATTGCACCCAAGTCTTCAAAGAAGAAAGATGCACCTGCTAGGCTGTAATGCCCCGAAATCTAGTTCTCGAGATGCCACACGGTACTCCAAACTAGAAGTAGTCCTGAGCTAACCCTTACTACCTTTTCTAAATCTGAACCTCAAAATAGGGAAAAATATAAATGAAAAATCATAATATATGTGAAAAACTGACTGAATCATCTGGGTATACCTGAATTATACTAATATCAAATAACTGATTAAGTAAATGTTGAAACTCTGTGTACTAAAATAGAAATTTGAATACTAAATATGGTAGCCTGACAAGCCTCATTTATCTAAATCTAGAGAGTCACTGGGACAGGCCCCAACTGACTCAAACTGTTTAAAAATAAAATGAGAAACATCTTCTAATAAACTAAAAGTGTAAGCAACTAAGTCCTCGAACTATGAGGACTCACCAACTACAGGAATGTAGAAGAGATGCTCAAAAATCAATCACGCTGCTGAGACTGGGCACCTGAACCTACATTATGAGACAATGTAGCACATAGACATATATGTGGATTAGTACTTTGTGGATGTACTGAGTATATGGGGGTGTAATGCATAAATAAACATCATCATAATAAGAAAGTAAATGGATATAGATGTATATGACTCACATACGCTTGAATATCTAAAATATTGAAATGCAAAATCATGTATAACAAATCATACTTGTAAATCTACTCAGCCATAACACTTCGGCTTATAAAAGCTTTTCTATCATTCTTTTCTTTTAAAACTTAGAAGTTTTGGGAGCATTGGAAATCTTGGAACTTTGGGACATAGGGACTTTGGGACTCAAGGTGTATCTTCTAACCGAAATAAACCAATTGAGCTAACATGGAGACCAATGTCTTGGCCATATTAGGGAGAGTTGTTCTACCCTTGACACCCGAATAGAACCTTAACATAAGTTCTCACAATCTTGGCCCACTATGGGCAAATTATAAATCTATTATGGCATGGAATTCTAGGGAATGAGACCTTGGAATCATACCCAACTCGGTGCTAAATAATACTCCAATACTTATTGCTCAGAACTTTTAGGAAATCCAACTTAAAATAACACAAGGGTTTATAATGAAAATCAATTATGCTTTGCTTTGCTCTAAATCGTAAATTGTATGAATCATGTGGATTCCTGTCTTAGCTTGGATCAAAAGATCAACTTTCTTTATAAAAATCTGAAAATAGCTAAACATGGGATGCTTAAAACATAGTCATGCTTGAAATGTCAACATACAAACTAGGGCTTAATGACCCATGCTTCAATTTCATGTCAAACACCATAGGATTTATGCTTGATAATACAAATATTAATAATTAAAATTAAAATCTGGAAATTTCTGCACAAGGCATAGAAATATGGATAAAGTCATGTAATTCAACTTCTAAATCATGGAAAATCTCATAATATTGCAAATAATGATAATGGGTATAAACCCTAACTTAAAATACATGGAAAATAATATAAATTTCAGTAAATTTGTAATAAAACTTTAGTTTTGTGCACAAGGATGAAAGATTTATCCTTGTACAAACCCTACTTACCTTAATTGATGATCTTTGGTGAGAATCTCGAATCTTGGATTCCTATTGATGTTTTGGAGATGGCTTCTTAGTGTTTTTGTATTAGGAATCCTTAAATTTGGACTATCTTGGAGAATAAATGGAGAAATTCTGAGTTTCTTAGGGAGGAGGTATGATGAACTAGGGTTTTACTTTGAGAAGAAAGATGAATAAAGCATAAAGTACTTTGAAATTTGATAACTACTCTGTTTTCGGATGGATTGGGGGTTGGGTAATTTACCAAAATGCCCCCTTTAACTTTTGAATGGAACTAGAAAATGTACATTTTCCCAATTTGGGTGGCCACCGTGATGTGCAACAATCACGATGGCTCACTGGAAAAAGGACGAGTAGGAATTAGGTTCACTCTGTGATGCGCCACCATCGTGAATCCCCTAAGTTTGCCATTTCAACCACTGATGCGATGCTCTAATATCGTGGAGTGATACTAGAAATTGTCAAATGGGAAATTGGGCCTCTTCGCAATGCACCAAAATTGTGGAGCCTCACTGGAAATTGACAATTATGGTTATACGTTTCTCCACGACGCGCTAAGGACCTAAATCATGGTGTTTTACAACTGTAACTTAAATTAGCCATAAATTCTTACCCGATTATTAGATTTAGGCGAATATTATATTGTTGGAATTTCACACAAAATAAAAATCACTCATTCTAGAAGCCACTCCTTATCATTTTCGGGATGATTTTAGGAGAGGAAAAATTATGGGGTATTACATAGGCAATAGGATGATTTTTCTGAGAGTAGTTGCTTAGAGGAAGAGTACCTGCCTGCCCAATCAAGATCTATACTGGCATGAGTGACATAACTAGTGACTCGAGGACAGAAGCAGACTATAACTGAGGCCATCATTATAACACAATTATGTGTGAAACTTGTTGAGAAATCACAGTGGGGAAAAGGACCTACTTTTACTCGTTCGAGGACCCAGGTTGAGGATATTTAATTCCTAAGTAAGTCGAGGATGAAGATGACCCAGAGATTACTACCACTCTCCTTAGCATATTGATGGTGGTAGTAGTGATGATGATGAGTAGGATGGTGATGATGAGAAGGAGGGGGATGAGTCAGAGTGACGTACTACAGTAGTTACATAGGACACGCAGTCTAAATAGGGGTCCCAAGATAAGTCTGATGCAGAAGATGAGAAGCAGTCATTAGTCATACCCAATTTAAAGAGGGTACAAACTAGGCTACATAGTAGGTACCGCCATCAGATACAAAGGCACCAACTCAACATGATCAGACATCTGACCCCACACCTATCTCAAAAATCCTATTAATGAGGTGAACCCGCGATGGAACATGGAGGGACTTTGGAATATTTTTTAGCATAAAAGTTATATTAATGACACTATACAACCCATGAGGGCTATTTATAAGGAGAGAGAAATTGATATGTTTGGGTTGGTTGGATCACTATTATTGTGGGTTGTATTTGATAGATATCAATTGGGGTAGATGACTCAACCTATATGTTATTACAATGACTTTTGTATGGTAATTCAATGCATCACACCATGCCATAATATTATTGACTATATTAAAGAGTAGGGGTCTTATGAGGTATACTGAGTAGCCTCGACTTGAGAAAATACTTGTGAGAGGAGTTATGGTAGATATTTTAGCAGTGGTTCTCTATTGAGTTCTCTTTTGGTTAGATTATATTACTCTAGCATCCACAGTAGAGTGTGATCACATATTATGAGTTGTATGAGATAAACATATTATGCATGATGCTGAGACATTAGTGAGAGAGTTGAGATGGCGAGATGGATTGCTAGCTAAATTTCACCTCTGGGTGATAATACCTATTGGATCGATGGGCAGGGTATGATAAAAAAGGTGGCACTAATATTTGCATCAAAACTTTGGTGGCTGCTTATTTGACATGGATTATGTTCGACTATTGCGGATAATGTATTGACTTAGGATGAAGATGTAGTGATTGCTTGCATGATGGCTAGATATAATATTAATTTCCAACTATTATTTGGCATGAGCTTCATCAGAGTCCTTTTGGTGGGACTATGACTTTGCCATTCCCATATCTTATCCAAAGTTATGTGATGAGGCCGGTATGCTAGAGGTACCCCAATTTGATGAGAGAGTAAAGGCAATGGCCATAGTATAGACTAAGATAATAATGGATCCAATATATTCGAACCTTCTTGGGAGACCCATGCACCCACTACAGTACCTCCAACCCTATTTAAATGAACATTAGTTCCCATAGAGCCTATTAAAAGACAATGAGGTGATGTGGGAGTTAATATAAAGTTTAAGATAAGGAAGTAGAGAGAGGATCCAGAGTTAAGTACATAGGGTTACTGGACACCCTCTATATGTACTTCATCCTCGACATCTACTTTAGTGTCGATGGTGTATCCTTAGTGCCCCCTTACCCATCCACTTATGTTGTTGCATAAGGGTTGATGCTAGTTTATGTTAGGTTTTGTAGAGTTTTTTGGACAGTCATAGAGTCGCTGATACTTTGCTTTGGAAAATTGAGACTAAGGTGACGACTTTATATGTATAGATTTGGCCATGGGTCCAGACTACACTAGAGGATGTTGAGGCTATATTGGAGTCTGCACACTAAGATTCTATGTCAGAGCTATGAGATAAGTTGCATGTACAGATAGATTTTTTTGAGGTTTGAGTATCATCCTTGTTCAACAATATTAAAATGTTTCATCTAGGTAATACTAGGCAAAAAATGGATCTACTTAGAGTAGAGATATACTCTGTCACTGAGAACTATATGTCAGCTATCCCTCCAGTTGTGCCCTCATTTGTTCAACCATCACCTTTGCCTGGACCAATATTATTTGACTTATTTGTGGTAAATGATGAGGCATTCCACATAGTTGGGACCTAGAGAGGCTCAGAGTGGGACCTAGAGGATCCCAATATTCTATTTGACCAGGCCCTGAAATAGGCCAGATATGATTCATAGGAGACTGTAGTAACTGATAGGTAGAGGCGTGCTGAGATAGCAGGAGTTGTATCTTTTAGAAGTGCACTGCCACCACCATCGCCTCCTCCATTCTAGGTTTCCTCACCGAGGGACGATAAAGACACAGATTCTTAGTACATCCTAGGCATGTCCTTATTCCCTTGTTTTGTATTATTTTTGCGCATTGGGGATATTTTATAATTTTCATTTCGGGTGGGGTATACTATAAATACCTCGTATTTTTATTGTTATGCTTCTTTTTTCTTTCGGCCGCAGTATGGTTGTAAAACTAATATGTATTGGTTTATATTTGTGTCGTTGTGTGTTTTGTTTTGAATTGACTTTATTTTTGTGTAATTAGGATATTTTTAAGTATTCAGGGTAGTTGTTATGTTTTTTGTTGATTGTGAGAAAAATGATACCCCTTAAAAATTTTGTTTGTAGAACTGTCTGATCGTTGTGTTTCTTGATATGACATTAGATTAGGGACATGATAATTATAACTAACTTGTGTATGAACTTGATTGGTAGTAGCTTGTGATGTGACTCTGTACCATGTGGGTTAAAGATGATACCTAGTTCCATTTGTGCATTAAATCCAAAACTTGTCCGATTAGTCTTGCTTAGGTTGTAGGATAGTTGGTTAGGAATAGATCATAAGTCATTTTTTATATTAGTCCACTTTTAGCCTAAATGACCTTCTCAATTTGAAATAGTCACCTTTGATCTCATTTTTTAGCCTTATAGCCTATTTTTTTGTTTTTACCTTTCACCTTCCCATTCGTGTTACAATGAACTTGTTTTGGCTGTGGTCCTTTATGGACATTGTGCACCTCAACTCAGGAAAATCACCTAAGTTGAGGATTGTTATCACAATGGTTTATAATGTAAAGTGCACTTGAAGAAGGGTAAAGCAAGAGAAAAGTTAAAGTAGGGGAGGGTGTGGTAGAAAAAAAAGAAAACAAAAAAGAAAAAATATGAAAAATAAGAAAAAGAAGAAAAAGAGAAAAAATGAATAAAAGAAACCACACCCAATGTGAATGTGCGTTAAAGAATAAAAGTCAGAAATAAGTGTGGAATAAAAATTAAATTGGTTTAAGTATGCACACCAAGTTAGTGTAGTGCGAAGGAGGGTTAGTCACTTAATATATCCATATGTACCATACCATCCCCCAAGACCACATTATAAGTCGAATAAAGTCCTATAGTGATCTTAACTTGACTTCCTAAAAACAAAGGTAAAGAAAATAAGGGTCAGACTATGGTATTTGATGCGCATTTGTAGAACTTCTCTTTTGAGCTTGAGTATCTCTTGACCATACCTGAATTGACATGTTTATATCATACGAGTGAATGGGATTTAATGTTTATACACAGTTGGTTTTGAATCATTTATATAGGAGGGGGTAATGTCTGCGAGCTTAAAGTGATAATTGACTGCCTTAGATAGCTTAGATTCTCCTAGTTAAGCATCGTGCATCATTTTTAGTTTACTATGTTTATTGAGGATATGCAAACACTCTATGTTGAGGGTGTTGATGTGCTTTGGATTTATAGAACTTTAGACACTTAAAACTACGAAAATATGAAAGTTTCCTAGGTTTTTTTGTGAGATATGATGTATTATGGGCATGTTTTGTAGGAAATCAAGTTTTGGATGCTAATATAAAGAGAAAGATTAAAAATGAAGTTTTTTGGCTACTTATCGAGGCAATTCTGGGCATATATGCCACTTACCGGGCATAAGTGATCAAAGTATGTGTCAAAACTTGAATATAGGCTCAAAAACAGGAAAATAAGACTCTGTCACTTACTACGGGAACATACGGTCCATATGTGACAAAAGAAGGTAATAGAAGTCCAATTATAGAGAATTTCAAGATCCACACAGATGTTTTGGCACTTACCTAGGACCACATACACTTCGTATATGGTACATATGGTCCTATGTGGACTAAGTAAGTGGCCATCGCCCTATATTTTCCTGTTTTGTTTGGGATTTGATTGTTAGGGTTTCCTTGTATCCAATATATACCCTTTTGACGTTTTGTAGTTAGGTTACACACTCTTAACAATTACAAACTTATATTTAATTCAAGATTCGAATTTTGATTTTAGGATTACTTTATTCATAATTTTTATTTATAATTTAGTTTTCGACTTTGTAATTTCACTTGTTTATCATTGTGATATTCTTTAATGATAGTCATTATGAATATCTTTGATTATTTCACAAGCATGAACGACTAAAGCCCTTCACTAGGGTTGTGAAAACACTGGCGTATTGACAAAGTAGGGGAAGTACGAAGTTGTTCTAAACTAAGTATTATCTCTAATTTGATAGTTGTCTTAGTAGTTGCAAATGTTAGGATACTACCTAGATTATCACTACTTACTCCTAAAGAGGTGTAGTGACTAAGAAAAGATAATTATATTGTAATTTGAAGATTAACGGTCGCCATTGGCTAATCGATATTATTTATGTAAAATGGTTATCTATTATCTAATAACTTGAGACTCAAAAGGTAATAGTTAACTGGAATCTAGGATAAGGATAAGTAATGTTACATCCCAAGACTCAATAGGTAAAGGATAAAATTCGTCAGTGAGTCCACAAGCCAGTTGATAGTACATAACTTACCAATTCTGCATGAAAGGTAGTAGGTTGGTTCAATAAATCATAATAAGCCTACTGAGTTGAGAAGCCATGGGGAACACAATACTAGTGTTCATCACCAACTAATTACAACCAAATTTTATATTTGATACTTGTTCGAGATTATAACAACAACCCCCATTTAATTTTGGTTTTTTCCAGTTGAGTTTAGCAAGCTAGAGATATACACGCACATCTTCCTTGTGGGTTTGACCCTAACCTATTTGGGTTATTATACTCGACAGTGACCGTATTATTGGGGGTGTAGTTTTGGAATTAATCACCAGGTTATCAAAAATACATTCTACTTATTAATACGAGAAGAGTGATAACCATATCACACCATTGTGCTATGGGTCCAAAATCACACAAAACCTCATGTGGGTCTAACTTACAGAAATCACATTTCTAAGTCCAACCAAAAATTCATACATGATCAAGGAATCATAACCCTTAATAATGGGTGAAATCCAAGCCAATTTGGGGCTTAAATCAAGCCATGAAGGATTTGGGGTTATGAGAAAATAATCAAGAAATTCAACAATGAATTGAAAGGATTAATACCTTAAATTCGATGAAAATCATGAAAATAGATGTTATAAAGCTCCTAAGTCACCCACAAGTCTAAATTTTGAGATATCACACACTTTAGGGCTTTTTCTCTCAAAGAATGGATGATAAAATATGCTAACTCGCAACATAAGGGGCCCTTTTATACCCAGTCAAGTCAATCAAATATTGTTATTATGACTGGATGGATATGCAATCACCAAACCTTATAGATGCACAATAATTCATGATCGTAATTCCCTATGGGAGTTCATGTCCCAAAGATGGAGATAGCAATGGCACCAAATGATAGCTGAAAACATAGAATTCTTCTAAGTTTCTGCTAAGGCCTCTATATTTATTAGGAACCCTACATTCGGAACCCATATAGCGGAATGAACTACGTAACCACACTATATTCGATGTTCCAGACTCAATGGCGCAAATAGATTTTTCATTTGAGGTCATTTGGACCAAATGTGGGTCCCACACCCAAACTTCAAATTTCCCCCACTTTTGACCGATAGGTCGAAATGAGATTGAGAATATCAGGACCCAAACCAAGGGTCCACCCAGCCTAATCTTGATATTCCAAAGATGTTGGTTCAGTTAGACTTTTCATTGGAGGTTGTTTTACTGAAGTTTTCTCCTAGGGGCCATTTGGATCGAACAAAGACTTCAAAACTGGGAATTTAATCTAAAAACCAAATAACTGCTCAATAACCAAATTTTTAGTCCTAACAAGTCATAAATGACTTGAGAAGCTAAGGAAAATCCCTAATGGAAAAAATAAGAAAAAATATGGAAAACAACCTGAAAGGTCATTACAAAAATTAAACGAAGTTGGTGTCAGGGCACTATTAATTTCAAAATCGGGCTGCTATTACCCAACGCAACATAGCTCAGGTTTTCATGAACCAATAATATGGCAGAGTACGAGGCTTGCATTCTTAGTCTTAGAATGCCAACTGATATGAATCTATAGGAACTAATTTTATAGAGGATTTAGATTTAGTGGTTTATCAAGGACAAGGTGAGTGGAGTGTGAAGAACTTGAAATTGCTGCCATATTTAGAGTGCGTGAAAGAGTTGTGTAATATATACATCCATGTTGAATTTAAACATATCTCAAAAGTTCAAAACGTGTTAGTAGATGCATTGACAACCTTGTCCTATATGATTCAACATCCAGACAAGAATTTCATAGATCTTATCCCAGTGAATGTACAAGACCAACTAGTAGACTGTTTCCATTTAGATGATGAGTTTGATGAGAAACCCTGGTACTACAACATTATGAGATATATTAAGTAAGAACAGTATCCGAAGGGCATAGCTAGTATTCAGAAAAAAACACTTTGGAGATTACTAAATCATTTATTCCTAAATGTAAAAATCCTTTATAGGATGGCTCTAAATTTAGGGTTGTTAAGGAGTGCCGACGCTCAGGAGGTGATCAAATTTGTCAAATAAATTCTTAAGGGCATGTGTGGGTCACATATGAATGGTTTTATTTCGATAAATAAGATTTTTGGGCTAGCTATTTCTGGATTACCATGTAAATAGATTACATTCATTTTGTGCAAAATTGTCACCAATGTCAGATTCATGGTGATTTGATTTGAGTTTGTCACAACCAGACCTAAGGCCCTGGTCGTGATAGGCATCCCAAATCATCAAGGCTCGAGACACCCCTATAACTCTCCAACCCACTTGTGATATCGTCCGCTTTGGGCGCAGGCCCTCACAACCTGAATTGAGGCCCTAATCGCGATGGGTATCCTGAATCATCAAGGCCTGAGAGACCCCTGTAACTCCCCAACCCACTAGTGATATTGTCCACTCTGGGCCTAGGCCCGCACAGCTTTAAAATACGTCACTAGGGAGTAAGGCTTTATTACTTATATACCCAGCATCCCTCTTGTGTTTGCCGATGTTGGACACCTTCCTAAGTTGGGGTGTTATATACACCCTCTTTATGGACTCAGCGTCCCCACTGAGGTTTGCCTCACCAAATAGGATTTTCCTACACTCAGGACTGAGGTTTTCCCCACCTTACCAGGATTCGCCAATACTAAGTTTGAACTCAGGCTCATATCGATAGGGCAAAACACAGGAGGGATGTTGGGTATATAAGTAAGTAATACTTATTCCCTAGTGATGCATTTTAAAGTCGTGTGGGCCTGGGCCCAGAGCAGAAAATATCACTAGTGGGTTTTGGAGTTACGAGGTCTCTCGGGCCTTCGTGGTTCTGGATGCCCCTCGCAGCCAGGGCCTCGAGTTAGGTCATGACAGATTTCAACCAAATGCACTCAATGTGATAAGTTCTCCTTGGTCGTCTGTATCTTGGGGCATAGATATTATTAGTCCTATTAAGCTAGTTGTGTTAAATGGATATAGGTTCATATTTTTATCGATTAATTATTTCACCAAATAGGTAGAAGCCTCTCCATATATGTTTGTAACAAATAAAGTAGTGAAAAAATTTGTTTGCAAGAACATTATTTGTCGATTTAGAGTTCCTAAGTCAATTCTAACATATAATGGAGCTAATTTCAATAGCAGTTGGATGCATATGATATCTGAGAAGTTTAAGATCACTCAATGTAATTCCACCCCTTGCCATCCTCAGATAAATAAAGTAGTTGAGGCCACCAACAGAATAACAAATGAACATTGCGGAAGATAATTGATAACTACGAGCATTTGTACGAGAATTTGCCATTTAACCTTCTTTGCTATCACACTACTATTAGGACTTTTTTCGAATAAACACCTTATCTTTTGGTTTATGGAACAAAAGCAGTGTTACCTATGAAAGTAAAGTTACCGCCATTAAGAATTATTCAAGAAGCTAAGTTGAGTGATGCAAAAAGTATGCAACATCGATACGAACAATTTATGCTTATTGAGGATAATAGAATGAATGCAGTTTGTTAAGGGCAACTTAATGAGAATAGAATGGAAAAGGATTTCAACAAAAAGGTAAGATAAAGCCAGTTCAAACTAGGGAAATTAGTATTAAAGTGCATATTTTTGTAACAAGATAAAGCTAAAGAGAAATTTGCACCCAACAGGCAAGGACCTTACATAGCTCATCAAGTATTAAGTAGTAGATCACTGATTTTAGAATAAATAGATGGTGAAGTATGGATGAAATCCATAAATGCAAATGTTGTTAAGAGATACTTTGTCGAGAATATTTTATCTATCTTCTATGTAATGTTATTTTATGTAATGAAAACTATAAATGACCTAGTTCCCCGGCAGAATACATAGGAAACCCACACCGGGTTTGTTCTCTTTAGATGAAATTTTTTAAAATTTTCATTTGCTTGTAATGTGAACTATGTTTGGCTTGATTCTTTTTTTGGGATACCTAGGTGGTTCACATAGTCCGTGATCACATTATATGAAAACTATCAATCAACCTTATTCCTATGGGATACGTAGGCAACCCACGGCAGGTTCAATCCTTTTTTTATTTTCTAAAATATATTTTATGATAAATACTTGGGCTAACTTTCCATGGTGGGATACATAGGCAGCCTATATAAGGCTGTCTCTTCGTGATGCAACATCAATATCTCTCTTAAGTCAAAACGAGGATAGTTTTTAAGAGCATTATTTCGGAAAATGGATGAGAAGATATCAAAAAGTATTAAGGAGTAGGAGCTCTACCAATTCATAATAAAAGGGACATTTCCTTTGGATAAAGGATGTTCACATTGTTTCACAATATGTCGTATTTCAAAATTTGGCAAAGTTTCTTTTTACCACTATGCATATTTGCATATTTTATTTATTACTCTTATTTATCTTTTATTTAAATATTTTTTAATTATGTATTTTTTTATTATCAATAAAACAAGTTTAGAATAGACGGGGTTATAAGAACAAAGCTAGAAGCGCGAAGTATCAAGAGTTAGACCTTCAAAGTCAACACAAATGAACGACCCCCCAAACTTACAAATCTTCTTTGAGTGTAGATTTTAAAGAATAAAAATAGCCCAAATTTAACAATATTTGCAGTCTTGTGTGGATTACACCTTGAATGATTTTAATTTGTTACAATATTTAGGTTTAATTATGCCTGTATAGTGACAATGATTCCAAACCATAAGTTAAATAATATTGAAGATTCATAAAGATTTCAAATGCATTGCATATGATTTTTTGTTGGTCTATGTAAATTCCATTAAATATACTACACGAAAATTTTAAAATACTCAAAATGCATAACACATGGCTTTCAATTTCTTTGCATCAATATTTTAAAATGCACCACAGAAATGCATTAATTTTTTTAAAAATACGCTGCACATGGCTTTAATGCCTCTACATAAGCACATATGCACTGCACAATTGCTTTAAATTATTTTAAAATGCACTATAAATGGCTTTCAATTTCTTCTAATGCATTGCACAATCGCTTTTAGATAACTGCACAAATACTTTTGAATGCGCCAAACAAATGTTTCATAAAAATCCAGCTCAGCAAAAAGTTATTTTCTCATAAAACATAAAGCCACAATCTGTCAATCATTTGACTGAAAATGCGTCATCTTAATAATTTATTGTCTTAAGGACTTATTTTCATCACCAAAAGGCACCATTCTCATGAATCATTAATGTTAAACTTTATTTTTCATAAGCATTGTTAAATGTGTCATTTCATCAAATTATTCCAGCTTTCAAGACCACATTTGTATAAACTAAGGCCCGGATTCACTGAATACATTTAATGTATATGTACTAATTGCTTTATCTAGTTTATGTTTTGTAGGAACCTTAGCACAAAGGCGGAAGTATATCTAAGAAGTAAAATAGGACACAACTAGCAAAATGTCAAGTATCCCTAACAGCAACAAAGATTAAGAACTCAACCTAACTCATATTTTGAAAAATCTCACATTGCTCTGAATCTATTCACAAATTTGTTCTTATATTTAAGTGTCATCATAATTTAAAACTGTAAGCAGTTTGATTTCAGATACGACCCTACTTACTCAATTCATGTTAAAGCATTCTTCATCTCATCACTAATACAATTATAAATTTGACACTAGACAAATTTTGAGGTCCTCTCTACATATTATCATAAAATAACTTTTGAAGTACATTGACTTGATTCTCATGAAATCAAAGATATGTAGGCAACTCAAAAGCCAGGATTTGGTCGAATTCATTAGAAGAATCATACTACCTCAATCTACTCCATTCTTTTAAAGGTCTGCCCCTTTTTAGTGTGCACTTTTTATTTTTTAAAATCAATTTCTTCTACTCGATACAAAATTGGTTACTACGTCAACATCTTTGTTAAAAGATTCTTAAATCAACTCCAGTCAAAGAGGGACAATCTATTGACATTCAATTTTGGATCTCCTTTTCCTATAAGTAAGTTTTCTATGCTTGTTAGTCCTCAATACTTTATTAAAATAATTTTTTATCCGACGTATTAATTCTAGTAATTTTAGCATAAATAGAATAATTTTGTTTTACATTGTAATTTTTAATATATATATATATATGTGTGTGCGTGTGTGTGTGTTGTGGAAAATTAATCAAGACAAAAGAAGATCAATAAATTAATTTAAAGGAGAAAAAATGGAGAAAATCATATTTTCTCATTTTGGCCAAATCTTTAGTTGTTTTCAGGCTAAAATGTGCAAACAAACTAAAAATATTTTAACCAACCCAATATTTATTCTAACTAATGCCTAACCAGATATCCTTTCGCCCTTTTTCCATCATTCCAATAGAACCAAATAATGACTACCCCTCCCCATAGCTACTCTTCTCTGAATACCGACCAACGATTAGAACACCGGATAATGAAGAATTCTAATTGTCTACAATTATCCTCTCATCTTCTTCTCTCTGTCTCCTCCATCGCCATCATCACTTTTTGCCCATGTCCTTTAAAATTTATTTCACAAAATGGAGTTTTCAAACTCTCCAAGATGCTGATTTAACCTCAGGAAGGGAGGTGTCTAAAAC
Source organism: Capsicum annuum (assembly GCF_002878395.1). Taxonomy (NCBI): domain Eukaryota; kingdom Viridiplantae; phylum Streptophyta; class Magnoliopsida; order Solanales; family Solanaceae; genus Capsicum; species Capsicum annuum. The sequence continues at coordinate 159,745,088 of NC_061119.1, forward strand.
TTCAACAGTCAATAGCCCTTTTATTCCTTTGGTTTGGTGGGAAAAGAAATATATCACTTTGACGAGCTCAAAGTGTTAAAATCAAAATCTTCATCAACTATCGATCTTTGAAATCCCTCTTAAAAGGTGATTTATTTCTTCATCACTACTCTAAAACCGTCACTTCTACAAATTCAAATTTTAAATATTTTTCAAATCTTCTCCATGAAGTTGTTACCCATCAAATTTTTTCTATAATAGAGGAAATTGCTCATCCTTTTGGATATGAGTTAAGTTGTAGAGAAATTAGAGAATATTTTAGTTTTATCATACTCTCCCATTCACTAACTTCTCTACTTTTTTGCCTTTTTTGTTTCCAATAATATGCACTCTATTCTAGTATATAGTAATCTAAGATGACCATATTTTGTTATGTACATGGTTGAAGGAAATATTTTGAAAAAAACAAATTTATGAAAATGAATAATTATTTATCTGATGTGATGGTAGATAAATTTAAAATACTTATTTTGTATGTACTTAAAGATATAAAAGTAGTAGATATAAGAAAAATCATATTAGAAAAAGCATTTGGTAAATATTACATGACTAGAGTAAATTATATACCATACCTACCTAATTACTCTTTACCATGATAAATTACATAGAATTTTTAGAAAAAGATATAAGAAACATACAGTTACTAGAAAAATAGATAAAAATAAATATAGACAAATACATGGAAAATAAAGATATAAAATACATAGAATTTCTTAATAAAAATATGCAAGAACTACTAAGGCTAAAACAAACAACTATAAAAAATTATAATAAAACCAATTTTAAAAGGTAGATCATCTAGATTATCTTAAAGTTTTAATCTTATATATACTTAAAGATATAGAAATAATAGATATTAAGAAAATAATGTTAGAAAAAGTAATAGACTATGAAATTGAAACCATAAATTGGCTAGAACAGTTATACGAAGAAATTTATCCAGAAAGATATTATTCAGACTAAGAGATGTTAGAATATATTAGACAAACTAGAGAAAATCAAGATAATCTAAATAATGAAATAAATTATAGAAACCGAATTAGGGAAATAATGGAAAATCTAAAAGAAAAATTAATATGGATAGAAGAAACCTTAGAAAACTTAGAAAAAAGTACATGTGATAGTTTATATAATTTAAAAAAAACTCACTACGAGAAGAACAACACAAGATAATAAATAACATTGAAAATCTAGAATTAGATATACATTACAGTACAAATAGGATAAATTATTATACAAAAATTTGTAACTCTGCAATTACTATAGGATAAAATAATAAACCAAACAAATTAATGAATATATCTTACGAAAAGAATAAACCATTAAGAGATATTAAAATAGAATTTAGATTTAAGTGTAGAAAAATATTTAAAATACCAACAATAAAAAATATTTTTACTAGGAAAAAAATTAAAGAATCTTTAATTAGTAATTATTCAGAATATATAAGTCTAAATAAAACAAAAGAAAACCCACAAAGATTAGCCTACTTAATTACATTAATATCTAGTATTGAATCAAAATTAATAATCCATTTAAAATCTAGGAGAATGAAACACATACTACCTAATTATGATAAAATTAGATTTAGATATCCACCAAGATATTATAAATATAATTTAGAATGAATAAAGTACAACAATACAAAGAATTAAAACAAATTATTTCTGAAAAACGTAAGGAATTAAAAATAAGAATAAAAAGACTACATTATAATATATTCGCCGGAGTTAGTAAAAACTCAATAGATACACAAAAAGATGAAATATCAAAATTGGAATCACAAATAGATAGTTTTGAATATATATATCAACATGAACTATTCACAATAAAATGAACAAAAAAGAATTTATAATAGATGAAAAAATATATGAAAACCACGAAGGATAAAAAATAAAAATAGTATTTTCTAATCTAGGAAGAAGATATAAGAAAATAGGTGAACATTTATATCTAATGTTAGAAAAAGAAGAATTAAAATTAGAAGATAAATTAACAGCAATGGTAAGAATAGAAAAAGAAAATGAAGAGATAGATAGGAAAAAGGAAATGGAAAGCACATACCGAGATAGCCTAAACCAAGATAAAAAAGTTTATAACTACACCGCCCAGAAATACATAGAAAATATCTACAGAGTACAAACTTTTCTAAACCAAACTGATTGGATAAAAGGAAGTGAAAAAGTTACACAAAAATTAGAAAATATAAAAAATACTGAAGATACAATAGAACTAGTAGTATTTTCGATAAATAAAACAGAAATAACTATATTTTCAATAAATAAAATAGAAATAATTAACAAAAAATTAGAACAATAACATAAATTTCCCTGAGTGAGGTGCAGAATTGTGTTTCTATTCCCCTGCTTATGTTATGTGATTATTTTCTTCAGCTTTGCTAGTTTCTAGAATAAACCCACGATCAGTCAATTCCTAATCATTTATACTTTTCTCATGTTATCTTTTCTTTAGTTTGACATCATAAAAGTCATACTATTGGGAGTTAAACATTTGTCAATTCAACTTAAACAATCTTTGGATTTAGTTAAGACTACTCTCTCGACGTGAATCATTTTTAGCCTGTTATGATCAATATGCTAAAATAATAAGTTATGAATAAAAAATACTTTTTCAATTATAAAACAACGTAGCTGCATAAATTGTATAAAATGCTTTTGATGTCATGGATTTAGTGTTTTGAGTGTGTTGGGACATGAACTTGTTATCCTTTGCATTATTGGTTTGTTCTTGTGGGTATTTGGTGTGGTTCTATTTCCTTCAGTGAATTTTTATGCCATTTGAATACATAACTATTATCTAATCCCTCTTTTCAATTTCGCATTACACTCGGGAGCGCGTTTGGACTCTCGTGGTTTTACTCTGTCTCTGCCCAAATCAGAGAAGTGAACAACAATTACATTATGCATTTTGGTCTAGCAATCTAGAGCTTCTTTCCCCTTTCTCAATCTTTATTCTTCCTTTGTTGACACTTATTATTTTTATTTAACATTTCACACATTATTATTTAAAATTTGTGTTTTGTATGTTATTATTTGAATTAGTGTAAATGTTTAAATGTGGTACCAAATTTGATTATTCCCCTCTTGCCTCTTAGATTTAAACTTAGCATAATTACTAAGCTTGGGTATATAATTTGTATCATAAAGGTTAAAATTCGATAGGTAAAAATATACTTGTTAGAATAAATGGCCGAGTTGTTAGTCCTTTGATGCTTCTTTAATATATAATAAAGGATTTATATTTAGAATCAAAGTTAGTTTCTCACTACTTAGTAATACCAAAATAATCAAAACATACATTTTTCGATAGACGAGTTCATCATCGTTAGACTTGAAAATCGACTTTAATTATTTTGGATATTGTAAATCACTTTCGTTTTCTCCAATTTCAAATAAGAAATGGTAAATTTTCCAATATGATTCTGTAAGGCTTTCTTAGAATTTCAAATGAAAAAATATGTTTTTTAAAACATGAGTCTTTTCTTAATAAAATAAAATTTCATGCCACTATGGTTTTAAAATCTATGTATCTTTAAAGTTATCTTTCAACATTTAGTGTAGGTTAATTAACCACTATATATTTACATCTATTTTTATAAAATATGATGAAAGAAAAAAGAGGGGAAGGAATTAATAATTTAGAAAATGTGAATTTCTTTTATTGCAAAACTAATCCCTGTTTATCTAGACTTTTGTTAAAATTATTAATTAGAAGATTTTGTATATCTTTTAAAAATGATTTGAAATAACTTCTTTTGTATATTTCTTTAGAGATGATTCGAAATAACTTCTCTTTTGACAACAATAATGTTTACATTATTTTTTTTTCGAGGACTATAAAATTTACTTTAATAATTTTCGCAGATGGATTGATTCTCAATATTTCTAAATTTTTTCAAACCTTTTTACTATGAATGATTTGCATATGTTATTCTAAAGAAGAGAAATATACCTTGTAATGCCTTACTTATATATTTCTTAGTATAACGTTTGATTTCCTTATATAATCTAAGTTTGTCCGGCTAATCATAGTTAGGGATCCTTTAGAGTGCTTAACTTCTTCTCTTTAGAATAACTTGAATCCTTAACTAGAATTTTTTATGTAGACCTAAGAAATGAAGTTTTTATTTATTTTTATCACTTAGTTTATAATAGGTGGTGACTTCCTTAATTAATTAGAGGTTTCCAATATGTTGTACCTTAATTTAACACACATTAAAATGAGGTATAACAACTGATACCATTAAAAAATAGGGTTTTTGAAAAAAAAAATGAGACACCTTTATGAAATGCTATCTGTGAATATAAACCAGAGAGGAAAGTTGAGATTGATTGAGATATGTGATATAGTATATGGGTGTGAACCCCCCGTGGATCCTACCTGATAGCTACGAGCTCAGTGGGTGTAAATAAAAACTCATGTGATATCTTTCATTATACATCCCATCCATATTGCATTGCATTACATTTTTAAATGCATCTTGTTTGTTTTCCGTAGTTTCCTTGACTTGTTCTAAGCTTTAGTGTACTTTCATAAATATATATATATATATATATATATACACATATATATATATATATATATATACACATATATATATATATATATATACACATACATATATATATATATATATATATACATACATATATATATATATATACATACATATATATATATATATACATATATATATATGCCGGGGTAGAATGTACGCAGACCATAGCACTACCCCATAGTGGGGTATGGAAAGGGTAAAGTATACGTAGACCATACCACTACCTTTGGTGAAGTAGAGAGGCTATTTTCGATAGGCCCCCGGCTTAGAACCGATAATAGTATAACAAACACAAAAGCTAAGTGCAAAATAAACTAACACGGCTAGCAACAAGATAATACTACAACCACAAGATAAAAATAACAACTATCTAACTGAAATCATAGAAATCACACAACACCACGAATAAAAAACTACAGACATAAACGAACACTTCCTTATAGTTACCGACGCACTCCCACCCCCTAATCAGCATCCTCCACACCTTTCTATCAAGGGTCATGTCCTCCGTAAGTTGTAATTTCTTCATATCATGCCTAATCACCTCTCTCTGATATTTCTTTAGTCTACCTCTACCCTGCCTAAAACCATCCATAGCTAGTCTCTCGCACCTCAGCACTGGAGCATCTGAGCCCCTCCTCATAATGTGCCCAAACCAATGTAACCTCACTTCTCATATCTTATCCTTCACCGAAGCCACTCTCACCTTCTCCTGAGTAATCCCATTCCTTACCCTATATTTCCTAGTATGTCCACACATCCATTGAAACATTCGTATCTCCTCCACCATTAATATTTTGATGTGGGAGTTATTAATTGGCCAACATTCCACTCTATACAACACAGATGACCCGACTACTACTCTGTAGAACTTACCTTTAAGCTTTGGGGAAAGCTTCTTATCTCATAAGACTCCCAAAGCAAGCCTCTATTTCAACCTCCCTGCCTCAATATAATGCATGAAATCATCATCAATCTCGCAATTGCCTTGAATCATAAACCCCAGATACTTGAAACTCTCCCTCTTCTGAATAATCTGCGAGTCCAATTTCACTACCACTCCATTATCCTGCGACACCTCACTAAATTTACACTCCAAGTACTCCATCTTGGTTATGGTCAACCAAAAACCTTTAGACTTAAGCGTCTGTCTCCAAATCTGCAACTTATCATTAACTCCTCCCCGAGTCTCGTCAATCAGTACCATATCATTCGCAAATAACATACACCAAGGCACTTTGCTTTGAGTATGCTGCATCAAAATATCTATCACCAAGGCAAATATTTATACATATTTGTTGTTTCTATTTATGTGTATTTATATATTAGAACAGTTTGTGAAGGCGGTGTGAGCTGCCATTTTGAACTTTTTTGCTTGCAAGTGACATGCTCAAAATATTATTTTACTTATCTTATTTTCTACTTTGTTTATTCAACCTATGATAATTACCAAGTATAAGTGGACCATAATCAACCATAATGTGCCCTTTTAGTGTAGATCCTAGTAAAAGTACTCCCCATGTGGTTGACTTTGTATGGAGTTTCCAGATTCCGAGCCACTGATTCACTTTAGTGTTTGGGATTGATTTGGACCTCATCTGTCCCTATAGGTTTTATTTTTGGTATTAATATATAGATATGTATTTTTAATTTTTGAATATCGTATTAGATGCTTTTAAGGTATGACACCAAATTTTTACAATTTATGAGATTTTCTTTTAGATTTCTTTTTTCACTTATGTTTTAGGGAGAAACTTTATTTTAGCAGTCTCTTCTTGGTATGTTACTGTAAATTTTGTATTCCCTTTATCAGTTTGGATGAGTAGATTACTTATCAAGGTTGAGTCGCGCTAAGTGCCATCAAGACCCTTTTTTGGGTCGTCGCCGTTGTCGAATAGATTTTATAACTTTTTTAGTCTTTATTTATCACTTCTATCCATATTGCTGGAAATTATGCAGTGATTTTTAACTTTGGAGAAAGTTTTATACCTTCAAAAATCTTAAGTAAATTTTATATTTCTTCTAATTATTCAATTATATTATAAGTATGGTTATGTGATATGCGAGAACGTCCTCACGTACCAGCAATAGTATCGAGTGCTTGCCACGTTCAGGGCCCCCCCGGGTCATAACATATTAGATATATCTTTAGTTTAAGATCATATAATTTAGAAGTTTATTTTTTTAATAAAATGACTTTCTTAAATTCCTTGTTAAGTCAAATTAGGCAAACAAATTGAAATTGGAGAGTACTAAATTTTGATGCAAGGTCTAACATAGAGTTGGCAAAATGAGTCCATTAAATTATAAATTGTCACGAACTGATTTACAATTCATGATGACACTTTCTTTATCCCACCGGTAGGTATGCCAAATCCATAGCCCGAAGCTATACTCAATGAGATAATTTGGTAGAAAAGGCGTAAAAGATAAAAATTTATATGTAACGACCTGCAATAATACTTTATAATAACAGTAGTTTGGAAGATTGGTAAAACACCAATCACCATCTCATGACCTAGTAGTATCGGTACACGACCCACTATCTAAAAAGGATATACAAGTAAAAAAATAGTCAATATACATTAATCTCAAATAAATAAAGACTAGACATAAATAATAGAAGGAAAAAGGCAGCCCAACCTCCTAAATTTTGTCGTATCTCCGAACTCAACTCACCAATGTTCTAAGAATCAAAAGGGGCCACTAGTACTTGAATCTGCACTAAAAAGGTACAGAAGTATAGTATGTGCACCAAACCCACAAGTACTCAGTAAGCATCCTTGATCGACTGAGCTAAATAATAATATAAGCACAATAAAGATGCAAGATAAATAAGCTAAGTCAAGGTAAAAAGGCAGAGCTGGAATAAAGCTCGAAAATTGTAAATAAATAGCCGACAAAGGTATAATATGAAAGAGAGCATGATTAATACTACAAGACTGACCCCATAGGTAAGTAAGTACAAAAAAATAAATAACCCAATGCGGGCCTCCATAAGCCCAGAGGGTGCAATAAAGAAAGTAAATAACTAAAACCTCAAAATTTAACAAATATTGCAGGACTTGAATCGAAACTCAATATTAATTAATCACCAAATTTTAACTGAAACTCACATCAACTTAAAAGTACCAAACTAGAATAAGCATCAAGAATATAGTCTCTTGAAACTCTAAACTATGCAACTTTAAGGATATATTACGGCCATTAAGTCTACAAGGAACTAACAAGAGTCCTTGGCCTAAGGTGTTCTCAAAATCCGTTCTAAGGAAAAATCTACCCCAGGCTAGGATAAGGTATCTAAATTTACTTCTAGATGTAAAATAACCCATAATTAGACGTAAGATATCTATTCCATCAAAAACATGTAACTAAACCAATTACGCCTAATTTACGATTTCAAAATAGTCTAAACAATTCAAATAAAACTAATTGTACCAAATATAACTCCATGACCTAATTCCCATATCATATTTAGCATAATATCATAATTATACTATGAGATAGCTCAATCTATGAGGAAGGTAAACCTAGCCTACCTTGATACGAAAGAAAAGCTTGATGAAATCTACTAGATTATCAATTTCCCCTTTTGAAAAGTTTCCACAAGGTGCCACCTTATTAAAATCATAATCTACTCATCTAAATAAGAAAAATGATAACCATATTTCACTTTTATGATTTAGGTTCAAAATTACATAAAAATACATCCCTCTATGCTCAAGGTATATTTACCCTCAAGAATGGGTAAATTTCAAGCACAAATGGTTCTATAATCAACCTATCAATATTATAGGGATTTTAGGGAAATTTTGAGAAATTAACCATGGAATCGATGGAATCTTACAAAAAAATTAGAGAAGAAATGCGTTATTTGAGCTTTGGAAGACCCCAAAATCACCTACTTATATTTTCCCCAAGTTTTCATACCTTCCAGGGTTCTAGTCTCTTGGAAATTAGTGAGAAATGGGCTAAGTGGAGAATTTATAAGGTTTCTAGGTGTCACTTAAACAACTAGGACAATTAAACGATCACCATTTTTGTGGCCAAGTGTCACTTTAACGATAACCCCCACCTGCACATATACTACTTAAGTAGTCCTCTTACCAATTAAGTAGTGACGGCTCTGCTTAAGTGGCCCTTATCTTGGATTTCCTTGCTTCTTAAGTGGTTGGTTGAAATCTTTACAAAACCTCCTCTTAAGTAATCTAAAGGGCGTTTTAGTGGGTGCACCTGTTCGAGACTTAGAATTCTTTTGAGTCTCTACTGACTCTTTGAGATTCATACGCAAATAAACTATACTACCCTATCAAATTCAACATTCCAAACACAATGTTGCAATAAAAATTTTCATTTGAGTTTGTTTTGATGAAAAGTGGGTCCCACATCCACGTGTTATTTTTCTTAAGGCCAATACCCTAGAATGATTTCGGAAGCCTCAAAAAGCAAACTAAGGGTCCTTCTAGCCTAAAATCAATGTTCCAGAGGTGTTAAAACTATTCGAAAGGGCATATTTGGTCTTTTGACTGAAGTTTTTGTCTAGTAGTAAATTTTAACCAGGGAAAAAAATTAAAATAAATTATTTTCTATGAAACCAAACGAACTGCCTGGTAACTGAACCGACTGATCCAATAAGTCATAAATAACTTGAGCAGCTATAGGAAAGCTCTAAACGGGAAAAATAACTGGAAATGCAGAAAATTACCTGGAGGGTCATTACAATACCCACTACTAAAAGAACTTTCATCCGTAAAAACAAAGGATTAGGATGTAACTGAAACTTCAAATAGGTGAGGATACTAGGTCCGCATCTCTATATCATTATCCCAAGTATCCTCCTCTACTGGGCGATGTCTCCATTGTACCGTATCAATTGGAATCTCTCTAGAGCATAACCGCCTGATATCATTAGCTAATATAAACATTGGCTCCTCCACAAAAGTCAGCAGCTAAAACAACTGAACCAAGTTCTACCAAAGCACATAAGGATCATCAAGAATATACCACCACAATGTATAATCATGGACAACAACAAAATCTGAGGGTAAAGAGAACTCATATTTCACCTCTCCAACTGTGTGAAGGATCTCAAAAAGGCCAATATATTTGGGGTTCAGCTGGCTTTAGAATAGAACCTCATTACACCTTTCATAGGAACTAATTTGAGAAATAACTCATCACCAAATCCAAATATTAAGGCACAAAGCCTAGAATTCACATAAGCCTCACTATTAGAAACGACAGCTATGGCGACGATTAATTAGTGACGGTTCTAAAACTATTTCTATAAAAATATATGGTGATGGTTACAACCGTCGCATATTATTATCTAATCTATTAGGATAATAAATTTAAATAACTATCGCATTAGTTGTACAACCGTTCCAACAGAGTTATCTACAGTAATATATCTGTCAATCGTCGCTATAATGTATCTATAACTATAGTTATTTCATGCTAAAAATGACATTATCCGGGAATTTTCCCTTTAACATCATGTTTACCCTCTTTTTAAATTATGTTTATCAGAAAACAAATTAAAACTCTATTCTCCTCATTTGCTCCTAAGATTGGCATTAGGGTTTCAATAACCCCAATTTCTTCTCAAAATAGCCTATTCATTTCTCATACACTTAGTTCCAAATAGTGTCAACAGCCCTAATTTCTCCTCACAATATCCTCAAATTAGGCACAATCTGTAAGCAATTGTTTTTTTATTTCTGTAATTTCACTTAAATTGGTATTAAGATTTTGCTCCTTTCTCCATTTTTTCTAGAAATTGTTGTTTTCTCTGTCAAACTCACACTTACAATTGTATGATTTCTTGTACAATATTAGGAAAGTGTTTGTTCTATTGTACTTTAAGATATCGATTTTCTCTAAAATAATTTTTGAGCTTTAATGAGCTAATTTTCATGTGATCAAGGAATTGATCTTTTTCTTGAATTTTACTTCTCTGTTGAACGGTCTTCCTCTTAGGTATGCATTCTTGTGTCTAATTTTCCTTGAATATGTTCTTTTTCATACTCAAAAGTATTTTTTAAAAGCATCTTGCCCATGACTATGAAAAAATTTGCATGTAAAAATTATGTTTTTGATTTCTTTTGGGGGGAGGGGTAAATTTTATTTTGATTTTGTGGAGACTGGATTTTGTGGATACTAGATTTTATTTGGATTTTGTGTAAATATAAGTCAATTTTCACAATTTATGGTATTAATTGGGTTGCTTTTTTTATTTTTTTGATGGAAAATGAAGTTTGTATAAGCTAAATTTGAGATTAGAACTGGGAATAGGTAGCTAATGTTGCTTGGAAATTGTAAAATAGAAGTTAATTTTCCGCGATTTATGGGATCAATATTGTAAAGGTTTTATATGAGCTAAATTTGATATTTAGAACTAGAAATAAAAAGATGCCTTGTACATATACAAAAAAAAACTTAGACATTCTCTCTTTCCCTTGAAAAACAACTTTTTTCTCTAAGATTTCGAATATAGAAGCAAAATGGATCATAATGTCTAGTAGCTCTTCGAGATGGATTATTGCGTGAGGTGAAGCAATTACGTGTAGCTAATATATTTATATTATATTTCAGTGAAGAAATATGAATAGAACTACATGTGGTCATTGTTTGGTACAATGTCTTATTCCCCCCTCCCTCTTTAACTTTAGACTGATGTGAAAGCGATTCACCATAAATTTAATGTCCTAATGCACATATAATAATGTCTATAATTTTGTGTTGTCCTTTAAACAAGGTTGAAGAGTTCAATGATCTAAATAAGTATAGTCGATCTAAATCTCAAATGAAGGAAAAAGAATGTGTTAGTTTTGGGCTGATGAGTAGCAATAGCGTTATTATTTACTACTGAGCATTTTTATTGATTATATTTTTATTAAATTGTCGTCAACATGTTAATCTGCAATATTAATTCTAGCAGAGATGATCCTTCTCTATGAATTTGCCCTACATAGTATTACACATACAACTTGATAAAAACTCATAGATGCTTCAAACGAAAGTAGACGACATAACTTTGTAAAATATACATGTCTACAAATAATTTTATCCAAGTATAAAGTTGTGTTTTAAAGATGATATATAATATATACTGGAATTCATTGATGTCATACATTTTTTAGGGATAAAATAGGTTACTTTATTACCTATAAAAATTCCTTCTTTGTGGAGTTGATAAGGTTACTTCACAAAATTTTTTTTGTTGGTTATCAAATAAAGAATGTAAGTGAAAAACTTAAAAGTCTATGCACAAGTAGCTGTAACTACATCTAAAATTGACACTCCCAAATCCACCCAACTAGAATCTATTAAATACCTAAAAATTAATCAGATTGCAACATAAACTAAAACAAAATAGACTATATTACTTGAGTATGACACATTACATTAATGACGGTGTGGCCTAAGTTGGCATACAAATAGGATTTACTAATGATTTAGGATAAAAATATTCAAAACTTGTATTAATCAACTTTATGACAAATAAAATAGATTTCTTCTGTCATATTTCAGTGATGGTTATTTGTAATATATTGGTTAATGCAGGTATTTGGCTACTCCATGGCTTTGCAGTCCTTATTTTTTGACTATATTTTTTCTTTTCTTTGAAAGAGTACCTGCTTGCAATTATGAAAGGTAACTATTGTGTTTGGTTCACATGTTAGTTTTACTCTTCTTTTAGGACTTGAAACTATTACTTGAAATTGTGAAAACGGAAAATATTGTAATACCTATATCTATTCTACATAGTGAAGAATTGGTTTTTGATTTTTGACTTCATATATTTGAATGTTTATCCATGAGTGTTGTATGTGATTGCAAAGGACTGGTCTATATTTATTGATGTCTATTTAATATTTATTATTATTTAATATATGACTTTATGTGATTTATTTAATCAGGTTTAAGGTTTAATTCTTATCTTCTTGAGCTAAAAACACACACTGAATATGTAGTGTGTGAAGTTATTTTAGCTCATTTGTTGACTTGGGTGTTGCTGGTTATCTTGATTTGAGGTTTGAAATACACCAAAAGTTTAGTGTGTGTAGTTATTTTAGCTCATTTATTGACTTGGGTCCTACTTGTTTTCTTGGTTAGAGGTTAAAAACAAACTGAAAGTGTAGTGTGTGAAGTCATTTTAGATTAATTCTTAACTTAGATCTTGTTGGTTTCCTTTATTTGATGTCTGAAGCACACTGAAAGTGTAGTGTGTGTAGTGTAGCTAGCTAGCTAGCTACTTGTTTAACTACAATGGCAGCTGTTGTATAGTTTATAGGAGTTCTGATTGTTATTTTCATGTTGTGGGGTTGTTTCGTTTCATTGTCTTGGACTACTGCTAGGCTATCTGTTTCATAGTAGAATTGATCCTCTATATATTCTTGTAATTGTCTTTTAAAAGTAACGTTTGTAGCAGGGATAGTGTTGATCAGAATATTTGGATTGGAAAGTGCCATGCAGCTAGTTCATGATTGATGTGCATAGCTGTAGCTCATTTTTGTGTGTGATTATGAAAATTTTGCAAATAGTTTTTGTTGTCCCCTATAAGTAAACTCTTACTCTATAATGTCTTCTTCAAATAAATTATCAGCCTGCTTGAAGAAATATGATAATAGCTAACTAGAGAGTCAATCAACTTCTATTGGGGATGGAGTAGGCATACTATTTTTTTTTTTTTTGAGAAAACCATGTTTAGTTCATAAGACTTTGGGAAATTATAGCAGATGTTGGAGCTGAAAATGGTTTTAAAGAGAGCCTCACATTTATATACTTGTGTGTACAGTTTGTTAAAGTTGTTACTTACATTAAACTTTTTGGGTCTAGATAATGAAAAGATTATTTCTTTTAACTTTGGATCACTTTTGTTTTTGGAGTTTATGTATGGTTGACTGTTTTTCTATGTATTTTTTCCTTTTTAGCATTTTTCCATTTTTGAATGTTTTATTGTTACACTCTTTGGCTAATTTAATGTGAAAGTTTGTAGATTTTTGTGATTTCTTACTACAGTTAAGTTGTTGTTAGTTGACTAGTTAATTTGTGTTGGTTTGTATAAAAATGAATCAACAGGGACCTTCAAAAAATAACAAAAGAACATGGAACATGACATTTAGTAAACCTAGATCATTAGCAGCCATGGCAAATAGAAAATGGCATTTTGCTGAGAACAAATGAAACTGTTCAAGCTATATGATCAGAGATTGTGAATCTTCTAAAGTTAATTGAATAATAGCAGCCACCCGTCGCACCACCATCTACAGAAATTAAATAATCTGCATAAGAGCACCATGTTTTAGCGGAGCATCATGTAGAGGATGAGCAACATGTAAAGGATCAAGTCCAAATGACGAATTCAACAACTCCTACAACAGTTGAACATTCTGAAAACAAGGTAACATATAGCTTAGAAACTTAATGAATTCATTCATGACCTATAATTTCTTTTATTTTCTTATAGCTAAAGGGCCTTCCACTATAAAAAAAAAGGCTAAACACAAATGCACATGGTACATGGCCGATAAGAGAAAAAACTGATCACATTACATAAGAACAATTAACCTGTTGGACCTACTAATGAAGTGTAACTGAGTTGGTTTAGATTTTTAGGGTTTTAATGTAATCTACAAATAATCTTTTGAGCTTTTTTGATTAATTTATGTAATTTTATGCCTTTTTACGCACCCATACAATTCATAATCATATTTTGATTCCTAGATCCACTTTTGATCTTGGGATTCTTATGTTTTTACTTTTGGTTAATTAACTAATTTAAGATTTTGGGTTTTCTTCAACAATTGTTGTGAGATTAGTAAAATCCTTTCTTTATTGAATTCCATGGATAGCTTATCAAATATGAGCCACTAATTCCCTTAACAAGGTTGTGGGTACTCTAGTAGATTAACAAAGCAAGGAAAGTGTGAAATTCCTTATAGATCATTGTTGATACATGTATTGCGATCTTTTTCACTTTGATTGCTTTCATAATAATTGCAAATATTGTTAACCTGCCTCTATTTGATACTAACTCGAGAGAGGTAGAGATTGGAAAAAGAAGATCACCATAGTAATTCGAGGCTATAAGCCCTTATTTCGTTAACTTGAGACTAAGAAGAGACAATTAATCCAGGATTTAAGACATGGGTTAGTAATACAACTCTCTAAGATTGAGAGAAGATGAGTGAGATTTAGTAAAGGGTGTTGAGAGACTGTTGTTATTACATAGCTTGTAAGATTCTACGTGCATAACAGTGAGATAGTTGGATTGATTATGATAAACCTATGGAGTTTAAATCCAGGGGAAACACAAGCCTAGTGTTCATTTCAGATTGATCACAATAAAAAACATTTAAGTTTTATCTTTTTAGAAATTACTATAAATCACCCTAATTACTTTTTTGCAATTCTAGCTACTTCAACAAGTTTTAGAGATAGATTCGACCTATTCCCTATGGGATTGAACCTAACCAAATTAGGTTACTATAATTTTATAGCGACCACATTGTATCTTCATGGAGGTTATAGTTTGGGTGATGTAAAATTTTGGCGCTATTGCTGGGGAATAAGCTTGCAAATTTATTGATTGAAGTTGTTGAGGTTTTGGTCTTTTACTTTTCTATTCTTTTTGGGGCGTACTCTAGTGTATTCCCAGTTTTACGAGTTAAGGAAATCCCTTGATCCCATTTGATCTAGAGCAAGAAAGAAATCCTACAGCAGAATCATAGGATATCTCAACATGGTCGAAACGCTAGCTATGAGCTACCACATAATAATCCACAGGACTTGTCTCCCCTAGCTACTCAGGAGACTATAGAAAGAACCAATGAGCAGTTACTATCAGAGAAGAGTACGAGGTAAGATAATGAGGTTACTTATCGTGTAACTTATAAGGTAGACAGAGCATTACAGGAGCAACAACATCGAGTAAAACTCAATGCAAACTGAGATAGGGGTCAAAGGGATAAAGCTTAAGTGCTCCCATCTTATCAATTCTTGCTACCATATGATGACCTATAGAAAGACATAGGATATTCCAAGCCTAGCAAGACTTGAGCTATCAGTCCTCCTACATTTTCACTAGGTATAAAGGTTGTCATTACTAGTGCTATGAACTATTTGTTAAATTTGAATGGTGTGTGTGTTGTCTTGTTGATTGATTACACAAATATGCACCTCCTTAATTTTATTGGAATTTTTACTTCATCCACTACACTTAGGGTATATTAGGGAGCACGAAAACTCAGCTTGTTAGGGGAAATACCTCACGGGTCTATTACTACTTGAAATGAGTTACAGAAAAAGTTCTTAGACTATTTCTTCCCTCTATGAAGAATGCTAGAGTTAAAGGACGAGATCTATAATTTTAGGTAATTGCATTCTGAATCAATGTATAATACATGGTTTCAGTTTAAGAAGAAGTTGATGATGATGCCTAATCATAGAATTACAGGAAACTTACATGAAAAATTCTTTCAATCCCTAATTACCATTTCAAAAGATATGAAGAATACTATTACTAGCAGAGCATTTATACATCTATTTTGGAATGTAGCATTAGAAATACTACATCATATATCTCTTAAATTGATGGCGGTATACTCAAGAGGAAGAGAGAGGAAATGGAACTTATACTATTGGGTCTTCCAGTGATCATAAAGTTGGAGATGATTTAGTGGCTCACGAGGTTGCTTATCTAAGGATGACGATTGGGCTACTGACAAAGAAATTTGCAATGAAGGGTTCCAAGAAGATGAATGCAGTAGGCTCACATGGTAAGGCTTCCAGGTTATACGATTCTAATGTAGATGAAGAAAAAAAATATCTAGAGAGAGATATGATCGGCTTTTGAGCCAAGGGTCAATCATCTGCTCAAGACAATTGGAACTCATGACAAAGGAATTAATATCGAAACTACTATAGGGATAGATACAGTTATTGGAGAAGAGAGAGATGGTGACTATATATGAAAGAATAACATCAACGAGAAGAGTAGTTGTAATACCCCATACTATTCATAGCTTGATGTAGATTTTAGTTGCATTCTTAAGGGGCTTAAGGCTTGAAAATTTCACTAAGTGTTAGGGACTTAGGGTTTTTTAAGTCCTCTTAACTTTGAGGATTTTTAAATTGGTCTTCCTGACCTCGAGATTTTAGGGTTTTGAGTTAATTCATATTTGGGGATGTAAAAAGTATGTATCGGGGAAGTTTTGGATTTTTATTTGGGTATTGGGTCATGTTTGGATCACTATTTCAGTATCTCATCTTGATAGTGCCACGTCATAGGGCTAATGGTAATGGCACTCTTATCACATCGTAGTGAGTGTGTTTTGTCCAGTTCTTTATTGATAATTTGAATGCATGTGTCATTATCCTTATCCTAGTGTATTAAGTCTTTATGAGGTAAAAAATGTTCATAGAAATCACTTAGAACAAAGTTGAGCTAAGATCCTTTGATTCGTCTAAAGTTTGGCATTTGATTCTATAAGGGTAAACTTTAAACATAAATAACATTTTATTTACATGGAATTTTTCAACTCAAGACCCACCAAATTGTATATAATTAAATTATCTTTTCAAATACATCTGACACCCGAGCGAAAAGTCATGATCATTGTTATCAAAACCAATAATCCGCTATGATAAGCCCGCATTGTGATGACCCTTTAATCTGCATTTCAGTTATGAATTTTTGGTTTAAATTATTGAGGGGCAATATGGTCTTTTCCCATCTCAACCCTATCATTCATAACATAATTTGGACACCAGCTAGGGCATTATGTTCCCATATTCTCCAATTTTTCTCCCAAGAAAACCAATACTCACCCCCAAGACCATCGATTTAATTACTTTCTCTCAAAGAAAACCAAGAATTTAAGTTCCCCAAGTTTAAGAACTTCCAAGAAAGCATAAAGATTGGTTTTTATATCTTGGGTTAAAAGCTTAAGATATGTGGGAGTTCATCCATGGGTCCCCTTTGACTTATGGAGCCAAAAACCCCTTTCTTTCAATTAAAGAATGAACTTTTTTTTATCATTATGATATTCTATATGTTCAAGAAGATTGAATCCAATGTTTCCATGGAGATTTAAATTAATTCATCCCATTTCTGATTCCACACAAGATTTGATTTCCTCATGCTATGTATTTTGTTTCCTATGTCATATTCAAGTAAATATCACGTTGTTGAATTGAAAGCCCATATTTAGAATATCTCCAAGTACAAATTCATGCTTTCTACATGTTTGACGAATTTCCCATGTCTTGGGTTGAACTACAATTCCCATACTACAGTTTTAAGTGTTCGTATGGTGCTTTATAGTTATTCAGTATAGGTGGGTTATTAACACCTATTTATTTACATAAATTCAGCTTTTCAAGTAGTCAGATAGTTAATCCATGAATCTTATCAGTATACTCAGATATTCATATTCATGATTAGCAGTATCAATCTATATGTTAATGATTACCCTAGAATTCGTATGCACTATTATTTTTAGAATTCCATGACCTGAGCTTATTAGTTATTAGTTATCATTGCATGCACTAGTTAGTGTTTTAGTGTCTTTCAGTTGGGAGTAGGATTTTTCACCGAGTGAACCTAGGGATGGGGGAATTTATTCCAGTTTAGGGTTTGACCCTTAGTAGCAATCCCTGAGGTACAGAACTACATAGCCAACGTTGGTTTGAGATATCTTCCTGCCAATTTAAGGTTGACACATCTCTCAAGAGAGCACCTTCTAGTATAGGGTGATTCCTTAGTCCTTTGAAACATTAGTTAGTGATCACTATAGTTCAGGTTCTATTCCGATAGTAAGGATAGAACAACATACCTCAATATGGGTCAGACGTTGGACTCCATGATAGATCACATAGTTTATGTCATTTACATGATAACTCCCATATTCTTAGTATAGTATTCAATGTAGTTCCAATTTAGATTTTCTTGACCAAAGCATACAAATATTCAGTTATTCAGTTATGAGATTTCAGTCTTCCAATTTACAGATTATTTCAGAAATATGCTTATGCTTGGTCATGCATTCTTAGATATTATGGTTTTCATGTATTTATGCTCAGTTATATTATGTTGTTCAGTTTTTCCTTATTTCATATGCACAGTACCCCACAGTTTTAGTCTAGTTATTTAGACTAAGTATAGTGCAGTATTACATGATCCATATTCAGTCATCAGCTATTTAGTGTTCGGATATCAGTAGTTCGTATTCATATATTAGCTACTCAGTTATATAGGCATTAGTTATACCTTTACTTAGATTTCAATAATTTTATCACCCAGGCATCAATTATTTAGTTAATAAGATCTACTCCGTACATGTATGTTTGGTTTTGTATGTTCACGTATCCATGTTTTACCATATCCCATCTTCATTAATACTTATTATACAATAGTAAAGTTCTAAAAAAATATGTGTAGTGATTCACTAGATTATTAGATTATGTTTGTTACTCATGATTTAAGCTATTTCAGATTTTAGTTGATTTCAGCTTCTTGGTGAGTCTACTTGCACTTAGCATACATGTTTTAAAATTTCATATATAATCAATTATACTTATTTCATTCACCCCCACTTACTCAGTACATTTCAGAAGTACCAATCCATATATATGTCTATGTCGCTACATTATTTCAAAATATAGGTACCAGTTATAGCCCATACATCATGATCAGACAGTTGAAGTTTCCAACTAGCAGGTGATGAGTTCTCCTATTTTTTTTACTCCAGTCAGATATTGTCATGTACTTTAATTTTATTATTCATATGTATTAATTAGTGGTAGTTGGATGCATGTCCAACTATCTATAGTCAATATAGTAGATGTTTCATATATGTCAGTTAGAGTCCATCATGTAATTTCAGTCCTCTTTTCAATTTTATCAAATTGTAAATTGTATCAATATTATAATTCTTCCTAAATTTTTTCATGATTATATTTATGCACAGCAAAACCAATTATTTAATATATTATAAATCAGTTGCTCAATAGTATTCTAATTCATAAGTTAGTTTGGGATCACTTGTGGTTCCAGGCACTGTGTTATGACTAGAGGGTTGTCACGAGTCATGAAAAACTTTCTATCAGAGCCTAGAGTTCAAGTGTCCAAGGGTGTCTATTAAGCCATGTCTCATAGAGTCTTGCTGAATGGTATAGAGACATTTGTACTTTTCTTCAAGAGGCTATAGGGAGTTTAAGAAATATTTCCTTTCTTTTATGTCTCAGATAGTGCAGTAGAAGTTTTATCTAGGGAACTTATGGAGATTCTTACATTAATCCATTCGTGCCATCTCTACCTAATTCTTAAGTCAACAAAAATAGGCAACATCAATTTTTATAGATAGAGTTTTCAAATAGTCCCCATTGATGGTTATGGGATTACACACAGGCTCAAAAGTATCTCATTAGTGCTCTTATGTTCTAAACTTTGAAAATGTTCACTTTTGTTTATGAAAAATCATACATTGAGCCAAAGTTAGATGTTTTTTTAAATTCCCTATCAAAATTCTATGATAGCATGTGACCTAGAGTTAGAAGCATGAACCTAAAAGTTTAACAATAGTAAAGTGGCAATAGTGTTTATCTGGATTTAGAAAATTAGGAATTCATAGAGCTATTAGTATAAAGGGTGAATCAGTATGCTTGAAATAGTGTATGTAAGAATTTAATTTTATTGATTCAAAATTATATGTTGCTGATGTTGGGTATGTTGGTGTAATGGTAATTCTCTTGGTTTAGATGTGATGTTAGTAGGCTATGAAGAAAGTTAGTATGGTTTATTAAATATTTAGGGATATCTATGTTAGGTGTTAGAATTTAAGTTTAAATATTTAAAGATTGAGCTAGTAGAAAGAAGACTTGAAGCTCTAGATGGTGTGAACTCAGAGTAAAGTGATTGTAGTTTATTTTAAAGATTGTAAAATGGTCCACAGACTTAGAATAACGGATTTAAGCTAAGGAAGAAATCACAGAACAAGTAACCAAATCAGGCTTTCAGGTTCTAGTAGTGATGCTAGTGTGTTGTTGGACAACACTAAGGAGAAAGATTCCTTGCCCATTCTTATTTTAATATTTGTACTTCAGTTATCATGATATCTACTTATGCCATACATGTCAGCTCCATGATCATAGCTCATATTCATTTACTTTTCTTAGAATCATGTATACTTCCAGTTTCTAGTATGAGGAGTTCCAGTTCACTCAGCAATAGAAATCATATTTCATGAAATTTATGAACTCCAAACATAGGTCATGCAGCTCAAGACTCATTTACTCATGTTTTACAGTATGTTAAGTTCTAGGTACTTATAATACACTTCTAATAATGCGAGAAATTCAGAGCATGTCATATATATCCTCAGATTAGATCTCTTTGATGAATCCTTATTGTTGATACTTTATTCCCCAGGCCTCAGTTTTGTGTCAAAGTTAATCTTTCATGCTTCAGATCCTCATGTTATAACCTTTTTGTGACCTCTTCTTAGGTCAAGATAGTGATGATGAACAATTATTTAGATGGGAGAGAGTAAATGTTTTTTGTTAGTGAAAGATTATTGTATGCTTTTTTTTAGCTAAGGTTGTAAATGTGAAGTAAGATTGAGGCTAAGTTTTTGATATATGTAATGGCTATTTACAATTTTGTGTGTGATTTTATTAAGAATAGTGCATAAAAGTTATTAATAATAGAGTTTTGGAGGATATGAGAAAGATGATTTTATGTGTGTCTGCTCAGAAGTGCATATGTGATTATGATAATAGGATTGAATGTCATGTTTATCTATACGTGGATTAATGCATTGTGTGTCAGTGGATTTTTAGTAAAGGTTGAATGTAGTTGTTGAAGTGGTAATAGGAATTATTCATGAGATGAGAAGTTGTGAAAATGCAGGGTGATTTGAACTCATGATTCGTACTAGTGTTATGGTATGATGTATAGTATTTTCTAGATTTGAGTAGGGTTGAACATAGTGAGAGAATTCAATTCAGCTTAGACTTCAATAAATAGAGTTATCAGTGCCCATGTGGATATGTTAAGTATCCTCATGTGAAGTGTAGTTTTGAAGTGGAATGTATAGCTATGTATAAACTTTCAGTATAATTCAGTCTGTATAACAAACAATTCAGTTTAGCAATTAGACAGACAAGTTCCTATGGTTTTCTATCTTCCGATATAGTATTACTATATAAAGTTTCATAAATATGGACATTCCAAGAGATAGTTTGTTCGTATCTATGTAAATTATGAATTTAGTTGAATTCATACATCATGTTTTAGATTTAGATATTCGGTCATGACTCAATTCATAAGTGTCCCGTGCATCATCTCAGTCTTTCCTTAGTATTTCAGCGAAGTCATATCGGTCAGGGGACAAAGTATCCCAAGGGGAGATGTGGTAATACCCTGAGTTTTCATATCCTAAACATCTTATCTTTTCTTCACAAAATCAGATCCAGCTAGAGGTAATAGTTTCTCATAAATTGACTCTCTTGTTTCTAGCTTTACCTTAAAACCATTCTTACATCATTTCATGTATTCAAGGAATTAGTTTAGTTCGTGATATTCAATTTTTGTATCATGTTTTAGAATTAGTTATGCAATCATGTTCCAGGTCATGCATGTTCATTACATAGTCTCAGTTACCTTAGTAGAGTACTCTCTGTCTAAACAGTCTCATTTGAGGATGAATGTTTATAAAGGGGAGATATTGTAATAACCCGTACTCTTCTTATCTCGATTCATCTTTTAGTTGAATGATTAAGGAGCTTAAGCCTTGAAAATTTCACTAAGTGTTCGGGACTTAGTAATTTTTAAGGCCTCTTAACTTTGAGAATTTTTAAATTGGTCTTCTCGACCCCAAGATATTGGGCTTTTGAGGTAATTTATGTTCAAGGATGTAAAAAGTATGTCTTGGGGGAGTTCTAGATTTTTTGGTTGAGGATTTGGTCATGTTTGGATAATGATTCTAGAAGCTCATCGCGATAGTGCGGTATCTCGATGCTAATAGCGATGGCACTCTTATCACATCGTCGTGAGGGCGTTGTATCCCGTTCTTGATTTATAATTTGAATTCATGTTTCATAATCTTTACCCTAATGTATTAAGTTATTATGGGGTGAATTGTTTGTATAGAAATCACTTAGCACAAAGTTGAGCTAAGAGCCTTTGATTCGTCCAAAGTTTTGTATTCGATTCTACTAGGTGTAACTTTGAACGTGTATAAAGTTTGATATACATGAAATTTTTTCAGCTCAAGACCCATAAAATTGTGGGTAATTGAATAAGATTTCCAACAATACCAATTTCATCTTAATCCGATACCCAAGGGAAAAGTTATGATCATTTTTGTCAAAACTAGTAAGCCACCACGATAAGAACGCATCGTGATGAGCCTTTAATCCTCATTCTAGTTAAGAATTTCTATTTAAAAGATTGAGGGGAAATTGGGTGTTTTCCCACCTTAACCCAATCGTTCATAACACAATTTGGGCACCTGTTAGGGCATTATTTGCACATATTCTTGAATTTTCTTCTCAAGAAAACTATACTCATCACCCAAGATCATCAATTCAATTAATTTCTCTCTAAGGAAACCAAGTAGTCAAGTTCCCCAAGTTCAAGAACCTTCTTGAAAGCATCAAGATTGGTGTTTCTCTCTCAATTTAAGAGCTTAAGGTATGTGGGAGTTCATCTAGGGGTTCCCTTTCACCCATGTATCTCAAAAACCCTTTTCTTTTAGTTAAATAATGAACTTTTATCATTATGATATTTTATATGTTCAAGAAGATTGAATTTCATGCTTCCATGGTGATTTAAATTAAATTCAGACGATTTATGATCCCATACAAGACTTGAATTCCTCATGCTATGGATTTTGTTTCCCATGTCATATTCAAATAAATTTAATGTTATTTAATTAAATGCTCATGTTTAGAATATCCCCATGTACAAGTCCATTCCTTCTACATGTTTGATGAACTGCCGATGTCTTGGGTTGAACCATGAATTCCATACTATAGTTTTAAGAGCTAATATCGTCCTTTATAGTTATTCAGTGCTGGTGGGTTATGACCACCTGATACCTATGTGATTTAGATAAATTCATCTTTTCAAGTATTTAGACAATTCATCCATGAATCTTATCAGTATACTGAGATATTCATATTCATGATGAGCATTATCAGTCTATATGTTAATCATTACCCAGAATCTGTATGCACTATTATTTTCAAAATACCATGACTTGAGCTTATTAGTTATTAGTTATCTGTGCATGCACCAATTAGTGTTTCAGTGGCTTTCAGTTGGGAGTAGAATTTAGCAACGAGTGAATCAAGGGATTAGGGCATTCCTGCTAGTTTAAGGTTTGACCCTTAGTTGAAATCCTGAGTTACAGAACTATATAGCCAGAGCTGGTTTGATATGTCTTCCATCCAGTTTAGGGTTGAGTCATATCTCATGAGAGAACCTACTAGTATAGGGTGACTTCTTAGTCCTTTGAGACAACAGTTAGTGATCACTACAGTCCAGCGTCTATGCCGATGGCAAGGAAGAACATCCTTTCTCAATGAGGGTCAGACGTTGGACTCCACGATAGCTCACATAGTTTATATCGCCTACATGATAACTACTACAGTCTCAACATAGCATTTATTGTAGTTCCAGCTTAGGTTTTCTTTACCAAAGCATACAAATTTTCTATTATTAAGTTATCAGGTTTCAGTTTTTCAGTTTACAGGTTATTTAAGAAATATGCTTATGCTTGGTCTTGCATTCTTAGATATTATAGTTTTCATACATTCATGCTCATTTATCTTATGTTTTTCAATTAGTCCTTATTTCATATGCACAATACTGTAACACCCCAATTTTCTAAACCGGAATGCTACACGGTGCTTATGACCCCGAAGGACCACAAGCTAACCCATACTGATATTTGTACTTGTAAACTGCATAATATACTTGTAAAATGCAGAAAACATGAATAACAGGCCATAAGGTTTAACTGAATAAAATATCTGACAAATCATAACATCCATATGGGATGACAAATACTCAAAACAACTAAAGTCTTTAACAAATGTAAACTAAATCTGAAAGCCTCTAAATACTGTCTGAGTAAGGAGTTGAAGGAATATGTCTCCAACTAACTCTATAAATTGAAAGATAACTGAGGAAAATAAATGAAGTCAAATCATATCATCCTTGAATGAAGAGGACTTACTACAACTTTGTATACTGAAATGCGACTACTACTGCTGATCAGGAACTCGTTGCTCTGAAACTATGGTGTAACATAAAAGGAAGCCTCATAGCATAAATGCGTCAGTACAATTGAAAGTACTGAGTATACGAGTAAGCTAGGCTATATTTGAAAGGGCTTACATGCATGATCAGTGCTAACTGAATAACTAATATGAATGTGAGAGTGTAAACATGCATACGTAGTAACTGAGATCATGAATACATGATATCTAGATCTGTACTCTAATACATGGATGACTGTGTCTAACAGTCCTGAATCTGATGGAACTGCCTGAGTTTCGTACTGTAATTGAATTGACTATATCTGATAGTCTTGGTATACTAAAATTTGAAGAACAATCGGAGTTCTTTTACTGAGACTGAAGCTGTGGGAGGTAGTTTTTTAACCGACATGCCCCAAATGCATAATAATAGCTTAGCTGGGGTCTAATCTGTGCCCTTATTGGAAGGATATCAATACCGCTCCACTGGTAAGGACAAGCTATGAGTGACCCTTATCTGGCAGGTTACTCTAATTAGAACGGTGGGACCCTGGTCTGACAGGTCAAATCACCTCATCAACCCTAATCTGATAGGTTAAGATGTCTCAACCTACACTGGCTACGTAGTTCTAGAGCACAAGGATGACTGCTAAGAATCACACCCTTATCTGGCAGGTGAGTTCCTATCCTTGGGTTCACTCAGCGCTAACTTCTACTCCCATTTGAAGAGTTTGAACATGATTAACTGACTGTACATAGACTGAGTAACTAACTTCTGTTAACTAACAGAATAGTACTATTATCTGAGAATTAACTAAGATTATGAGATTTCTGAGATTTTCTGAGTCACATGACTATCTGAGTTCTATAGATCATGGCTTGACTAAGAGTATCATGATAACATGACATGACTCTAGGCATACAACTATATTTTTTTGGTACAAGTACCCCCAGGACTCGATGGAAGGAATCTGACACACATGACTGACTTGATCATAAGAATAAAGTCCACAATTCACGATATCATAAGTAGGGGATTTCATTCTACACTTGGTTCTCAACATCTTATACATGGAAAGTGATGCGCACAACATGTATATACTTATGTTGCTTCAATATCATGCTCATTCCATATCACAACAATAACACACAATAATAACGTGGAGTTCATGTGGAGTCATAAAGAATAGAACATGGGCTTCTCATTTTAGAACTATTAAGTCATAAAAACATGGATTCTATCATTCTTGGCATTTTATCAAACTCTTTACATGCACAACTTTGGGCATAGGTAAACTTATCAATTTGACAATCTTAATCCATCCAAAATTCATGGGTTTCAACTAACCAACTCACATGTTTCATGAAAAATACATCAAGATACAACCTTGAATCCAAACAACAATCATCAACATGAATATAGTCATAACACAACAAGAAAATCACAATTTATAATTTAAAACATGATTCTTGAGCTCCATGGATTAAAGGGATCCATGGATGAACACTACGCATACCTTAGTGATTGAATCTTGGAAGAGATCTCATGTTTCTGAAGGTTATGGAAGAAGTCCTTAGGCTTGCTCTTGAGTTTTCTTGACTAGGGTTTAACCCCTTTGGGAGAGAATGTTCTTGAGGAGATGATCTTGAGAGGAAACCCTATTCTTATGGTTGAGAGTGTATGAGAGAGCTTTTTGAGATGTTTAACTAAAGAGAATGGAAGATAATACGCTCCTTGAGGTTATAAGACATGGAAAGTAAAGGAAAAGACCAAAATACCCTTCCAAAAACGTCCGTCAATTTTTGAAAAAAAATAGCTGATGACATTCATGGCAAGTCGTCAAGCTAGTGACAAGTCGTCACTAAATGTTATCACAAAAAGGTAAAATTTTGATTTCTGGTTAAGGTTGACGACATTGACGATAAGACATCATGGGTGTGATGACTTATAGTAAAATGTCGTCACTGGTGGTGCAAATCTACCCATGGCTGATGACATTGGTGATAAGTTGTCAAGCTTGTAACAGCTTATCGTGAATGTCGTCCCTCAATTTTCCATCCTCACATACTGGAGTAAAATGGGCATAACTCCTTTCTACGATATCATATTTAGGCAAAATTGGTGTCATTAGAAATACAATTCAATTATCTATCTTTTGGTGGGTCATGATATCATAAGTTCATAGCATAATGAGAGATATACTCATTTAGATTTAACTATACCAGTATTCTTCTCAAGAATTCGATCGGTAAGGAAATGTTTTGATTTGTCTATTAGATACGACACTTTTGAGGCGTTAATATGAATCAAACTTGATCATAGCACTACCAAAGAACTATAATTTATTTCTCATGAGTTTGAAGCATGATCCTAAAAATGTCTGAACTTTTGGGGTACTACAAGTAACCCATAGTTTCAGTATAATTATTCATACTAAGCACAGTACAATATTACTTGATAAGTGTTCAATCATCAGCTATTCGGCGTTTAGATATCAGTAGTCCATATTCATATATCATCTACTAAGTTATATTGGCATTAATTATGACTTTACTTATATTTCAATCATTCTGTCACCAAGTTATCAATTATTTAATTAATCAAATTAGCTCTGTACCTGTATTGTGGTTTTGTATGTTCATGTATCCATGCTTTATCGTATCACAACTTCATTTCTACTTATTCTACAAAAGTAAAGTTTTAAGAAACTAAGTGTAGTGATTAACTATCTTATTAGATTATGTTTGTTACTCATGATTTAAGCTACTTTGGATTTCAATTGATTTTAGCATCTCGGTGAGTCTACTTGCAGTTAACATGCTTTCTTTAAGATTCCGTATATAATTAATTTTTCTTATCATATTCACCCTTACTTACTCAGTACATTCAAGAAGTAGTAATCCATATATACGTCTATGTGGTTACATTATTTCATAATTTAGGTACCAGTTGTAGCCCACATATCATGATCAGAGAGTTGAAGTTTCTAGCCAGGAGGTGATGAGTTCTCCTATTTTAGGACTCCAGTCAGATGATGTCATTTACTTTATTTTTATTATTAATATGCAATTATTCATGGTAGTTAGAGGTAAGTCCCAACTATCTATAGTCAGTATTGTAGAGGCTTCATATATGTTAGTCAAAGACAGTCATGTAATTTTAGTTCTCTCTTCAGTTTTATAAGATTGTAAATTGAATCAGTATTATAATTCTTCCTAGATTTTTTCATGATTATATTTTCACACAATAGAAAGAGTTACGTAACATATTTTAAATTGGTTGGTAAATAGTATGCCAGTTCATGGGTTAGCTTAGGATCACTTCTGGTTCCAAGCACCCTATTATAACTAGGGGTAGTCTTAGGTCGTGACTATGGTATTTATGTTTCACCAGGGAATAGAGATGTTGATTCTACAATCAAACTAATGTTTTGTCAAAACTAGTCAAGAGACTAACCTTAAGAAGATTAAGATAGATATTTTAAGTTTAACCCATAAATTTGAATCGCATGCAACTATAATCAAATAGATTGTGTAATATTTTTGGAACTATTTTCCACATTGAGAGAACATCATTCGGGCACTCTTTTGAGCAACACAATGTAGAATCCTAAGATTGACGATCACTGTCTAGCCATCACCACTCACAGTGGTATGGGGACCATTAATCCTCCCATGCATGTAGTTAATGAAGATAGGGATGATAATTTTTTAAGTAGATAAGGTACTTAAAGCATAATTAGAGAAGATGGTGACTTGTGCTAAGTCATCACAAAAATTGATAGGTGTTGACAAATGTAAGGGAAAGGTATATAAGAAGGTATTAAAGACTATTCCATAATCTCACCTATATTTTCCCCGAAGATTAAAGTAAAAGAAAGAAGAACGGAAGTACAAAATATTTATTGTTGTGCTAAAAGAGTTGAGTTTCAATATCCCTATTCTTGAATCTCTTGAGTAGATGGCTAGGTATATGAATTTTATGAAGGATTTGGTGACCAAGAAGAGAGAAGTCAATTATAAGGATGTTGGTTGGTTACATCATTGTAGTGCGATTACATTACGATCGTTGGCACAAATAAAAAAGTGATCCCAAACCTTTCATA
The DNA here is from genome assembly GCF_002878395.1 of Capsicum annuum. Lineage (NCBI taxonomy): Eukaryota > Viridiplantae > Streptophyta > Magnoliopsida > Solanales > Solanaceae > Capsicum > Capsicum annuum. Next base: position 159,774,083 of record NC_061119.1, read on the forward strand.
ATTCCTTACAACATTGATACATTTAGATTTGCCAATTCTCTATATGAATTAGGTACCAACATTAACTTCATGCCGCTAGCAGTGTTCAAATAGTTGTGCTTGAGACCTCCCAAACCGATGATGATGCGATTATTGATGGCATATCATACAATGTATAAGGTTGTGGGTATATCATTTGATGTTTTACTGAAGGTGGAAGACTTCATCTTTTCGTCCAATTTTATGATCTTGGATTGTGAAGTTGACTTTGAGATGCCCATAATCTTGGGGAGACCATTTTTGGCCATGGGTAGAGAATTGATGGATATGAAAAAAGGTGAGCTCAAGTTTAGGCTGAATAATGAGGAGGTTACATTCAATGTGTGTAGGACCATGGTAATAAACTATCTTGATGACCCTAGAGTTCACTTTTTTTGCTACCTTGATAAATTCTAAGTAATGAAGGTACCCGCGTCATGTTATGATGTTAAAATCAAGCTCTTTTTGGGAGGCAACCCAAGGTATTATGTTATTTGTACATTTTTATTTGTTTTTCTTAGTGTAATTGATGTCAGATCTATGCACCTAAGGTGCCACAAGTGTTTTCCTAATTCTCTTAATTTGTAGCAGCCTAATACGTTAAGGACAATGCATGAATATTTGATAGGGGTGGGGCTACTAGTGGGTCTAGATGTCCTCTTGGGTTTTTTGTTGTTTTGTCTATTTTCGCTAAAGTTTGTTCTTAGTATAGACGACATGTTTAGGATGTATTGTGATTTGTTTCATACTGTTTTGTGTTGTTTTTGTTTAACTATTAGAAAATTAAGTACCTAAGGCAGTTAATGTATTTTTTTGATGTGTTGGAAAAAAGTAACCGTCCAAAAAAATGTTTTGAACTGTGTAATATGTATATATATGTGACCATTAATAATCTAGTTATGGAATTAGGATTAGGGACATTATAATAATAGCTAACATCTACATGAAATTGGTAGTAGTATGTAATGCAACCCTATGCCAGGAGTGTGTGAGATGCTTGATTTGTTCCCATTGTATTTTCAGTATAGAACATACCCAATTACTCTTTCCTTGGTCGTAGGATAGTTGATTAGGAAATGATCATAGATCATTCTTGAATTAGTTCACTTTTAGGCTAAATAACCTTTCAAAATGAGAATAAGTATCTCTTGATCTGTATTATGATCCTATTCAGACTGTTTTTGTGTTTCACCTATCACCTTCATATTTTAATTATAATGAACCTGTTTAAGCCCTGGTCCTTCTTAAATAGTATGCACCTTAACTTAGGAAAAACACTTAAGTTGAGGGTGGTTATCATAAGGGTGCATTATTAGAAATGGGTATGAAGAAGGGTGGAAATAGGAGAAAAGAAAGTAGTGCTAGGAGTGGTAGGAAAAAGGATTCCAGAAAGTGAAAAACAAAAAATGAAAAAAAAAGTATTAAAATACCGCAACCAACCTGAATAAGCAATAAAAGTTTCAAGGAAGAAATAACGGTGGGGTGAAACAACAGTAGATTGCTAAGTAGACCCAAAAACATAGTTTTAGTGCTAAGGAGGCTTAGTGTAATGACCTGAGACTACCCCTAATTGTTACACGGTGCTTACAGTCCTGAGAGACCACAAGTTAACCCATGAACTGGTACCTGCTGTGAGCACTGAATAATATAATCATGACTGTGGAAGAATAACTGAAGTACCATAAGGTTTTAATTATCTTAATTCAAATTGAAATATATATCTCGAAAAATGACTTTTTGAATCTGATAAAGTACTGATAAACTGAACAACTAACTGACTATAATGTCTAAAAAGCCTTTAAGACTGGCTGACTGAGAGTTGATGGTTCAAACCCCCAACTAACTCCACTGACTACTGAAATAAATACATAAAATAAGATAGCCTGTTTTCAGGTGATGAGGACTCACCACTGCTACTGTACTGCTGAAAATCTGAGGGACCAAGTGTGATCCGGGAACTGAGCGTCAACACCTATGATATGAGACATCATAGTGCATAAAAAAGTTATGCGATCAGTACTTTAAATGTACTGGTATGCTAAATGAGGTAGGTTAACATGTAAGGTTTAATGAATAGGAGTAAAGATCTATCTGAATATAAATATAAAGCATGGAATACTGAATAGGGAACATGAAATTTGTACATACTGAACATGCATGAAAGTCTATAAAATATTAAAAATTCCTGAAAATCTGTTGATGCTAAGGATGCATAGCCAAGCATATGACATGAACTGGATGATATCTGCAAACTGAAATACTGAAAATAACTAAAATTTATATGCTTTTCTCAAGTAATACTAAGATTGAGGAACTGAACTGGAACTGTGACTGCGAGTGTATCTGAGACTATAGGAGGTATCATCTAACCGACATTCCCCAATTTGAGCTAATTAGGCTCCAACCTATAAAACAAGTTATAAGGGTTTTAATACCGTGCCAAGGGTACTAACGCTAGCTGTGTGGATCCACTAAACTGATATTATGTCAAACAATTAAGGGTGTCAAGCCTGAACTAACGGATAACCCTTGCAAGATAGTCAAGCCTAATCTGATTGGTGACTACTCATATCCTATGTTGGCCATATAGTTCTAGAGTATAGTGACTGCTATTAATGACTCTACCAATCTGATAGAGAACCTTCCATCCCTACACTCGCTCAGTGCTAAATCCTACTCCCAACTGAATAACACTGAAATGCTAGACTATTTCGAGTTTAACTGACTGTTCTGATAATGGTCATAATTTAATCTAAATTTATTCTGAAGATACTGAGACAAGATTAAGTAAACAGCTACTATTTTGGGTATTCAATACCACCGAGACTCAAAACAATAGTAGTAGCATGACATTAAAACATTGAAGGACATAGCATGAAGACTCTTATTAAAACAATTGCTCTTGTAGATATTTTATCAAACACTTATAGTTCATGGTTTAAAATAATCATAGAATTACTAAAGAACCGACACAATTGACATGAAATTATCATGGAAAACACTAAGTCATGATTTAATTCAACAAATGATAACACTAAAACATAAGGAATTGAATAACAACAATAACTTCATTAAAACATAGTATTAAATCAAAGTTGATGGAGATTTATGGATGAAATCATAATTTAAAATCAAATAACTTAAAGGAATCATAAATTTATAATTAAAAAGGTTACTTGAGCTCCATGGATAAAAAGAATCCATTGATGAACATCTAACATACATGGGTTAATGAATTTGAAGAGATGAATGGAGAGTTCTTAAGAAATTACGTTGAATTTGAGAGCTAGGGTTCTTGTTTTTTAAAAGGGGATCTTCAATATTGAAGAAGATTTGAATAATGAATGACTATTTAGGTCAATTGAGACGAAATTTTGTGTTTTAGGTTAATTAGGGCCGTGGAAGAAGACCCAATTACCCTTTGACAAATTTTGAAAACAAAGCTGAAAAGTGAAAACCCCGATTTTTGGTATCGCGCCAAGCTACTGGAAAATGGACAACTGGGACCTGGACAAATGTCGTGATGTAGTGCCACTACGGTAAAGGTTTGGATGCTATTTGGCCTGCTCTACAACATGCCATAATTGCGGAGTCACACTGGAAATTGACAATTGTCATTTAGGCTGCCTACGCGATGCGCTGAGGGTTAAAATAATGGTATTTAATGATTGAAACATAAAATTGCCATAACTTCTTACCCGATTATCAGATTTGAGCAAATTTTATATTATTTGAAAGCTAATTGAATTTCCTATGCAATGGAAGGCTCTAAACTGAAAAATAATGATTGTTTTAGAAATTTTATCTATGAATAATCATATACTGGGACTTAGATTATGTTAGGGAAATACGGGGTGTTATAGTATCTCCCCCTTGGCATCATTCATCCCCGAATGAAATTGGTTAAGCTGCAGGAACTGATTGACTGAGTTTACATACTGAATATGCATGTCTAATGCATGAAATGCATAAATGAGCTGATTCATGAATGGCCAACTGACAGGAACATGATGTACGGCTGAAACTGAGCATGACTGAGAAATGAAAATCTTAAGAAGATTAGTAACTTATATTGAATCTGCATTCACAGAGAAGAGATAAGGGTAGTTGGTCCACATATATGCCTCTGCTTCTCAAGTGTCTCCCTCAACGGACTGACTCTGCAAAATTAACTTTGACTAGTGGAACTTCTTTGTTCCTTAGTATGTGAACTTGATGATCAAGAATTTCAACTGGGACTTCCTCATAGAAAAGAATGTTATGAATAGCTACACTTTTTACGGGAACAACTACAGCTGGATCACCAATACACTTTTTCAACAATGAGACATGGAACACTGGATGTACTAAGGTTAAATCTGAAGGCAACTTATGCTCGTAAGCTACCTTTTCAAAATGATTGAGAATTCTGAAGGGACCAACATATCGAGGATTGAGTTTCCCTTTCTTGTCGAATCTCTTATCTCCTTTTATGGGAGAGATTTTAAAGTACACAAAGTCACCAACCTCAAACTCAAGATCCTTTCACTTCGCATCTGCATACAATTTCTATCAGCTCTGGGTAGCCTTAAGTCTTTCTCTGACCAACTTAACCTTTTCTAAAGCATCAAACACCAAGTTAAGCCCTACTACTGCGGCATCACCTACTTCAACCAAACCAATTTGAGATATATATCTCCTACCATAGAAAGCCTTAAATAGAGCCATACAGATGCTGGAATGATAACTTTTATTGTATGTAAATTTAATCAAAGGCAAATGGTCTTCCCAACTACCCTTAAAATCAACAATGTATGCTCTCAACATATCCTCAAGAGTCTGAATGGTCCTTTCTGCTTGACCAATTATCTGAGGTTAGCAGGCTGTACTAAGGTGGAATTGGGTACCAAGACCATTTTAGAATGCTTTCCAGAAGTGATAGTTAAGTTGAGTACATCTATCAGAGATGATAGATAAGGGAACACCATGCAACCTAACCAACTCTCTGATATAGAAATTGGTATAGACCTTGGCTGAATAAGAGGTATGGACTAGCAAGAAATGAGCTGATTTGGTCATCCTATCTATGATAACCCAAATAGAGTCATGATGACAACGAGTACGAGGCAAACCTGTCAAGAAGTCTATGTTTATTTCCTCCCATTTCCACATAGGAATACTGAAGTCCTTCATGGACCAACTAGATTTCTAGTACTCAACCTTAACTTGTTGACACGTAGAGCACTTAGCTACAAACTCTACAATATCTCTCTTCATCTTACTCCACTAATAGATCTCCTACAAATTACGGTACATCTTAGTGGCCCCTGGATGAATAGAGTAATGCACCCTATGCGCTTCTACAAGAATTCATTGCCTTAAATCATTACACCAGGAACACACAATCTACCCTGACAACGTAAAACACCATCTCCCCCTTGGGAGAAAACCTCCACTTTATAATCTCTGACTGATTCTTTTAACTTAACTAGAATGGGATCTCTATCCTGCTTTTCATTCACCTTAGAAACTAAAGATGACTCTGAACTACTCTGTACCCATACACTACCTTCTGCTAAATCGAGTAAACGGACACCTAGTCAGGCAAACTAATGAACTTACTAAGCTAACTTCTTCTTACCATCCTCAACATAAGCTACACTACCCATAGACATTCTACTGAGAGGATCTATATTGGCCTTTCCTGGATGATATAGAACACTCATGTCATAATACTTCAATAGCTCTAACCTATTCTTTAACGCAAATTCATATCTTTTTGAGAGAAAACATACTGAAGGCTTTGTTGACCTGTGAAAATATCTACATGCACCTCATTCAAGTAATGCCTTTAAATCTTTAAGGAAAATACTACATCTGCTAGCTCAAGATCATTAGTCGGATAATTTTTCTCATAAGGCTTACGTTGTCTAGAGCTGTAGGCTATGACCTTACCTCTCTGCATGAGGACACAACCTAAACCTACTATGGATGTATCATAGTACACAAGAAAACCATCTGAACCTTCTGGTAAAGTCAAGACTACGGCTAAGGTGAGTCGAGTCTTCGACTCCTGAAAACTCTTCTCGCATGAATCTGGCAACTAAAACATATCTTTATTCCAAGTCAATCTGGAAATGGGGATACAATTGAAGAAAACCCCTCAACTAAACGATGGTAGTAGCAAGATAAACCCAAGAATCTCTAGATATTTGATGGAGAGATGGGTCTAGGCTAGTTTTCACTACTTTAGTTTTTTGGGGATCAACTCTAATGCCATCACCAAAAATAATATGAACAACGAATGCTACTGATCTTAGCCAGAATTCACACCTACTAAATTTAATGAACTACTAATGGGCTCTAAGAGTCAGAAGAACTATGCAGAGATAGTCTGCATGATCACTTTTGCTATGAGAATAGACAAGAATGTCATTAATGAAGACTATAATGAACATGTCCAAGTACTGCTTGACCACTCGATTCATCAAGTCCATGAAGGATGCTAGGGCATTTGTAAGACCAAAAGACATGACTAGAAATTCAAAGTGACCATATCAAGTTTTGAAAGCTATTTTTGGAATGTCACGTTCTCTTACTCTAAGCTGATGATAGCCTGATCTGAGATCTATCTTGGAAAATTAACTAGCACCCTGAAGTTGGTTGAATAAGTCATCAATTCTAGGAAGTGGATATTTATTCTTGACTGTGACCTTGTTCAACTGACGGTAGTCTATGCATATTCTGAGAGAACCATCTTTCTTACGCATGAATAGAATAGGTATGCCCCATGGAGAGATGCTAGGTTTGATGAATCCCTTATATAAGAGATCCTTCAACTGCTCTCTCAGTTTTTTGAGTTTAGTTGGAGCCATTCTGTATGGCAGAATAGATATAGACTGAGTATCTGGGAGAAGATTCTATATCTATTCCAAAGTTGATTTCCCTTTCGAGAGGAACTCCAAGAAGATCTTTAGGAAAAATATCTGAGAATTCATTTACTACTGGAACTGACTCAAGAGTAAGGATTTCTAAGATAGAGTCTTTGAATCGTACAAGATGGTAGACACACCCCTTGGATATCATCTTTCTGGATCTAAGGTAAGAAATCAACTGACCCCTAAGAGCTGTAGTACTACCCCTCCATTTAAGGACTGGTTCATTTGGAAACTAAAAATAAACTATTCTGTTTCCATAATCAACTTAGGCATAGCATGAGTGGAGCCAATACATGAAGAGAATGACATCAAAATCCATTATATCTAACTCCATGAGATTATTTAAAGTAACTTATTGAGCTATTTTGACTGGACACTTCCTGTATACATGTATGGATACAATGGAAATGCCTAATAGGGTATAGTAAAGATGAAATTGGGGAAGGTTTACCACCTTCTAACTTTTGATGATTAAAATTAAATCTAGTTATCCTAGATCTCTTGTTTTCTCTCTCCCTTTTCTTAATATTTTGCTCCTCAATTTGTTGGGCATGGACAATCAACCTAGACAAGTCCAGCTTACTAATAATTATTACGGTCCTACACTTCTTGACCATACTACCAGACATGCTAGACAAAAATTTACTCATCTTGGACATATTGTCCGCTACCACATGAGGATCATATCTAGCTAACTGAGTGAACTTAATAGAATACTCCCTCACACTCATACTGCCTTTCCTCAAATTAATAAATTCTAACATATTGGCCTTCCTCAATTCTAATGGAAAGAATCTGTCCTTTCCCATTCTATAGGCCCTGTGTCAACACCTCTATCAACTTTCCACTACTTAAACCAAGTACGGGATACATTTTGTAATTGATATACAGCCAACTCAGTGCTTTGACTAGACGTCACCCCTATAACATCTGTTACCTACTGAACTATATCTAAGAATTCCTGAGGATCCTCTTCAGACTTAGATCCCATGAAGAAGAAGGATTCATCCAAGTGAAATCTCAAATTCTTGTTACAGCAGTATTGGCCACTGGGTTAGCCAGAATAGTAGTTAGCCATTTATTCTGTTCTTCTGTGGAATTTGCTAGAGTAGTGAACGAAACCCTGAATTCTTTATGAGAGACATGCTCGTCTAGAGGATCTACCAGTATAGGCTATAGGATAAGATGAGTTCCTGTTTTTTTTTCGTTCTTCTTGAGAGGCATTTTCTATAAATAGAAGGAAGAAGTGGATTAGATTGAGAGTTTAACTTAAGCTCATGCTCAACCGCATGACATGAATACTTGAAAGAAGGGAAATTTTTCCTAAATTCCTTATAGCCTCTCGTCCATAAGTGTGGTGCGCTACACACACATGTGAAAGACTCTACTCGACATGACTTTCAGACTTTCTAGGACAATTTAAAAGCATAGGCTCTGATACAAAGTTTGTAATGACCCGAGACTTCCCCCTAGTCATTACACGGTGCTTAAAATCCTAAGAGACCATAAGCTAACCCATGAGCTGGTACCTACTATGAGCATTGAATAATATAATCATGAATGTGGAAGAATAACTTAAGTTCCATAAGGTTTTAAATATCTTAATTCAAACTAAAATATAAATCTAGGGAAATGACTGTTTGAAACTGATAAATTACTGATAAAATGAACAACAAAATGATAGTAATGTCTGAAAAGCCTCTAAGACTGACTAACCAAGAGTTGATGGGACAAGCCCCCAACAAACTCTACTGACTATTAAAATAAAGACATGAAATAAGATAGATAGTCCTCGGGTGATGAAGACTTACCATTTCTACTGTACTACTGAGAATTTAAGGGAATAAGTGTAAACCGAGAACTGAGCATCAACACCTATGATATGAGACATCATAGTGCAGAAAAAAGGTATACAATCAATACTTTTAATGTACTGGTATACTAAATGAGGTAGGTTAACATGCAAGGTTTCATGAATAGGAGTAACGATCTATTTGAATATACATGTAAAGCATGGAACACTAAATAGAGAACATGAAATCTATAGATACTGAACATGCATGAAAGTCTGTAAAATACTGAATATACACGAAAATATGTAGACACTGAGGATGTATGACCAAGCATATGACATGAACTGGATAAAATCTGTAAACTAAAATACTAAAAATAATTAAAATCCGTAAACTTTGGTCAGGAAATACTAAGATTGAGAAACTGAATTGGAACTATGATTGAGACTGTATCTGAGACTGTGGGAGGTATCATCTAACCGACATTCCCCAATTTCAGCTAATCTGGGTCAAACTTGTAACCCCAGTTAGAAGGGTATTACTACCGTGCCACGGGTACTAACGCTGGATGTGTGGATCTACTAAACTAATATCATGTACAAAGGACTAAGGGTGTTAATCCTAAACTAACGGGTGACCCCTGTAAGATAGTCAAGCCTAATCTGATGGGTGACTACTCATATCTTATGCTGGCTACGTAGTTCTAGAGTATAGGGATTGCTACTAACGACTCTGCCTATTTAATGGGGAAGCTGCCATTCCTACACTCGCTCAGTGCTAAATTCTACTCCCAACTAAATAACACTGAAATGCTAGACTATTTTTAGTTTAACTGACTGTTCTGATAATGCTCATCATATAATCTAAAGTTATTCTGAAGATACTGAGATAATATTCAGAAAACAACTATGATTTTGGGTATTCAATATCCCCAAGACTCAAAACAATTATAGTAACATGACATTAAAACATTGAAGGATATAGTGTGAAGACTTTTATTAAAATAATTGCCCTTGTAGGGATTTTATAAAACACTTATAGTTCATGGTTTAAAATAATCACAGAATTACTAAAGGACCAACATAATTGACACGAAATTATCATGGAAAATACTAATTCATGATTTAATTCAACAAATGATAACATTAAAACATGAGAAATCAAATAACAACAGTTACTTCATTAAAACATGGTATTAAATCAAAGTTCATGGAGATATATGTATGAAATCATGATTTAAAATCAAATAACTTAAAAGAATCATAACTTTATAATTAAAGAGGTTACTTGAGGTCCATAGATGAAAGAAATCCATGGATAAACATCTAACATACCTGGGTTAATGAATTTGAAGAGACGAATGGAGAGTTCTTAAGAAATTGCCTCGAATTTGAGAGCTAGGGTTCTTATTTTTGAAAAGGGGATCTTTAATTTTGAAGAAGAGATAAATAATGAATGGCTATTTAGGTCAATTAAGACTACATTTTGTATTTTAGGTCAATTAGGGCCATGCAAGAAGACCTAATTACCCTTGGATAAATTCTAAAAATAGAAGCAAAAAACCAAAAAAACCCGATTTTTGGCCCTGGCGGGATGCCTCACTATCGCGCCAAGCCACTGGAAAATGGACAACTGGGACCTCGACAAACGTTGCAATGCGGTGCCATTGTGGTAAAGCTTTGGATGCCTATTGGCCTTCTCCACAATGCACCATGATCATGGAGTCACAATAGAAATTGACAATTGTCCTTTGGGCTTCCTACGTGACGTGCTGAGGGTTAAAATAACGGTGTTTAACGACTGAAACTTAAAATTACCATAACTTCTTACCCGTTTATCAGATTTGGGAAAATTTTATATTGTTGTTACGCTAATTGAATTTCCTACAGAGTGGCAGGTTCTAAACCGAATAATATTGAGTGTTTCAAAATATTTTATATATGAATACTCATGCACTGGGACTTGGATTATTCTAGGGAAATATGGGGTGTTACACTTTGTCACTAAATTCCCAAATGTACCATACCAGACCGCAAGCCTAGTTACAAGCCATGTAAATTTCTATAGTGATCCTAAATTGATGGCCTAAAAACTAAGGTAAAGAAAATATGGACAAGCCTATGGTACTCTATGCACATTGTTGGAACCTTTTTTGAATGTGAGTGTCTTGTGATCGTCCCCGTATTAAGATGCATGATGTATCTAAGTGAGTGGGACTTCTTTTTTGTAAGGGTATATGGGTTGTGCTGATGGGTGATTATTTGTTCGGGTAGTGTAATTTATACATATGCATGATTGTTTGTTGTTAATGTAATGCCATAGCTTGATTCCTTAGTGTCACATTGTTGTGCTACATAAATATCCTCATGTTGGTTATGAAAAGGTTAAAGTAGAAAGGGGTGATGTTTTTTAGCTAAATTTGAGATTGACTGCCTTAAGTATCTTAGGTTTCTCTTAGTCAAGCTTCGTTGTATTGTTTTGTAGTATATGTTTTCTTGGGGATATGCAAACATTATAAGTTGAGGGTGTTGATGTTTCATGGTTTCATGGCCCTTTCAGTGCTTAAAATCGAGAAATATGCAAGTTCTTAGGCCTAGTTTTATGGATATTATGTGTTTTTGTTTCTATTTTTCTATAAATTAGTTTTTGGGAGCTAAACAAAAGAAAATAAGTTGAAAGTAAAAATTTAGGATACCTATGTTCGCACCTACTTTGCATAGGTACCACCTACCTGACGTAGGTAGGGTGGAGTAATTGTAAGAAAACTTAGGTTCAGATAAAATAAAGTTGCTGAAATTTAATTCTATGTATGATGGGTCACTTATCTAAGGTAAGTGCCACCTACGATGGTCACTTACATGATGTAGGTGACAACTGAACCAAAGTTTCTCGATTTGTTTTGGTTTTGATTTTTATGATTTTTATGTAATCTATAAATACTGTTTTGAGGTTTTCTTAGTTAGTTTATGTAATTTTATGTCTTTTTATAATCTCATACTATTAACATATATATTTTAATTTCATGATTGACTTTTGATCTTTGCATTCTTGTGTTCTTAGTTTTGGTTGATTAATTAATTTGAGACTTTGGTTTTCTTCATCTAATACTGTGAGATTATTCATATTATTTCTTTATTGAATACCATGAATTATTTTTCAACTATGAACTATTAATTTCCTTAGCTAGGTTTGTGGGAACCATTGCATATTAACAAATTAAGGGAAGTTTGAGATTCCTTCTAAATCATTGTTGTTGATTGTATTGTAATATTCTTTTCTTTGATTGATTTATTAATGGTTGCAAATGTTAGGAACCCACCCGTATTCATGACTAACTAGAGAGAGGTAGATATTCAACAAAAGATCACAGTAGTAATTCAAGGCTATCAACCTCACCTAATTAACTTTAGACAAAGAGGAGATAATTAATTAGGTATTTAAGAAAAGGGAAAGTAATGAGACACTCTACGACCGAGAGGAGATGAGTGAGATTCACAAAATAATTTTATGAGACTATTGGTAATACATAATTTGTCAGATTCTACATGCATAGTAGTGGGATAGTTAGATTGAGGAAGATAAACCTCCGGAGTTAGAAGCCAAGGGGAACACAAGCCTAGTTTTTATTTTAGACTGATCACAACCAAAAGAATTCAAGTTTTGTTACATTTTACTAATTACTGCAAATCCCCATATTTACTTTTCTGCACTTCCAGTTACTTTACCAAGTTTGATAGAGATATTCAACCTATTACCTATGGGATCCACCTTAACCTAGTTAGGTTACTATAATTTGACAGCGACTGGATTATATCTTCTTGAAGGGCATTATTTGGAAAACATCAGTAGGCAACTTTCAGTAGCAGAAATGGCTATTTATTTGCTATATCGATTAGGCCAAATACTGAGGCTTGAGATTCTATGATCATAGGTATAATTTAAGTTTGCCATCAGCCAACTTCTTCATTATTTTATCTAGGATCCATCTTGTAATATATTGCTTCTTATTAAGCACTACAGTTGGGTTTGTCTTCATAGTCTTTATTTGTGCCATTGCATATAGCTACCCTCGTGGGTGATGTTTTAGTAGTGGATCGAGTTTATAGATTATTTTTGGTGACAGTTAAAGAGTATGATACTCGGGTTGATTTTGTGTTATAGATATTTTGGATTTTGATATGATTCTAGTCATGGATTAGTTTTCCTCTATTATGCAATCTTTGATTTCTTTGCCAAGATCATTACTGTAACCATGCCTGGCATACCCTCGATTGTGTGGTAGGGTTCTTTTAGTCATGCGCCGATGGGGATTATTTCTTAAATTCAACCTAAGATACTGATATTAATGGGTTATGTGTCATTTCTTTTTAATTTTTGGGACGTTAGAAATGTGAGTCCTTTTCATGAATTTGTTTCTGTTGTTTGTGATTTCCTTGATGTTTATCAACCTACCTGTCCTTCCTCCTGAGTGAGACTTAGATTTTTCTATTGACCTTGAGTCGAGCACTCCACCAATTTCTATGGCTCTTTCCAAGCTAAAGGAGCTAAGCATCTAGCTTTAGGATCTGTAGGGTAAGGGTCTATCAAATTGAGTGTATCGCTTAGGATACTCCGATTTTGTTAGTGAAGAAAAAAATATTATTCTATATGTATGTGTATCAATTATAGGTAGTCGAATAAGGTAAAAGTAAAGAATAAGTATTCTATATCTCGTATCAATGATTTATTTGACCAACTTTATAGTGTGATTATATTTTCTATGATTGATTTGATGTCTAGTTCCCATCAGTTGAGAATCAAGATTGAGGACATACCTAAAACAACCTTTAGAACACAATACATCCATTATGAGTTCCTAGTGATGTCTTTTTGATTTATTAATTCCCAACAACATTTATGGATTTGATGAACCATATTTTTAGGCCTTATTTGGACTCCTTTGTGATATTTTTCATTCATGGTATTTTTGTATATCCGAGTAGTAGGGAGGAGTACGAGCAATATTTTAATACTATGCTCCATACCTTGAGATGGCGTATGTTTTATGCTAAGTTCTCAAAGTGTGATTTCTGGCTTGAGTTTTTAGCTTTCTTGGGGAATGTGGTGTCCAAGGATGATTTTATGGTGTATTTAACAAAGATTAAGGCTATTCATGGTTAGGCTAGCCCTACTTCTCCTATTGGGTTTGTAATTTCATTTGGTTAGTACGATAATACAGGTGATTTATTCAGAGTTTTCCTACTATTGTTGCCCAGATGACTAGATTAAGAAGGAAGGAGGTTCTATTTCAATTGTCTCGAGTTATAAGTCAAGATTTTTGAAGCTTAAGGACTTACTCACTTCAGCTCGTATTCTGACTCTTCTAGTTGAGCTGGGGGGTCACCATCTACTATGATATTTTTGTTATTGGGTTGGGGTGTATACTGATGCAGCAAGATTGTGTTATTACATATGCTTCAAGGAAGCTAAAGGATCATGAGCTCAACTACCCAACTAAATATTTTGTGTTATCTATGGTACTTTTGTGCTTATAATTAAAAGGCATTACTTGTAAGTTGTTAATTGCGAGATCTTCATTGACTATCATAATCTTTAGCATATTATGGATCAAAAAGAGCTTATTTTAAGGTAGGATATATAGATTGAGCTACTGAAGGACTATGATATCTCTATTCTATACCGTCTTTGCAAGGTGAATGTATTTGTTGATGCCTTGAGTCGGAGGGTAGTGAGTATGGATAGCTTGTCCTTCCTTTTAGTTTTTGAGTGGCCATTAGATTTGGATATCTAGTCCTTAGTAAACTTGATGGTTCAACTTGATTTTTTTGATCATAAAAGAATTCTTGCTAATGTTGGGGCTAGATTTGCCTTATTGAAGTAGATTTAGGGTCAACAATTTAAGGATGGTAGGCTGTGTAGCATTTGAGATAAGGTGCTGAGAGGTGAGTCTAGGAGGGCTAACTTAGATTCAGAGTGTATTATTATATTTTTTTTGTTTTATCTTTGTTTCAAGGGTTGGAAATTTGATACAATTAATTCTTCAAAAGGCTCATAGCTCTAGCTATTCTATTCATCTTAGGATAGTTAATATGTATAGGCATTTGAGGAAACTTTATTAGTAGAGTAGTATACGAACAGATATTGAAGAGTTTGGGGCTGGGTGCCTTTATTGTTAACATGTGAAGGTCGACAACTTGAGACCTTGTGGATTGATTTAGAGGCTACCCATTTAATATATAATTGGGAGTGTGTCACTATAGATTTTGTATGTGGTTTTCCTTGCACTACTCATGGTGTTGATAGCATTGGAGTCATCATGGATTGATTGACCAAGTTTGCCAATTTCATCCCTATTTATACTTCTTTCAATGTCGAGAGGTTGGTCGAGATTTATATTTATGAGGTAGTTTGCCTTCATAAGGTGCTTGTGTCCATTATTTTAAAGGAAGGTTCTCAGTTCACTTGTATATTTTTGACAATATTATAGGAGGAGTTTGGAAACCAGGTTAACCTTAGTACTGCGTTTAATCCAAAGACTGATGGGCAAATGGAGAAGACGGTTTAGGTTTGGAGAATATTTTTTGTGCTTGTGTATTAGATTTTGAAGGTTAATGGAATGAATTTTTAGCTTTAGTGGAGTTCGCATATAATAACAACTTTTATTCAAGTAACTAGATGGTCTCATTCAAGGAATTATATGATTGGCATTGTTGATTCCTAGTTGGTTTGTTTGATACCACTGAGTTTAGTCCCCGTGGTATAGATTTTCTTTTTGATTCATTGGACTGGGTTTGGTTGATTCAAGATTGGGTATAGAACTTAGAGAAAGAAGGAAAGTTAAGTTTTGGTTATTGTTGAGATTTAGAATAGGTGACTGAATCTTCCACAGAGTACCACCCTTGAAGGGCATAATGAGGTTTGGAGGAGGGGTAAGCTCAACCTCAGGTATATTAGACCATTTGAGATCCTTCTGATAGTCGTTGAGGTAGTATATGCGTTAGACCTGCCTCCACCCTTTTATTCCATCCATTTAGTTAGTTATGCATTAATATTACAAGACAATATTCCTGATGAGTTTTCTGTTCTTTGGTGAGAATCGATTTGGTTGGATGAGAGGTTGGACTGTATAGACCAACCTATGTCTATTTTGGCCTGAGATATTACAAGTTTATTCTACAGAGACATTCCTATAGTAAAGGTTTAGTGGAGTCACTATCTAGTTGTGAAGGCTTCTTAAGAAACCAAGCGTGACATACAAACCAAGTATGCTAACTTATTTAAGCATTTAGTACTTCTTGATCCAATACTTTCATGGACATCAGTCCTTTTAGTAGTGTATATTGTATCGACCCTCCAGTTCATTTTCTATATTTTCATTCTTGATTGGTGTTTAGAGCTCTTCTAAAGCTTCCCTAGGTCATTTATGACTTGTTGGGACTGATAGTTTGGTTGTTAAGTAATTTGTTTGGTTTATAGAGCATTTTACTTATTTTGGAGCTTTTAAAGTAAAAAAATAGGTCTCATGCCATAACATTAGGTAAACAGCCTTGGAGGCCATTTTTGACTGTATCAATAGATTTAGAACATAAATCTTAGTCTAGACATATCCTTGGTTTGGGTCCCAAGGCTTTTGGACCCAATTTTGGCTATAGGGTGATATTTTGCGAAAATGACTCTTTAGGGTATGGGACCTAATTTTTAACAAAATGACCCTAACTAGAAATATTGATGGCTTGTTAAGTCCTGAATGTTAAATTTTTAAGGTAGCATAGTTTGTTTATTAGTAAGAGATTCCAAACCAATCTCGACCACCCGACTAGAGTACGTTGGGATAAGTTAAACTTGGCTGGTGTCAAGTACCTGATGTAGTTGCTTAGGCGACAAGGGGACCATTTTAGTGGTAGCCACTTAATGACCTGGATTGCTTTAGCGGAGCTTGACCAGCCTTGGCCTGACTACTTTAGTGGCCTCCCAGGAACTTAAGAGGTAGTGTCTTTAACGAACCTTATGTTCTTTAGCATAGCCTATCCAGCTCGGATAAGGTTGTTTTAGAAACCTAAGGATCTGTAACAAAGACCACATTAATGGTCATTTAGCTGCTAAATCAACAATCACTGGTTTGTTATATATAAACTCTTCTCCCTATATTTCCAACATACATTATAAGTAAAATTACTCCCTTCTTGACTTATTTGTGCTTGGTAATTGAGGGAATTGTGTGGCTGAAGCTGATTTTAGCTAGGGATAGAATTTACGAGTATTTTAGCATTGTTAATTCATAAGTTATCGCCTCAATTCTTTAATAATTTATTAGATTAGTTTGCCATTTCTCTGAATTCTTTGGGAACTAATTTGCTACTATTTTAGGCTGGACTTTGGCAAAATTTATGTGGTTTTTGATCTTTGGCCTTTGTGGGATGCTAAATTGGTTTCAATTTTATGATTTTACAAGGGGACCTATGTTGGATTTTTTTTTTAATTTGCATTTTTATGTAATTGGTATCAATTAACTCATCTTGATGCATAAATCATTTTTTGGATATCGTGTCAACTCTTAAAGGCCTCTTGGAAGGGGAAATCTCTAGTTTGGAGTATTCAATGAGGGTTTAGTGTCATCTAGGTAGAATAGGTTTACCCAAATTTTAGATTGAGCTTACTTATGGTATTTTTATACTATAATGGTAGTTTTGTGTAGGTAGTATTTGCTCGGGCATTCTTTTAATAAATTAATGCGTTATTTAGCCTGTTAGGGCCCTATTTTGGTATATTTTGGGCTCGTTCTTCTCTAGTATAGTGTTGTATGATCCTTTTGGGTGCTTTTAGTACATAAAGATGCTAATCAAATGCCTTGACCTAGACCCGACTTGGTTTCGACCTATGTTATGTTATCTGAACACCATAATGGGACCTAGTATCCATTTATCTAGTATATTTAGCATTAATTTCCTTAGGGCTTAGATTTTATGTTACTATTTTAGGCTATTACCTTTGTTTGGGTTTAACTTAGACTTTATTTTTGGCCTATTTTAGCATTTTTTTTGTGGGTAGAGTAGAAACTTATCTTGGACCACATCTCCTTGACCTAGTTTTTGAGACCCACCCTTTCTTAGTAGGATCATCCACCCGCGATTCATATTTATGACATATTGATTTTATATAAGCTTATAGTCCTTGAGTTTCTTTCTATTAACTAGGCATGCTTATATTTGTGTAAATGCATTTCATTTTGAATTCGAGTCTTGCATATGCTTCTTTATTGTTATTATTATTATGATTTTTGGCATGATAAAGACATTAGTTACAAATTTCGTTTCGTTACTATTTGTGAGCTCCGATGGGAGTTTGGTATCAGTTTACGATTGAAATTGGCTAGTTATGGGATCACTTGTTTCTAGACAATGTCTGAGTATTACGAGTTTTGGTTCGAGTCTGATATCTATTTTATAATACTATTAGGATGTTTTGGTGTTGATTACGGTTGTTACTGGAGTTTGGTAGTGGTACTAGGTTCTATTATACATGCTTTATGTGGCCTTGTGTTATTATCAACTCTTTTTGATTTTATTTTAGTGTAGGCCTCTTGTTATTATCTATTGGTTCTTGTTCAATACCGATACTTACCTGGATTTTTTCTCGTTGATTCAGGATCAGAGGGTCACTTGGGATCAATTTGGTTACTGTACATTTATATTTTTCTATATAAATTTCCTATTGTCTGGATCCGCCAGCTTATGGGGCTTGGTAGGTTTAATTGTTTTATTGTGTATGCCTTTTGTGTTTAGAGGACCCCAGTTAGGTTGTAGTTAGTGCATTTCTCTTAGTTTCTGAGCTATTTACTTCCTCTTTATACTTGTTTAGTTCAGTAGATATTTACATTTCATCCCCTATTATTATCGACCCAGCTTACACACTCGCATTATATTTATACTTTTATTATATTTGCGGATCAGTTAACCGATAAAGTCTTAGTAGGCATAATAGTTCGACTGAGATAAATTACAGTAAAACACATAAATAAAGTTGGAACAATATAGTAAAAACTCAAAATTAAAGGGGTAAAATGAGAAATAGTAGATCATGCCTAAAAAATGCGATAAGTATGTAAAATGAGTAGCTCAAAAGTAGAAATAAAGTCTAACCACAACCTAACTGGACCTCATAAGACCAGAAGGCATAAATAAGAAGGAGATAACCAAATCAAACCCCATAAGAACGATGGATATTAAAAGTACCACTAATATAAAGATGGAATAACAATGATTACATGTGTAATATGAGCGAACGTGTGATAAGCTTACCTGAAACAACTTTCACATCATAATCACAAGTCCTACTAGCCCTTTCTGGATTCCAATCCCAAACCAATATCCATATACATCATAAATGTCATACTTAAATTAGAACAGTAAGTAATAATAAACCTGTTAAATGCTCGACTCAAATCACAACTAATAAATAAGCTAAAAAGTAATAATTATCTAATAGTATAAATCTAATTAATTCCACTATTCATATTCTTTAAGGCCAGACAGTCAGGTCTATAAAGGCAATATGAGTCCTAGTTACTAAGCCAAATAGTATGAGTTATGACCAAAGACTACCCCACTAGTAGTAACGAAGCCAAATAGGGCTCCTGGAAATGAATAAGTTATCTTAAATACAAGAATTATCCTAAGGTTGGGAACAAAGGTCATTTGGGTCAACAAGGAGCTATTTTAGTCATCTTATAAAAAAGAGGCCCGATGGGTCCTACTACAGTCCCAAAACCCCAACCTAAGTAAAGCATCGTGCCAAACCTAGCCTAAAGATTTTTAATCTGGTCCCAAGGCACTAAGTATAATAATACTATCCTAAGGGATAATCTTAAAGTAAAATAAGGGAAGACAACAGAATTCTATCAAAAAAGGTCCCTAACAAGCTAATTTTATTAGTAAAAACTAATACCATAAAGAATCACATTCTAGAAGAAAGATAAGCCTAGCCTACCTAGATGTCATTGAAAGATCATATAATTTTCTACTATATAGATTTTCCCTTTTGAGATGACTCCGAAAACTACCACACTATCAAAAAAAGGTTCTACCCATCAAGATAAGACTATCGATACCCATATTGCATATATACACTCCAGGTTAAAAAGTGAACTAAAATCTCAAATAGGGCTTGCTTGTGGAGTCATAAAATTAAAACCATCACAACGTCCTTCGCGGCTCAAGGATCAGTTGTCCTAAATTTAGGTGAAATTTGAGTCCAATTTAGTCCAAATATAATCCTAATTGAATTTAGAGGAATAAGAAATTAAACAACTAAATTTATCAAAAAATGAATCAATTACCAATGCGATAAACGATGCTAAACACTCACTATGACTTCCCCGAGTTAATACCAGCTTCAATTTATGATTTCCTCCAAGTTTTTTTATCTTAGTATCTCATTAATAGAGGTTTTTGTCTTCGAATTTGAATATAAAATTTAAGGAAATAAAATATTTAAACTATCAATGGTTGACATTTTAGCTGCGAGGAGTGTGCTAAAATGATCCATCAATAGTTGCCCAACCATTGCTAGAGTTGTCCTAATCCATAAAAGTGGCTACCGCTAAAGAGGCTAACACTAAAACGGTCTTAGGGCTGCTAAACAGGCCACACCGGCAAATATGACACCAGTATAATTTTCTATGTGGGTGTCACGCCTTAAATCCTATTCGGGAGGACTGGCACCCGTAACCGAGGAGGACCGGGAGAACCATCTTATAACCTTATACTTCCCATGCATACTTCTATGACAATCCAAAATTCGGACAGCATCATGTCACATATAAAATGAAATAATCACCTGTATAAGCTCGAGCACACATATATATGTATATACAATACTTGGCCGTTGGAGCCATCACGTCTATTAACAAAACACCACCTTGACTGTACGTTAGGTCTACAAAGCCTCTAGATAATACATAGAGTTTAACTAAGGTCGGGACACACCCCGCCATATAACTAACTTCTATACAATACCAAAAGTGATTGGATATGACACGGAAAGCCCCGAAGAAACTGGATCTCACAAAAAGTAGCTGGATATCCTGACTCCTACTTGTGCGGTGTACGAGCTGAGGTACCTGTTCCTGCAGTATAAAATACAGGTCCCCCATGGGGGACGTCAGTACAAAATATGTACTAAGTATGTAAAGCTGTAGATAATCACATATCATATAGGAGCTCAATAGAAATCAGAAACAAGTTAATAAATCATAGTAGGAATGGACCACAATTACTAAAACTTGTGACAACCTGTACATTGTATTTATTCAATCACTTTACCTTCGTTCATATCATCTTTGTAATCATTACTGTACTGTACTGTGACTATTAGGCTGCCTCCAGTACCTATCAACTGGGATCGACCCATGATAGGATTATGCCCCTGGGGTACCACCCATAAACACATATATAGGGATCAACCCATGATAGGCTTATGCCCCTGGGATACCACCCGATAAGAGAGAACTTCCATCACTTAGTTCAATTAATCTTTGAGATTGTTATTTTGGTCGCCACCGCATTTTTGATACTTTGAAACAATGATACATCAATAAGAGACATATAAATAGACCATCAATGCAATAACAATGAAGTAAGAACTCATTGTCACACCAATGAAGTTTTTTGGATTCATCAATGCCATAACAATGAAGTAGGAATTTATTGGTATATCAATGTAACGTTTTGGAGTCATTAATAGCATATGGATCTTGTTTGAGTAACCAGATACCTTCTCACATTCATTAGTGCAATAAACATGTAAGATTTGGAAAACAAGTAAGTATTGGAATGTCTTGACATCTTGTAGGGTGGAAACAAGTTCATTGGTAACGTAGGACATCATACAAAACCATTATGGATCACATGTTATTGAATAACTTTGGAAACTTTCTTAATAGAACGATTGTTCACTTTCATGCCAAAAATATGGTATAGAGTATGCTTTACATACCTGACTGTCAACCTTCAATACTAGTCCCAAATGGACTTCTCGTCTTTTCGGATTACTTATAACATATATAGCAATCTAGTATTAGCAACCAAACGTCACAATTCAATTATTTAAATTCACCAAACTAGTGGTTAAGTAGTAAGCCTTAATTACTCCATAAAGGGTGTCACTTTAACCCTCTTATACTCCAATTACATTCATATGCCATGCATATTCATACAACATCCTCTAATATCAAGTTTGGATTCATTTATCCTTCCAACCAATCCATTAAACCAAATTGAGCCATAGACATAAATAATCATCCATTCAATAGTCTATCACCATATCCACCTTCCATAACTCAATTACCATATACACCTTCCATAACTCAATTACCATATCCACCTTCCATAATTCAATACAACCAAACCATGTAAAATAGTCCATAACCCTATTTCCATCACCTTTCAATAACAACCAATACATATAATCCTCTATCACACATATACATATGGAAAAGAACAAAGGCAAACAATATTCATACCTTAGAATTCACCTCTTGATTATGCAATCCTGTTTGCAGAAATAATAGGTGCCATTCGAAACTCTCGAGATGACAAATGTAGTTATCAGATTACTTTGGAATTTCTACAGTTTAATCAAAAGTAATTTAAAGGTCAAATTTGGCTAGGGTTTGTTCTTCCTCAATGATTGATGATGAAAATGAGTTTTTGAACTCATATACATGTATATATACACATATTTCCATCCATAATATAATAGGAATGACCAAAATGCCTTTAAAATTTAAATAATGTCAAATCTGTCCTTTGGTGAACTATTTTGATAAGCTAAAGTAGATCGAGTATAACTCTTTGCTCCAATATCTGATTTGTCTGAAATTTGTGTCGTTGGAAGGATAATTCAAAGGGCTTTCATTTCATATAAAGTAGGCCACCCAGTTCGTCCTGTACAAGGATTTATGGTTGTTTGAAGTTGACCCTAAAAATCTTTTTTGATAGGCTGAAGTAAAACGAGTATAACTCCTTACTTAGACGTTGGATTTGGAAGAAACCAATTGCATTGGAAAGAATACTCAAAGATATTTCTTTTGATAGGTCTCAGCTCTCCCAGTTCATTATATTAAGGGATTTATGATCGTTTGAAGTTGACTAAAAAATTTGGCTGGCCTCAATAGTTTGTGTGCAGGAAATTTTCCTGCACATTTACTATTCCCAAATATCCCGGCCACCATTTTATAGTTTTGAACGTGCTCGATTATATCCAAAACCTATCCGTTTTTGGAAATCTTTATATCGTTGGAAAGCTTATTCAATAACCTTCGCATGGAATCATTGACGGGCAAATTCCGGTATAAATAAAATAAAATAAAAAATTAATTCCATATAAATAAGACCAATACACGTACTTGAATACGGGGTGTTACAGTGGGACTCCTAACCGGGTTATCTAGATTATTTTAAAATATCATACATGCAAACAAACAATGCTGACCTACAAAATTTGACATTCTAAACTCAATGAAACTATCAATGTATCAATCTAAGGTTATTTTAATAGAATATGGGTCCCACACCCATGGTTCTAGCTCTTACTAAAATCCACGTAATAGTCCAAAATGAATCTAGAAACCTTGGAACCTTGACCAAGGGTCCACAACATGAAATTGATATTCTGGACTTGGTGAAGCTATCAATAATGGCATCCGAGTATGTTTACCTAAACTCATATCCTGAGAACCATTTCTAAATTTTAAAAGCTCCAAAATAGGGAAATGGCTCTAAGAACCATATAAACTGCTCGGTAACCAAAATAACAGTCCCGATAAATCATAAATTACTTCGGGCAACTATTGAAAAGCTCTAAATATAGATATCGCTTAAAATGCAGGAAGTAACATAGAGGATCATTACCACATCCACTACTAAAGGGATTATTATCTATACAAGTAATGGATTAAGAAGTACTAGAAGGCTCAAACAGGTAGGGATAGGTGATTTGTATCTCATGCTTGATCTCCTAGGTATCCTACTTGACTAGAAAATATCTCCACTGAAACATAAATATAGGAATATCTCTGGAATACAACTGCCTAACAACTCTAGTTAGGATAGATACAGGCTCCTAAATAAATTTCAACGTCTCATCCAACTGAAATGAGTCTCAATGAATCATGTGAGACTCATTAAGAATGTAAAACTAAAACATAGATACATGGAAAACTAGATTAATGGTTGAAAATTGTAGAGGTAAAGAAACTTATAAGTTACCTCCTCAACTTTCTGAAGTATCACAAATGGTTTGATATACCTAGGGATGAGGTTTCCCATCTTCCAAATCCTCATTACACCCTTCATGGACGATACATAAATAGAGACCCAATTACCCAAACTAAATTTCAAGGAAAGACGTCTACAGTTAACATAACTCTCTAACTTCTTTAAGTTTCCTACAACCTATCCCGAATCACCCAAAATCTAACCAAGGACACTAAAAAAATTCGTTACCATGGAGCTTACCCTCTAAAGTCTTAAACCAATCCACAAATATCAACAAATCCATAAATGGTGCTATCTGAATACTCAAATAGTAGCTATTATTATATGCAACCACTGCTAAGGATAGAAAATGCTTCCACTGACCTTTAAAGTTAAAAAAAAATACGCAAAGCATATTGTTCAAAACATAAATAGTCTGTTTTGAAAGTCTATTGGTTTATGGAGGAAAAATGGTGACAAGGTCAACCTGGATACACAGCCCCACTAGAATGTCCCACCGAAAGCTATAAGTGAACTGGGAGCCTTTATCTAAAGTAATAAAAATGGGTACCGCATAAACATCAACTATCTTTTGAACATAGATACAATCTAACCTCTCGGCAGTTAGGAAAGTCTGAATAGAGATAAAATGCACAACTTATTCAATCAATCTAGGAAGACTCAAATGATATAGAAAATATGAGAGGTGCAAGGAAAACCTCCCATGATATCCATAGTAATCTACTCCCACTTCTACTTAAGAATGAATTATCCTCTTAAGCAATCCACCTGGTCTAAGATGCTCGACCTTCACCCGCTGACAACATAAGCATTGAACAACAAAGTTTACTATATCTTACCTCATACTGCTTAATGCTATTTTAAATCTCTATACATCTTAGTTGTCCTAGGGTTAATAGAATATCTGGAGTTTTGAGCCTCCTAAAGTAACAGCTGTGTCAAGTCTTCTACCTATAAAACAGAAATACAATTTTCAAATCTCAGGTTGCCTTATAAATCTAAGGTATCTCTCAAGAACTTACCTCTTAACACCTGATCTCAAATGCCACATTGTCTTATATCCTCAAACTGCTAGCCCCAAATTTTATCCAACTAGGTCTACATCGCCTTAATACTAGAAAGATTCCTCTTGGGAGTGTGAAATATGAAGTCAAACCATCATATTGGCTAAGGACTGAATATCTGAGGCCAATAGTTGCTCAAAAATTGAAATAAAGGCCAAGGTACCCATACATACTGCCTTCTTAGTCAAGGCATCTGCTACCATAATCGCCTGGCTTGGATGGTATAAACTATAGAGGTCATAGTCTTTTAACGACTTGATCTACCTATATTTTCTTATATTAAGCTCTCTCTAGGTCATTATGTACTAAACACTATGGTTATTAGTGTAAATCTCACCACAAACACCATACAAGTTATGCTTCAAATCTTTGGCTTGAAAACTACCTCTGCCAACTCCAAATCATGAGTAGGGAATGTGCACTTTCAGCTATGTTGAAGCATAAGCAATAAATCAGCCCCCCTGCAACAAAATATATCCCAAACAAATACTAAAACAATACAATATAGTGAACCCATTGATCACAACTAGAAGAGACAAAATTAGAGCTGAACTGAGCAAGTTCTTAAGCTTAAGAAAGCTCACCTCACATCTATTGGACAAATGGAATGAAACCTCCGTCATATTGAATCTATTCATAAGAACTACAATATTACAAAATCTCTTAATAAACTACTTGTAGTAGCCTTCCAACCCAACAAAACTACAAACCTAAGTAGGAGACGTAGGGCTAGCATAATTATGAATAGCCATAATATTTGTTGGGTCCACTATGATATAATTATTGAAAATCACATTACCTAAAAAAGCTACAAACTCAAGCTAGAGCTCGCACGTTAAGAATTTGGCATAAAGCCTATGATCTCCTATAGTGCAGAGCACAATCCTCAAAATGTTGGTCGTGATCTCTACTTCTTGAATAGACAAGGATGTTATTAATGAATACAATCATGAAGGAGTCCAAATATGCCCTGAACACATGATTCATCAAGTTCGTGAATGTGGTTGGGGCATTAATAACCCAACCGACATCACCAAAAACTCATAATGGTCACACTGGGTCCAGAAGGCTATCTTAGCGCTGTCCTCTATTCGATCCTCAATTGATGATAGCCAGACCTTAAGTCAATAATAAAAAAATACTACCACACCTTAAAGGTGGTCAAATAAATCATTTATAAGATACTTATTATTCATTATCACCTTATTTAACTACATGTAATCGATACACATATGCTTAGAACAAACCTTATTCTTTACCCATAAACTAGGAACACCCCAAGATTATATACTCTACCTAGTAAGAACCTTAACCACAAGATCATAAAGCTTAATGTTTAGCCCTTTAGGTCAACATGAGCCATAAGACAAGGTGCCTTTGAAAAAGGTTGGTTTCCTGAATCAAGCTTAATAAAAAATTTATATCACACTCAGGAAGTAGGCCATGTAGGACATCAAGAAAGCAGTAGACTATAGGAATAGACTCAAGCAAATGACTCTTCATACAAATATTATAACTATAAGCAAGGAATGACTAATAACCCCTCGATACCAGTCTCTTAGACTGAATATAAAAATAATCCCCATCAATGCATGACTAAAATAACACAGCCACATAATTAGGGGTATGCCATGCATGGATAGGGTAAATGTCTTGGTAAAGTAATCAAAGACCGTATGATAAGAGGATGACCGGTTCATGCATAGAATAATATCAAGATCCACCATATCTAGCATAAAAAGGTTAGGTTGAGTGTCATACACCCAAACAGTCATAATACATAATCTATATACCTAATCCACTACTAAAAAGTTACCCATGGGAGTTGCTACAGGCAAAGGCAAAATAATGGCTCCCAAGACAATCCCAACTGAAGTTAACAATAAGAACAAATATATGCATATATGGAGAACATATCAAACAAAGTAGAAGTTGGTTGATGGCATACTGAAATTATACCTATGATCACATCATCTGAAGCATCAACCTCTATTCTACCTAAAATATCATATAAGTGACACAATCCATCTCCAAATTGTTTTCTTGATCGGTAAGTTTCCCTACCTACCTAAAGAGCTTTTGTTGAACCCTAGAAACCAGTATTGTAGTCCTATGCACTAGCCCTAGCTAAAGATGGTACTGATTTATTCAGTTGGACACTTTATGCTGAAGAATCAATCATCTACACTATGACACTCTCTAGAAAAATGTCCTATGATACTAGAATCGTAACATACCCTGACACTCTGCTCTGTTGAAAAGGTTTGGCTTAGATGAACTGGACACCTCAACTTGAAGACCCTAGATGTGCATCCTCAAAGACTGACAACTACTATAATTAGGTTGACCCCCATATGAAAGCTAATGCACTGCCTTAGCGAGACCAATATATCGGCCTTGATGATGAAAATTTTGACACTGACGATGTCCATCCCCTAAACTGTGAGCCACCATGGCTCCTACTATAACCATACTGCTGATGCGACACTTATTATTGCACTCTTTGGTATCCTAATACATCTTCTCCAAAATCTGGTATAGTTTGCAATATTTATAAAAGATCTGCCAGTATAAACTAGAATCTTAGAAACCATGCAAAGAAATAGTCTCATCCCTAAGAAAAGCATCAGTGTCACGACTAAATTTCTTAGGTCATGATGGAACATACTATAACCCACTAGTAGGTAAGACACCCTATAGTTCAGAATAACTAGTAACGTACTATCAAGAGAAATGAATGAAAACAATAGATTAAATAGGATAAAAAGACTAATATACATAAACAACCCCACGGCCTGGTGAAGTTAGAAAAAGAGCTCCTAATACAATCATAGTGCAAAGTAAAATACTAAATAAATACATAAACAAAGATGTCTCTAAATTCAAAATAGATATCAGTCTAATTAGTAATAGGGAGAGTAGGTGTAACTCCTCGAACCGAAATGCTACACGGTGCTTATGACCCCGAAGGATCACAAGTTTACCCATGACTGATATCTGTACCTATAAACTGTATAATATCTCATAAAATATGTGGAAACATGAACTATAAGGCCATAAGGTTCAATACTAATACATATTTGAAAAATATGGTATGACAATACCCAAAAGGAACATAAATACTTAAGTCTAAACATCTAATCTGACATCTAGTCCGAAAGCCTCTAACTGAACTAAATAAAGAGTAGATGGAACATGTCCCCTACTAACTCCAACTACTGAAATAAAGTGAAAACTGAAATAGAAATGAAATCATCATGTCCTCGAAGGATGAGGACTCTCGTTTACCTCTGACTACTGATCCTGGAATTTACTGCTGATTTGGAGCTCATGCCTCTAAACCTATGATGTAACATACGAGAAAGCACCATAGCGCAAATGTGTCAGTACGTCTGAATGTACTGAGTATACGAGTGAGGTAGGCTAAACGCAAAGGGTTATATGCATAGACAATACTGATTAATATGAACATAAGAGTACAGACATGCATACGTAATTGTAACTGAACTCGTGGAGATATGAACTAGTGAGTTTGAATACTGACAACATGAGTGTACGAATAATGAGATTCTAAAAGACTGAGTTTACTGATATTGATATGTAAATCACTAATAAGTGATGGATCTGATACTGTATTACTAAATATAAGGAGACTGATACTATATTACTGATAAAGGAATGATTGTTTCTGACAGTTCGAATTATGAAAACCTTGTCTGGTTGACTGTATCTGACAGTCCTGAACCTGAGTACTGATAGCACGAGTTCTGATAACTTTTGTGATTGATAATATAAGTGACTGTATCTGATAGTCCATAAATTTGAAGGAAACTATCTGAGTTCAATTCTATTTTTGAGTTGACTGTATTTGGTAGTCCTGATATATTGAAATCTAAAGAACTATCTGAGTTCTTTACTGAGACTGGGTAGCTATAGTTGACAGTACTAAAATCTATAACTAAAACTATAGGAAGTAGTTATCTAACTGACATGCCCCAAATATGCTATAATAACTAAGCTGGGGTCCACTCTCTGCCCCGACTGGAGGGGTGTCAATACCGCGCCACTAGTAAAGACAGTTGTAAGAACCCTATACTGGCAGGTACTCAAATGAGAATGGTGGGAACCCTAAACTGATGGGTTAAGCCACCTTATCAACCCTAATCTGATGGGTTAAGATGTCTCAACCTATGCTGGCTACGTAGTTCTGGAACACAAGGATGACTACTAAGAATCACACCCTGAACTGGCGGGTGAGTTCCCATCCTTGGGTTCACTCGGTGCTAACTTCTACTCCTATCTAAAGGACACTGAACTGAACAACTAAGCTAATTTGAACAACTGAACTGAACTGATTAGTTGAACTGATACTAATTAACCGGACTGATACTAGTGGTATTGTTTAGCAGAGCTAAACTAAGTTTACTGGATTCCAATAACTGACCGAATATACTGAGTTTTGAGGACTGATTGAGAGTACTGAAGTTACTAAGATTGACTGTGAATACTGAGGTTGCTGAGGTTACTGAGCACTGAGATTACTGAGATTACTGGACTACTGAGATTATGAGATTTCTGAGTTTTCCTGAGTTACATGACTGACTGAATTCTATAGATCATGACTTGACTGGAAGTATCATGAAAACATAACATGGCTCTAGGCACACAACTATATTTTTTGGGTACAAGTACTCCGAGGACTCGAAGGAAGGAAACTGAAATAACTTGAATTTCTTGAGTACACGACCATCAATAAAAATCCATAATACATGAGTGGGGGATTTCATGAAGTACATGGTCATCAAAATATCTATCATGAATAGGAATGCTTATAATCAAGTCATAAATCTCATATTCTAATATCATGGGCATTCCGACAACATATACTATTCATAGCAATCGCATGGAAACCATTCAAGCATAAGGGAATGAAAACATGTAACGTTTAGTTCATATTGTAATGATTTGGGGATATTATACTTCATGTATTTATTCAACATCTCAAACATGGTAAGGAAAGCATGGCTATATTTTATGTACATAATTTATATCTCCATTATCATACATGCTTTACACCACAACAATAACAACACATAATTTGCATGGAAATTCATATTTGAGTGTATGACTAACATGAACTTGTTATTTAGATATCATGATATCATGTAAATATGAAGTTCTAACATACTAGGCATTTTATCGAACACCTTGCATGTATTCTTTAAGGCAAAGATGGATTTCATACTTTCATTCTATCAATCCATCTAAAGATTATGTTTTTCAACTAAAAAGATAAATTTCATGAGATATACAGTCACGATACTATTATATAGCAAAACAAACAAGCATCAACATGGGTATGATCATATCACCACAATCAACCAAGCTTTTGTATTTTAAAGATTGATTCTTGAACTCCACGGACGAAAGGAATCCATGGATGAACACTACGTATACCTTGGAAGGGACGTTCTTGATGATTGACGGAGGAATTTCCTTGAAATTTAATCTTCAAGCTTGATTGTGCAACCCTAGTTGTTTCTCTCCTATAGTGCTCTTGGATGATGAGCTTAGAGATGTTAATAGGGTTGTAATGTGTGTAGAAGATATATATTTCATAGGGTTAAGTTTAGGGACGTGTAAGGAGTGTTAAAAGACTTAATTACCCTCAAAATAACTCAAAATGGAGTGTTTTTGGCATTGGAACTGACTTAGGCGGTGTCTAACCAATCGCCTAAGTTTGGTTGGGCGGCTCCTAACCAATCGCCTATCCTTACTGTCTCTCACGAAAATGGGCATAACTTTTCACTCGGGTATTGGATTAAGGCGAAATTGGTATCGTTAGAAAGCTAATTCAATTATCTACAATTTGGTGGGTAGAAATATGCAGAAATACTCATTCAAAGATGACCCTTGCAAAATCAAACACTAAAACTTGATGGATTCAAAAACTCTTAGCTTGTATTACCTTAAGTGACTCATATGAACATGCTTAATGTATCATAAGCTATCTTATCGCTAGGATACTCAGTGTAAGTCATGCACTAAAATTCTACTCACAGGATAGGAGGTTTCATACGTAGGAAAAATTGTTCGTCTCCTAGCTTAGAAACATACGGGGTATTATAGTAGGAACATTCCGAACTCCAGGAGCTCGCCTTATATCTCCAATCCATGGCTACTCCGAACGATGCACACACTAATGAGGAGAACTCGTACAATGACTTGTGGGATAAAGAAGTTAGTATGAGCACTAAATATGGGGTACTCCATAGGCATCAACCATTTGAGTTCCAAAGATAATACAAGTATAAATAACATTTAAAGCTAGAATATAAACCATCTACAACTATCCTGGAGCTAGACATGTAATGCTACGGGGCCAATATAGTTATACCATACATATGTGTGTTATATATTTTTATATATATATATATATGACTACTAAAAGTAATGACCTAACCTAACCAACCTAACATCTCAAGGCATCCTAACCAAGTAGGAAATCTAGTACTGGCGTAATCGAGGTCCCTAATCATTCGTTCTAACCAAGACTTAACTATCAATAATGTAATTTACCATAAAAAGGGAACCAAATCATACCGACAATCTTGGTTTCCAGTCCATAGTCTTCCTCCCATGAACTAACCATAATAACAATAATAAAATAATTAGCTAGTTCAGACAAATACTATCTAACTGGGCCCCCATAAGTCCAGAAGGTTCAATCGGACACTCAACAAACAAAAATCATAGTCTATACCTATAAAACCCTCATAAGTCTGATATATATAAGTACAAAATAATATACAACTTATAGGCAATGCATATGAATGAATGAGTGCAAAGTAAATCAATACTATATCTGATCGAAATTCCATAATGTACCATGTGTATACACTTCCTCCAGGTCAATAGCTCACAAAGGAAGGACCTATGACAACCTCTCTTCTCCAGAACTGTGGCTTACGAACAAAGGGGTCCCTAGTGGATGTAGGAATATTTATATACATTGCCTGGTCTCGATCCAGGACTTTTAATAATTATCAACATCACTCTACTCAGTTTAGTACCTGAGATATGTATGTATAATAAGTGCACCGACTAGATCTATGACTAAAAGAGTGTAAGTTTGTTAATTCATTGCGTAAGATCAACTCAGGTAATAAATTCGTATAATATAATAAAAAGTGTTGAAATCTATTGCCGAAGTAAATAGTAGTGGTAAAAGAGTGGGTAAAACTTGGACGGGATTCAATCCGTGTCTAGTTTCAAAAAATCACCTTTAGTTCTAAAAGCTCATAAATCATTAAATAGTGTGGTACGATTCCCGTTATAAAGGAATTCATTGAAAAATATTAAATATGGAATAAATCCCTTCTTAGAAATAATAGTAAAATCATGTTTTTGGTTGGAATAGTACACCTAAGAGAACGTGACTATGCCTAAAAGTATGTATGCAATTATGAGTATCCAAAAAATACAACCATAAGCATCTAAGAGTCCATGGACTAAGCCATATCTTTTATAAGGATAAAATACTAACCTCGAGTCCAACTGGTATTGTAACCACAACCTCAACCCAACAATATGTAGCTAACATAATAGTAATACTATAATCCAGAAAACTATGATCAGTCAAATAATTAAAATAGTAAATCTTATACTAAAGATTAGTTAGCGTCAAACCATGATCAACATACTTTTAATCTAGGGTCATAGGATTCTATGGCCATAACAAGTATTTTATATACGGTTCGGGTCATATTTCTACCCCAAATTCCCTAAATAGGCTAAGTCATGGTGTACTAGTCATAAAAATGTCCTATCATCCTAACCTAGCATGCAATATATACTATACTATACATAATTTCAAGTAGAAAAGTAGACCAAATCCTACCTCAAGATAAAAATTACAAGTCTTGAATCATCCATAAAGCATCTGTCTTTACCCATGATCCAAAAACGCCGCCATGCTATCAAAATAATAATGCACATGTCAATAAGAGTAAAATGATACCGATATTTCTATATAAAAAGTCAGATAAAATTCAAGTCAAAAATGGATCTATAGGCCCGCAAATGAAATCTAAAATTGACTCCGTCACGAGGCCCCTGGAAAAACAAGGAATGTATGCTAAAAAATTGAGTACAATGGGGCATAAAAAGGGGCCCAAATCATCCCCTAAAGTCTAATTTTAAGACCTAATTTCTAAGAATTTACAATGAGAAAAGTAGATGAAAATAATGGGAAATAACGAATGAGTGATGGCTAACTTACGTTATCTTCAATGTATGATTGCCCCAACTTCCCATGCTCTACGCTCTAAAGATGAGGGAAAATAGTCGAGAAATAAATGGGAAAATCTGGTAAAAAAGGCGAGATTTTACATCCTAGATGCCGCTAAAATAATGACTTGGTTGCTTAGGCAACCATCGCCTAAGGCAAGGATACGTAAAACGGCATTCTGATAGCTAAAGTGGACAAGGAGCGCTTAAACAACCCTCGGTCAAATATCCAAGGCCTTTAAAGCGGCTTAACATTGCTAAAGAGTCTATCGCTTAACAGATCATTTGGCTACTTAAGCGGTTGCACCAGTAACTTAAGGCATCAGGTTTTTCCAAGTCTAAACTGATTTCGACCAGATTCTTGGGATTCATTATGAACCCTAACACATAAGAAAACTTATGCTACCATACTGAATTCAACTTTTTCAAGTCAACAGAACTAATGAAACTTTCCTTTTAGATAGTTTTAATTAAATATAGGGCTTACACCTATAGTTCCATTTCTTAAAGAATCCACCCAATAGCCCAAAATGAGTTTGAATGCCTTAGGAAATGAATCAATAGTCCCCCTAGCTTAAAATTAACATTCAAGAGTTGGTGTCACTATTAGAATTCTCATCCAAGGATTTTAACTAAGAGTTTTGGTCTGGTTCTAATTCCTTAACAATAATAGCTCCAAAATAGGGAAATGAGCCTAAAACCTAAATAAACTATCGGATAACCAAACTGATTGTTCTGGTAGGTCATAAATGAGCCGTAGCCACTGTGGGAAGGTTTGAAACATCAGAAATGCATAAAAATTGAAGAAATCACCTGGAGAGTCATTATAATATCCATTACTGAAAGGACTTTCGTCTGTGAAAGTCAATGGATATAAAGAGGGTAAAAGCTCAAAAAATAAGGTATTAGGCCTGCATGCTTTGATCAAGTCTCTTTAGATAACCTCAAAGTAGAAATATTATTTTCAAGGGATTTCACCCAAGCTATCTCCTTTTTTTCAACCAACTTTCTAACTTCATTTTTCAAATCACCAAAGACTCAAACTCAACAACCAAAAGGCCTCAAAATTAACAAAGAACGATACATGTACATAAATCCGCACAACTACACACTAATATAACATAGATACAAGTCAAAAGAAGTGTTTGGGAAATAAATGGCATTCAGATATTTTTTAAACTGATTCAACCGCGATCACTGTCACTTGGTTTCTGCAATCGTGGAGGCATGGACCGCGGTCACGATAACTGAGACTAAACAATCGGGTTGCCTGAACTTTTTATTTATTCCCACATGCTAATTTCACACATTCCTTTTTCAAACTCAATCAAAATTTCTCTTAGTACCATATTTCATGGATTATGCAAACATAAACAAAACAAAAATCTTCTCTACCATGCATAATTTAAAAGGATATGTGCCACTAGTAGTGACGTGATGGGTTGCCTCCCATTGAGTGCTTAGTTTAATGTATTAGCAAAATGCCCCTTCAACTTCCTTTTGTGCTTCCAATTAGAAGATTTGAATCTCTTTCCTAACTTTTGCTCAATATGAATTGAGCGACAGAGGGAAAAAAGATACATATCTTCCAAGATAAAGCTTAGAAGAGGTAATGAAATGGCAAGCAAGCTTTTATCTCACCATTTTGATGATTTGAACCTTTTACCCAACTTCAAATCAAAATTCTGAATTTGTTCCTTGGGTAAAAGTAAGCATATCAATTGGTCATTCCCTGTACATCGGAATTTGACCACCTTGGCCTTTGATGAATAGGATTCTATGTCCTTCTTTGGAATATTAAACTCCAAAATATATGAGTTGGACTCCTTCTCTCGACAATCCGCCATTTATTTGGAAAGATGGATCCTCATCACATCCTCCAAATATAATGTTCAAAAGTAGTTTGAATGGGGTCCACCCCCTAATTTTGGGTTATCTTCCTCTAATATATCTTCACCCCAAAATGAGCTAGAGTCGTCATAAGAGTTTGTCTTTGATTCTACTGTTGACTCCAATTTCATTTCTTTTATTTGAGCCTCTTCTTCCTCATATGACTTGGATGATTGGGAAGTAACCGAGGAGTCATCTCTACCAAGCTCATCATCTTAACTTGGTTTCTCTTCTTGATTAACCTTCTCTTGGGAAATGGGAAAGGTAACAGTAATTTCAAGCTTTTCTTCTTTGCCCATTTTCTTTGTCTTGGCACTTTCCCATCATAATTCCATGTGAGATTTTCACATGTCTATCCTATTCTTCCCCGTTGCATCTACCCGATCAAAAATAGCTATTAGTTTACATTTAAAGGTATTGGATTTGATATGTTGCTCCTCTCTTTTTCATCATAATACCTATAGATCTCATAAGAAGATCTAGCAAGTCTGTTAGTATAATGGGGGGAGAGGGCATTTGGACAATCATCTCGATGGTCTTGCCGGCACCCACATTAAGACCGACCATACTCCCTATAGGATCGAGATGGTAATTCTATCTCTCTCTGGGGAGCATAGTTACAATCTCTCTAAAGTGTGGTCCATCACAATATGAACATGTGTCATCAAGATAGGACTTTCAACTATAAAAATAACACTGGAAGATGTCATATAGGAAAATAAATTTAAATCTACCTAAAAAGAAAAATCACAAACAAAATATACAAGCCCGAATTCAAGAAAATAACTAAAATTCCAAACTAACTTAATACACCAAATTGTTCCTCGAGAACGTGCTTTTTTTATAAAGATCTACTTACATTTCAATTTAAGTGCAAGGTGGTCGTCGTCAATATAATTGCATAAATTTGCAGTCGGGGTCGAATCCATGAGAAATAATGTGAGTGGCAATCAAGTTGATTAGAAATAATATACACGAGTTAAATTCAAACCAACGTTACCCAAAGATAAAAATGGGGAGATCGATATCTACACGACTATTTCTTTTTGGGTTTTTCTAGTATAAATTTAGGGCTACGAATAAATAGAATTTTTACAGGTATGCACGGATCTTGAGATTATGCGTAACTAAGGGAGTGATATGTTGGTGTTAGCAACAAACATCAATTTAGTGAGTCAAATATAAGTAGGTATAGTTATGGATTTTGATACTAGTCTTTTAACAAAACACTAACTTTCACCCATTGATTCTTTCGAATACCTAATAGGTGTGTTCAACAATTGGTAACCACAACCTCAATCTAGGCATCCCTATTTCTAGGAGGATATCTATGGTGTGGTCCACCTCAGATTCACCCTTATGTCAAAGATAGTCAGAATTGAGGAAAATACACACACAATTGTCTATTATTTCTTTGGTCTTCACATCCCTCTTTCAAGGATGATATAGATTCCTAAACTTCACCCAAAACCCTTCTTTTGAAGATGGTTTTAGGTTTTCTAGAGCATGGAGCTTTCACTCATCATACCCATATGGGTATTTGGAGCTTTCACCCATCAATTCATAACAAATATAGCATAACAATGATAAAACCCATAATCAAGAACTACTAAATAGAAGCTAATCAATAACAACCCGTACATACTTCAACCCCTATTCACACATAAACCCAAGAGGGAGATTTAGCTACACATAAGATAAATAAGTAAAGATATACCCATAATCTCTATTGAAGTGATTTACTGAAGCTTAAGTGAATGTCACTTCATACTTTGCACTCCCAAATATCAATAATGGAAGTGAGCTAAACTTCCACTTTGAATGTCTCCAATATATTCTTCACCCAAAAATTATATAATATTTTATTCTCCAAAAATGGTGGCTATTAATTCCAAAAGCTAAGAACCTAAAAATCGGGGAAGCTGGAATATTATACATTAATCAAGACTTTAGGTCATTTTGGCCTAAAATAGGTTTAGCTATGTAAATTTCTATATTTACCCTTGGGCTGAATTCTTCTTCTAAGTTGCGATCGTGTGAGTCTGGCAGCGATTGTGGTTACATGAC
The DNA here is from genome assembly GCF_002878395.1 of Capsicum annuum. Lineage (NCBI taxonomy): Eukaryota > Viridiplantae > Streptophyta > Magnoliopsida > Solanales > Solanaceae > Capsicum > Capsicum annuum. The sequence goes on from NC_061119.1 coordinate 159,811,396, forward strand.
CAAAGCTAACTTCCATGATTGCATTTGATTGACTTTTGCTTAACTACTACGATCATAATCAGCAGACCACAACCGCGGTACTTGACTCTTTTTTGCTACAAATCTTCAGTTATACTTTCCTTCTCCTTTTTCAATCAAGTTAAGCTCCAGTCTATATCTTTCTATCTTTTCAACTCTATACCTAAAAAGAGTGGATATTAGTGCATTTGGTCAAAATTATGTCTCATTTATTTATCGAAAACAAGGTAATGGATATGAATATTGAGTGGTAATGAGTAGTAAGATCACCACTCATCAGATTGTTGGGGTAATTCCTTCAATGAATTAGATAAAGCTAAGAAGTCTGCAGATATTTCCATACTGACAGTGGATGATAAGAAAATGACCTTTGATTCCTGTTTTACCTTCATAGAAGACACTGAAAATGAAGCACAAAACTAGGTAACTATCTCTGACATTAAGAAGAAGCTTGAAAATTATTCTGATCAAAAGATAAAGAAGCTAGAAAATGTATTGATTGATACTATGTACAAGCTATGTACTGATTAAAATGGTCTAGAAGAGAACATAGCAAATTAGGAGTTTAACTTAATTGCCTTAATTCACTAGATTTTTAAAATAGAAGAACAGTGTGCTAAGTTAAAATTTAATAGTATGAGTTTGGTGAGCCAATTGAAGAAAGTAGATGCTTCTGATTACAAAAGGATGAAATAGGCCTTACAAAATCAAATTAAGCTAGAACAAATATTGGAGGATTCCCAAAAGAATCTTATGTCTGCATTCAAAAAGAATGAAGAGTTGGAAGGGGACCTAGTCCATCTGAAGAAAGAACTTAAAAAATCTCTACAATGAACTACATCCCCTCAGATCCTTTTTTAACTTAAATATTGAAGGTGCTAATAAGGGGAATGGTCTTAGTTATCAAGAAGAAAATCCAACATCATGGGTCACAAAGAAAGGTTGCTCATGATTCTAAGAAAAAGACCCACAAGCCTCTATTTACTCATTGTGGAAAAGATGGACACATAAAGAAAAATTGTAAGAGCTGGATAAGAGCTAAAAGGAATGGTTCCAGGCATATTCAGTAAAAAAATATGCACACTATGGGTTTCAAGCCACAAAAAATTGTGAAAAGGAACTCTCTACCTATATAGGCCAAAAGGGATTTGATCATACCTCTATCCACCTATTGGAAACTCAAACACTAATTTATTCCCTAGTCTAATAAATAATTGTATGTACAGGAGATAGAAAGGGTTTGCAATTAGAAAAAACTTCTTGTTATATAATTGCTCTAGACTAAAGGAAAGGTCTGATTGTATTCTTTTTCTTGAGACACCTTAAGGTAAAGGTATCGTATGTGATTAGCCCTTCTATCCCAAGAATGAACTCACAGAGAAGTAAAAGATGTTGGCAATTAAAAAGCAATGCAGAAGGAACTTTGGACACTTAAAGAATTCCAAGTCTAGGACCTAGTCCCCAGACCTATTTCCAGAAGAAGTCGGGGTATCATGTAATGCTGATATTCGGATTGATAAAATTAGACTGACCTACTATCAAGTAAATTAGTGTCTTTTCAAATAATTGGATATTTTTAGGAGGTAGGTATCCTTGGTAAATGTAACACCCTAATTTGCTGACTGGAATGCTACACGGTGCTCATGATCCCGAGAGACCACAAGCTAACCCATGACTGATATCTGTACCTGTATACTACAAATCATAATATAATAATGTGGAATACATGGAACTGTAAGGCCATAAGGTTCAACTAAATAAAATTATGTGGGCAAAAATACCCAAAATAGCTAAATCTAAACGTAAATCTGAAAGTAAATCTAAAAGCCTCGAAACTGTCTAAATAAGGAGTTGAAGGAACATGACTCTAATTAACTCCGTAAGACTAAACTAAAGAAATAAATAAATGAATCAAATCATATTGTCCTCGAATAAATGAGGACTCACTATGTCTCTGTGACTAGAATGCTACCGCTACTGCTGGGCTAGAGCTCATGTCTCGAAACCTATGGTGTAACATGAAAAAAAGTACCATAGCACAAATGCATTAGTACAACTAGAGTACTGAGTTTATGAGAAAGGTAGGCTAAACATAAAGGGTTTCATGCATGAACAACACTGACTGACTGATATGAATGTGGGAGTGCAAACACACATATATAGAAATTGGGACCGTGAATACATGATTGCATGACTTGTAAGCTAATACATGGTTTACTGATAACTGTCCTAACTGATACTGAAATTGATAACATGGATTGACTATATCTAATAGTCCTATATATACTGAAATCTGCAGAACTATCTAAGTTCTTTTACTGAGACTGATACTGAAACTGTGGGAAGTAGTGTTTAACCAACATGCGCTATGTACGCCATTATGGCTAAGCTGGGTCTAATATCTGCCCCGATTGAAGGGGTGTCAATACCGCGCCACTGGTAAGGACAGCTGTGAGTGACCCTTATTTGGCGGGTACTCAATGTGAATAACTGACTATGTATGACTTGATCTCACTGAATTCCATTGACTGGCGGAATGTTACTGATAACTGGCAACTGACTAAGATCATGAGGTTTTCCTGAGTCACATGAATGAATGAAGTCTATGGAATCATAGCTTGTGTTTGGATATTGTGAAACATGGCATGGATCCAGGCACACAACAATAGTTTTCGGGTAAAAGTACCCCCAGGACTCGATGGAAGAAAACTGACACACATGGCTGACCTGATCATAAGAGTAGAGTTCATAATATATAATATCATAAGTAGGGATCTCATACTATGCATGGTTATCAACAATGTATTGCTTGGAAAGGATTTCATATCACATGGAAGTACTTGCAAAATCTTAATATCATGTTCATTGCATAATCATATTGGCTACACATACTAATAGCATGGAAGTTCATGTGGATTGCATGGTTATCATGCATATTGTTCATAAGTAGGATTTGCAAGTAAACATAGCATAATCTCAAAAGAATAGTTCATGGGTATTCCAACAACATTTACAAGGCACATTAACAACATAGAAGTCATTGGAACGTAAGGGCATATCATAAATCCTTCACTTAGTCACAATTTAGCTATATTGCATGGTCTCTAGTTCCTTAGGCATTTTATCAAACACCTTATATGCACATATTAAGCATAGGTGAATTCATCAAATTATACATCATTAACAACCAAATTTATATGTTTCCAACTCATATGATATCATGAATTCATAAAAACATATAAAGATTCCATCTTGGGAATCACCCAATAGCAACAACATCATCATCAACACCCAACAATATAGAAATCATACTTTATAATGAAAAGGAGGAAAACAAACAAGTATAAACATGGGTATGATCATATCACCAAAATCAACCAAGCTTTTGTATTTTAAAGATTGATTCTTGAACTCCACGGACGAAAGAAATCTGTGGATGAACACTACGCATACCTTAGAAGGAAGATTCTTGATGATTGATGGAGGAATTTCCTTGAAATCGGATCTTCAAGATTAATTATACAACCCTAGTTGTTTTTCTCCTTTAGTGATCTTAGATAATGAGCTTTGAGATGATAATAGGGTTGCAGTATTTTTAGAAGATATATATTTCGTAGGGTTAAGTTTAGGGACATGTAAGGAGTATTTAAAGACTTAATTACCTTTAAAATAACTCAAGATAGAGTGTTTTTGACACTTGTAATTTACTTAGGCAGCACCCAAGTGATCACCTATTCTTGGGTTGGGCGGCGCCTAACCAATCGCCTATGCTTGGGTCAGGCGGCGCCTAACCAATCACCTATGCTTATTGTCTCTCACGAAAATGGGTATAACTTTTTGCTCGGGTATTAGATTAAGGAGAAATTGGTATCATTGGAAAGCTAATTTGATTCTGTAAAATTTGGTAGGTCTAAATCAGCCAAAATACCACATTAACATTGAGTTATAATCGTTCAAAGATAATGCTTGCAAAATCAAACACTAAAACTTGATGGATTCAAAAACTCTTAACTTGTATTATCTTAAGTGACTCATATGAACATGCTAAATGCATCATTATCTATCGTATCACTACGATATTCATTGTAAGTCACTTACTCAAGTATGAATCACAGGATTAGAAACATACAAGTAATTACAATATCTCCTCTTTGGGAATATTCGTCCTCGAATGAGAATTTATTGAGAAGGGATACAATATAATAGAACCTGAACTGAACATGAAGAACTGAAACTTGATCTCATGACTGGCATGCTAAACATACTGAACTTGTGCATATATAATGCATGGAAAACTGACACATGAATGCATTACTGAGTATGAAACGGTTAATAGGTATCAAGTTTATACTGGAAACATGAACATGAAAGTTAATAAGCTTAAGGAGAACTGTTACCTTGAGCTTGATCTAAATTAGCGGGGAAGAGCTGAGGATACTTTGTACACATATCTTCTTCTGCTTCCCAAGTATCTCCCTCATGAGACTGATTTTGCCAAAGACTCTTGACTAGAGAGACTTCTTTGTTCCTCAATCTATGAGTCTGATAATCTAAGATTTTGACTAGAATCTCTTCATATGAGAGGCTATTCTGAATGTCGATGCTCTGAATAGGGACAACAACTGCTGGGTCACCTATGCACTTCTTTAGCAAAGAGACATGGAAGACTGGATGGACTGAGGCTAGAACTGAAGGAAACTCAAGCTCATAAGCTACCGTGCCGAAGTGACAAAGAATTCTAAAGGGACTGACATACCGAGGACTGAGTTTTCCTTTCTTGCCGAACCTCTTCACTCCCTTCATGGGAGAGATCTTAAGATAGACATAGTCATTGACCTCAAACTCGAGATCCTTTCTACAAACATCTGTATAGGACTTCTGTCAGCTCTTAGTGGCCTAGAGTCTCTCTCTAATCAACTAAACTTTCTCTAAGGCATCGAATACTAAGTTAGGACCTATGACTAAGGCCTTACTAACTTCAAACCAACCAACTGGAGATCTGCATCTCCTACCATAGAGAGCTTCACATAGAGCCATTTGAATACTAGAATGATAGCTACTGTTGTATGCAAACTCGATCGAAGGCAAGTGGTCATCTCAACTTCCCTTAAAGTCAATTGAACATGCCCTTAGCATATCTTTAAGAGTCTGGATGGTCCTTTCTGCTTGACCATCTATTTGAGGATGAAATGCTGTGCTGAGATGGACTTGGGTACCGAGACCTTTTTGGAATGCTTTCCAAAAATAAGAAGTGAACTGGGTACCTCTGTCTGAGATGATAGATAGTGGAACACCATGTAACCTGGCTAACTCCTTGATATAGAGTTTGACATAATCCTCAGCGAAATAAGAAGTACGAGCAGGAAGAAAATGAGCTGACTTGGTCATTCTATCTATAATGACCCAGACTGAATCATGCTGATGACGTGTTCTAGGAAAACCCATAACGAAGTCTATGCTAACTTCTTCCCACTTCTAAGTAGGAATGGTGAACTCTTATATAGAACCACTAGGTTTCTAATGCTCTATCTTAACTTGCTGACATGTAGAGCACTTAGCCACAAACTCTGCAACATCTCTCTATATCCCACTCCACCAATAAATCTCCCATATGTCGCCGTATATCTTAGTGGCCCCTGGATGAATAGAGTATCGTGCACCATGTGCTTCTTGAAGAATTCGCTTCTTTAATTCATCTACACCTGGGACACATAGATGACCCTGATAATGAAGAACACCATCTCCCCCTTTGGAGAAAACCCAAACTTTTTGATTCTGAACTGACTGTTTGAGCTTGACAAGGCTAGGATCCCTATTTTGTTTCTCTTTCACCTCAGAAACTATAGATGACTCTGAACTACTATGAATAAATACACCACCCTCTGAAGAATCGACTAAGCGAATGCCTAGTCTAACAAGCTGATGGATCTCCTGAGCCATTTTTTTCTTACTATCCTCAACGTGAGAAATACTACCCATGGAGAGTCGACTGAGAGCATCGGCCACAACATTGGCCTTGCTCGGATGATAAAGAAAACTCATGTCATAATCCTTTAAGAGCTCTAACCACCTTCTCTGGTGAAGATTAAGATCTTTCTAGGAAAAGACATAATTGAGTCTTTTATAGTCTGTGAAGACATCTACATGAACTCCATAGATATAATGCCTCTAAATCTTCAAGGCAAAAACTACCGCTGCTAACTCAAGATCATGAGTAGGATAATTTTTCTCATGTGGCTTTAACTGTCTGGAGGAATAGGCTATGACCTTACCATACTGCATGAAGACACAACCTAAACCCACTCTAGATGCATCATAATAGACTACAAAACTGTCTAAACCATTTAGAATAGCTAGAATTGAAGCTAAGGTGAGTCGAGTCTTCATCTCTTGAAAGCTCTTCTTGCATGAATCTAACCACTAAAACTTAATCTTCTTCTAAGTCAATTTGGACATGGGAGATGCAATAGAAGAAAATCCCTCGACAAACCATCTGTAATAGCTAGCCAAACCCAAGAAACTCCTAATATCTGATCGAGATACGGGTCTGGGCCAGTTTCTTACTGCCTCAGTTTTCTGAGGATCTACTCTAATGCCATCACCAAAAATAATATGTCCAAGGAATGCTACTCATATTAGCCAAAATTTGCACTTGCTGATCTTAGCGAATAATTAGTGATCCCTGAGAGTCTGAAGAACAATCCTGAGATGGTGTGCATGATCATGCTCTGTATAAGAATAGATCAGAATATCATCTATAAAGACTATGACAAACATGTCCAAGTATTGATTGAACACATGATTCATCAAATCCATAAAAGTTGTCGGGGCATTGGTAAGACCAAATGACATGACTAAAATTTCGAAGTTACCATACCGAGTAGGAAAGTTGTCTTTGGAATGTCACATCTCTAACTCTGAGCTGATGATAGCCTGATCTGAGGTCTATCTTGGAGAAGTAACTGACATCCTAAAGTTGGTCGAATAGATCGTCAATCTTAGGAAGAGGATATCTATTCTTGACCATGACCTTGTTGAGTTGACAATAATCAATACACATCCTGAGAGAACTGTCTTTCTTGTACAAGAATAATACTGGCGTACCCTATGGGGAAATGCTGGGTCTGATGAATCCCTTATCTAAGAGATCCTTCAACTGATCTTTCAGTTTCTTGAGTTCTGTTGGTTCCATTCTGTATGGCAGAATAGAAATAGGTTGAGTATCCAGAAGAAGGTCTATGCCGAAGTCTATTTTCCTTTTGGGAGGAATGCTTGGAAGATCTTCGGGAAAGACATCTCAATATTCATTAATAACAGGGACTATTTTGATTTTGGGATATTCAGAACTAGAATCTTTAACATGCAGGATATGATACACACACCCCTTAGAAATAATTTTCCTTTCCTGAAGGTAGGAAATAAATTGACCCCTAAATGCTGAAATGCTATCCTTCCACTCTAGGATGGGCTTATTTGGGAACTGAAACTAAACTATCCTATTTCTGCAGTCGACTGTGGCATAGCAGGAATAAAGCTAATCCATGTTTAGAATGACATCAAAATCAGTCATCTCTAACTCCACTAAATTGCTAACATGGATTTCTAAGATATCATAACCGAGTAGTTCCAGTATACCCACCGAGCTATGATGGTTTTACCCACTGGGGTAGAGACTAAGAAGGGCTCTGCTAGGTCTTCGAGAATGATTCTGAAATCACTTGCTATGTATGGAGTAACAAAAGACAGAGATGTACCTGGGTCTAGCAAAGCATAAACATGAACATGGAAAATCTGTAATGTACCAATAACGTTATTGGAAATGGTAGCATTGGAAATGGCACCCTGCTGGTTCGGGCGACTGGACTGAGCTATAGAATAATTTTGCTAACCCTAAATACTTGACTACAGATTCTCCCTAATCCGGTGGGCTGGCTTGCCACAACTAAAACAGACATCACTACCGGCTCTACAAATGCCCTTGTGGTTCTTACCACAAGTTTGACAAAGGGGATCTATTCGGGCACTACTAACATTGCCCTAAGATTTAGAGCCTGGCGCTTTGTTTCTATTGCCGTCTCTGAACTTCAGAACTGGAGCGCTGGCAGAGAAAGGAGCTGTAACGGCTGACTTAGAGTGAAACTGTGAACGGTTTCCTCCATCTGACTTGGGGTGAGCAAAGTTGAAATTACCTGACCTTGCTCTCTTGTTCTGCCTCTCCCTAGTCTTAAAATTCTTCTCTTCTACTTACGGAGCATGGGTTATGAGTCTTGCTAAGGTTATATCACCAATCAGCATCGCAGACCTATACTCATTTACCACGCTATCATTGACCCCTGCCATGAACTTACTCATCTTAGCCCTATTGTCTGCAACCACATGAGGAGCATTCCTGGCTAGCTAATTAAATTTGAGAGAATACTCCCTAACTGTTATATTTCTATGCTTGAGGTTGATGAACTCAAGAACTTTGGCTTCTCTCAGCTCTTGGGGAAAGAATCTGTTTAAGAAGGTTGTGAAAAATTCCTCCCACTCGATAGGGACTGTATCATCTAACCTCTCAAACTTCCACTGTTTATACCAATGATGAGTAACATCCTATAACTGGTAGGCGACTAACTCAGAACTCTCGATAGAAGTAACACCCATGATGGCAATGACCTTCTAAACTTGGTCAATGAACTCCTGAGGGTCCTCATCAGACTTAGACCCATGGAAAGATGGAGGGTTCATCCAAGTGAAGTCCTAAACCCTATCTGCTTTGGGAGTGGCCACTAGATTGGCCAGAATGATTGGTGGCCATTCATTCTGTGCAGCCATAGACTGAGGAGCTGGCTGGTTTCTTCTCTTTGGGGCCATGGTCTGGAGTAAGAGAATAATGGATTAGACTGAGAATTTAACTTATGATTATGCTCTCTAGCATGACATGAATAATGAAGGAAGGGTACTATTCCTAAAACATCTTATAGCCTCCTACACATAAATGTGGAACGCAACACACCCATGTACAAGACTCTACTAGATGCAGCTTTCAGACTTCCTAGGATTCTATTGAACCTTAGGCTTTGATACCAAGTTTGTAACACCCCGATTTGCTGAACCGAAATGCTACACGGTGCTCATGACCCCGAGGGACCACAATCTAACCCATGACTGATATCTGTACCTGTATACTACAAATTATAATATAATAATGCAGAATACATGGAACTGTAAGGCCATAAGGTCCAATTGAATAAAATCATATGGGCAAAAAGCCCAAAACAGCTAAATCTGAACGTAAATCTAAAAGTAAATCTGAAAGCCTCTAAACTGTCTGAATAAGGAGTTGATGGAACATGTCTCCAACTAACTCCATACGACTGAACTGAAGAAATAAATAAATAGATCAAATCATATTGTCCTCGAATCAATGAGGACTCACTGCATCTTTGCAACTGGAATGCTACCGCTACTGCTGGGTTGGAGCTCATGTCTCGGAACCTATGGAGTAACATGAAAAAAAAGTACCATAGCGCAAATGCGTCAGTACAACTGGAGTACTGAGTATATGAGGAAGGTAGGCTGAACATAAAGGGTTTCATGCATGAACAACACTGACTGAATGATATGAATGTGGGAGTGCAAACACATATATATAGAAACAGGGATAGTAAATACGTGATAGCATGACTTGTAAGCTAATACATGGTTTACTGATAACTGTCCTGACTAGTACTAAAACTGATAACATGGATGACTGTATATGGCAGTCCTGTATATACTGAAATATGAAGAACTATCTGAGTTCTTTTACTGAGATTGATACTTAAACTGTGGGAAGTAGTATTTAACTGACATACCCCATATATGTCATTATGGCTAAGCTGGGGTCGAATCTCTACCCCAACTGAAGGGGTGTCAATACCGTACCACTGGTAAGGACAGCTGTTAGTGACCGCTATCTAGTGGGTACTCAATGAGAATGGTGAAAACTTCAAACTGACGGTTTAAGCCACCTCATCAACCCTAATCTGACGGTTAAGAGTTCTCAACCTACGCTGGCTACATAGTTTGGGAACACAAGGATTGCTACTAAGAATCACACCCTGAACTGGAGGGTGGGTTCCCATCCTTGGGTTTACTTGGTGCTAACCTCTACTAAGGAATATTCTTGATGATTGACAGAGGAATTTCCTTGAAATCAGATCTTCAAGCTTAATTATGAAACCTTAGTTGTTTTTCTCCTTTAGTGCTCTTGGATGATGAGCTTTTAGAAGATATATATTTTGTAGGGTTAAGTTTAGGGACGTATAAGGAGTATTTAAAGACTTAATTACCTTTAAAATAACTCATGACAGAGTGTTTTTGACATCTGGAATTTACTTAGGCGGCGCCCAAGTGATGCCTATGCTTGGGTTGGGCAGCGCCTAGCCAATAACCTATGCTTGGGTTAGGCGGCGCTTAACCAATCGCCTATGCTTACTGTCTCTCACGAAAATAGGCATAACTTTTCGGTTGGGTATTGGATTAAGGAGAAATTTGTATCGTTGGAAAGATAATTCAATTCTGTACAATTTGGTAGGTCTAAATCAGCCAAAATACCATATTAACATCGAGTTATACTTGTTCAAATATGACCCTTGCTAAATCAAACACTAAAACTTGATGGATTCAAAAACTCTTAGCTTGCATTACCTTAAGTGACTCATATTAACATGCTTAATGCATCATAAGCTATCATATCACTAGGATATTCATTGTAAGTCATGTACTTAAGTATGAATCACAGGATTAGAAACATGTGGGTTATTATCGTAAATTAGGTACATATTGGTCTAACTCGATATAATACCCTTGAAGGTATACACCCATGGGAGCGATAATGGAAGTGGATAGATGTGACAAGCACAAAGTTGGAGATTCACTCAAATTAGAGAGGGACCTGGTCCCATCTCTCAGGTTAGTATCTTGTATATGCAAGAGGGACCTGGTCCCATCTCTCAGGTTAGTATCTTGTATATGCAAATTTTGTTTGTTCTACTAAGAAAAAGTCACGTCCTTCCTGTCCTTATGTCATAACAAAGTTGTCCTATTCTAAAAGGAAAGGTGAGTCACCTAAAATCTGATATTGATGATATATTGTTCCCCTCGAAAACCCTTCCTTGTGCTCATTATTGCTTTAATCTTGCTTCATCCACTTTTTCTCGTATCAAAAAGGGGAAAATCCAAATTCCAAATAGTTCTTCTAAAAAAATGACATTCTTGATGGCTTCAGCTCTCTAAGTCTCTTATCTTTCAATGGTTTCTATGACTAGCATTGTGAAAAATCCCTATCCAGACATTCCAAAAATAAACATCATTTTTCTCCTTCTCTTCCAAATCCTAAATCCTTCATCACTCAAACACTTAATGAAGAATCACCCCTGAATCATCAAAACAATCCTAATGATGTTGTGATGGATGAACGTTGGGTTGTTAAAAATCTCATCTTGTTGTCCAATAACCCAGGAAATAGCTTAGTTAATCATAAAAAAAGCAATGTTAGTAATATACCAAATATTTCTGGAAACTGGTCTAGAAGTTTTACTGAGAAGTAGCTGACTCTTCAGGGACATAGTCCCAAGAAGGGAAAAATATCTAGAAAAGAATCTGTGGTAGGTTACACTAGAGGAAAGAATGGGGAGAAAAATGAGGTGTATCCAAAGAAGAAATTAACAGGTTCTTAAAGAATCAAAAGGTTTTAACTGGAAGGATTTTTTATTCAAATATGCTAACAAACCCTGGTATGGTGGAATTAGTTGAGCTGATTAAAAATCAAGGGTGGATGCATCTCATGGAAGGACCTATTCCTACTGTGTTTGATGAGATAGTCAAAGAATTTTATTTCACTTTGGAATTTTCAGAAGATGGGATAAATTTGACTAGACAGGTCTAAGGAAAGATGACTAAGCTGAATGAGGAAACACTGGAAAGAATTTTGGAAGTTCCTATAGATGGGGTGAGAATTGTCTTCAAGCAACTGCATTTAATAGAATTATTAGCAAATTCAGCCAAAATCATAGGAAAATTTACGGTTGTAGTGAATAGGAAATCACCCAAGAGTGTGTTTTAATTGGTCTTTGTCTTTGTGAAAAAGGTCATTCTTCCTAGGTTACAAAAGAAAAGCATTACCTCATCCACTGCTTTGTAGGTAATAGAATGCTAGTGTAGCTTTGAATTTAGTAATCTACCTGCATTGATGATAGAACACATTTACAAAGTAGTTTTTCAGAAGAATGGAAAGCATTTCATGCCTTATGGATACTGGTTGAACAAAGTATTTGACCAATTTGGAATTGTCTGTGAGAATGGAACTTAGGGAAATATGTTTTAAATAATTGTCATAAAGACATCGGTCAAGACTGAATATGTCAAATTAGGTAGCATTTATCAAAAGGAGCTCAGCAAGGAAATTAAGGAACTAAGAGAAAATTTAGCTACCAAGGATGAAAAAATCAACAAGCTTCAGGAGAAAATTTAGCATCTCTCCAAAGAAAGCTCATATGACAATGATATACTTAGAACTGAGAATGTTGAACTAAAAAATATGGTGTCAATATGAACTGATCAAGTCCTTAGGTCAAATGTAGAGATAAGGCATCTCAACAACAACCTGACCCTACTCTTTCAAACTCTTCTTCCTAGTCCTTCACTTGTTAATTCGTTCTGAATCCTAGGGCTTTTTGCCTAAGAACATTTACGCACTACATGATACTTATCTTCCACTTATGAATGAATTTTTGCTTTGTATGTTTCATTTGTTCCGTTTAAATCAAAAAGTTATTCTTCATGTTAGTGTTGCCCCATTGGCCATGAGTTAACTAATTTGTGCTTAATTTACTCTTGTTTCCTATTATCACTTTTCACTAATACTACAAAGGGGAATAGTAGTATCATACTGAGTTTGTTGTAGGGACAGGTAATTTAAGTTACAGATCTAAATAGCATGCTATTAGGGGAAAGTATGTGATATGATAAATAGATGAATGAAGGAAGTCATGTTGATAAGGGGAAGAAGTATGCAAATATACTAAATAAAGGTGAATGATGACAAGGGAATAAATCAAAGGGTTTTGTTGCAAATAACAAAGAGGGGAACATTCATCTTCAGGTTGTAATCATACTAATTAATAGTGATGAATATGCATTGATGCTCAAAACTATTTGGTTGGTTTTTCATCATCAAAAAGAGTGAAAATTGTTACATGTTGTTTTGATGATGAGAAGCTAACTACAAAGGACCAGGTTCCTAGATGTGAAAGGTATGGTACAGCAAGCACACGTTATCTGCATAGTTTTGTCCTTTTGTGTAGCAAACTCACAGATGCTATTTTGTACTGATTAAGACAACTGTTCCAATGATCTTTCAGCCCTAATCATCACTCAACTATAAAAACAAAGTGATGCCTCTTTATCAAATTATTTTTTTTTCAATTACAAAGTGTGAAGAGAGGCAACAGAAACCCCATTTCAAGATTACTCAAGAATTGCTCATGTTCTTATCTTTGTAGTGAATGTTCTTGAATAAGTAATTATTTATAGATGAACTACTCATGTTATAAGTGTAGTGTCTTCTTTTTTAAGAGAGATGTTTAGGTAGAGTTGCCTAAGCTTATGACTAATTAGAGTTAATCAGTAGGAGGGCCCTTGGTAGAGTTACCACTATAAGCTTGTAGTAGAGTTGCTACTAGAAAAAGGAGCCTAGAGGTCGGATAAAATTTTGGCTGTAATCAGGAGGTTGATTATAGAGGATTTCTTTGGTGCTTATGAGGGAAAGCTATGGTTTTTCCCTTCCAAGGTTTCCACCTAAAAATCTTGTGTTTTTAATCTTCCCTGTACTGTCCTTTGTTCTCCTACACTCTATTGTTTAATTTCTTATGATTGTCTTTGAGGTACCTTGTCCCTTACTGCAACCGCCAAGGATTCCAATACTATGGTCGATTCATGTTGTATAGTGTTGATATTCGGAGATACAGTGAGCTATTGGAGTCTGAGTCGCCTATTTCCTTCTGTCTTTCTATGTTTAGTCTTTTGATTTGATATATATGCATTAAGTACTCTAGATATTTGGTTTGTTTCTCTACTATTAGATGCTCTTATATTGGCTTTATCAAGTCGTGGGATGGTATTTTGTATTGGCTATTTTTTATATTTATTTAGAAAACTTTGTTATTTATATAGTGTGTTCTTGAAATTAGCCTATGTTGGGCATTTCCTACCAAATTAACCCATTGTGTTAGCTCCTAGTTATGGTTTGGCTTACCTACTGGGAGGATTTAGTAGGTCCCGGCAGATTGGAATGATGACGTCCATTTTCTATCATCGGAAGGCTATAGGACATTCTTAAAAATTTATCACTTCTTTCAATCATATCGTGCTAAGAGTCTGAGTTTGTTTGTAGAAGTATTCCCTTGACTTTATTCTAGACCCAAACCAGGGCATGGCCATGACCGGCATCTCCAATCCACTATGGACCGGAGACCACCTCCTGGACCAAACGAAACACGACACATCGCCCAACAATAGTTGAATTACAAACATATAACAAGATAGAACAAGTTCAAAGAACAAATTATATGTCTATAATTGATAACCAACAATCGACCAAACATATCCTACCAACATCACCAAAGTTCAAAGTAATTCAACAAAGCCTCTATGAGAAAAGAACCAAAAACTAGTTTTGGTTGGGACATGTCCCCGACTCTGACAATGACAATAATAACGTTGATGATAATGAAAACCCTTCATTATAAGAAATGATAAGAACTGATCATATGCCTAAGTATTTCAGAGAATGAACTCACCACTTCACCAAAATGAACTAATGAATTGGGTCGACCCGCTTAACTCTGTGTAGGAAAAGTAGAAGTATCTCCGATGATAGTATCGCTTGGTAATACACCATCTGGCGATGATTAGTGGAGTGAACATGGCATGAAACTAAAGGATAAGGGAAAAAATAATGTCAAGTCTAATCAATTCAAATACCATATGAATCATATTATAGTACAGATATGTAAATGATATGTTGGGATAGGGATCAAGGCTTAACACGTAGTTTAAAAATTTAGCCTGGATTGTGTAGCTCAATCGTCATATCATAAGAAGCACCCATGGGCTATATGGGCCCAGCTCTTCCCAAGCTGGTAGGGCCCTAGTATGTGTAGTTGTATGAACCATAGGGAAAATATATGCACTATGGGGGACTTGAACCTCCCGGCATACCAAGGTGACACAAGAACTCAATCATGTAATATAATATGGTGGACTCGAACCACCCAATAATATGATAATACTAAGGAGGACTTGAACCATTCGGTCATGTACCCCCTTGCATAGGCAATTGCGGTATCCAGTATTGGTCCATTCGGAACTCCACTTTCACGACTCAGGTACAGTACCCTCATTAAATCCCAAGTAAATCATTTATCACACATTCCAATTTATTGAACCATGATACATATTTATACATACATTATTGGTATCATCATACCAACTACACTTGCAAGGTAACATAAACATTCCAAAATAATTTCTTTATTTGGAGAAATTTCTTAGCCCCCTTGGTTTAGTTATGCATTAGCTTGGGGAATTACACAACCCCATAAGGTTCAGTTCAAAATCATTATACTTCATTGACTTTTCACATTATGCAATAGTTGAAGAGTAGTTCAATTTGCATACTTTTCATAGTCAAAACCAATTTCACAATGTGGGGTTGAGGTCATTACCACTTCAAAAGTCACAAGATGGGGGAAGTCACAATCCCCTCGTTTATTCACCAAACCCATGCACCTCACTAGTTCAAAACCATAATCAAAGCATGAATAATCATAGGTGAAACATGAGAAACATTGTTCAATAACAAACATTCAAAACCCTCAATCCATGCTTCAAAACCAAAACTAAACTATTTGCATAATACTTTAAAACACATGATTTTAAACAAATAGAAATTAGGGAAGAGTACCATGCCTAAAATACAAAGTTTCACAGAAAGAATTCAACCCTTGTGCCCTTGGATGACATATTTCTTGGAAACCCTAACTATCTTGCTTGAGAGGATTTTAGAGGGTTATGAGAGTATTTTATTACGTTATGAATGAGAAATAACTCCCTTAAGTTCTTTATGAACTTGGGGTTTTAATTGGGTAAGAAGGGAATTGTCCAAAGTGCCCTTAAATTAAAAGCTGAAATTTGGTCGTTGGTGTCTACGGGTCAGTATACAACTTTTAAGGTTTTGTTACAACTCGTCACCATGAGTCATAGAAAAGATAGTTTAAAGGGAAAACATACACTATTGACCCTATGACTCAATTAATACGACTCATAATGGGACCGTACGACTCATAGGTTCTAGTCGTAGTCAACACAGAAACCATTTGGGTTAAACACTAGACATCCTATGTTTTCCACGAAATGACTCATAATGAGTCCTTATGACTCATAGTGAGACACTCGTACTTTCAAAAGAACTTATCCACACACACTATTTTGGCTATGATTTAATTCCAACTACTCGTCTAGACTCCCTACGACTTGTAGGGTTAGTCATAGTCAGGAAAGTGAGGATAAAATTTCAGAAATTCTCAAACATCAAAACTTGGCGTGTTTCATTCTCCCCCCATTAGGGTCATTCATCCATAAATAATAACATGACTGACACAAAAATGCACCTATATTTACCTTTAACAAAGACAGAAAATAAAGATATTAAGTACACACATACCTTAAGCATGATTTTCTGAAATAGGAACTAGGAATGGATACTTGGACTCTATGTCCTCCTCGGCTTCCCAAGTAGCAACCTCAAACTTTTGGTTCCTATAAAGAACCTTTATCGAAGCCACGTCCTTCATCCACAATTGACGAACTTGCTGATACGATATCTCCATCAGAACTTCCTCATAAGACAAGGAATTCAAATTGCCCAAACCTTCCAAAGGAACAACCAACAAAGGATCACCCATGCACTTCCTCAAAATCGAGACACGGAAGACCAAATGGATATATCTCAATCTAGAAGGCAACTCCAATTCATATCCAGCATTACCAACCCTCTTTAAAACCAAATACGAACCAACATAACGAGGACTAAGCTTTCCTTTTTTCTCAAACTGCATCACTCCTTTCATGGGAGACATCTTTAAGAATACCCAGTAGCCAACATAAAACTTTGACTCCCTTTGCCTCACATCCGCATAGGTTTTTTTGTGACTTTGGGAGGTCTTAAGCTTATCCTGAATCACCTTCACCTTCTCTAAGGCTTGGTGAACTAAATCAGGGACAAATAACCTATTTTAACCAACCTCAAACAACTCAATAAGTGACCTACATCTCCTACCATACAAGGCCTCAAACAGAGCCATACCAATGAAAAAGTGATAAGTATTGTTGTAGGCAATTCAATGAGAGGCAAGTTATCATCTCAACTACACCATAATCAATAACACAAGATCAGAGTGTATCCTCTAATATCTGAATGGTTCTCTCTATTTTCCCATCTATCTGCGGGTGGAAAGTGGTACTAAGGCTCACCTTAGTCTCCAATCCTGTTTGAAAGGAATGCCAAAAGTGAGAAAAAAACTGAGTACCTCGATCTGATATGATGGAAACAGGAGCACCATGAAACTTCACAATCTCCTTAGTAAACAACTTAGCATATTCCTCAAAAGAGTAATTAGTCTTCACTGACAAGAATTAAGTGGACTTAGTCATCCTATCCACGATGACCTAAATCAAATTAGATTACTAGAAAGACCGCGGAAAACCTATAAAAAATGCATATTAATTACTTCCTATTTCCACACAAGCCACTCAATTTCTTAAAACAGTTCACCAGGACTCAAGTACTCCACCTTTACTTGCTGACATGCCAGACACTTAGCCACAAAATTAGCCATATTCTACTTCATATTTTTCACGAAAAGACTTCCTTATAATTATAATACATTTTCATCCTATCAAGATAAATAGCATATTTTGACTCATGACCTTTAGCCAAAATTCTTCATCCCAACCCATAAACATCGGGAATGCATAATCTACCTTAATACCTCAAGATACCATTGCCACCAATCTTAAAAGCCATCATTTTCTGCCTACCTACATCCTCATTGATTTGTATCGAGATAGGGTCCAACATGTGCTTCTCCTATACCTCATCACCAAGGGTTGACATTGCCACCTTTTGAACAATTAGACCACCAACCTCAAAATCTAAGAGATGAACTCTAAGATTAGTGAAACGATGAATATCCTTTACCAAATCCCTCTTCAACTCATCCATCTGGGAATAGCTCCTTATGGACAACCTGCTATGAGCATCACCAACCATATTAGTTTTACCTGGGTGATAGTGGAGACTTATGTCATACTCCTTTAGCTACTCAAGCCACCACTTTTTCTTAAGATTTAGCTATTTATGAGTGAACATGTATTGTAGGCTCTTATGATCAAAAAAATATCAATATGGATCCTATACAAATAATAGCGCCAGATCTTCAATGCAAACACCACAAACAACAATTTCAAATCATGAGTCAGATAATTCTTCTCTTAAACCTTCAACTGTATGGAAGCATATACCACCATCTTTCCATAGTGCATCAACACACAAACCAGTCCCACCCGGAATGCATCACAATCGATAACAAAACTATTTGTACCCTCAGGTAGGGTCAAAATCAAAGTCAAAGTCAACTTATTCTTTAATTTCTCAAAACCACCCTCAACAATCTTCTGACCATAAGAACTTTTCCTTTTTGACAGTCAACATAGTCAATGGGGCAGCAATAGAAGAGAAGCTCTCTACAAACCTTCTACAATAATTGGCTAAACCCAAGAAGCTCCAAATATCTATTAGAGTCATGGGTCTAGAATGCTTCTTACCCAATGCTACTTTCTTTGGATCCACCATGATACCTTCACTAGAAACAATATGACCCAGATAAGTCACAATATTCAACCAAAATTCACACTTAGAGAATTTAGCATACAACTGCTGCTCCTTAAGTGTCTATAACCCAAAATAGTGGTGATCAGTATGATCCAACTCACTCTTCTAATATGCAAATATATAATCAATAAACCCAATAATAAATAAGTCTAGAAACTGACAAAAAATTAATTTATAAGATCCATGAATGATGTCGACAAACTAATCAAACCAAAGGACATCACCATGAACATAAAAAGACCATATCGGGTTCGAAAAGTAGTCTTAGGGATATAAATATTAGAAAAGAACATAGTACCCTAAAGTTGATAGAACAGATCATTAATCTTTAAAAATGGATACTTATTTTTCACGGTCACCTTATCTAATTGGAGATATTCTAAACAAATGTGAAGGACCCATCCTTCTTCCGCACATATTGAACCGAAGCACCCCAAGAAGAAATACTAGCATGGATAAAACCCTTATGTAGAAGATCTTTTAGATGATTTTTAAGTTCTTTCGACTCATCTAGAGTTATTTTGTAAGGAGGGATAGAAATAGGACAACTGTTTGGAAGAAGATCAATCCTAAAATCTATTTCCTTAGTAGGAGGAACATGGTAGCAAATTAGGGAACACCTCAAAAAATTCACAAACCACAGGGATAATTTGCAAAGAAGAACCTTTGGATCTAGAATCTTTAACATGCACTTATTAATAGAGGCACCCCTTGGAAATTAATTTCTAGGCTCTAATATACGAAATAAACCTTCTCTTAGGCACTAGGAAACTACCTACCCATTCAATCACTGGCTCATTAGGGAATTAGAAATTGACCCTTTAGATCTAATAATCAAGAGACGCATAGCATGAATGCAACCATTTCATCCCAAAAATCATGTCAAAGTCTAACGTGTCAAACTCTATAAGATCTACTAAGATCTCTCTACCATAAATCGACATCACACAACCCCTATAGACCCTTCTAGTCATAATGGAGTCATCCACCAGTATGGACATAAATAAAAGATCAAGAATAAAATCAAGGTCAAAACAAAAATAAATAGCCACAAAAGGAGTTACATAGAGAGGGTAGACCCAAGATCAAGTAGGCAATATACATCACGAGAGAAAAATTTGAGCATACTAGTAACAACATCAGGGGGCGCCTCAAAATCTTGGGAAGTGGTAGGAGCATACAGACGGTTCAGTCCAGTATCAGAACTAAAAGTAGAAGTAGCACCCTTTGGTGCAGGAGCCGATAAAGTAGCAACTGGAATCTTATTTTCTCCAGAAGAAACCTTATATAGACAATCCCTCTATATATGACCAATCATTGTATATTTAAGGGACTTGTTCCTCCCCTCTTCACAAACACCACCATGCACCTGACTGTAAAATCTATAAGGGGATATGATAGAGATGATTGAGCCATACTAGCCTGAGGCTGGACACCATATATCCATGGGCCCATACTATATGAAAATAACGATCACTCAATATCATTGAATAAGGAGCGCTAGCCGTAGAGTAGGAACAAAAATTACCCCACTTCTTAGAAAATTTTCCATCATATTTACCATACTCTACTAACCTCCACCCTGATCCAACTATTAAAACTTCTTGCTCTGTCTTTCACCTATCTCTGCTTGCTTCTTCATTTCCTTTTCATCACGTCATATGTACACCATAAGTCTATTGATGTCTATTTCTTTGTTCAACAAGGCGTCCTTGATCTCTAAGATTAATTCATATGAAAGTCCTGAAGCAAATATCCTTATTCTAGCGCTTATGCTAGACACTAAATTTGAAGCATATTGCAACAACTGATGGAACTTCAAGGAATAGTCCTTTACTATCATCCTACCTAGCTTAAACTTCATGAATTCCTCATCCTTCGCCTCATTCACCTCTTATGGAAAGAAGCAATCAATAAAAGCACTAGAAAAGTCATACCACAAAATGGACTCAGCATCATCAACCCTAGACTAGTGCACTCCTCATACCACTAACACACCCCATTCTTGAACTAATAAGAAAGAAATTACATTTCCTTTATTTTAGTAGCAAGCATCACACAAAAAATATTTTCCATATCATTAATGAAATTTTGAGGATCTTTCTCAACTGTAGAACTAGTGAAATTTAAAGAACTCAACCTCATAAATTTGCCAACTCTAGTGACCTCTTAAGATGGAGCAACAGAAGTAACATGCTCAGTATAGGAGGCAACCAATTGGGTAAGCAAATGGATCAACTAGAGATACTTAGCAGTAGACATACTAGCTTGAGGTTCATGAGGAGGGCTAGGGGAACCATTGGAACTCCACTACGATAATAAAAGTAGCAACCCTGGATTGGGTCTAAACTTCTTGACTAGGATAATATCCATCCACATTGTCCTCAGATGGGACAAAAGAGTTTCCATGAACATCAGATCTTCTAGGAGGCATAGTCAAAACAGCAAACATATGGGGATTAGAGGAGAATTCACTATCATTGACTCTATAGAACAAAATAGAAAAACAAAAAAGGTAAATTTTTGCAATGCCTTATATCCTCTCCGTTATAATTATGGCATGCTACATACCCATTAAAGAGACTCTATTTGACACGACTTTATGGACACTTGATAACACCAAACATAGGCGCTGTTACCAACTTTGTAATGACTCAAACAAGGGTTTGGTCATGACAAACATCTTTAATCTATTGTGGATTAGAGACCACCTGCTAATCCTAACCAAACACCACACACTACCTAACATTAGTTGAAATACCAACATATAACAAGATAGCATAAAATAAATTCAAACAATAAAAAAATATCTATAAACAATAACCAGCAACCAACCAAACATATCCAACCAACATCACCTAAGTATACAATAATCCAACAAAGCCTCTATGCAAAAGAAAACCAAAGACCAATTCTGGTGGGGACATTTCCCCAACTCTAACAATGAAAATGATAATGTTGATAATAATAAAAACTTTCAATTCTAATCTGTCATAAGAACTGATGAAATGTCTAAGTCTTCCGTAGAATGGAAGATCACTACTTTACCAAAATGAATCATTGAACTGAGCTAACCCGCTTAACTCTGTGTAAAAAAAGTAGAAGTATCTTTGGTGCCTACATTACGTGGAGATACTGAGTCTGAAGATATTTAGTGGTGTGAAATCTAATATGAAACTTGGGGATATGGGACCAAATTATGTCAAGTGCAATCGATTCAAATACCATATGAATAACATCATAGTACATATATATAAATGATATGCTAGGATAGGAAACAAGGTTTAACGTGCACTTTAAAACTTTATATCAAATTGTGTAGCTTAACTATTATAACTTAAAAAGGCACCCACAGGCTATATAGACTCAGCTCTCCCCTAGCTTATAGGGCCCTAGTAAAAGTGATCGCACGAACCAGAAGGTATACATATACAGTATGAGAGACTCAAACCTCTCAGGATACCAAGGCGATACAAGCACCTAATCATGTAATATAATATGGAGGACTCAAACCTTTCAATCATATGATATTAATTAGGGTGACTCAAATAAACCAATCATGTAAACCCCTGTGTGCACAACTATGCTTTCGAGTATTGGTCCCTCGGGACCTTCACTTTCATTACTCAGATATACAACCCTCATTAAAGATCAATTAAATAATTTATCATAAATTCCTATTCATTGAACCATGATACACATTTCGACATACATTATTGATATCAGCATACCAACTAGACTTGCAAAGTAACATCAACATACCAAAAAAATTTCATTATTTAGGAAAAATTCACAACCCCCATGGTTTAATTATGCATTAGCTTGGGTGATTACACAACCCCATAAGGTTCAATTCATAATCATTATACTTTATTAACTTTTCACATTATGCAATAGTTTAGGAGTAGTTCAATATGCATATTTTTCATATTCAATACAAATTTCACAATATAGGGTTGGGGTCATTACCACTTCAAAAGTCATAGGTTAAGGAAAGTCACAATTCCCTTATTTATTCACCAAATCCATGCACCATAAAAGTATGAAACCATAATCAAAGCCTAAATATTCATAGGTAAACCATAGAAAACATTGTACAACAAAAAACATTCAAAACCCTCAAACCATTTTTCAAAACCAAAACTAAAACCATATGAATAATACTTTAAAACTTATTTTTTTAACCAAATAGCATTTAGCAAAGAGTAACATGCCCTAGATATAAAGTTTCACAAAAAGAATTCAACCATTCAACCCTTGGATGACCTACTTCTTAGAAACCCTAGGTATCTTTCTTGAGATAATTTTAAGAGTATTTCATTATTTTTTGAATTAGAAATAACCCTCTTAAGTGCTTTATGAATATGGGGTTTTAATAGGTTAAGAGGGGAATTATCCAAAGTGCCCTCAAATTAAAACCTAAAATTTGGTCGTTAGTGTCTAGAGGTCACTATACGACTTATAGGGTTTCATTAAAACTTGTCAACATGAGTCATAGCTAAGTTAGTTTCAAGGGAAAACACATACTATTGACCCTATGACTTAACTAATACAACTCGTAATGTGACCCTATAACTTATAGGGCCCAGTCATATTCAACATAGA
This sequence comes from Capsicum annuum, assembly GCF_002878395.1. Taxonomy (NCBI): domain Eukaryota; kingdom Viridiplantae; phylum Streptophyta; class Magnoliopsida; order Solanales; family Solanaceae; genus Capsicum; species Capsicum annuum. The sequence continues at coordinate 159,834,998 of NC_061119.1, forward strand.
AACCATTTAGGGTAAACACTAGACATTCTACAATTTGCAAAAAATGACTCATAATGAGTTCTTATGACTCGTAGTAACCCACTCATACTCAGAATAGAACTAAGACACACGAACACTATTTTGTCTACGACTTAAGTCCAATTACTCATCAAGACTCCATATAACTCATAGGGTAAGTCATAATTAGGACAGTGAGGATAAAATTTTAGAAATTCTCAGAGATCAAAACCTAGGGTGTTTTAACTTAACTCTTTGATAGATGTCCAGGACACATGCTAACACCATACGTGACAATGGTACTGATCCTAGGTATCCTACTTCTATTCATAGATGACCTAGGGATCGTGGTTATCTAAGTGATGTATCCCTAGCTATGATCTAGGAGTAAATATCTTTTTTAGGTCCTATTTCCATACCTGAGCCAGAGATTCTTCCACCCTAACTAGCGGTGGTCCAGGGACTAGCCTAAGCTCTACCAGGATTTATTTATTCTTTAGTACTCAGAGATGCATTGACGAAACTTTTAGGAATAGTTTGAGGTATGTCTTCTGATGGTGCACAGTCTACAGATCAGAGTAGTACTAAGGTAGGGGCGCAGCCTGTCGTTGTGGCTTCCAAAATTGAGGTTTCTCCTACTCTAATAGTTTCTCAGTTGGTAGTTACTCAACTTGTGTTTTCTCAATCTATTATGTCTTCTAAGCAGTATAAGATATTGGGAAAATTGTTGAGATTATCTTTACAAAGGTTTTCTGATGCTTTGGATAGGGATGCATATGTGTTTCTGATTGCATATGAGGATAGGCTCCATAATTTAGGTCTTATTGAGACTCCTAGTATAGAATAGACCATATTTTAGTGGGAATTGGCTGCTCGACATTAGTGGACAGTTATATGGATTCCATACCTACTGGATCTTTTCTTTTTCCTTGGACTTAGTTCTCCAGGATGTTCATAGAGAAATATAGGCCACACAGCCTTATAAATTGCTTGGGGTATTAGTTCTCAAGGTTGTTGTGGGGCCCCATGACAAATATTGATTTGAGGCTCATTTTAATTAGTTGTCTAGGTATGTGACTTTAATTATAGTTACTAAGTATTAGAGACTTCGCTGCTTTATTAAAAGTTTAAAACTTCTCACACGTATGTCTACTCAAGAGTTTGATTATTGTAGGTAGGTATTTTTCTAAGGTTTTAAATCATGCTAGAGTGATGGAGGAGATCCATCGTGGGGCCTAAGGGAGTAACGGTGAGAGGTCAGGGTAGTTATAGTAGGAGCCGCAATAATTCTAGATTTAGAGGTAGCAGTTCTCATGGTCTATATTCTTCACACTAATCTTATTATCCTCAGATAAATCCTAGCTTATCAGTTCAAGCAGTGCTACCAATTACTAATGGAGGTCAGTCTAGTTCCAGAGACCAACTTGCTCAAGGTAGTGGTCAGACATTGAGGGGTTCATTTTTTGGTCATTCCAGTTGTGGTGTTACTCTAATTGTATAGGATTTGTTGGTTCTAATTCAGCCCAGGGCTTATGTTATACTTTTGGAGATTTTGGTAACTATTTGAGTGAGTTCCCTAGCTGTAGGGTGATTATTTTTCTTAGCTCAAGTGCTTCCCCCATTAGAGCAGCTTATCTCTCGACTAGAATTAGTTCTCATGGTCTTAGGGGTAGTTTCTGGGATGCACGAGGAGGTTCTTAAGATGTTAGGAAAGGAGGTCAGTTAGGTGCCTAGCCAAGTTGTAGGCATAGTCAGTTGTATGCAATACCTACTAGGCTCGAGGATGAGACTTTAGATATTGTTGCAACAGGTATGATTTTGGTGTTCCTCCAGTTGGCCCTTACTTTATTTGATCTAGATACACTTATTCTTATATTTTTACCTATTATCCACCACAGTTGGAGATGTATTATGATTTATTATCTATACCATTATACATATATACTCCCATGGATGATTCTTTAGTAGTGGATCGGGTTCTTAGATCATGTGTTGTGACTATTAGAAGTATTGATACTTATCACAATCTAATTATTTTGAATATGGTGGAATTTGATTTAGTTTTAGTCATGGGCTAGTTATCCTACTATCATGCAGTCATGGATTGTTTTGTCAAGACTATTACCTTAGCCATGCCCGATGCATCCTCAGTCGTGTGGTAAGAAGCGTATAGGCATGAGCTAATGGAGATTATTTCTTATTTTCATGCTAGGAGTCTTATTTTAAGAGGTTTCAAGTCTTATCTCTTTTATATTTATGATGCTAGTGTGGAGAGTCTATCGCTTGACTCTGTTCCAGTTGTTTATGAGTTTAAAGTTACGTTCACTAATGACTTACCTAGTACTTCCCTATTATCAATGGCTCCTTGCCTTATGGATTCTTCTAAGCTTAAGGAGCTAAATTCTCAACTTCATGATCATCTTGGTAAGGTTTTTATTATACTGGGTTTGTCTCCTTAGGTTGATTTTGTATTATTTATGAAGAAGAAAGATGGTTCCATATGTATATTTATTAATTATAGGCATCTTAATAAGGTGACATTGAAGAACCATTATCCTATGCCTTGCATTGATGATTTATTTGACCAGCTTCAGGGTACAACGGTGTTTTCTAATTTTGATTTGACATTTGAATACCATCAGTTGAGGATTCGGGCTGAGGATATCTCAAAGATTTCTTTTAGAATCTGCTATGGTCATTATGAGTTCCTAGTGATGTCATTTGGGTTGACTAATTCCCCAGCCACTTATATAGATATGATAAATCGAGTATTCAAATTTTATTTTGTTTTGTTTATGATTGTGTTCATTAAGGATATCCTTAGTTATTTGAGGAGTAGAGATGAGCATATGCAGTATTTGAGGATCATGCTCTACAATTTGAGATATCATGTGACCTTTGCCCAATTCTCTATGTGTGAGTTTTTGCTTGATTCATGACATCCTTGGACATATGGTTTCTATGAATAGTACTACGGTAGACTCATCTAAGATTAAGGTAATTCAAAATTGATCTAGACCTATATCTCCAACTAAGGTTTGTAGCTTTATTAGTTTTGCAGTTATTATAGACAGTTTGTTGAGGGTTTTGCTACTATTTTAATGGTCTGAGAAGTATAAGTTGAGCTTTGTGAAGCATAAGAATTTTCTCACTTTAGCTCCTGTCCTAGATCTTTTTGTCAATGGTGAGGGATTACTGTATTTTGTGATGCTTTTAGTGTTGGTTTAGGTTGTGTATTAATACAGTAGGGTCATCTTATTGACTATACGTCTAAATATCTAAGGCGTACGAACGCAACTACCCCACTAATTATTTTGAGTAAGCGGTGATAGTTTTCATGCTAAATATTTAGAGGCGTTATCTTTATGTTGTGCATTGTAAGATTTTCACCGACCACCACTATCTTAAGAATAATATAACCCGGAGGGAGCTTAATGCTAGACAATGTAGATGGGTGGAGTTAGTTAATGATTATGATATTTTTATCTTGTATCATCTGGGCAAGGAAAATATTCCAGCAGATTCCTTAAGTCATAAGGCATTGAGTATGGGTAGCTCAACTTCCATTTAAGTTTTTCAAAGGCCGTTGGCACAGGACATTCATTCCTTAGCTTACTTGATGACCACTTTGATATTTCTGACCCTAGGAGGATTGTTGCTTGTTTTGAGGTAAGGTCTTCATTATTTTAACAGATTCAGAATTGTCAATTTGAGAATAAAAAACTTCACTTCCTTTATGATTAGGTGTTGAGTGGAGAGTCTGAGAGAAACACCACAGATTGATGTCTTGATTTAGTTAATTTTGTGTAAGGCTCATAGCTCTAGATATTCTATTCATCTCGGCATAGCAAAGATGTATAGAGATTTGAGATAACACTATTATTGGAGTGGTATGAAGAGAGATATGGAAGATTTTTTAGCTCATTGTCTATATTTTCAGCAGGTAAAGTCTGAGAATCAGTGAATAGGTGGTTTGACTCAGAGGTACAATTCCCAAGTTTAAATAGTAGTGCATTATCATGGATTTTATTAGTGGTTTTCCTCGTACTCCCTATGGTTCCATGGTATTTGGGTCATTGTAGATTGTTTGACCAAGTCAGCATATTTTATTCCTATTCAGATGTTTTTCAGTGCCAAAAGACTAGCCCATATATATGTTTGAGAGATATTTTATTTGCATCGTATGCCTATTTTAATTATTTTGGATCATGATTTGTGTTCACTTTCAAATTTTGGAGAGTGTTTAACGAGGAGTTGGGAACTCGATTAGATCATAGTACAGCTTTTCACTCACAAATAGATGTCCAGTCGGAGAGAACTATTTAGGTGTGTGAGGATATTCTTTGAGCCTATGTTATAAATTTTGTGGGACAGTGGGAGCAACACTTAGCCTAGGCAGATTTTAATTATAAAATAGTTATCATTTGAGTATTAAGATAGAGCATTTTAAGGCTTTTTATGGTAGGAGAAGTCATTCTCTAGTTGGATGGTTTGAGTCTTCTGATGTTAGGCCCTGTAGTACTAATTTACTTTAGGGATTGTTGGATAGAGTCATGGTGATTAAGGATAGGTTAAGGGAGGCTCAAAGTAGGCAAAAGATCTATGCATACCATAGGCTTCTGGCTTTAGATTTGGAGTTCTAGACCATGTATCCGTTCGTATATTACCTATAAAAGTTGTGATGAGGTTCTGAAGAAAGGGCAAGCTTAGTCCAAGATATATTAGCCCTTTTTGAAATTCTCCATGTAGATGGAGAGGTGGATTATGAGTTAGCTCTAGCTCTAGATTTTGTTGTTGTTCATCTGGTTTTCCATGTCACCATATTGTACCAATATATTCATATTTTGTCTCATGTGCTTAGATGGGACTCAGTCTAGTTGGATGAGTTTTTAACCTTTCTAAAGGAGTCAATGCTTTTATTGGCTAGTGATGTCAGGCGTTTTCACACTAAGGAGATTCTTATGGTTAAAGTTTAGTAGAGGCATCGCTTAGTAAATGATCTCACTTAGGAGACTGAAAGTGAAATGCAGACCCAATATCCTCACCTATTTGAGACTTCAGGTATGTCCTAATCCTTAACGTTTATGGATGAAAGTTCTTTTAGTAGTGGCTATTGTAATAATCCTTTTGGTCCTTTTTTTTATATTTTTGGCATTAGGGTGTTTTTCCATAGCTGGCCCAAGTCAGTTATGACTTTTGGGGACTGATAGTTTGATTATGGGGTAGTTCGTTTAGTTTTTAGAGCCAATTCACTATTTTGAAGTGTTCGTTCATTCCAAAGATCCATCATACGAAGACTTTAGTAAAACCATCTCGCATGCAAATTCTGACTATACCAATAGATTTGGAAGATTGATTTTAGGCTAGGTAGACCATTGGTTTGGGTCCCCAGGCATCCAAGCTCATTTCAACCTATTGGTCAGAAAGTTTAGAAATTGGAAATAAGGGTTTGGGACCCACATTTGGATGAAATAACCTCAGACGGAAAATCTGAGTGGCGTTCAAAACATCAAATTTGATATGGTTACATAGTTCATTTGTGTATATGGTATTTCAGATGAATTCCGAGGCCTTGGAGGAGACTTAGAAAATTTCTAAGTCTTCAGTAGTCAGCTGATGTAGCTGTGATCGCCATCCTTGAGCCACGATCATGGTGTTGTGATCTCACAGTAGTAGTCTCAATCAGGACTAATTATACAGTTATTAGGTAAGTGAGATCGCACTACTCGGGGTCATAATAGTGACTCTCGAGTACGTGGACTGGTTATAAAATAACCCTATTCACTCAATTTTGCTCATTCTTTACCCATTCCCTTGAAAGAAACAGCCTTAAATAGTGAGAGAACTTAAATTTGAAGGTTGTTGGTTATTGGGATGCTAGACTAATATTTGTTTTCATAATTATCATTTGATTTAAGGTAAGAATACACCCTCCTCATGGTGAAATTTCTTGATTATTTGCTCAAAACCCTAAAATCTTTAGGTCTTGGTTTAGCCCAAATTTAGCTTGGTTTTCACCTATTTTTTAGAATAATGATTCCTTGAGATTGTATGAATGTTGGGTTGGTTTTAGAAATGTGTTTTCCCTAAATGGGACCATATGTGGTTTTATTGTCATTTTTGGACTTGAAGCACAACGGTGAAATATGGGTATTGATATTCTCGTATTGATGAGTAGAATGTGTTTTTGATAGCTTGTCATCTTGTAAAGGCTTCTCGGAGTGGAAAAGGGGTGTTTTACCAATTCTGTAAGATTTTTTTGGTGATGAGGTAGGATAGGTTTATCCATTGTTAGATTGAGTTATGTCATAGTATTTTTATGATGTCTTGTTGGATTTGGGATGGGTTTTAGTTGTTGAATTGATGAAATTCAATACTTTGGGTAAATTGGACGTTTAGGCTAATGTGAAACCATAAGTTTGAAAAACATAGCTTGTTCCTTATACTTTAGGTGGATTAGGCTTCATTTCTTGTGCTTGGCATGGGAATTCCTTAGATCACTCAAGTTAGATAAAATTACTTTAGTTACTCATGTTTAGGGTAAGTTTGTCCTTAGTTGCTTACACCAATTCCTATCAGTTGTCATCTGATTAGGACTTTTGGTATACTTATTCTTAAACTAAGCCATGTATCATACGCTACCTCATTCAGTAGTTTCCTGATGTTACTTACTTATCCCACAACTGTAACACCTGGGAAGGTAGAAAGAACATTTTGATGAAACCTATATTCGATTACCTCCAGTTTGTTATAGAATTAGGTGCCAACTCAATTAACCACATATTTGCCTCCCTAGATAGAGACAACGAAATAACCTCAACCAAATTGCATTCTGACTAACTCCTACATAATCAAAGGCATTGCATATGTTAATAAAGATGAACAAATGCATATTTGGATCATCACCAAAAACCCACCAAATAAACCCTTCAAATTAAGCAATTATATCATCATTCTAGTGATATTAAACTTCTTCCCAACAGCTAGAGGAGGTAGTAAATTACTCTAGTAGCACTAGCCACATCTAAATAAACAACATCATCATCTTCATCAAATGTAAAATTTACTATAAGCTATTAGCTCCCTCTGTCTCTTGGTTACTAATTATGATAGGTTAGAGAAATACTATAAATATATGGTCCATTCATAGGATCGACCAACTCATCATCACGTAGATCTTTATTGTCATTTTCTTTCAAATGACTAGGTGCTTCTACATTTTGTAAGTGAAAAAGTCTTTTTTCTTCTTCTTATGCATTTATATTTCTCCTCAATGTTATATTATTTTCTGGGTTGAAAGCAATAGTGCATCACGCGAACGATGAGTATTTGCAATGCACAACTACCATCCTAAAAACACCAAAAGAACAAATAAAAGTAAAATTGGAAAATAAAACTAAAAGTCAAGTAAAAGACATGTACTTGATTTTAAGAGGCACCAAAATTTGATACACTGAAACTACAAATCCCTTAACTAAGTATAGCGCTCATTGTCAAATACAGAACCTAACAAAGGTTGGGGTTAAATCCCATAGAGAATAGTGAACTAAGTTATATGTAATTTAAATAATGATTAGTTGATGATTTCCATTAAATAGGGTGTTTTTAGTGGAAATTTGCACAATAATTTCACTTATGTCAAATTAAAATGGTTAAATTTGTAATAGTTAATCAATAGGGAGAAGACAAACTAGAATTGTGTTTACCTTGGTTTTAAACCACTTTCAGGTTAAGTAATGACCAATTTGTGTCAACATATGCAATTATAAAGCATTCAGATACAAATGTTCATCAAATGTTTTTCACAATAGATAGATGATTTTTACTTAACTTTTTTGGACTTCAAGTGCTAAAATTATTACTCGATTTATGCTTCAAATAATTAATCTCGTCAAAGCATTAATCTGTAGATAGAGGTTACAAACTTTGAATTCTTGATACCAATTCCTTTTCGTATTTTAACTTCTTTGTTCAAGTATGTTAAACCTATGGCTTTTTCTAATGTTTGTGACCATTAAAAATCTCCTAAAGTAAACGAATTTGCAGCATAATTACAAAAGCAATACAGATATATAGAAATTTTAGCACTAGAAGTGATTTTCCACCAAGGATTCAACAACCCTAGTTCTAAGATTTTTAGATACTCATGGTAATGAAATAGATGAAAGAAAGATATTTCACAATGTAAAGATAAAACCTTACAAAAAAGAAATTTAGTTCTCCAATCTTTGACAAGAACCAAGAAGATGTATTTTCTCCCTAAAGATATGATTTCCCCTATAAATGTCAATTTCCCAGAGAAAGTATGTTACGAAATATTTAAAGTATGGAAGAAACATATTGTAAATCCTAGACGAGATATTTATATTCTCCAATAATATGGAATTTAAAATTCAAAACTGTGTTGTCGCTTCATCCTTGAGGGGTCATCTGGAGGTTTACCAACAAGGTGAAAGTTCATATCCTTAATCGCCACTTGACACCACTTGATCTTAAATTTTGCTTATGCCTAGAGGGTTGGGTGACATTTTGTTGAGGCCATGATAGCCCATCAGCTGAGCCATCACCTGACTTCAATTTCCAGCTTATTTTATTTATGCATTGATGAATAGCTAATGCTTTACCGAGGCTATGACAGGACACTACCTAAGCCAATGAATACCTGACATTTAGCCCTAATTCTGGATAGGCCCAACCAGTGGTATTGCATCTCACCGGATCTCTGACAACTCATCTGAAGAGTCCTCATCCCTATTTTTAGCATAGTACTTTCTCTTTTCTACCGTTGGACTTATTTCTTAAAAATAAATACAAAACATATTAAAAATACCAAAATTTCTTTGAAAACTCACAATTATCCTTAGTTAAAAGCACAAAATGTGTCGTCTCTAGACGGCACATGAACAGCCAAAACTCAATAATATTTATACATCATGAACCAAATAACAAGTGGACAAACATTATCACATAGAAAGTAATTTAATGAATTAGTAAATACATCAATGACAGGCCAACACTATCCATAAACAAGCCACGTAATCAACAAGACTATCAGCCCATCTTAAAAATTACAAAATCAATAGTCATATTATAAGTAGAAACTATGTCCATCTCAACCTCATAGTTAGAACATTACTAGTCCGTCTCCCACATATTAACCATATAACATATCTCAAATTGCAATCTTCTTTACACACATACTAATATACTTATTTCTTGTCAATAAGATATGGCCTGTAGGGGACCATCTAAATCTATGTATTATACTGACGTGCTTCCTAAATCTCCAAAAATATAAGTAATACCAATATTCATGTTCATATCACCATAGATATTGGTACACTGTGTTATATTTGATCATGAAACCCCAATATACATACATACATATATATATATATATGTATATTTATACGTTATCATATCATGATCAGGAACTTTGTCTCATAACAATATGTGACATGCATGACATCTAGATATGTCATTATTTTTCTTGGACACTCTTTTATAAAAGTAAGCTCCCAATCAATATGGTATTCCAAATGCCATCAATTACCATGGATCAGTTTTCTTATAAAAGCAAAGTTCACTAGTTATATGGAAGTCAGGTATAGCATCTGTGATTATGGACAGGTTGACATCCATATATAATATCTTAGGTGGACATCTAGATATGCCATCTCAACAATCTTTCAATTATGTTCAGTTGGGAATAGTACATAGCATCGAGCAGACTAGGGGATAAAGTCTCACCCACCAATTTTGATGAGACCTTGAGTAGTGATCTCTAAGTCACAAAACTATGTGCCACCATAGGTTTTTTATACCATAACAGAAAAGATTAATCTTTACACACGTGCAAGTTATATTGGGTCCTTGTTGATAAGTATTGTACATCAAACTCTATGTTTAGATTGCATGGTTATATATTAGTTAATAGTATCTCCCATAGTTTCAAAATTTAGTATTTCCATGAACCTTAATTCAGTATAGCTCACAGTAGTTCAATTCTCTTTGAACAATCAGGCATTTGGTATTTATGGTTATCTTGATGGGTATTTGCATCTTAGTGTACCTCAGAAGTTCTTTTGATTTAAATATTTTATCATCAGCATGCCCAGTTGTATATAACATTATAGTTTTAAAATATCTTGTTGTTCCTATATTTATGCTTATTATTTAGGGAATCGATATATTGTCATTCATATCGGTTTTATGTTTAGTTGTTCATAGTGCATATCTCATATACTTTGAACATTCTAAAGTACTGATCATATAACTCTTCTACCTACTTTTTATGTGCTATAAATTTAGGTGTTTACTATTATGATCATAATATGTAGATCACAGTATCCATCCAATAGGTGATGGGTTCTCTTATTTTTAGGACTTAAGCCAGTTGAAAAACTTGGATTTCATTTTCATTCATATGTATTGATTGAGGATAGTTGAGGGTTATGTCCAGGCGATCTATAGTCAATATTAGTAGAGGTTTTGTAGATAGTCAGTCAGAGTTGTATTCAATTTCTCTTTCTTTTTAGATTATAAAAGTTGTAATTAAACTTTCAATGGTCATGTATTTAATAAGTTCATTTCATGATTATGCTTTCGCTCAGTCATTTTAGCTCTTACTCATATTTATATTGACATAACCTGAAACTGGGCCTTGTCGAGTGGGCATCTCAAGCCCAATAAGGACCAGAGATCGCCCTGTTTAACACAGCCTAACCATCACAGCAATACACAAGTGTCGGTTGAGCTCCGAACATATAATAAGATAGCAGAAACAAAACTAACAATCATAACTTAAGAATGTCTAATCATTCCATTCATGTCAACATACAACATCTAACCTACGTAAGTCCACAGTCATCCATAATCCTCTACCAATCTGATGTGTATAATATGTTGGGACATATACCCGACAATAACCAATAACCAAGTCTAATACAAGTCTATGACATAATATAGAAAGACTATAAAATCTATGCCTTCTGTAGTATGGAATCTCACCACTTCAAAGCCAACATATGATCTGCTCGAACACTTGGTCACTGCGCAGGAAGAGAAGAAGAATCTTTGACCCCTTTGTCGCGTAGGGACACAGCGTCCGGAGTCAGTTAGAGGTTGGAGAGCTAACAGGTAACTAATAGGTAAGGATAAAATAGTGTCATTATTCAATACCAAGTCAAACCATCATAAGAAACTATATTCATACACATAGACATGTAGATATATGCGAATGCATTAAGTGTCAAGCGATAACAAGGCCATAGCATACATTTGAAAACACCCAATCATGAATCATGAAGTGGAGGACTCTAACCTTCCACTCTCATAGTTTATACCAAGCAAGAGGACTTTAACCCTAAGTCATATTATTGTGCAGGTGGACTCTAACCACAAGCCATTTTCAACCAAAGTGGACTCTAACCACAAACCATTTTGTTAGACACGTGGACTTTAAGCACAAGACATCTTATTAAGCAAGGGGACTCTAACCACAATCCATCGTGTCAATTATTAGTCGACATTGGGACTCTAACCCTTTGTCCATGCATTCATATCCACACAATTCAACATTTAAGGACTTTAACCCACTAAGCAATTTGAATCCATCAAGGCCACAATTCAACTCCATACATGACCACAAGGTCTTTATGAACCTTTTATAAATAAATTACCTTAATAGGACAATGCCTTAGTTTCAAATACCATTCAAGTCAATTTGTGGTCATCAATGCCTTTATCAAACCATTTATTGGAATTCTTACACCAAGATTTAGTTAAAACATAATACAATTTCATGCTTAGGGACTAAAATCCCTTTTAAACTAAACCAACCACCAAGGCCACTAATTAAATAATTATAGGGACATCAACGCCTGTAGAAAGTTCATATACCAATCATTCTTACTCATTAAGTCATTACCTTAGTTCAAAACACCATTACTATGTGACTAGTTAATTCTAGTAGGCCTTTTCACAAATATCTTGAGGGCACATTCTTACCAAGACCAAAATCAAAGTTGAAACCATTATACCTAGGGTTACTCATAACCCACTAATTTAAACATAATCAACAAGAACCCACATGTGTAAACCTTCACTCAAAACAAGTATAAATACAAATTTAAACAAAAATAAACATCACCCATCACTATACATCAAAACCCCCATCATTTGTTTCAAAACCACCATTAATGATTTATAAACAATGGTTAAATAACATGATATTTGAGAAATAGTAATAATGGAAGAGTCACATGCCTTATACAAGAAGATTCATGGAGAGATTCTTGGTCCTCAAGTCTCTAGATGGCCGCCGCTTTGATAAACCCTATCCCCAATTATGTTAGAGAAGTTGGGAGAGGATTTAGGAGTGTTTTGGAATGTTTTTTAACTTGTATGTAAGAAGAATGAAGGTCCAAATAAAGTTATAAGTCATGGGTTATAAGGGTTTAGGGGTGGGAAAAGTCTAAAGTGTCGTCAACTTAAAAGATGGAAACTAACCCATAGGAGTGTACTACTCCCACATGAAACCATACCCAAGGGTACGAGTGGTACCCTAACTAGTACCCTAGGCCTCACCATGGACCCCTAGACTGTCCAAGATATGACTACACATGCATAACTCATATGTTAGGGTAAGATTGGTACCCTAAACTGTACCTTGGACAAATTGAACTAGACTAAGGATATGGCATTATACGACTAGGCAACATATGATCCGCACCTTAACATACAACTTAGGAGAGTCTAAACCGTATCTTGGAAAGTATATTGTCAAACTAAATTGATCACTATACAAGATAGAAGGGTACTATTTATACCCTAACATACAAGAGGCATGATCTAACCATACCATGCCAAGAATGCTTAACTTAGGAGATTTCTCTAAGGGTCCAAAGCTAAGTTGTTTCATATATTCAGTTGCTCATGCACAATGCTAGCACCATGGGTTATCTTAGAAGCACTTATGGTTCTAAACACCGTGTTATGACTAGGAATTAGTTTGGGTCATGACAAATATTGATTCTAATCTCCAATTAAACCACAACCTATCTCCCCCAACATACCTAAAAGCAAGTTATCTATAAGAGCCATGCTTTCTCAATGCCACAAAATGATAAAAGTATTAAAAAAAACAATAAAGATTAATTAAATACTTACTCTTCCATTATAAGCCTTAGGAATTAACCTCCATCAGGTTTACCCTTGCTCATAGCTTAAACCATTAATTTTGGGGTTTCACCCATTAACTTATCCCAAATCCTCACAAGTCACATTAAAGGAGAAAAAATCTATACTAGAAAGTGTAAACTAACAACCTAGAATAGTTATTAAGTAAATTCATGTCTACCTATAGGATTTTTCATCAAATATCAAAACTTAGAACTTAAGCATAAGAATTCAACCATAAACATCATTTTAATCATTCCATGGATTAAATCATTAAATGATGTTAGAAGGAAATAATATTCTAACCTTTTGGATGGAAATAACCTTAATGTAATAGAAAATTCCATCTCTTCAATCAAAGTATGGACCCTTCAGTTTTTGGGAAATAAAACACTAAAAATGAAAGTTGTAGAATTAAACTGCTTGACAACCACTTAAGCGAGCACCTCACCACTGCCTAGTAGCCCGCCACAATAGTCTTCTTTCCCTCGCCCGCACCGCCATAGTGGCTAGTCATCCACCATAGCAACCTCGCTACATTAATGACCCAGAAGTCTCTAAATGGTTACTTAGGAGACCTTCAACAGTTTCCCCATTTAACAACACACTTTGATTTTCTACAAAACAAATTAATCCCAGCGTGACAACTTAATAACTTGAGTTCTACTAAACCACATTAAATTCTATAAGTTTCTATAAATCACTATGTCTCTCCTCTATTATGAAATACTCTTACAAATATCAACATTACATCATGAGACACAAACAATCTCTAAACCACACAATACTATATTTTTTATAGAAACCACTCTAGCCTGAGATTATAATAACTCTCGTCCTAGGGAAAACTTTAATTTAACACTTATATCTTATCAAGTGCTATAGTAACATGGTGGATAACTAACATAGGCTACCTCCCTAATGCATTAAAGAATCTCAAATATAGAAATAAACCTTGATCTAAGATGACCCTTCTTCCTAGACTAGATCACACTCTTAATGGGTGATACTTTCAACAGAACCCAATTACCAACCATGAACTCTAAATCACAAACTCTCTAATATGTATAAACATTGTATAAAGTTAGAGATCAAAGGATTGTTCTAAATCAACTTTACTTTATCCATGAAATCTCTTAATAAATTTATACCTCATGGTCTAAACACAAAAGAATCATACCATCCAACTAGAGTTCTACAATTTCTCTCATACCACACCTCGAATGGTGTAATCTGGATTCTATAATGGTGTAATCTCTCTACCAAAGATTAAAAATGATCCCAATGACTAATAATGGCAATCACACAAGCTTAAATTATGTCCTCTAATACTTTAAATAATCTACTTTGGCTGACCTTTTATTAGGAAATTAAAATTTATACTCAAATCATACTAAGAGCCCAACTCTCTCTACAAAAGACCCCCTAATTGTACAATAATATAAGAGCCTCAACTTGAAATAATAGAAATAAGCACAGCATCCAACCAAATAATATCTCCAATTTAGATCTTATCCAACTTCTCCACATTAGAGTTAGTCTACACTGATATAAAATATGATGATTTGGTTAACCTATGTCATGATACAATTTCTCATGTCATGATAGCACCTACCTTATCCCACTAATAAGTAAGCCAAGCCATATCCCAAATAATAAGTAACAGGCTAATAGGCAGATACCAAATAAAAATAAGAATAACTCAACACCAATAAGAAAGACATAATAAAAAGTAAAGAAACATATATATAATAAACTATATAGGGGAAAGATAGAGGACAAAATATACAAGATATCTATGCCAAGACATGGTAAGGCGGGTATTAGAGCCTTTACTAACAAAATAAGACTACTAGACTAAAACCAAAAGTATACATACATAAATATAATAGTCTCAAAGGCAAAAGACTATATTGGAACAAATAGAGAAGGATCGACAATAGATGACAGCAAGATCACCCTGTTCTGGATTAGTATTGGGGTGGAGAAAATCATGATAATGTCGGCTGCTTGTACTCTTGTCTGCATTGGGGAAAAGATGTAGTAGTGTCATATGAATACCAAAGCAACGAGTGTCAATAGGCATCATTGGCTGACTGAGCTTAATATAAGAAAAGTACATCTAAAATATAAGGGGGTTAGTCTAAGTCAATAGTAAAGGAATAGAAAGGTGAACAACCATTGAGCTAAAAAAATGTAATAAAGTAAAAAAGTAAAGGTGATATAGAAAGATAAGTAATGTAGTAGTGAGAAGCCAAAACAAACATAACCTAACTGGGCCTCATAAGACTGCCAAGCATATTAAAGATGACAGTGAACCTAACCATGATCCAATAAGATGGGGGACACACAAAAAGTAATTTAAAGAATCGTGTAAATAATCAATAACTGGACCAATCCCAAGAAACTAAGGTAGCAATTATGATGTGCACCAAGCTCGAACCAACACTAATGGGTAATGAGAGACTAGACATCGTGCTTGAATCGATAATGGTGAATAGTAAAAAGAGGATATATACTGGATTCAAATAATAAATAGTAGAGAATAATGAGGACAAACATATATGATAGACAACAAAACTCATAATTAGATGTTGGACTCACACCAGAACATAGAGGAACCACAACTCCAGAACTCCTAAGTGATATCAGAACCAAATGGCTAACTCAAACCAAAACTCATAGTAACCATACATAACTTAAAAATTAAATCTGGAATTGTATTTTAACCAATGCCAAAGTGGTGCAAAAATTAACAACAAATGACAAAAATAAGTATATGTTGACCCTATGTAATGAACCTCCAGGTCATTTGCATTATTTGTGTGCATTTAGGAATTTTAATCCTTCTCACAGTGGATGTAGACCATTTATGACTAGAAAAACTCAGTTTGGTTATCAAACAGTTTAGTTGGATTTGTAGATTATTTTTTTATTTTGGAGCTTTCGATGTTTAGGATTGTCTAACACCAAAAACTTTAGTAGATAACCTCGTATTAGAATTATGATGGAGACACTGGCTCTAAAATATTTATTTTAAGCTTGAGGGACCCTTGGTTCAGGTCAAGAGGCTTCCAAAATTGATAGTGTTGGTGTGGTCGCAAAAGCAAATTTTTGACAGCGTTTGCAACTATTTGACCATTTGAACAGGTTGCAAAAGTGAACTTTGTGCCCTATTTACGACTATTAGTGATGTTTAATACTAAAATCAAACAATTTTATATTTTTGACATGTTTGGAGTTAGGAACATCCGATTTTGATGATTTTTATGTGTTTTTCTTATATAATGATTACTTATAAACTTAGAACTCTATATACGCCATTTACTAAGAAATTATATGTTATTTTTAATATTTTAAACCGATGTTGAGTATTAAAATCCCATTTTCATAATTTTAGGGACTTGAGATCTCGGATTTGGGTGTTTCCAAAAGAGTTTTCGAGATTTGTTCCATGGGTATGTTTTAAATCTTATAATTTTATTTTAACCTTGATTTAACTTCAAAATAACTTCCAATTCTTGATTTCAAAATGTGTTTTGGTGGTTTTGTCAACAAATATTGAAAAGGGTTTTTCTTTAATTTAGATCTCATTTTTAACTCATTTTTGTATAAATTTTTAGTTGTAGACTCGTATGAGTATGAGGAACATATTTTAAAAATCAAAAATTATGATTTTACCCATTTTATTTTCAAACTCATTTTGGGGTCTGTTCTAAGACCCATCATGAATATTAACTATATGAGTCTCGTCTTACTCCTAATGATTTATAGATTACTATTTCTATAGCATAATGGTATTTAGGGATCATGGATCAAAGGCAGATGATTTGTCAGTGATTCAAGAATTATGATCCAATATCAAGGTAGGGTTATATCTACTCTTCTTCATGAAATAGTGTAACATACATGTTGCATATTAGATAGGGATGTTAGGATGTGATTGTAGGTTAAACACTATGACTTACTCTAATTTATGAGTTTGGGGATAAAAGGGTGAATCGACCCTTAAGGTGAAATACTTATTATGATTCTAGGATCCTATTACCCCAGGTTGCTAGAGTTTTAGGCGTAGTTGAGGCTAATTACCATTTAGAATAAGGTTTACTATAATACTCAATAGATTGTGATGGTTTCTTGGATTGTGATATGGTTATGTTGAATATGTATTATTCGGCCCAAGACCGTGATTATGTTATAAGTTGGATTTTCAAAAGTGATGTATCATTTTAACAGGTGTGATCATAGTCTATATATGTTGTGGTAGTTATTATTATACAGTTTGTATACTAGTGATGGAATGCATAGATTCAGTACATTCATGATCACTTAATAATAAATCGTATTATTTCAACTAAAAATGAGGCTTGACTATTATTTACCTAAAAAGGGATCTATTCCTACTTTTCACTTTAAAATGAATTCTTTTAAAATGAGAATTGTACCACCTTAATGAATGCTTTATGAGCCTTTGAGACTAAAATAATGTTTTAAAGATTTGACTGGTATATTCTGGTCCATGATTTTTCCAATACTATTTACTTCGGTCGAGAGAGACTACAAACCTTTTTACATTTTTATAATGATTTAGTCCAAAAGTTTAGCCCTGGGTAATGGATTTATGGGCTTACACTCTTTTATCCATGACTTGAGTCTGTGCATTATTATGATTATTATTATTATATATATATATATAGTATATATATATACACATTTTTAGTATAAGGCAGAGTATATGATAATGATAATGGTTATTGGAAATCTTAGATCGAGACTAGGTCGATGCATACAAGTACTCCCAAACCCCTATGGGGGCCCTTTATTTGTGAGTCATTATATCAAAAAAAGAGGTCGTTGTAAGTCCTACCTTTGTGAGCCATCGATCTGAAAGAGGTATATACACTAGGTTACATTATGTTACTTATTTCTATTATGGTAGTATGGACTATACTTTGCATTCATCCTGCTCATTTTCTATCACCAGTATATGCCTATATGTATCATCCTTATGGGGGTTGCATTGGTATAGGTTATGAGTATTTTTTGTAGTATGTTATTTGTTAATTGTACCTTTTGAGTTATGAGGCCCGATTTAGGTGTTGTTTGGCTGGTATAGCAAATTACTCTATTATGTCAGTATTATAGCTAGCACAAGAAGGATTAATTATTGGATAGGTACTAAGATTCGAGCTATGATTCTGATTTTCTTTTTTACGATTGATTTATTATGGATAATTATCTGACGTTTATAAGTATGCATTCTAGACCCTAATTATGTTAGCACTAGTTTCAAATATGATTAAGAGGCCTTAAAATGCTAGTATGACCAGTTTAGGTTGTTCCTTTGGATTAGGCTTGTTTTTTTTTGTGTGTATATTTATATATGACATTATCGTATATTTCTCTCTTCCTTAATTCATGATTGTATATTCGATTCTTGGCCTTGTATACTATTATATATATCCTTCTTCTGCTCTTTATTTGCTTAATAGCCAGTGATATATGTTATAGTACGTAGGCCCCAGATTATGGCTAGAATAAAAGAGTTTATCCTTATTGTCTCCTTAGTTTTACTATATTAGTTTCTTGGATACTTGGGTGTAGTTTATATTCCTGCTTGCATGTCATTTATTTGGAATTATCTTTGGAGTTCAGTCGGTAGTTTCCTACTAAGTACCATGTGTTTGGTCCTCATACTACACTTTTGTGGCCTTCATAACAAAGTATGGGTTCTCATTGTTGTTGTGTGCATCATATGGAATAGCTATGATTTGGAGACGTAAGATGAGCTCTTGGAGTTTAGGGTATTACTATTCTCCCTCTTATGTACTAGACTAATCTCTATATAGTATTCTGAGATAGGTTGTATCTGTACGTTCATTTGGTACTTCATGTCGTAGTGTCATTATATTAGAAGCTCTTGTATTGATTTCACTAGGTTTTAGGACAATCTTTTATATTTTAGCCTTTTTACTATATTTGTTCTATATTATTCCTTCATTTATCTTGGTAGTCCATTACTAGTTGTTCCGAACTGTGGGTTGACTTACCTACTGGTGGGATATAGTAGCTACTATAATGTCCTAAAAAATTAGGCTGTGATAAATTGGTATCATATCCTAGGTTTACTTGTGTGTTTGTATAAGATCTAAGTGCCTAATAGAGTCTTACAGATTGGTGCAGAGACGTACATAACCTATCTTTAGGAGGTCATATGGTATTCATAGGAAATTTCATTCTTCACTCCTTGTCATGTATCTTTATTTCTATGAACCTCAAGTATGTTCCTTGACTCTATTTTGTCCTAGATAGATTATGCAAGGTTGTTAATAGATGCAGATAGGATGTTGGCATGTGTTTTGAGAGCTTTAGTACAGTTTTAGATTAGGGAGTCATGGATAGATGTTAAAGATCTTCAGCATCAGTCAAAGGATTTATGTCCAACCCAAGCTCTAGTAGAGCTTGTGAGTACTTCATCCTTTTGAGATTCAACATTGGGGATCCTAAGTTTTTTATGGATACCTTTTAGCCAAGGATGACATTCAGTTCATGAGTAGTTCTTAGGCTAGAGTTGGGTTTATTGATTTTGACCAAGGTTCTGTGTTGGTTTCAGAGTATAAGATTAGGTTTCTTGAGTAGGCCGATCATATTCCTATTCTATATTCTTTAAAGTATGACATGGTGCATAAAGTTATTGTAGGATTAGAATTGCCACTTCATTTGGTGGTGGAGATTTGATAGAAGTTGGGTCTTTCTTCCCTCGGGTTATACATCATATGAGGGAAACTGTGAAAGCATGTAATAAGAATTATGGACATGGTAGTAAGAGGCCATGTCATCAATATAGTGCTATTAGTATTCCATCTGCGAGTAAGGATCCTCTCGATGGAAGTCAGCTTAACTTACAGCCTATCTGTTCTACACAGGTAGCATTTTAGACTATGGATTGCTCACAGATTAGTCGTGGTGGTCACACGAAGTAGAGTTCTCATTGGAATTTATGGAGTTTTTGGTATGGGTCTTTAGGTTGTGGCATCTGTTCTGGTTTAGGACGGATAGCACCTTAGAGTATTCTAGAAGCTTGTTTTGGATGTGGCGAGATGAGATATTGGTCTAAAGAGTGTCTTAGATGTGAGTTGGTTGTTTAGACAAAGCTAGCATATGTCCCTCTCCAGCCTATAGTACCTATGGTGTGTTATCATTATAGGTAGAATGGTTATTTTAGTAGGGAGTGCCCTCGGTATCATTTGGTCAGCCAATTAGGTTTATATCATGTTTCTCATAGGCTAGGGCTTCAGAGTATGCTATGACTATAGAGATATCATTCATTGGTCCATAGATCATCCTAGCATGGGATTATTAGTCATTCAGCTCATTCAAATCTGTCTCGTAGTATTATGGCACCTTCGATCAGAGGTAGTGCGCTTAGTGCCATAGTTGGTAATTCAGATGGTCAATCCGAGTTTGGACCCATTCAGATTCATTCTTCCTCAAATGCATCAGGAATGTGAATTTGGATTTCACCGCGATAAGTGCACTTTTATTTTTTTCCATTATTTTTTTATTTATGTGTATTGGGGTTCTCATACCCATTGATGATTGTATGCCTTACTAGGTTTATATCAATTGTTGTGTTCCTTGATATAGAGTTCATGATTATATAACTACCTCTATTGATTATTTATTTTAGTAGTGGATGGAGTGGATCAGTGTTGATATTTTCCCTATGGGTGTAGCATTTGGGTTTGAGCCCTATTTATAATGGCATATTGGCCTTCTTATAGCCCTATAGTGGTACTTTCTATTGATTTTCATTTAGATACGACCTACTCTTTACATTGATATTTATATCCATGTTGTTATTATTGTCATTGTTTGATGTTGATCAATCCTCGCTTGGTAGATGATTAGACTAGCATTATCTAGCTAGAAACCACTTCCTCCTAATTTTGCTTCATAGCTTAGGCGGTTAGCTTGATTGGAGGGTTTCTTTCCATAGATAGGTAAGGTTGGTCATTTTTCTCTTCAATTGGCTAGGGCTAGACCGGTTGTTGAGTGGGTTATGGTAGTGAAATTAAGTTAGTCATTTATAGTTCTATTATAGTTCGAGAGATGGAAATTTGGGTATAGTTCCTGCTCTTGAGTTTGATATTTTAGGACTTATCTCCTGGGTTGCGAAGGTTTTAGCATTGGCTATCCTTCCCTAGGTAACCATGTTTGAGGTTGACTACTATGGGGTTTGTTTTTCTAATTTTTCCAGTTCATCGCTCGATAGTGGTTTTTAATTTTGATGTGGGGAGTTCTTGGATTCATCTTTTAGGTTTATTGTGTTTGTCTCTACTAATGGTTTGTTGTTGGTTTTTGCGTAGATTTGGATACTCTGTTCTTGTCGTCATGTGGTTCTTATGTTAGTGGGGTTTGGAGAGTTAGAGAAAGGTGATTGATCACACTCAACTTACTCCATGATTCATAGGCAAAGCGGTCATTGTCAAACATAATAACCCAATCATGAGTAATGGTCGAATCCTTGAGGAGTGGAACTAGTATTCAAATTCAATGGATGTTGAAGGATACTTAGTAATTACCCGTAATGTAGACGTAAATTGAGACATGATTTAAAATTGGGGGGATGGTTTGGAAGGGTTGTTTTAACAAAATCTACTTAAACTACCAATTAAGAGCAGCAAATATAAATAAGATTCCAATAGGAGAATAGACTTGGGATTATGTTTTCCTAGGGGCCAAAAATGCATGGATTCATGATAACCAAATACAAATTCTAGTTAATGACTATATGGGTAGGCTAGGCTAGGGGTTTTGAAACTTCAACCAGCCAACAAAAATATCACCCATAGACCCTTTCAGATACCTCATGGATGTGGCAAACAAATCCACCCAAAACCTCAATTGGGCATCCCTATTTCTAGGAAGATGTCTAAGACATAGAAAATTCACAATTCATCCCTATTTCTAAGGCAATGTAAATTAATAAGGTAATGTCTAATTATTGCTCACAAATACCCTGTCACCCATATCCCTCTTTCAAGGATGATGTGAGATTTTGGGAATTTGGGGTTTTTACCCCCATTGACTAGGAATCTACACTAATAATCAAAACCCACGCATATTTTCACACTATTCCAACATAATCCCAAGATAGATGTGTAGCTACTCAGGAATTTTAAGGAAATAGATATACCAAAATAATCATTAAATGTTTTCATTGAAGATACAAGCAAGAGTATTCTCCAATTTAACTTCAGTTATATCTAAACTCAATTGGAAAATTAACCATAATATTCTTGCCCAATTTAGTAGGGTTTTTACAAAGCAAGAACTTCAAAATCTAGTTGGGGATATCTAAAAAGTGAAAGGATTTTTGTCTATCGAGAATTAGAACCAGTTGTGACAAATTACATTCCTTCTTTTGATGATTCATTTCTTTTTAACTTTTTCACTCTTTCTTCGCTTAATTTTTTGATGATTCATTTCTTTTTAACTTTTTTCTCTCTCTTTGCTTATTTTTTTGCATCCACTTACAATATCATGGCCCAAGGTCACCTCTTCCAAGTTACACCACCCCCAACTTAGGCATTTGTCCTGAAGTTTTATTTCTTTTTTAAGTTTAAGGAAGAAAGGGTTCAAAAGAGGGATAAACTTTAAATGGTTCAAAGCTTGTAATGTGGTTGCCAAAGAAAGGCTTGGAAGCTCAAAATAGGTAACTAAGGACATTATTCTATTTACGGGTAGGCTATTTAGGCTAAAATGGGTTCCTATAATCACCAAGAAGGCCTAAGATCATTTCACCAACCAAGAATAATAACAATTAACCTTAAGAGACTAACAGGACAAGTTCTATATGATACAAGTATGCATAAGAGTTAAAAACCTATGCTCATCACACCTGGCATGCAAACTTTTCAAAGAGGCTCAATTGCATTTCCTACTAAAGAAAAAGGGAACTATTTACCATATACTACATACTAAAGACTTTGGTGTCACACAAAGAGGTATTGTATTGTTACAAAATTGTTCACGTCCATGCTCTTGGTTTTCAAAAATTTTTGGACGGAGGGGGTGTTTGCTTTAAATTTACACCACACAGAATTTGCTATTTATGGCACCAAACCAAGCTATCGTCTCACATTTTGGCTCTCATGACAAAAAACCAAATGGCTAGACATACTGCACCATAGGTATAAGGGCGGTCCCAAAACACTAATGCTATGAGTACTTAGACTTCCCCTACATCTATGGCACAAAAACTAATCTTGATGAATTTCCCTTAGGAATATCATCACTTAATCTATCATATGGAAAGGCTTGCATGACATCATCATACGCAATATTAAGATAAAATAAAAATATAAGAATGAAACAAGCAACTAATCCATGAAATGTAGGCACCATCGGGGTGCCCAGTTATTACAACCCAAAAATAAAAATCATCCAAATAAGCATAAAAAAATCCACAAATATCTCAATAATATAGACCAAATAAAAGAATACCGAGATGGGAACCCCCAACTAAAGGCTTGTACTGACCTCAAAACATAATTAAGAAAGCATAAGAAAAGAGTAAAGGGTTCTCCCTATAACTGCATCAAGAATTGTTGTCATCGCTGGTATCCGCATCACCTCTAGCATTATCTGAGCCTGATCACTCAGTTAAGGCCTTATCATCACTATCAACTTTAGGAGAATGAAGTCTTCTACAGATTTTATGACTTTCCAAATGGCCTTCACCCCTTTCCACATCTTTTTGAAAAGATTTTCTCTCTTCTTCTCCCTCTTCTTCATCTTCTCATACAATTCCCTAAACTCCCAGTGTGAATGTTCTAGAGATAAGTATTCACTATCAAGATTAGCAATAGTGTCTCTCTACTTTTATTTCTCTATGTAACTCTCATAATCAAACTAAGCAACATAGAAGTGATGGGTGGTTGAAGGCTCTCCCATATGCTGAGGCAACCTAGCCACAAACTTCTTTATCTCCTTCATATCCACCGATATCTTCTCAAATGGCCCTACTATAGATGTCCTGTAAGAGTTAACATCCTTATCTGTTGACCTAACCAAGTCGATCTTCCTCTTCTTTCTCTTTCCAGATGCTCCTTCTTCCCGAATCTTTAGAGGATAGATGGGGCTCTTTGGGTGTACCCATGTGTCCTTGGGGTACTCCTAAACCCCTGCTCTCCTACATAGCTCTATGATCAGCAATAAGAATAAAATTAGTATGCCACCTCAGTTCTTGAAATACCTCATGCCTAAAATCACCAGCTATCCAATATTCAAAGAAATGTTGTCTAGTTTATAAACAACCATCCGAGCTCGCACATCTAGAATGGAGGTCGTGTGTGTGCATGGGGATATCAAGCTACAAATAATGCCTAACCATATCCTTGCCTCAGCTATGAATTCATTCAATGATATCTCTATTTTTGTGGTAGCCCAAGGAACCTCATTACCAGGACATAATTTTTCAGCCATACAACTCCCTGGATCACATCCCTTTGCATCGAACTACCCCATATCTTTATTTACCATCCCTTAAAGGTCATTTATCTTCTTGGTCCCAATGTGAACATTTTTACCCTGGATCCTTACAACTAGTTTGGAAAAAGATACTATGCTAAGGCTAGCGTAGAACTCCCTTACTTAGTATTTATTTTTCTGACAAGGAACCGAGGAAAATATTTCTACCCGGTGGGTACTAGTTTGTCATGGAATGATGGAAGTTTCTCTAAACTTATCCAAACATATGCCTCTCCCCGAGAGCATCTTTTCCTTGTGGAGGTTAGCATAGTACAGAGTGTGGAATTCTAGGGCCATGAAATGAGTTTGGTCAAAATCTCCGATCTTCAGCCTTAAAAAACTGAGAATCACACAATATCATTAATTGTCAATCTTTTTCATGCCAAACTATGCTATGTTACTTAATTAACATCATGGGATGGTGTTTTGATATGTTTTAGGCAAGAAATGGATCTGTAGGATTTTTGGTCTAAGCTGATAAACAACCTCAAATACCTCGATCGTGGGCCACTGAGCTATTATCATTCTAATGCGATCATAATCCTATGACCGCGATTGAGGTAACTAAGGCAATGTCGACCCAACATCTAAAAAACTAAAATCATCTAATTTCAATGCCAAATTTTGTTCCAAAGTAAAAATCGATATTAAAAGTAAGGAATAAGGTCTCTAGGTACTTAATCATGCCCTTTGAGCATGAAAAATCTAAATTGAATTTGTTTGGGAATTTAATCAAGTACTTGGTGTGTACACACTATTTTTATCAAATTTGAATAAAATTAGGGTACTCAAAACTTCCCCATCGGTATACACACCAATTACAATAGCTAAGCATACCGAAAAGCACATTTGAACAAAGAATCTAGCATCCAAAATATAGTTTTAGGCCATTCCCACTACATGAGTTCTAAGGCCTACACAAGTGCATTAAAGTAAGGACATGAAGAACATATAAAATTAGAGATACAGAGTGTATTCTTAAACATCTTTGGATTCCCAATACACAATCACAATAGAGTGCAATTTGAGAGAAATTTGAATAAGAAGTATGGGGGGAAATAGCAGTCGACAGGTCTTTTAACCAGTCCTGACCACAATCATGATCAAAGTTCTACAATCGCAGTCACGCAGCTACCGCGATCATGATAGCACGAGTTATACGATCACGGTAATTGAGGCCTTTTTCTTGTCCTCTATTTTCCCTTATTCAGTTTACTACACAAATTTTTCATATTTCTCCCTATTCAACCTCATTCAAAACACCTCATAGAACCATAATTTCATGAAGTAATCACAAACAAAAATGAAACCTATCATTCAAAACACCACATAGAACTATAATTTCATGGATTAATCACAAACATAAATGAAACCTACTCTATTTAATCAAAAACAAATGATCCAGTACACTTTCATAGAATTGATGGGTTACCTCCCATCCAACGCCTATTTATCATCATGGCACGATGTTCTTCAACTTTAAAAATGGATCCTTAGGGTATCCTTCATCCACCTACTTGTCCACTACATCAATTATAGAAACCAATTGTAGTTCCATGGGTTGTTTCTTGGTTTTGTAAACCCGAAAGGAAACTCCATTTTGGACCTAAAATTTCATTTCTCTTTGCTCCATATCAATAATTGTTCTTTCATTTGCAAGGAAAGATCTCCCAAGGATAATAAGTATATCTTGGTCGATTTCACAATCAAGCACAATGAATTCCACTAGAAGAATGAAGTGATCCACCTTCAGCAAAACATCAAACAAAACTCTAATCATAGCCTTATCATAATTAGAGTAGGAGTGCCCAAACCAAGTCTTTAATGTATTGTATATGGTATGATATTGATACTTGCACCAAGGTCACAAAAGTCTTTCTCAAATTTGTGTGTCCCTATGGTGCAAGGGATTATAAAGGCTTCGGGATCCTCATTTTTTCGCTATAGCACTAGTCATGATAGTGCTACACCCATGGTTAACTTCTATGGTTTCACCATAAATAATATTTTTATTTGTCCTCAAATTCTTCATTAGTTTTGTTTATCCTAGAATCTCTTGAATGGCCTCTAGGGGATAATAATCGAAATATTGCTAACCTTAGCAAGAAACATATTGTATTTGACATTATCCTTCTTCTTTTTTAGTATTTGGGGGAATGGAGGGAAAACCTTCATGGTAGGAAATGGATCAATTTGTGGTTGATCATGCTTAACTACCTTAGGATCTCCCTCCTTATCAATGATTTCTTAAATTATCATTGGTTGTTTTTCATCCCCTTCTTTAGACTTTGGATCCTTCTTATTTGAATCAACCGTATGCCTTATCTTGACAATTGTTTGTTCCATATTTGTCTCTTTTTTAACTTCACCTATATGATCACCAAAGGTCTTTCCACTCCTAGTAATGATTGCCAATACTTGGGCATCATTTTTGGATTCACAACAGTATCACTAGGAAGGCCCCCATTTGGTCAAGCATTAAGTTGAGTAGAGATTTAGCCAATATAAATCTCCAATTATTTGATTAAGGTGTAGTGTGATACAACTATTTGTTTGATTTGCAAAAAGTCGCCTTTCAATTCCTGGACTATCTTGTCCATCCCATCCACTCTCATCAAGATTGTTGATAACACATTCTCGGTCTTGAATTTTTTTAAGATCAATGCTATTAGACTCCTTTGTTTTGACTCGGTCGTGGGGGGAACATATCTAATATACTCACTTTACTTGTCCCTCTTATCATGATCTCTATCCCTGTCATGCCACTCCAGTTCTCTTTCATAATCGATCCAACCTTGGTTCTTACTTTGCCTTTGATAGGTCGAGCGGGACCCCTAGGACAGTTAGCCAAGTATCTAATTTATTGATCAAATTTTTTGGTCTCTTCTTCATCATATACCTTGTATGCAATGGAATTTACCATTTTTGTATGTGACACCCATCACATGCTTCGTAAGGACTTTATAATATGTCATTATTTTTTCTATGTTTTCTCCCTCTCTTCATCTTTCTTCCTTTGCTCTTTATGAATGTAGAAGGTGATAAGGAATCATTTGCCTACCTCTGTATCCAGGGTATTCCACCCTCTACTTTGATTTGTGACCTCTTCAAGAAAATTTTAAGCTATTCCATATGAAAACTTCATAAGTGACCCACCAGCCGCATTATCAACCATATTTTTGTTTAGTTGATCTAAAGCCCGATAAAAGATTTAAACAAGCATCTTCTTTGGCAACTCATAGTTAAGTCATTGAAAAAACTTCCCATTAAACCTCTCTCACACCTCATATAGAGGATCTCTAATTAATTTATGAAAGTTTATGATTTCATCATGCAATTGCAATATCTTTAATAGTGGGAAGTATCGATCTAGGAAAGCATCTATGTAATGACCCTTTAGATTATTTTCTATATTTATGCTTATCTTTACCATTTGATCTTCTCTATATCTTCCCTATGTCATTTGTGACTTTCTGGGACTGACGGTTTGGTTATCGGGCAGTTCGTTTGTCTTTTAGAGCCAATTCCCTATTTAGAAGTCTTCGCTTATTCAAAATAGCCACCGAGCAAAAACTTTTGTGAAACAATCTCGAATGCAAATTCCAACTGGACCATCAGATTTGGAAAATCCATATTATTTTGGTTAGACCTTTGGTTTGGGCCCTAATTCACCTAAGCTCATTTTGACCTATTGGTCAAAAAGTTGAAAATTAGAAAGAATGAGTGTGGAACCCATATTTGGTTGAAATGACCTCAGATTTAAAATTTGACTTCTATATTGCATTTGAAACATCTATTTTAGGCTAGGGATACCCTTGTTTCAAGTCCCAAGGCTCCCAAACTTATTTTGGGCTATTGCGTGAATTTTATAAAAAATGATGAAACTATAGGTATGGGCCCTAGTTTTTTCCTCAACGATCTCCGATGAAAGTTTTTATGATTCCAATGGATTTTAAATGTGGTTTATACTCAAAATTCACTATTGTATCATGTTCTTTGGATTTCAAATGACTTATGAGGGTCAAAAACTTAATTTTCTTAGTTTGCTGTCATTTGGTGCAACCGCGAAGGCGGCCAAAAGTGTGCAATCGTGAGTAGCACAATATCGGCTCGTAGGATTATGATTGAGACATCTGAGTATATGTAGGGACTATATAAAGTCCCCAAGACACATTTGGGGAATTTTCCCTTTACCATTTAGACCTAGAAACCCCAAAATAAGTGTAATAACTCAAAACTAGTCATGGGGTGACTTAGGAACTTAATTATCATCTTGTATCATGATTATATTTAAGATTAAGGTAAGAATTTCTTGAATTCATGCTTTAATTTTATCGTTTGGACCCAAAACCCCAATTTAGCTTAGGGCTTGATTGTAGCCCAAAGTATGCTTAGTTTTCACCCATTCTTTAAGGGTTATGATTCCTTATTCATGTGTGAACATTGGGTTGGTCTAGGAAATGTATTTTCTGTATGTGGGACCCCTTAGAGTTTTGGTGTCGATTTTGGGCCCGAAGCACAATAGTGCAATATGGGTATTATTAGACTCGTATTGATGGCAGATTATGGTTTTGATAGTGTGATGGTATTTTAAGGATTGTAAAGTGAAGATAAGCATATGGTGCATGAAGCGAGGTTTTGCATTTTGGCCTTGAGGTAGGATTCTATCTACTTTTCTTCATAGATGATATGTGATATATGTTACATGTGAATATGGATGTTAGGCTTGATTATGAGTAGGATAAATTGGCCTTGATATATTTATGTTTGGGGATTAAATGAGGGTATTGGACCCGTAAGATGGCATATTTATAACCCTTATGTATCCTATTGCCTTTCCTCTTTATTTTAAATTACTTATAGCATGGATATGATATAATGTTATATTTGGAATATGATTTTAGCATTTGAAGCATGATTTGTATATTTAGCCTTATTGAGCTAGTGTGGTAGTCTTAAAACCTTAAGTTGTGTAGAGTTGACTTGAGTACCCTTGTTTCTAGTCAAAATTACAATCTTAGGCTTGAATACGGCCTACTTGACATCTAAAAGATGGACTAGATACCTTATCCTAGTTTGGGGAACAGTATGCCAAATTATGGAAATTATCAATTAGAAGTAGGATCTTCGATCCACTTAGGCCTAAGCTTGTGTTAAGTCTTGTAAACTTAGTGCGAACGTTAGACATAGATACTAGTAAAACTTAGAATAAGGTTACTTCATAACTTCGTAACTTCTATTGATGTTCCTAGATTGTGGATTTTGAGTTATGTTATAGTACTCTGTGTGGAGGTAATATTGGGCATTAAGAGATGATATTCCTCCTAGATACATCATGTGGCCTATAGAAATGTTATTTTCTCTTACACTTGATGATTGGCCTATAGAGATGCTATTTCCTCTTAGACTTGATGATTGGCCTATAGAGGCTTTAGTTTCTTTAGTCATGATGGTTAGACATATATAGACGATCTTCCTTTTGGATATGTAAATTAGCCTAGAGAAATGATATTCCTCGTAGGCATGATGTATGACCTATTTATATTAGATATCCCATAGACAATTATATGTCTATATATATTATTCCCCCTAGATGTGAGATGCCTCTTATGTAAGAGATGATTACATGTCTATCTATATTATGACTCATATATGTAAGATGCCTTCTGTGAGAGATGATTACATGCTTATTGATATTATGCCTCTTATATATGAGATGCCTCTTATATGTGAGATGATTAGAGAAATGCTACAACTTATAAATATGATTATTATATGAGTCCTGGATATGTGTATTGGCCTATGGTTATGATTATGATATTTTGATTATTTTGTATAAATTAATGGGCCAAGATCCATGTTATGATATTGATTGAATAACTAAGAAGTGTTTATCATTATAAATAATGTGATTACAGTTTATGAATATGAATATGTATATGTTTTTATACACATCTCTCCGGTATGGGATAGAGAAAGATGCGGTGTGATGCTTATTATTCCATGGATTGAATACTGGTGATGGCATGCACAGATTTGGGACGTTCATGATTATTTACCATTATAAAATATGTGATTATAGCTGAGATATGATCTTATGACTGCTCTTCTAGCGAGATGGTTAAGCTATGTGGTAACTAGATGGATAGGAATCTAATGTATTAGTTAATGAATCTTGCTTATCTAAAACATGGTAGCTAACTATGGTTAGTCAATGAATGGTTTCAGTTAATAAAAGATGGGTAGGTGACAAGTAGTAATGTATTGTCTAGTAATGATTAAAGGATGTAGGATAATTAGTTGATAATAATGAATGGTGGATAAATGGCGGTTTTGGTCAAGTGATAAACCTTGACTAGACGTTAGATATTCTCTATTAAATATATAGTGGTTAGTTGCTATCCCGTGAATAAGGATTATGTGAAGGATAATGTTTAGGCTAATAACTAGAGGTTATGTGATGACTAGCGAACTAATGAGCTTTTAATAATAAGTGTTGGTTAGCTAATAATGAGTAGTTGGGAAATATTGACTAGATAGATATTGTATGGTAATATATGATTATGTTTATGAGTATTTTAGCGCATGTTATTCTGCAATAAATAGTATGATAATATTAATACTTAGTAAATACGGAGGGTACTATTATGATGATAATGGTACCCGGCAAGATCAGAGGGTACTATGGTGATGATATTGATACCCCGCAAAGTCGGAGGATACTATTGTGATGATATTGATACCCAACAAAATCGGAGGATACTATTGTGATGATATTTATATCCGGTAAGGCCAAAAGATACTAATGTGCTAATATTTATACTCGGCAAGGCCAGAGGATACTATTGTCATAATGTTGATACCCGTCAAGGTCGAAGGATATATTAATGATATGTTTATACCTGGCAAGGACAGAGGATATATTGATGATATGTTGATATCCGAAAAGGCCTGAGGATATATTGATAATATGTTAATACACGGCAAGGATGGAGGATATACTGATGGTATGTTGATATACGGCAAGGACGAAGGATACTATTGATAATGTGTTGATACCCGGCGAGGCCAGAGGTTGATTACTATTATAATAGTCCTGATGAGGACAGCTATTATAAGTTGTGATTGATTGTGTACTTTGCATTCAGTTTTGCATGTGCATTGCCTATCACCAGTATACACCTATATTTATCAGCCGGCATTGGACGGTTGCATATACATGGGTGAAGAATATGCCTTGGTCTATTGTATGTTGATTAAACCTTTTAAGCCTGGGGAGGTGGGGTACACATAGGCTCAGCTAGATTTTGGTTGTCCAGAGTAGCCGATTATTTGCGCTGTTAGTGATACTGATATTATCATTGTTATGATTATTATTATGGCTAGCTTATGATAGATTGGTCATTGATCTGGTATCAGGATTTGAGGTACGTCTTAAACCTCTCTTTTCTTATGATTGCATTACTATGCACAATTAATTCATGTCTAGCCATGTGGATAGGGAACCACGAGTATGATAGTATTATAATGAGGTCTTAAAATATTAATATGATGCTATAGGTATTTCTTTGAGATAATCTCATGTTCTAATATATATATATATATATATATATATATATATATATATATCAAGCTATATGAATCTACGATACTACCGTACATCCCATCCTTCGTTGTTTATATTGTATAGTCGTATCTTCACTTTGCATATTAGTATATATCTTGCTTTCTCTTTTTATTTGTATATTGACCTAGGATATAGAGTATAGCATTCTTGTATATTGAATGTAGCTAGAATAGGATAGTTCACCCTGATACTTTCTTTGTCTTATTATGTTAGACTCTTGGAAATGAATAAGATAGTTGTTTCTTATTATCTTATTGACTTTTCATATGAATTCTGGACTCTTGGGTGTAGTTTTCATTCTGTTTATATGTTGTATATATCTTCTTTATCTTTCAAGCTCGTTTGGCAGTACCATACTGAGTACCATTTGTTTGGTACTCGTACTAACCTTCTGTAGCCTGCAAATCATAATACGGGTTATCATCATTAGTGTGTTCATCATGTGGAGCAGCCCTTGTTCAGAGACTTAGAGTGAGTTCATGACATATGGAGCATTACTTATCTCTCTCTTATGTATTAGACTAGTGTTTAACTTATGTTTGGAGATAAGTTATATCATTGTATTTCTCTTGATATTTTACTTTTGTACTCTTTTTATATTAAAAGCTCTTGTACTGATACCACCAGATTTTAGGATTCTTCTATGTATTGATTTTATTTCATATATTCCATATTCTTTTCCTTATATTATTGAGTAGTCTGTTACTAGTCATTCTGGACTACGGGTTGGCTTGCCACTGGTGAGTTATGGTAGGTGCCATCATGACTTGAGGAAATCGGGTCATGACAATAAGTATTTTTCCCATGATGTAATGGACCTGGTGGGAAGAGATCGTAGCCACAACACCGCCTCACCAATTAGTGAAAATGGAAAGAGGCACAACCGTATTGATTCTTTTGAGATGTGAGCAAATCTGAAATGGGAACACACTTCCACAAAATTCATCAATTGCAAATTTGGATGTTTATGAGCTTGACCCCTAAATATACCTTTCATTTAAAGCATGTGAAACATTACACTCGTCAAGTGGAATACCTTGTTCCCTTTATTAGGTGGGATATAGATAGCACTAAAATGTCCAACATCATGGAGTTGCTCTTTATTGTCAAGAGGGACATCAAAGGTCTTTGCATTGCTGACATGATCACTTATTATGTCATG
The DNA here is from genome assembly GCF_002878395.1 of Capsicum annuum. Lineage (NCBI taxonomy): Eukaryota > Viridiplantae > Streptophyta > Magnoliopsida > Solanales > Solanaceae > Capsicum > Capsicum annuum. The sequence goes on from NC_061119.1 coordinate 159,868,498, forward strand.
GAAACTATTTAAATCATCTAAAAAAAATAAAAAGAACAACCAAAATAAATAACAACCACTACAGGTAAACCCAAAGCTACTATCAATACCACACAAGCGAAAACTAAGTTTCACTCCCCGACGATTACGCCATTTTGATCATGCCTAACTTACTTGATGATTTAGGGGCAAGGAAATCGTTGTAAAATATAATAACCCAACTTGAGTTGGGGCCGAATCCTCGAGAAGTGTAACTAGTATTGAAATCCAAGGGGTGTTGAAGGCTACTAAGTGAATACCCACAATGTAGACATAAAGTAAGATGTGAATTTAAAATTGGAGGGTATGGTTTGTAAGGGTTATTTTAAAAAAATCTACTCAAACTACCAATTAAGAGAAACAAACAAAATTAAGATTACAATAGGAGAGTATACTTGGATTTATGTTTTTCTTGGGGCAAATAATGCATGGGTTCATAATAATTAAATGTAAATTCTAGTTAATAACTATATGGTAGGCTAGGTTAGGGGTTTTGATGCTAGTTTTTCAATTAACCACCAAAACTATCACCCATAGACCCTTTCAGACACCTCATGGGTGTGGAAAAAAAATCAACCCAAAGCCTTAATTGGGAATCCCTATTTCTAGATAGATGCCCAAGACATAGCAAATTCACAATCCATCTCTATTTCTATGACAATGTAAAGGAATAAGCTAATGTCTAATTACTGTTCATAAATACCTTGTCACCCATATCCCTCTTTCAAGGATGAAATAAAATACAAAAGCCTACCCACATCACTCTTTCAAAGATGATGTTAGATTTTGAGAATTTGGTGTTTTCACCCACAAATTCATACTCAATAGGCAACTACTAGAGAAACCCAAGATTACTAACCAAGAATCTACACTAATAATTAAAATCCACACATATTTGCACCCTATTCTAACATAATCCCAAGATAGATCTTTAGCAACTCATGAAGTTTAAGGAAAGAAATTTACAAAACTGATTATTCAATGTTTCCATTTAAGATGCAAGCAAGAGTATTCTCCAATTTAACTTTAACTGCAACTAAACTCAATGGGAAAATTAACCACAATATTCTTGCCAAATATAGTAAGGTTTTACAATCGCCCCGATCACAATGAGCCCATCGTGATTTCCACTTTGACTATTTTAGACTCATCAAATCGTAACCCTCAGACCATAATCGTGGTAGCTAAGGGTTAGTTCTTGCTTATACCATTCTAGCTTTTGCACTAACTCTTCCCGTTTTTATCTCTTTTTAGCTCATTTGACTTATTTGCTTCTCATCGCCTATTTACCTGCAAAACATGGGAATTAGTGTATTCAAATGACAAATTCATCTTATTAACACCATTTAATCATAATAGTGTGCACAAATTTAGGTGTCAATGAGTGGTAAATTTACCACTCATCAGTGATCTTTCCTATGACCACATATTAACATGGTAAATTAGGTATTAATTGTTGAGATGGTGTATTATATTGATTAGTTTCTAGATAAAGTTAAATTTCTCCAAGTTTGTAGAGTTTTACTGAGCTCTAATCTACTTTGTAGCCTTAATGATTTCTTGAGTATGCTTTCACAGCTTAATCCCTTCAGCAAATATTATGGAGTTGATTTCTTGTGCTTTCAATCGGTGATTTATCCTCCATTTTGATTTGGTTCTTCAGCTATATTTTGGTTTTGTACCTGAAATAATCCTATAAAGATATGTCAGATTTGAATACTAAGGTCGATCAGGTATTTGGCCTTAGATTAGACCTGTTAGCTCAATTTTGGATTTGATACCTTAAAATACCAGCTTAGAGGTTTTGATAGATGTGGAGTATGGATGTTTATCATTTGCAAAGTAGTGTTGGATGGTTGTGATTGGACGGTTCAGCCTTGGTGTCAAGGATTTAGTTTGGATTTGTAAAGTTGGGTGCAGCCTTTCTTTTAATATTTTATCTCAATTAGGGTTTCATCTATAGGTTGGTTAAGCTGACTCTTTACCCACCTATTTAATGTTTACCAGTTTAGATGTATTATGGTTGATAGGTGTATAGACGGTAGTCTGATTGGCAAGATATTGGTTTCTTTAGCATTGACCTCGAGTTCCATTTATTATTGGGATTAATGATTTACTCAGTGAGAGTACCATGTATGAGTTGTATTCAACATGGATTCATCCTCGATTGATGAGACATCCTTGAGAAGATTATCTTAAGGTAATTGTGTATGATTCAGACTCTTGGCCATCAGTTTTGAGGGTCAACTAGATCAGTTGCAGTATTGGCATAGATTGTAGACCTTAGTTATCTCTATTTGTGTGCCTAGGTAGCACCTTATGGGCTTATTCTCATATTTTCCATTATGGACCTTTAGTGGATCATCTTCAAATCTTTGAGGTTGGTGTAATGGAATTGCGTAGACATGACTCGAGTGACTTTCTTCTTGGTAGAGTGGATAGCAGGTTTTAAAAGGGAAAAAAGGATATATTTAGGTATTAGAGTTAGTTTCATAGTTTATGCCTTAGATTTCCTTTGGCTTGGATAAGTCTTCACTTGAATGTGTTGGTATCGGTGTCCTATCAATGTGTTGTGGTTTAGATTTGTGTACATCAACTTTCTCTATTTAGTTGGAGGCCAGTTGGAGGTTGAGGTTGAGTTTTTGCTATTCGAGAAGTGAAGTGCAAAAGTTTGTTGAAAAGGGATACCTATAGAAAAATCCATTGGAAGTGTTATCTCTACTTAGAGGTTATCTGGGGAATCATGCTCGGATCATGTAGGCCCAGTATCTCTTCCTATCAATTGACTTTGGTAGAAGAAAGTCCTTTTAGTAGTAGATATTGTAATGACCCTCCAGGTCATTTCCTTAATTTATGTGCATTTCCTGCATTTTGAGCCTTCCCATAGCAGCTGCAGACCATTTATGACTTATCAAAACTATCGGTTCGATTAACAATTCGTTCATTTATATTTTTAGATCATTTCCATATTTTAGAGCTTTCACTGTTTAGGATTTCGTCTTGAACCAAAACTTCTAGTAGTTGACCTTGCATGAGATATTTGAGGGTTCCATCATCTCTGACATGTTGATTTTAGGCTATGGGTAACCTTGGTTCAGGTCCCGAGGCCTCCACACCTATTTTAGAATATTGAATGGATTATGTAAAAAATAAAACTATAGGTGTAGGCCCTATAGTTAGCCGACACGGTCTTGGATCAATGTTTTACTATTCCATTAGATCTAGAATGTGTTTTATATTCAATTTTCACTATTGGATCTTGTTCATAGGGTTCCAAATAAGTTTCGTGGGTCAAAAATAAGTTTTTGAAATTTTTGGCGCTGATGTGGTCACAAAATAGAATTTTTTACTGCTTTTGCGACTATTTGACCATTCGACTAGGTCGTGAAAGTGAACTTTTTCTCACATTTGCGACCATTGCTGATGGTTAAGACCAAAATTGAATTCTTTTCGTAATTTTTACATTTGGGTGCTAGGAAACTCTGATTTTGACAATTTTCAATATGTTTTCTCAGATAATCATTTTCTATAAATTTAGATTTCTATTTTTTCCATTTCCCAAGAACTTATATTTTATTTTTCATAATTTCCACCTAAGTTGAGAATCAAAACCCCATTTTCGTTATTTTTGAGGCTTGAGAGCTCGAATTTGGGCGATTCCAAAGAAGTTTTTAAGATTTCTTCAATGGGTAAGTTTCTAATCTTACAATTATAATTTTCTGCTAGATTTCATCTTAAAACAACTTCAAATTCTTGATTTGAAAATGGATTTTAGGTATTTTTACGAGTAAAGCTTGAAAATGGGTTTTCTTTGATTTGAACCTCATTTTTAACTCATTTTTCCTTGGTCTTTCAGTTGTAAACCTCTATGAGTATGGGCAATATATTTCTAAATAAAATTATAATTTTACCCCTTTTATTTTTGAACCCATTTTCGAGGTCTATTTTTAGACCCGTCTTTGACACGACCCAAACCAGGGCCTTGTCGAAATGGGCATCTCAAGTCCAATTGAGACCAGAGACCACCCCCATTACCCAACCCAACCAATCAACATATACCTTGGGTCAAATGAATTTTGAATATTTAACAAGATAGTATATTTTTACTAGTCCAGAATCTGAGATAGGTCTATAATTGTGACCAACCCAAGCAAGTCCAACCACCCATTATCAACTAACAACCGTAACCAAATCCAAAATAATAACCAAGTTCATGTTCATAACATAACATAAGAGGATGGAACAATCATAAATTTAGTGAAATGATATCAGCCCAAATACTAAGGCTGACATTACTACTGACAGCCCCCATCCCAACTCATAGTAGTTCCACAAAGCCTCGAACTAAAGGAAAAACAATATCAGGTTGGGACATGCCCCCAATCATAGCCAAAACCAATATCCATAAAATAACCAAAGTATGAAAAGATATCCATGATATGAAATAGAGCCTTCCAGAGTATGGAATCTCACCACTTAAGTCCATCAGCTGATCCCTAATCTGATCACTAAGCAGGAGAGTAGAATGGTTGGTGTCTATATAGAGTAGGGATACAGCCGCCCGTAGATGGGTTAGCGGGTGAACGCTAATAAGAGCTCACGATAAGGATAAAGTAATGTCAGTCTTTAAAACTAAGCAAACAACCATATGCACACATATCCATACATACAGACATATAAAAACCATGCCGGGAAAGGGAACCGGGTTTATCATCCATTTAAACCATTAACCTGGGTATGTGTAGCTTAACTATCCTAGAACCACCCACAGTCTATATAGGTCCAGTGTAACCCCCTGAATAGGCCCAGATACATGTAGTCGCATGAACTAGAGATTCCATATGAGTAGGGGATTCCCACGTACCCTTCGCTCTCCCTGGTACATATATACAAGCGTAACTTACGGGATTCCCATGTAACCCATATAGATTTCATGACTAATCTTCATGTTGGAAAACATAAGTTTCCAGTATCCATCTGTTGGACTCACACCTTCACGGTTAGCTATCACACCTTGCCATTATTGCCCAATTAAAACCATTACCACATAACCAATACCACTAATCCATTTATTATTAACCAAGACTATAAATAGTGGTATCTTCATACCGACTATAACTTGTAAGAAATGTCCTCAGACATCCTTTTTAAGAAAAAGAAATTCCAATGTAAAGTTGACTTGGGGGATCCCCATGTACCCCAAAAGTGTTCATTATTAAGTTTACATAGGGAATTCCCTTTTACTCCACAAGGCTTTTAATTAGACTAACCATAACCACCAAGACCTTACCATTAAATCATTCCAAACCATTTATACAATTTAGGGTTCCATTACCAAGTTATACCATGCAATAATTCCATCAAAAGTCCAACAATGTAGTAAAACCCTTCTCATAGGCATTATATCAAACATAATGGGGACATAGTGTTTCCAAAGCCAAAACCAAGTACTAATTAACCGTTCCCACGCAACCAAGTTTCTAAACTACAATTAAAGCATGTAAATCCATAATTAAAACATGGGAAAACCATAACCAAGCATTTATAACAAAAATACCCATCCTACATTTGGAAACCCAAAACAATACAATAATTATGCCATGAAAAAAATTCATAAAACATGCTTTAGTTGGAGCTAACAATGAGGGATAAGTATCTTGACTTAGATTAAGAATAAGATGAGAAGAATGCACCCTTATAAGTCCTAATTTGATCCTATTGAAGAAACTCTTGCCTTCTTTGACCTAAGAGCCTTTGCAAGAATTTTGAGAGAGTTTCTAAGTGTTTAAGATTAGAATAATAGGGTAAATGATGTCCCAAGAGTGATATAAATCATGGGTTCCCAAGGAATTATAAGAGGAAATGTCTAGATTACCTCCAACTTAAAGTGTATTAAATCCCTGCAGGTGGGTATGACTCCACTATACCATCCGTACCCTAGGATATGAGTCGTACCCTAACTCATACCCTAGAACCCTCCTTGGACCCCTATATTGACCAATATACAATCCCTCATACCCAAGTCGTACCCTAAGGTACGAGTATTACCCTACAATACGTACCCTAGATAGAATATATAAGGAACACACTAATAAACATACGAGTTAGCACCATACGACTCGTTCCCTAACATACAAGCAGTATGTTTTCCACTAGTACCTTGGATAGAATCCTATCACCACCAGACTATTTAAGGTACGACTAAGACCTTCCTAAATTGTATCATAAGATACGACTAGTACCCCTAGTCGTATGATGTCCAGTGATTTCAAAACTCAGGAAATTTTTAAGGACCAGAACCCAGGGTGTTTTAGTCTTAAATATAGAAACATGGGTTTGGTTTTACTTCTAACAATGTGTAGATTACTATTTTAATAACGTGATAGAATTTTAGGATCGAAGAGTGAAGGCAGACAATTTGTGGGTGATTCAAGGACTGTTGTTTGGCATCAAGGTAGGCTTCTATCTATTCTTCTTCATGAGATAGTGTAACATATATGTTTTATGTTACATAGGGATGTTTTGATGTGATTGTGAGTTGAACACTATGACTTAGCCTAATTTATGAGTTTGAGGATAGAAGGGTGAATCGACCCTTACTGTGAAATACTTATTATGCTTCTAGGATCCTATTACCATAGGTTGATAGCATATTAGGAATAGTTGAGGCTAATAACCCTTTAGTATAAGAATTACTATGATACTCGATGGATTGTGATAATTTCCCAGATAATGATATGGTTATGTAGGAAATGTATTATTGGGCCCAAGGGCGTGATTATGATATTAGTTGAATTTTTGGAAGTGATTTATCCTAGAAAAGGACATGATCCTAATATTTAGATATTTTGATTTTTATCATTATACTGTTTGGATACTAGTGATGGCAAGCATAGATTCAATAAGTTAATGCTCACTAAACAATAGGTGGTACGATTCCAACTAATAATTGGGTTTTACTACCATTTTCCTAAAGAGGGATCTATTCCCACTTTTCACTTTAAAATGAATTCTTTCGGAATAAGAATCGTATCACCTCAATGAATGATTTATGAAACTTTGAGACTAAAAATTAAGTTTTAAAGATTCGACCAATAAATTCTGGTCTATGATTTTACTATAACTTTTTACTTCGGTCGAGAGAGCAACGACCCTTTCTACACTTTTATGATGATTTAGTCCCAAAGCTTACCCTTAGGCAATGGAATTATGGACTAACACTCTTTTAGCCACGACTTGAGTCTGTGCATTATATATATACATACACACACACATATATATACATATCTATGATATAAGACGGAGTAGATAATGATAATGATGTTTTTTAGAAATCCTGGATCGGGATCAAGTCAGTGTATATGGGTACTCCCAAACACCCTAGGGGCCCATTCATTTATGAGTCATTCCATCATAAAAAAAAGGTCATCGTAGGTCCTACATTTGCAAGCCATTAAGCTGAAGGAGATGTACACACTAGGTTATATTATGGTACTTGTTTCATTTATGGTAGTATGGATTATACATTGCATCAACTATGCATGTGCATTGACTATTACTAGTATTCACCGATATCTAGTTGTCTTTAGGGGGGTTTATAGTATAGGTTATGAGTATTGCTTACAATATGATGTGTGTTGATTGTAGTTTTTATGTTATGAGGCCCGGTTTAGGTGTTGTTTGTCTAAGCTAGCCAATTACTGTATTATGTTAGTACTATGGTTATCTCATGATAGATTGACTATTGAACTAATACTATGATTTAAGGTATTATTCTGATTCCCTTCTTTATGGTTGCTTTATTATGGATAATTATCTCATATTTAAAAGTATGAATTAGAGACCCTAATTATGTTAGCACTAGTTCCTTCTAATGTTAGTAGGCCTTGAGATGCTTGTATGACTAGTTTAGGTTATGCCTTTGGATTAGGCTTTTCTTGTATATAATTATATAATTATATATATATATATATATATATATATATATATATATATATATATATAGCGATGAAATTACCATAAATCTCCCGCTTCCTTTATTCATTATTATATATCTATTCCTTGGCCTTGTATACTATTATATATATCCTTCTTTTGCTCTTCTTTTTTCTAATAGCCAGTGATATACGTTATAGTACTTAGGCCCTGTAGTATGGCTAGCATTGAATATTTTATCTTTATTCTCTCCTTAGATTTACTATGTTAGTTTCCTGGATATTTTGTGTAGTTTACATTCCTGCTTGCATGTTATTTATTTTGTATTATCTTTGGAGCTAATCGGTAGTTGCCTACTAAGTACCATGTGTTTGGTACTCATACTACATTTTTACAGCCTTCAGATCATAGTATGGGTTCTTATTGTTGTCATGTGAATCGTGTGGAGTAGCTATGGTTTGGAGATGTAAGGTGAGCTCTTGGAGTTCAAAGTATTACTATTCTCCCTCTTATGTACTAGACAAATGTTGTATTTTGAGATAGGTTGTATCAGTACATTCATTTAGTACTTCATGATGTAGTGTCATTATATTATAAACTATTATACTAATTCTACAAGGTTCTGGGAGTATCTTGTGTATTTTAGCCTTTTTACTATATTTATTCTGCATTCTTCCTTTATTTCTCTTGGTAGTCTGTTACTAGTAGTTCTAGACTATGGGTTGGGTTACCCTCTGATGGGTTAGTAGGTGTCATCATGACCTGAAAAATTGAGTCGTGACACCCTAAAACCTGAATGAAATACCTTTAAATAAACATTCACACAACTTAGTTAAAGAGGGATGAATCCAGGGTTGCGCAACTTTATACCCAACCCTAAGCTCATGAATACTACATTATACTAAAATATAACAGGACTAAGATTTAAATAACAAGGTTCTAATCAGATAATAAGGCATGAGATATTGCAAATAATACCTAAATCAAAGCTACCTGCCCCAAACTAGCATAATAACACACAATTACAGTAAATAAGCTCAATCTAAGGATAGGGCAAGCCTAACCTACCTGGACGTCAAAACTATATGTTCCTCTAAGAAGCCTCCGGATAGTGACCCGTAAGAATTCGACCTTGAATGACTTGATGTCGATAATTTTCTTTTCTCTCCATGTTTAAGAATACCATCAAAAATATTTTCCTACCCAATTATCCTCACAATATGATGTACTCACTTGCATGTACAGGACCAAGGATAGTAAAGGTTTCTGAAAAATTTATCCAGGTGCAAATTAGATTGAAGTGAATAACATTTGTGTATATTGAATAAAGAATGCTAATCTTAAGATAGATAAAGTTATGACAATGTGAAGATATGCTAAGAAAATTATATTAAAAGGGTATTAATTAATATGATAGGTGGCATACATTGTTAATGTAATTTTTCCACCTACTTTACAAGCGCCATAGCCATAACCCTTAACCTCTACTTGGTAGTGCTCACATTACCCTCTTATTTGTAATACAATATCTACTCACTCGGATATTGCAAAGTTTTGTGGTATAATCAATACAACATTTTGAATAAATCATAATTAATAGAAAATTATTTCTAATAGAACCTTTATTATATAATAATTATATTTTGACATATCTAGATTCACAATCTTTGCTTAAAACGTTAATAAGTTATAAAACTACTATTAAATAATATAAATGTATCATGACTAAAAGATTTTAATAAACATCTAAAATATTTTAGAAATGTAATAAGATATATATCTACTAAATTCTAATTTAATTTGACTATTCCACAACATGTTTGGTATTAATAAAATTCTCAAACGAACTACCTAAAAATTGAACTATCTATCCCAACAAGTCATAAATAACTTGAAAAAATTATAGGAAAGCTCTAAATGTTGAGAATGCAAAAAAATAAGGGAAATGATCAAGAAGTTCATTACAACATCCACTACTAAATGGACTTTCGTCTGCAAATGTAAAGGATAAGAAAATACCTGAAGGCTCGAATAGGTAAGGATATTGAGCCTGCATATCACACTCAATCTCCTATGTATCGTCATTAATTGGGTGGTGATGCCACTGAACCTTAACTAATGGAATATCCCTGGAGCGCAACCGTCTGATATCTTTGGCCAAAATAAACACTGGCTCCTCTATAAATGCCAACCTCTTGTCCAAAAAAATCGAGTTACACCAAAGCATGTGCAATTCATCTAGAATGTACTGCTGAAAATAGATACGTGGAACATTGAATGAATGGTTATGAATGTAGAAGGAAACCCAAAAACATATGCTACCTTCCCAACTATCTGTAGAATCTCAAAGGGTCCAATATATGGGGCTGAGCTTGCCCCTCTTCTAGAATCTCATCACGCCCTTCATGGACGATACTCATATGAACACCTTATCCCCAACTCTAAACCTCAATGGAAAACGTCTACAGTCAGCATAACTACTCTGCATTCTCTGATATGCTCGTAGACTGTCTTGAATCACCCGAACTTGGTCCAATGACTCAAGAAGCAAATTTGTATCACAAGACCTTATCTCAAAAGTCTCAAACAAACCAATTAGTGAATGACATCATCTACTATACAACACCTATAATAGGGCCAACAGAATATTGGAATGGAAGCTATTATTATATGAAAACTCTGGAAAAGGTAAAAACTAGTCCCGCTGACCCCCAAAGTCTAACACACAAGCAAAGAGCATGTCCTCTAGGACCTGGATAGTCCACTCTAAATGTCCATTATTCTAAGGTGAAATTTAGTGCTAAGGTCTACATGGGTAGCCAACTACTCCTGAAATATCTTCCAGAAGCTAGAAGTGAACTGAGAGCCTCATCCTAATACGATAGACACAGGTACTCTATGTAAGAAAACGACCTTCTAAATATATACATGGGCTAACCTCTCGGCACTATAGGAGGTTAGAATGGGAATGAAATCTGCAGACTTGGTCAATTAATCCACGATAATGAAAATTTTGTAGAAAATACAAGAGATTCTAGGAAATCCATCCACGAAATCCATCATAACTTTCTCCCATTTCCACTCAGGAATTGTTAGCTGTTGAAGTAATCTATTAAGCCTCTAGTACTCGACCTTTATCTACTGATAACAAAGGTATCGAGTAATAAACCTAGATATATATCTCCACATACAGCTTCACCAGTAGTGTGTCCTTAAATCACAATACATCTTAGTTATCCTAGGGTGAATAACATATCTGGATCTATGAGACTCGTGAAAAAACAAGTGAGTTAAATCCCCAACCCTTGGAACATAAATTCAACCAACAACCCTTAGAATGCCCTCAGAATCTAAGGTAGACCTCCTAGAATTACCTTTCACCACCTATCCTCAAATTCTACAAAGCCTGCTATCCTTAAACTGGGGACCTAAATCTATATTAATAAGGTAGACCTAGCCTCAACACTAGCAATGATCCTTATGGGGTTAGAAATATCCAAACAAACCATCAAGTCAGCTAGGGACTGGATGTCCAAACCCAACATCCATTAATAAATAGAAATGAAGGCTAAGCTACCCATACCCACTGCCTTTCAGCTCAAGGCATCTGTTACTACATTTGCCTTGCCCAAATGGTATAGAATATAGATATCATTATCCTTTGGCAAATAAATCCATCTACACTATGTTGAATTAAAATATTTCTAGGTCATAATATACTGAAGACTATAGTGACCAGTAAAGATCTCACAGCAATCCCTATACAAATAATGCCTCCAAATCCTAAGCTTAAACACTATTGTTGTCAGGTCTAAGTTATGAGTAGGGTAGTTGAACTCATACATCTTCAGCTGCCATAATGTGTTAGTAATCACACAACCCCACTTTATTAGAACATATTCCAACCAATATCAGATGCATCACAGTAGATACTAAAACCCTCTCCCTCAACTATAAGAGTTAGAACAGTAGCTGAAGTAAGCAAATCCTAGAGCTTCAATAAGGTCACCTTATAATTCACAGACCATTAAATGGAACCTCCTTACTAGTCAATCTAGTCATAGAGGTTTCAATAAAAGGAAAACACTCAATAAATTGCCTATATTAAATGCCAACCCAACAAACCTATGAATCTCAGTAGGAAACATAGGCCTAGCCCAACTATGAATAGGCACAATCTTTGTTCAGTCTAGAATAATACCATCCTTGGATATTACGTACCTCAAGAAAGCTACAAACTCAATCCAAATATTGCACTTTGAGAACTTGGCATAAAGTCGATGATCTCTCAAAGTATAGAGCACGATCCTTAAATGTTTCTCATGCTCCTTCCTACTCCTCAAATTTACCAAAATGTTATCAATAAACACTATCATAAAAGAGTCCAAATACCACCTGAATACACAGATCATCAGATCAATAAAAGTTTTTAGGATATTAGCAACCCAAAAGACATCACCAGGAACTCATAATGGTTGTAATGAGTTTGAAGGTTGTCCTAGGGACGTTTGCAACCTTAAATCTCAAATGATGGTAACAAGACCTCAAATCTATCTAAGAAAATACTTTTACACCCTAAAGTTGATCAAATAAATCACTGATACAAGGCATAGGATAATTATTCTTCATTTTGATTATATTCAACTTCCAATAATTAAAACATATATGTATAGAACTATCTTTATTCTTCATATATAGGACTGGAGCACCCTATGGTGACACACTAGGTATGATAAAGCCCTTACCTAAAATATCCTATATCTAACTCTTTTAGCTTAGCAAGAGTAATAGAAATAGGTCAGATGCTTGGATCGACATAAATCATAAACTCTATATCATTCTTAAGAGAAATGACAAGTAGGTCGGTAGGAAACACATAGAAACTTATAAATAACAGTAATGGATTCAAGCGATGGACTCTCAGTACTAACATCCTAAACAAAAGCAAGAAATAGAAACCCCTCAATATTAGTCTCCTAGCCTAAATATAAGAAATAATCCATGTTAGTGCATGGCTAAAAGAACCTTGCCATACAATTGGGGGTGCGTCATGCATGGCTAAGGTAACGGTCTTGGAAAAGCAGTCCAATACCGCATAATAGGTAGATAACTAGTCCATGCCTAGAATCATATCAAAATCTACCATATCTAGCACAATGAGATCTACCCGAATATGAAACTCTCAAACAATCACAAAAAGAACTATATACCCAATCCACTACTAAAAAATCACCCATAAAGGATATCTACACGTAATGGCATAGATAAAGACTCTAAATAATAACCTAAACATAATACAAAATAAGTAGAAATATATAATATAGAACCAGGATCAAACAAAGAAAAAGTTGGTTATGTCATATGGAAATCATACGTGTGATCACAACATTTGAATCCTCAACCTCTAGTCTACCTAGTATAATGTACAAATGACTCTTTTAATTATTGGACTAGGTGCATCTTTGACCACCTATCCTACCTTCCTATGGACCACCTCTAGAACCTTGGGAACTACTTCCATGACATTGTGCACCATCCCTAGCTTACAACAACACTAATCTAATTGGTTGTACAGTCTGATTTAAAGGCTCAATCATCCTACTTTTGATACACTCACGGGTGAAAAGAAAAACAACCTCATAATCACAACATGCCCTAGACACCTTGCTATATCTAAAAAGTCTAATGGAATTGGATGACCACCCTGATTTGATTACCCTGACTGAACATCCCTTTGAGGCTAACTGCTGCTCTGACCATCAAAACTACCATAAATGGGTTGACCCCTATCTGATAAATAAAGTGATGCATGAACTATCCTACTAGGCAGACCTTGAGGCTTATAAGGTGGTTGTTAGGATTACCTACCCTAAATCCCTCAACCTTTAAAATTTAAGCCATTGTGGTTTATACTATAACTACCCTGGTAACAAGGTCTCTTATTATGGCCCTCTTGGGCCTCTTGATCCATTTTCTCTATAGAATATACATGCTCAGCAATATTAGGGAAAGATTTTCCTAAAATCACCAAACTCTGTGTAGCCCTATGAAGTGGAAATATCAAGCCCCTAACAAAGCATCGAATTTGCTTATACTAGATAAGCAAAATCATAGTGGAGTTCTTGGATAACTCACAAAATGTTGCCTCATACTTAGCCATAGACATAGAACCCTATCTAAAAGAAAAAAAACTCATTCCAAAGACATGTGTAAATGTTGTAAGGCATATACTTCCCAAAGAAAGCAACAGGAAATTGAGTCCAAGTCACCGGTGGAGATCTAGCTAGCCTAGAATAAAGATAACCTCTCCATCACCTTATTGTTATGTCTAGCTAATAAGTAACAAATTCTACTCCACGCAACTTGACAAAATATAGATTTCATAATTGCTCCTCACAATTAGATAAAAACTTATAAGTATCCACTTATATGGTCCCTGTAAATCTAGGTGAAGTTAACCTTAGAAATTAGTCCAGCATCTTCTTCTCCTCTACATACATTAATGGTTGGGCTACTATTGACTATGGCAATACTAGTATTGGCAGAACGTTTACCCTAAGTATAGCTTCTGCAGGTTATACCCTTAAATGTCTACCATCCTACGATGTTAGCTGAGCTTCCTCAGTCAATGGACTATCAACTAACCACAATAATTTACCAATGCATTCCAAAGACCAAAAAAAATATAAAATCAAGTAGAGCCAGGGCTACCCCTGGCCTACCTACTATTGTGGGGGTGGAATGCTTGAACTTGTCTCCAGTTTAGAAGCTATTATAGGGTCCAACAATGGCTCCATAGCCTGATCTTTAGCTGGGGATACTACTCTATCCTTTCCTCAAACTTTGGGTCGACCTCGACCCCTAATCAAAACTCTTGAAATGGACTTACGGTCCTGATCCCCGGATCTTGTACCTTGTATCCTAGTCATCCACATAATGAGTGAACCAATAAATATTAAAAACCAACTTAGAATAAATGCCCAAAAATAGATCAAGAAAATAAGGATTTTCCCACGAAATGCTCTGTAGCCTCCCAAGAAAATAAGGATTACGGGCTTGCCTACTGATGACGCAAATATATACCTTTCTAATTTTATTGGGATCTATAGTTCATATATAAATCCATAGGTAAGTCAGGGGGTTCTTAGATTGAGGTTATTCCCTTTCTCACTTATTGGAGAAGTATCTTTATGATTACAGGAACTTCAAAGAGAATCTATCACTACATGGAATGAGTTACGCAGGCAATTATTATACTGATTCTTTTCTCTATATAGGATATTGTAGCTTAAGGATGAGATTTATAATTTTAGGAAACTAAAGTCTGAGTCTATGTACAAAGCTTGGTTCAGGTCAAGAAGAAGCTAAGTATGGTGACCAACCATCAAATTTTTGGGACAAGATTATTAGAGCTATTCTACAGACCCCTGACCATCAGTTCTAGAGCCATAGAAGATACCATCTCTGTAGTATATTTTATAAGACAACGCTAGGAGGTAGCTTCAAATATTCTAGACCAGATTTCTCTCACTTATAAAGGGTGGAAAACTTGAAAGGCTGAGAGGGGTTTTAGAACTTATTTTATCTGCACCTCCAGTGACCAGAGAGTAGATGATGATTTAATAGCATAAGAAATTACACTACTAAGGACTGATCTTGGGTTGTTGGATATGTATTTTTTGTCAATATGTTCTGAGTTCAGCAACAAGTTCTAAGAAAGTAAATGCAGTAGGAGCATATGGTTCAGCTTCTAAAGCTTAGGAGTCTGAAATTAGAAGAGGGGGATAGGTATCTGGATCATTAGTTGGTGGGTTTTCGAGCCTAAGAGAAAGGTAACAAAGTTTGGAACTATTATTGTGATAGATATAGAAACCATAGTATCGAGTAAAATGGTGACTGGAGATGCAAAGATGACTATAAGAAGAAGGGAAATAGGTACATTTTTCTTGGCAGTTAAGATACAAAATCGAGAATGGAAATAATGCTGACCAAACTGGTGAAGGGTTAGGAGAGTTAGGAAACATACCTAAAGAGATTAGGGCTGATATTTTAGGATTGACCCAAAAGGTTGAGTTATATGCAACTGCTATTAAGCAGTTATAACATCAGTTTAGGCATATTTCTACCACTTTAAACCAAGGAAGCCTGGCAGCTTGCCTAGTGACATGATGGATAATCCTTCAAAACACTGTTCATTTTCAGGATATCAATACTAAGAGTGGTTCCCCTATGAATGATCACCATGTGCCTATTATGAAGGAGACAAAAAATGATAATATTATTGCAGATGAGCCACCTGAGGCAAAGTTTGAGAAGATGACCTATAGTAATGATGATAATGAGAGTGACCACTATGATAACTAGTTGTAGATGAGCCTAATAACTAGGTGCAGCATTGTAGTATGATACTTTTTGCACCATTAGTAGAAATGGGGGAGGACCCCGGGGTAGTAACTATTCTATGTTCTATATGGCATTTTAATATTAAATAGACTCTATGTGATCTAGGAGCTAGTATAAATTTAATGCCACTGATGTTGTATAAGGTGTTGGGGATTGGGGCACTCAAACCCACATCTTAGAGGCTGCTAATGGAAATTTATCTGTGAAGGAACCGGTGGTTGTTTTGTGCGACGTAGAGGTTAAAGTGGCATCATTTAGGTACCTAGCAAATTTCATGATTCAATATGAGTTGGTCATCTAAGCTCTGATTATATAAGGTAGACCCTTCTTATCTACTGGTATAGTATTGATTGATATGGAATTAGAGGAGATCACCTTCAAACTTAATGATGAGCAAGTAGTTTATAATATATGTATGATAGTACAGCAGCCATATGATATGCTGGTGGTATCATTGATAGATGTTTTAGATGATGATGTGGTTTGAGAAAATGTGCCTATTGAAGAAAGATTAGGGGTTGAAGCATTAGCAACAGTGATTATAAATTTTTAGAGTGATAGGATATATGAATATGATAAGCTAGTTAATTTGTTGCATGGCATAGGTCTTCCAATTATACCCCTAAGAAGCTAGATCTTGATTTGAAAAGTAGGACCACACCTTCTGCAAAACTATTTATTGAAGAGCCACTGGTATTGGAATTAAAGGTCCTCCCATCTCATTTGTAATATGCATTCTTAAGGGTCAAGAATACCTTATCAGTGATTATTGTTGTAGATTAGGAAGGATCACAAGTGCAAGCTTGATATATATGTTGCGAAAATTCAAGCGATCTATTGGGTAGACCATTGTAGAAATTGTGGGTATTCCACCAGGTATATGTACATATAAGATATAACTTGAGATAGACATCATTCCTAATATTAAGCATCAGAGGCGATTGAACCATTATATGTAGGAAGTGATGAAGAAGGAAATAATTAAGTGGTTAAATATTGGAGTAGTTTTCCCTATTGCAGATAGCAAGTGGGTTAACCTAATTTAACGCATTCCAAAGACTAGAGGAATCACAATGGTTCTCAAAAAAAAATGAACTAGTGACTAAGAGACAGTGACTCGTTGGAGAGTTTGCATCGATTATAGAAAGCTAAACACTTTGACACAAAAGGACTACTTCTCTATGCCTTTCATGGATCAGATATTGGATCGTCTAGAAAGAAGGGGTTGGTATTATTTTCTTGATGGGTACTCGGGTTATAATCAAATAACAATTTATCTTGAGGACCAAGAAAAGACGACATTCACTTTCCCTTATGGGACTTTTACCTTCAAGAGAATGTCATTTAGGTTATTCAATGCTCCTACCACCTTTCAGAGATGTATGATGTCCATATTCTTTGACATGGTGGAGGAAACGATCTAGATATTCATGTGTGACTTTTCAAATATTGGGAACTCATTCAATGACTGTTTGGACCTTTTTTCCAGTGCACTAGAGAGATGTGTAGAGTGCAACTTGATACTAAATTAGGAAAAATGCCACTTTATGGTGAAAGAAGGTATCATTCTCAAGCATAAGATCTACAAACATCGTATTGAGGTGGCAAATATATGATTGGGGTAATTATAACATTGCCACCACCAGTCTCAATTAGAGGTATATGGAGTTTTTTAGGCCACCCTGGCTTTTATGGGAGGTTCATCAAGGACTTTTCAAAAGTTGCAAATCCTTTGTGCAAGCTTTTAGAGAAAGAGGTAAATATGTATTTTATGATGTATGTCTCAAGTCCTTCAAATACCATAAGGAGCAATTGATTTTGGCTATACCCTTGTAGGTCATATGTGATTTAAGTAGAGTGGCCTTAGGTGATGTCTTAGGATAAAAGAGATAGAAGATCCTTTATGCTATCTACTATGCTAGCAAGGTATTAAACCCTGCATAAAAAAATTATACAATTATAGAGAAGGATTTACTTATGGTAGTTTTTTCCTTTGAAAAAGATTGATCCTATTTTATTGGGACTAAGGTCAGAGATCACACGAACCATACAGCCTTGGGGTACTTGATGTCAAATAATGATGCAAACTAGAGATTGATTCATTGGGTTCTCTTGCTATAAGAATTTGATTTTGAAGTGAAAGACTAAAAATTCACAAAAAACCAACTTGTAGATCACTTTTTTAGGCTTGAGGATGAGGTAATACATAAATTAGGGGATGATCATTATATAGATAATACCTTTTCTGATTAGCAGGTCTTGGCAATATCTCAAGACTTAATTCCCTGGTTTGCTGATTTTACGAACTATTTGGCAAGTGATCTTGTCCTAGAAGACCTATCCTTCCAGCAGTGAAGGAGATTTATGCATGGAGTAAGGAAGTTCTTAAGGTATGATCCATATCTATTTAGGGTTTGTGTTGATAAAGTTATTCGGAGATATATCCCAAAGGTAGAGATGATAAGTATTCTGGAATCTTATGCCTCACCAGTTAAGGGTCATTATAGTGGTACCTGCAAACCCCATAAAATTATGCAGTATGGGTATTGCTGGCCTATAAATTACAAGGATGCTTATGATTTTGCACAAGCCTATGATGAATGTCAGCATCAAGTCAATATGTCACAACGTCATGAACTCCCCATGACACCTATTCTGGAGTTGGAGTTATTTAATGTATGGGGAATTGATTTCATGTGTCTATTTGTGAGATCTTATGGCATGAGGTATATTATATAGGTGGTTAACTCTGTGTTAAAATGGATGGAGGCAATTGCGCTTCTAGATAATAAAGGTAGAAGTCTCACCGCCTTTTTAAAGAAAAAAATATTTTCTTTAAATTATTAGTGATTGTGGGTCTCACTTTTGCATCTGTTTGTTTAAAGTCCTTCTTGAAAAGTATGGTATAAGGAACAAGATAGCAATACCTTACCATCCTTAGCCAAGCAGGCAGGTTGAGGTCTCCAATAGAGAGATTAAGTCCATATTGACAAAAATAGTGAATGCAAATAGGTCTGACTAATCAAGAAAGCTAGATGATGCATTATGGGCTTACCGGACAGCTTATAAGACCCCATAAAGGGCATCTCCATATCAACTTGTATATGGAAAGGCATGCCACTTGCCATTTGAGCTTGAGCATAAGGCACTATGAGGGTTGAAAAGGCTAAATTTTGAGTGGTATGATGCAGTAAACTTGAGGTTGAGTAGGGTAAATGAGTTAGATAAATTCTAACACAGTGTTTATGAGAGCTCTTCCATATACAAAGAAAGAATGAAGTTGTATCATGACAGAAAAATTGAGAAAAGAGTGTTTGAACCCGATGATATGGTCTTGTTGTATAATTCAAGACTCCACTTGTTCCTTGGAAAGTTGGAGTCTAGGTGGAATGGACCATTTACTCTGGTTAGGTTATTCTCGCATGGTTCTATAAAAATAAAGTAGGATGGTGAAGTTCCATTAATGGTGAATGGGCAGTGAGTGAAGCACTACATGGGAAACCTTGAGAAAGTGAAAGTCTGTGTTGATATGGACCTTGTCAAAGTCTGAGTAGCCAATAAAACTGAGTCGTGCCACCCAATAAATTAAGTGTTACTCAAGAGGCAACTTAAGGTACATAGACGCCTAGTGCATCCCATGTATGTCCTCATTCCCTTTGTTTTATATTATTTTAGTGCATTAGGGATAATGCGATGTCATTTAGTTAGAGGTGGAGTATACCATAGATGCCATGAGTTTTTGTTATCGTGCTTCTTTTCTTGTAGGCCTCGGTATGATTATAGAACCGGTATGTCTAGGTTAAAATTATTATTGTATTTTTTTTTGTATTGTGTTGTGTTTTTGTGTAGTTAGGATATTTTAAAGTATGTAAGGTAGTTGTCATATTTTTTATTGATTTTGAGAAAAAAATAATACCTCTCAAAAAATATAGAACTGTGTGAATATATTTATGTGTGACAATTGTAGATCTTATTATGGCATTAGGATTAGGGACATGATAATTTTCTGCTAACAATTACATAAATCGGATAGGGAGTAGCTTGTAATATTGACTCTGTGCCATGTGTGTGAGAGATAATACTAGTTCCCTTTGTGTGTTAAATCCAGAACTTTCCCGACTAGTCTTTCCTAGGTTGTAGGATATTTGGTTAGGAAAGGATCATAGGCCATTTTTTATGTTAGTCCACTTTTATCCTAAATGACCTTCATGTGTAAATTATATATCTTGATCTCTACTTTGACTCTTATAGCCTATTTCTCATGTTACACCTTTCACCTTTCCATTGGTGTTATAACGAACCCTGTTTTGGTCCTGTTCCTCTTTGAACATTTTTGCACCTTAATGCAAGTAAATCTCCTAAATTGAGGGTGGATATCATAGGGGTGTGTGATGTAAAGTGGGTATGTAGGAAAGGTCAAATAAGAGTAAAAGATGGTAGGGTTGGGTGTGGTAGAAAAGGAGAAAAAAGAAAAATTATGAAAATATGAAAAAGAAAGAATAAAGACCACATCCAACCTGAATGTACAATAAAGAATAAAAGCAGAAAAATAAAGGTGGAATAAAAAAAATTGGTTAAAGTATGGACCCAAAAAGTAATTGTAGTGCTAAAGGGGATTAGTCACTTGATATATCCATCTGTACCATAGCAGCCCCAAAGCCTACATTACAAGTCGAATAAATTCCTATAGTGATCCTAAATTGACTGTCCAAAAAATAAGGGTAAGCCTATGGTATTTAATGCACATTGATTGGAACTTCTCTTTTGAGTGTGAGAGTCTCTTGATTGTCCCTGCATTAACATACATTATTTCATATGAGGGGGAGGGAGGGATTTCTTTGTTGTGAGGTCACATGATTCATATTGCTAGTAGCTTACTTGTTTATAGTGCATGGTTATCTGTTGCTAATGTAATGCTATATATTTATCCCCTTGTGTCACATTGTTGTGCTTCATGTTTTTACATAGTTGGTTTTGAAAGGTTGAAATGGGAGAGGGTATTTTATTTTGAGCTTAAATGTTGATTGACTGCCTTGGATAGCTTAGATTCTACTAGTTAGGTGTGTATTTTATTTTGTTCTATTGTGTTGCTGAGGACATGCAAACGTTCTCAGTTGAGAGTGTTGATGTGCTATAGAAATATAGCACTTTTGACGCTTAAAATGATGAAAATATGCAAGTTTCTTAGGTTATTTAATTAGATATGATGTATTTTGGGCATGTTTTGCAGGAAACTAGGTTTTGGATGCAAATCTGAAGAAAAAGAAGAAAAATGAACTTTTTTGGTACATACAAAGGCATTTTTGGGCATATGTGCTACTTACTTGGCATATATGAGCAGAATACGTTGAAGAACTAAAAGTTCAGAGGCTCAGCTGCAAGGGAAAAGCAAAATCTTCCACTTACAAAGACCACATATAGTCTGTATGTGTCACATGCAATCCGTATGTGGCCAATGTATGTCCTGATCTGAAAAGTCCAGAGAGTTGCAAGTTAAGTTCCTGAGGCCTAACACATACAAACTGCCACATACGGTTTGTATGTGCTACATATTGCAAGTTAAGTTCCTGAGGCCTAACACATACAAAGTGCCATAGTTTGTATGTGCTACACATAATTCATATATGACCATTGTATGTGAAAGATTGCAATGTCCAGAGAGTTTCAGGATCCATAGAAGGGTGGCCACATATGTTAGACCACATACGGCCCACATATGCAACATACGGTCCGTATGTTACCTTTGTAAGTAGCCACTGACTTTGTTTTTCCTTTTTAATTCTAGATTTAATTTTTAGGGTTTCCCTATATTCAATAAATACCCTATTGATGTTTTGTATTTTATTTACGCACTCCATATACTCATAAACATATATTCTGATTCTGAGATCCGAATTTGGTCTAGGAATTATTTTGTATTGATTTTGGTTGTTAATTCAGTTAAAGTTTTGAGTTTTCGGTTGGTGATTATTGTGATTTCATCTAATGCATTCAATTATGAATATTGTTGATTGTTTCACAAGCATGAGCGACTAAAATCCTAATCTAGGGTTGAGGAAAACCTGGTGGATTGATGAAGTAGGCAAAGTGCTAAGTTGTTCTAAACCGATACCCATGCATGTATTGTATTATCTTTAGTTTAATAGATGACTTAGTGGTTGCAAACGTTAGGATCCCACTAAGATTATTGCTATTTACTTCAAAAGAGGAGTAGTGACTAGAAAATATAATTACAATAGTAATTTGAAGTTTAACTGTTGATCCACTCTACATAGTATTATCTATGTTAGATGGTCAACTATCATCTAAAAACTAGAGATTCAGAAGGTAATAGTTAATGTGAACAAGGATAAGGGTTAGTAAGAGGTCATCCTAAGACTCAAAAGTTAAAGGGTTAAATCCATCGGTGAGTCCAAAAGATAGTTGATGGTACATAACTTATCAGATACTGCATGCAAGGTATCGGGTTGGTTCAATAAAGCCTACTGAGTTGAGAAGACATGAGGAACATAATCCTAGTGTTTATCTTCGAGTGATTACAACCATAGTTGATATTCGTTACTTGTTTGAAATTGTCACTACAATCCGCCCATTTACTTTTTCAATTTTTCCCGTTGATTACAGCAGTTAAAAGCCATGTTTCTAGTATTCACTTGGGATTACACCCGAATCATTATTGGGTTATTATGTTTGACAGTGACTGCATAATCTTCAAATTGAAGGTGTAGGTTTGTTGTTATCAACATACATTGTCAATATAATTTTGCCACCTACTTTACAAGTGTCATAGTTTTAACCCTTATCCTCCGCATGGTAGTTGTCATATTACCCTCTTATTTATAATAAAATATGTACTCACTCGGATATTGCATAGGTTCATGGTAAAATAAATACAATATTTTGAATATACCATGATTAATAGAAAATTATTTATACTAAAACCTCTTTTATATTACAATAATATTTTTACATATCTCGGTTTAAATTCTCCGCTTAAAACATTAATAAATTATAAAACTATTATAGATTATTATAAATATATCGTAAGTAAAAGTTTTCATAAACATCTAGAATATTTTAGAAATGTAATAAGATATACCTTTACCAAATATTATTTGATTTAACTATTCCACTACATGTTTGGTATTAATAAAATTATCTAATGATCTACCCAAAAATTGAACTATCAGTTTCACCAAGTAATAAATAACATGGGGTAATTACAAAAAAACTCTAAATGTCGAGAAGCAAGAAAATGAGGGAAATGATCGGGAGCTTCATTACAACCTGTCAGCTATCACCTAAATAAAATCAAATTTCCCTAAGGTTTGAGAAAAACCAACAATGAAGTCCATGTAGGAATCCTCTTAAATTATACCTCTAGTTTTGGTGCTCACACTTCACTACCGATAATTCAGACCCTTAGCCACAAAATCCATAATATCTCTCTTCATTCTACACCATCAATAATGTTGTTTCAAGTCATGATACATCTTGGTTGCACCCAGATGAATAGAATACCTTAAATTGTGAACCTCCTCTATGATTAACCTAGTGAAATCACCCACTTTGAACATAAATTTGACCTTTGATCCTCAAATTACCCTCTTAATGAATAATCACCTCTCTAGTTATGCCTTTTAACACCTTGTTCCAAATTATACATAGGTTTCTATCTTTTAAGTATATATCATTAATCTACTCCAGCAAAAGTGTCCATGCCTTAACACAAGCAAGAATCTTACTGAGCTCAAAAATATCAAGTCTTACGACACTATTGGCCAAACTCTGGCCATCAATATCTAAAGGCATGCCCTTAGCTAACAAGAAATCAATATTACCCATACTTATTTCCTTCCTACATCTGCCACTGTGTTGGTCTTTCCCAATGAGTTCCATACAAGTAGTGCCTCTAAAACTTCAAGGTAAATACTACTATTGCCAACTCCAAGTCATGAGTGTGGTAGCTTTCCTCATGATTCTTCAACTGTCTTGAAGCATAGGTTATAACCTTTCTTCTTTGCATCAAAATACCTATAATGCCCCAAATCTAGTACCCAAAATGCTACACAGTGCTCATGACCCTGAAGGACCACAAGCTAACCCATGACTGATGTCTATAACTGAGCACTGAATAATACATTGTAAATATATGGATTATAAGTTGTAAGGACATAAGGTTCAAAACTAAACTAATACTAAATATAATACAATATTTGTAATGGGGTATGACAATACGCAAAACTGAGATAAAGTGTCTGAAACATGTTGTAGTCTGAAAGCCTCTAAACTGTCTGAAAATAGTGGAGTTGATGGGACATGTCCCCAACTAACTTTGAACTACTGAAATAGTAAAGTAATAAAATAATTATGTTGTCCTCGAATGATGAAAAATCACTGCTAGTCTGACTGCTGAACGTCTGATCTACTATGGATACTCGAGAGCTCATGTTTCTAAACCTATGGTATAAAACACCATAGCGCAAATGCGTCAGTAAGTTAATTGTACTGGTATGCAAGTGAGGTAGGCTAAATATAAGGGTTCATATGCATGAACAATAATAACTGACTGTATAACATAAACGTGAGAATACATGCATGAATATGTAACTATAACTGAGATCATGATAATGCTGACTCATGAATTCTGATAATGTGGATTTACAGATATCGTAGTACTGATACTGGGATACTAAATGACTGAGTCTACTGAATACTTAGGAACTAATATCAAATTACTAATAAAGGAATTACTATTTCTGACAGTTCTGATTATGAAGAACTGGTCTAATTGGCTGTATCTAACAGTCGTAACTGAATACTGATAACATGGGTTTCGTATAATTAATATACTATTAACTGAGTTCGTTATAACATGATTAATGAGCCTGAACACTGATAACATGAGTGACTATATCTGACAGTCCTGATACTGATGGACCTAGCTGGGTTCTACACTTTACTGATTTGACTATAACTAACAGTCCTGGATTCTATAGAACTGAACTTAGTTCTATTATAGAATATGGATCTGAAAATGAGACTGTGGGAGGTAATCATCTAATCGATATGCCCCGGAACTGAACTGGTGAGGTATAACCTATAACCCCAGTTGGAAGGGTGTCAGTACCTTGCCATGGGTAAAGAGAAGATGTGAGTATATCCTCTCTGACAGGGAGCTCTTCCGTCAACCCCTCCAAATAGGAAACTTAATTAAGATGTAAAAATCCCTAAATGCATAGGGTGCATCTCAACCTATTCTTGCTACATAGTTCTGGAACACAGGGATTGCTACTAAGGATCACACCCTCTACTGGATAAAAGTGTGTGTCCTCGTCCCTGGGTTCACTCGATACTGAATCATACTCCTAACTGAATAGACACTGAACTAATTAACTGAACTGAACTGATACTAATGGTATTGTTTAGCGAAGCTAAAATGAGTTCAATGACTACCGATATTACTAAGACCACTAAGGTCGCTGAGATTACTGTGTAGGACTAGACTGATACTGAATTTACTAAGTTTTCCTGAGTTATGAGACTGATAGGATTCTAAGGATCATGGATAGACTGACAGTATCATGAAAACATAACACTAGATATAGGAACATAGCTAAATTATCGGGTACAAGTACCCCCAGGACTCGATAGCATGAAACTGATAGGACATGACACTTCGTGAACACATGACCAATATCAACAATTCATAGTACATTAATTTGGGGAATTCATGAAGCACATGGTTATCATAGTCTTGTACATGAATGGAATTGCATATAAACATGTCATACTTTCATCAACCTAATCTCATGGACATTCCCTCAACCATTCATAATGCATACAATATCATGGAAGTCATTCTTAGTCATAGGATAAAGCATACACTTATCACTTGGGTCACTATTAAGCTATAATGCATAATTTCTATTCTCTTAGGCCTTTTATCAAATACATAGATGTATGACTTAGAGAATAGGCATGACCATCAAATTAATACAACAAAACTACATATTTCAACTCAATTTTACATGTTTCAAACCACATACTATCATAGGTTCATGCACAACACATAAAGATTCAAACTTGGGAATCATACAACCATAATCACATGAACATGATTAACCCACAACAAAATATTGACAATACAAGATTTAAAACTTGGTTCTTGGGCTTCATGGATGAAACAAATCCATGAATGAATACTGTGTAAAGGAATCCATGAAAGAACATTGTGTATACCTTAGTTCTTGATTATACGAAGATTGATGAAGAGATTCTTGAATTTGAGTCTTGGATTTGAATCCCCAATTAAAAACCCTAGCTTGTTCTTGAGAGAAGCATGAGAGAAATAATATATTTTGGGTGAATCATGGCCGAATCACGTGTTATTGGGTATATATAGGGGTGAGAAATTGACCATTTTAACCCTTGGACGCGTATTTTAATTCTATGAAAATTTCTCGATTTTTATCCTTAGAGCAATGCGCCACTATGGTGCCAAGTCACAGGAACTGGACAATTGGGAATCTACATAGTGGCGCAACTCGAGGCTATCACGTTGCCACTTTGTTTGCAACCTGGAAGTTTGGTGCGACGTGAAGACATCGTACTGAGACACTGGAAAAAAAACAATTCTGAATTTGAGCTCTAGCGCGATGCACCACAATCGCGGAGTCTCACTGTATTTTGACGATTGCCATTTTGGCCTGCTCCGTGATGCGTTGATGGCTCAGGAGGCACACTGCCTTACTAAAAAGGCTGTAACTTTTCGCCCGGGTGTCAGATTTAGGCAAATTTGGTATCGATGGAAAGCTTATTCAATTTTCCACATGTTAAAAAGTGAAAATCTTGAAAATACCATATATATAAAAGTGTATTCATCTTTGAAACAAGTCTTTAACATTTCTAGGATAATTTTAAGCTAGGTTGAAGTACGGGGTATTACAATATCTCCCCCTTGGGAACATTCGTCCTCGAATAAGACTGATTTATGTGGGAGAAACGATAAGCTGAAGTATATACTAAACATGAATAGCTGAAACATGACTCCCTGACTGACATTACTGAGATTCATACTGAGCATGCATATCTGATGCATGATTTTATGACTGAGCTGATACATAAATGCATGAATGAGAGTACTGATAAGCTGATCACACATATCTGATGCATGAATACATGACTAAACCGACTCATGAATATGCGAGTGAACATGTAAGGGTAATGATACCAAGTATGAAATAAAAACTGAGCATGGAACTGAATACCACATTTGTAACTAAAATTTGAACATGAACCTGGATAAGCTTAAGAAAAGCTATTACCTTGGGCTGATTCTAAGCTTAATTACTAAATATGCATGAGTGGAAACATGAGAATGTAACTGGGTCTAGAACGTGATACATGAGTTGAATATCATGATCTAAACTAAGTACCTTAAATACAAGGCATACGACTGATATTAGAGCTAGAGGGTCAACCTATGGGTACCCACTACTCCAAACTGGATTAGTTACAAGAAAAGAGAGGTATGTTTATGCCATGAAAGTTTCGAGGAATTATAGTGTATCTCCCCCCGGGGACACTAGGTCCCTAAAAAAATACTGACTTGACTATGATACTAAGGAAAACTGGGATGATGCATAAGGCACCAACGAACTGAATCATGAATAAATATCTAGGATATGAAACTAAGGCATGATACATAAACCAAGTTGAATATGCCACTACCTAGTTGGTCCATCTTAGTATGATCATATTCATTAGATTTTGAATAGTGCAATTAGGTGGAAAGATGGGGAAACTACAGCATCTGAACATATCCATTCTATCTGCTAAACTAATGTACTGGCATACGGACTAACTCATGTCGAAAAGTTATACTCAATCGTAGCATCTCTATGACACTCTTTCTATAGAGTTCTAATGACAATAGAGAGAAAGCAAATCTTGGCCTGGTCTGAGTAGGACATCTGAATGATAGATCACTACATGGCTGGGGTTCTTGTATTAGGAGGAAAGGCCTATGAAAACTCATCTAAGATAAAGTGACCAAACCTTATGCACTACAACTAAGACTATTGAAAAAGTTCACATGGTGTTGAGCACGAATCAATAAATATACTAATTTATCTGATTAACTGAATAGCTGATAGCTGAATACTAGGCGTGTAAGACTCAACTGTACTTAGTCTTAAATAACTGGACTACAACTGCAGAGCGTATACATAGAAGATAAGGACTGATTGGTTGACATGAGATACTGAGCATAAACAGAGGGTAATTGTATTGTTTGAGAATGCAACACCAAGAGTACAATATGTTTCTAGAACAGTCTTATGAGGTACTAGAAGGATGACAACTGAGTAGCTAATAACTATACGATATGGTGGAGTAAACCCAAAACTAAACTGAGTTATCAACATGATTACTAAACTAGGATTTGGACTGAGATTATAGATAAGACGATAATTGAGACTGTAACTGTAACTAAGATTGTAGATAGGAGTGAATACTATTTTTTGATAACTAAGGTTTACACTTGTACTGAGGTACTAAACTCTAAGACTGAACATTGATTACTGAGTACTGAATACTTAAACTATAACTGAGATGGCAACTACATTTTTATAGTTACATGACGGGTACTGACATAAGTCAAAGATCTGAATGCACACTCACACTCTGTACTTTTCTAACTTCTAAATACAACCTCTTGCTATCCATTTACTTGCAGACTAACATGACATTGAAGCCTATCTTCATAACTACACCCTCGTGTAAAACAAACATACAACAATCTTCTCTTAACATGTAATATTTACTCCTTCCCCTTTAAGTAACTGCCCATCACTACACTGTTATCACAAAGAGAGCTCACTGAAGGGTTAAATCAGGAGAACCTGAAGCATGAATAGACAATAACTAAACTTGAGACTTGACTGAAGCCTGAGGAATAGAATATAAACATCATGGACTCACCAAGAGCTCTAAACTGAGGATATGTATACCATAGTCTGAATTTAACTAATCAGTATAGGAGTAGCATGAGCCATGAAAGCTAAGTATACTATAAATCATGATATGTGTACATGAGTCATGAGTTGCATGACCTGAGTTTGGAGTTTTCTGCATTTGTGGGACATTATTTGTATTACTGAGGGGAAGAGAACTAATTTCTTATGCTGGAAAAATGGAATCGTATATGATTTTATGGAAAATATATGAACATAATCTTTATTCATGGAATAGAGATGTGAAGCATACATAGGCACCATGCTGACTGAAGTACCAAACTTTACACTAAGATATGGATGAGTCAGGAATCGTCTTCCCTTACTATTTTTCTATACGTACTGACACTACTACTAGGATCTGAGAGCCTACTCGGTCACTTGATCTATCATCTCCACCTTAGCTTTAAGCCATCATCATAAGTTTGTAAATACTTTACTAAATTCTAACCTGAACTGCAATTTTTATCAGATACTTACACTCTGTACGGCACATGCTTGCCTTACTAAACACAGCATCTACTTCTGTTTCTTCATATACGACTAATATTGCATCTCCTAATTCACATCCACACCTCCATACTTAATTTTAGATCAATAATCTTAAATTCTTGCTTGCACTATTCAAGCCTATTAGGCTACCTTGGTACAACTATCCCCATGAATACATAATCTGCTCAATTTGGATAACGTTATACCAACTCTACTACTACTAAACTCCTGGGTTCATGCTTCCAACTCTAGGTCATAAACTATCATAGGGTCTAGAGAAAGAATCTGATGGCAATCTAATTTTGGGTTTGCGAATGAGTTCTCATGATCATGAATGAGATCTGTACAACTTTGGAACATAACAAAACTAATGGGATACATTTGAGCCTATGGGAAATCCCATAACTATCTGCGGAGACTGTGTGAGAAAGCCTTACCCCTAGGACCTTGAGCTTCACTATTTCTATTACCTTGAAAGTAAGGTGGAGTTGACATGAGGGAAGCATGATGAGAACCTACAGGAATTTCTTAGAGAACCTTTCTATAGCACGATCTGAAACATTAAAGAAGGGAAATAATTCCTAAAACATCTCATAGCCTCTTGCACATAAGTGTGGTTCACAACATACCCATGTACAAGACTCTACTAGATGCGGTTTTTTCAGACTTCCTAGGATACAATTGAAACATAGGCTCTGATACTAAGTTTGTAACGCCCCAAATCTAGTACCCGGAATGCTACATAGTGCTTATGACCCTGAAGGACCATAAGCTAACCCATTATTGATATCTGTAACTGAGCACTGAATAATACATTATAAATCTGAGAATATAAGTTGTAAGGCCATAAGGTTCAAAACTGAACAAATACTGAATAAAATAAAATATCTATAATAGGGTATGACAATACCCAAAATTGAGGCAAACTATCTAAAATATGCTATAATCTGAAAGCCTCTAAACTTTCTGAAAACTATGGAGTTGATGGGACATGTCCCAAACTAACTCCGAACTACTGAAATAATAAAGTAATAAAATAATTATGCTATCTTCGAATGATGAGGACTTACTCCTAGTCTGGTCGTTGAATGTCTAATCTACGAAGGATGCTCAGGAGATCGTGTTTTGAAACCTATGGTATAAAACACCATAGCGTAAATACGTCAGAATATTGAATGTACTAGTATGCAAGTGAGGTAGGCTAAATGCAAGGGTTCATATGTATAATCAATAATAACTAACTTTATAACATGAACGTAAGAATACATGCATGAATACGTAACTGTAACTGAGATGTCATGACGCGAACTCATGAATTCTGATAATGTGTATTTACTAATATTGGATTACTAATACTGGGATACTAAATGACTGAGTCTACTGAATACTGAGGAACTAATGTCATATTACTAATAAAGAAATGATTTTTTCTGACAGTTCTGATTATGAAGAACTGGTCTGATAGACTGTATCTGACAGTCCTGAAATTGAATACTGATAACATGTGTTTTGTATAATTAATATACTATTAACTGAGTTCGTGATAACATAATTACTGTGCCTGAATACTAATAACATGAGTGACTATATCTGTCAGTCCTAATACTGATGGAACTAGCTGGGTTACGCACTGTACTGATTTGACTGTATCTGACAATCCTGGATTTCTGTAGAGCTAAACTAAGTTCTATTACTGAAGCTGGATCTAAAAATGAGACTGTGGGAGGTAATCATCTAACCGATATGCCCCAAAACCAAACTGATGGGGTCCAACCTATAACCCCAGCTGGAAGGGTGTCAATGTCGTGGCATAGGTAAAGACAAGCTGTGAGTATACCCTCTCTTACAGGGAGCTTTTCCATCAACCCCTCCTAGTAAGAAATGCAAATGAGATGTATAAATCCCTAAATGCGTAGGGTGAATCTCAACCAACGCTGGCTACATAGTTCTGGAATGAAGGTATTGCTATTAAGGATCACACCCTCTACTGGCTGACAGTGGGTTTCCACATCCCTGGGTTTACTTGGTGCTGAATCCTACTCAGAACTGAATAAACATTGAACTGATTAACTGAACTAAAATGATACTAATGGTATTGTTTAGCAGAGCTAAACTAGGTTCACTTAGTACCGATGTTATTGAGACCACTGAGGTCACTGATATTACTGAGTAAGACAAGACTGATACTAAATTTACTGATTTTTCCTGAGTCATGAGACTAACTAAATTATAAGGATCATGGATTGACTGAGAGTATCATGAAAAAATGACACTGGATTTAGCCACACAGCTAAATTTTTAGGTACAAGTACCCCCAGAACTCGTTAGCATAAAGCTGACCGGACATGACACTTCTTGAACACATAACCAATATCAACAATTCATAGTACATTAATTTGGGGATTTCATGAAGCACGTGGTTATCATAGTCTTGTACATGAATGGAATTGCATATAAACATGTCATACTTTCATCAACCTAATCTCATGGGCATTCCCTTAACTATTCATAATGCACATAATATCATGGAAGTGATTCTAAGTCATAGGGTAAAGGATACACTTATCACTTGGGTCACAATTAAGCTATAATGCATAATTTCTACTCTCTTAGGCATTTTATCAAACACCTAAGATGCATGACTTAGGGCATAGGCATGACCATTAAATTAATACAACAAAACTCTATATTTCGACTCAATTTCACATTTTTCAGACCACATACTAGCATAGGTTTATGAACAACACATAAAGATTCTAACTTGGGAATCATAAAACCATAATCACATGAACATAATCAACCCAAAATAAAATACTCACAATACAAGATTTAAAACATGGTTCTTGGGCTTCATGGATGAAAGGAATCCTTGAATGAACACTGTGCATACCTTAGTTCTTGATTCTATGAATATTGATGGAGAGATTCTTGAATTTGAGTCTTGGATTTAAATCCCTAATTGAAAACCCTAGCTTATTCTTGAGAGAAGCTTGAGAGAAACAATATATTTTGGGTGAATTATTGTTGAATCACGTGTTATTAGGTATATATAGAGGTATGAAATTGACCCTTTTAACCCTTGAACGCGTATTTTAATTCTATGAAAATTTCTCGAATTTCATCCTTCGCACGACATGCTACTATTGCGCCAAGTCACTGGAATAGGACAATTTTGAATCTGCATGGTGGCACGATGCGGGGCTATCATGTTGCCACTTTATTTGCGACCTGGAAGTTTGGCGCGACGCGGAGACATCACGCTAAGACACTAGAAAAGGGACAATTTTGAATTTAAGCTCTAGCGTGACGCGCCATAATCGCGGAGGCTCACTGTATTCTTACAATTGTCATTTTAACCTGCTCCACGATGTGTTGATGGCTCAGGTGGCACACTACCTTACTAAAAAGCCTCTAACTCTTTTCCCGAGTGTCGGATTTGGGCTAATTTGGTATCGATGGAATGTTTATTCAATTTTACACATGATAAATTATGAAAATCTTGAAAATACTACATGTATAAAAGTGGATTAATCTTTGAAACAAGTCTTTAACATTTCTGGGATGATTTTAAGCTAGGTAGAAGTACGGGGTATTACAATACCCCCAAGAACAACACATGAAGAATCACAATATATTCTAAAACCTTCATCTTCTACATGTAAAGTCAAAATAGGTGTTGTGGTCAATAAGGCACTTAGCTTTTGAAACTTCACCTTATACTTATTGTGTCACTAAAAAGCAATATTCGTTTGAGATAAACTAGTCAAAAAATCCACAGTTGAAGAGAAACCCATATGAATCATTTGTGATAGTCAACTAAGCAAAGAAAACTTTGAATTGCAATAGGTGAATTTGGACTAATCTAATCCCAGACTGCCTCAATATTTGTTAAATCTACCATAATATCCTTTTGGATATCATGTGCCTTACGAATGACATAGAACTAACCCAAATTCACACTTCAAAATCTTAGTGTATAACTGCTCATTGCTCAACTTACAGATGACTACTCTCAAATGGTGATTATGCTCTCTCTCGCTCCTCGAGTATACAAAATATCAGTAATAAACATAGTGATAAAAGAATTAAGTTAATTCCAAAATACAATATTCATAAAATCCATAAATGTCTATCGTAATTAATCAATCTAAATAACATAACAAGAAACTCAGTGTCAAAACACTAAAGCATCCTGAAGTTGGTAAAATAAATATTTAATACACACAAGGGGATACATTCTCTTAATGATCACTTTGTTTAATTATCGGTAATAAATGCATATCTGTATTAATTCATTTTTTTCTTCACAAATAATTGTATAGAACCCTAAGGTAAAACATTAGGTCTAATAAATATGTAATTGTTTCTTCAACTTCTCCAGAGTCATCCAACAAAGAATTGAAATGGGTTTAGTGCCTAGCTTCAAATCATTGCAAAAATTGTAATCCCAATCCAATAGAACCTTAAAAGGTTTGTCCAAAAAAAATCCTAAAACTCTATGACAACCTATACTAACCCCAAAAGAAGGGTGACATCACTAGTAACACGAACATTTATTGATAAGAGAAATAATCTTTCTCAACCAATGATTGTGCCTTAAGAAAAAAAACACCCTCTTTAGGTACAAACCCTAGGTATCCTCTACTCTAACCTCCAAATACCTGGCATAACTAAAATGAATGATTTGGAGTAACAATCTAAAATAGTATAATATGAGAAGGCCAACACATGCTCAAAATGACATTAAAATCCACCATATCCAAAAGAATACAATCTACCACAGTATCAAATGTAAAAGAGTCACAACACAAGATTGGTACACCCAATCCAGCACTAAGAAATTACCCATTAAGGTTGCAACATGAATAGGAATAGAAAAAGACTTGCATATTATCTCAAGACCTGATGAAAATTATACATGCACATTGAATAAAGTATAACAAGATGAAATATTATTGAGGCAGCTCGATGGCATACTGTAAATACCTCTTACAGTAGTATTATAGGCTTCTACCTTAGGTTTACATAGAAAATTCTTTTTTTTTCTTTTTAGATTGGACAGGGTCAAGCTAACTTAGGCCCAATTATTTTATGCACATATTTTTTGTATTCAGTGAATACAAGAATATTGGCCTTTTATCTAAAAAATAATGTATTAGAAAAATCATAATACTAAGTTCAGTTACCACCTTCCTGGGTAACTCTTGTACTACCTCTTTGTGTAGAAAGTGATGTACTTCTACCTACTTGAGGACAACTATAATCCCTAGCTGGTGGTGCTATTAATCTAGTTGGAACATGGAAACTCTACTATCGACCTCTATCCCTGAATCTGGGATAATCTATCTTGATATTTTATGGATTACCACACTGATAATAAGACCTAGTAACCATCATCTACTAAGAAAAAATGGAATAACCAACATGGCCACCACAGACTCAAAACCTTTAAGAAGATCAATAAGAAACTGACCCAAACCAAAAGATTTGCACCTAGAATATTGATCAAAGCATTTACTTTTTTCTTCCAATTTTATAATCAAGGAAAACAATCTAGGTATATTTTTATCCTAGCCATAAATAAGTTTATTATATTATTAAAGAAAAGATCTTACTTTCTATATTCTTCGTTCTAATTCACAATTTCTATTCTGAGTTCACAATGACAATATACATTTATGTTTTACTAAGCATTAAAATTGTAAGTACAAAAATATAAGAACAACTAATTTGATAAAGAAACTACTCTTAGAATCAATAATTACTAAATGATCATGTAGTTAGCTATCATAATTCTAGAAAGAAAGTTTAACTCCACATAGATATGGAGCAATTACAATGATTTATTCAAAGAAAAAATAAAAATAAATAAATAAATAAATGAGAGGGAAAATCAAATTAGTTTTCTCTAGCATCCATAGAGGCTCCTAGCTCTCCTTGGTCAAACGTTATGTAAAAACTAATTTTATGATTTATATGTGTAGAAGAAAGCCTAAAATAAAATAATTGAGTTTAAAATGATCTGGAGAAAAATAAATTTGAATACTACTTCCTTCGTGCCACGGAGGCCAACATGCCAAATTGTAGGTGTGACATGGTGCAATCACACCTGCTCACTTATTTGTTGCTTTAACTTCGCTTTCAGTGGTTGTCACATTGTAGCAATGCAACTTAATTCACTTGAATGTTGAAAGACATTATTATAATAAATTTTATCTATTAAGTTGCCTCTTGATTTTCTTCTATAATTCTTTTAATTTATTTTCTGTTTAAATTTTTTCATCTTCAAAGTGATTAATTCCTACTTATAATAATATAATATTAAGCACAATTCATAAAATTAATACTCAAAAAGAAAAAAAATATTAAATGTGAGACAAATAAAGATTAAATATCATAGCCTCACATCAATAATCATATTATCTATTTTGATTTCCATCTATTAAGTTGATTATTTCATTCTTTATTTTAATTATTTGTTTGATTGATCACCTTACAAATACAACCTAGGACTTGTTTATTGTACTTGGAAAAGGGATCTACAAGTATAAAAAAGAGGAAATAGGACTATTTCTTGAACCTTATAGGAAAAGAGAATTGATTCGTCACTAAGGATAGAAATATACTTTGTGACCTAGCATAGTTGATATAGACTATATCTTCTAAACTTCACTATTAATCCATGACCATAGAAATATAGACATTATTAATAGTCAAGTAGGTTTAGAGTTGTTAGAGAATACTCAATATAGTTAAAATGCAACTAGTAACTTAGGAAATTAAATTTGGTGTACGATTGAATAGCTCAGCTAGATTGTCAAAATACCACAACCCTAGATCTTTTTTCTCAACTGAATCACAACACACGAATTATCTGGCATATTTACAATTTTTATTTTTCTTTATTAAAATTTAAACACTCTCGGTTACTTGTCACCTACTGCATAATTAAAATAATAATTCAAAGTAGAACGTTAATTCATCAAATTCTTGTTGTTACGATATATGGACTTACATTCTTTATTACTTTTATAACCACATACACTTGTGTATATAAAGGGATGCTAATTTTTGGCATCATTGCTAGGGTTGATACTATTTTGAATTTTTATTAAACTATTTAAATTTTACCTTTTTGTTTCTTCCAATGCTTTGATTCCAATTGACCTTGCTATAGGACATACTCTTAGAGGGATGAGAGCGATGGGTGATAACATGAACAACTAAAACACCCTAATTGATGCTATAAATAGGGCTTCAGTCCATACCTTTTTTGCACAGTATAATATGAGTCAAACGGCCATCATGGCTTTAGATGATGTCCTTCGAGGCCAACACATAAAGACTCAAGATTTGGTCATCTCGATGATACTAGAATATGCATGGAGAGACCATTTTGGGCACTCAATGGAGCAATACTGTGTATGAAAGGTTGCTTGGGATCTTGTCTTGATGAGGTACTCGAGATATCCAAGTGTTGAAGAATAATTATGAAGGCCAAAATGACACAAAGGATTCCATATGTTGAAGTGTAAAGGTGAGTTTTAAAATACTCCATGGCTGCCCCTTCTTAAAGGGTATTTTGGTCCTTTTATGCCCCTCCATTAGACTTCATAGACACCTCACTCATTAAGGGCATCTTGGTTATTTTTTCATGATCTTGTAATAGACTATAAGTAGAACATTTTAGGATTTAATTCCTTAGTTTTGTTAAATATGGATTATTAAAGAAACATTGTGAGATTTTCTCTCTTGTGAAAGAGTTCCACCCAAAACTAGGCAAAGAATAAGTATGGATTCACTTGTGTTGCATTTTCTCTTAGAAACATGGGTTCTTGAGTTGTGGATTCCCTCTTGGGTTCAAGTAAGAGTGTGATGTTACTATTGTGAGTCTTAGGGGTTGTAGTATTTGATACACACTTTAGTTCCTACTTATTGTAATAGTGTATAACTTACTATCTATCCTTTCTTTATTGTAAATCCATTGTGTTTTATTGTTATCTTATCTCGTGTGTTTGTGTTGCTACCATGGCTTGTCTCCATCTTGCTATCGATTTATTTTGTTGTTGTGGACTACTTTAGTGTTCCATAATCATTTCATTATTATTTGGTATTAAAGAAAGGATAAATTTCGTTCCTACGAGATCAATCTTGGGCTTGTTAACTTGAAAATCAGAAAAAAGTGTTGAAAAAACTGATAATCTCAAAAAGAAAATTTTGTCCTATTTTTGTACCTAGGCTAAAACTTGAGGCTTAGATTTCTTGTGTTTTTTGTTTCTTTTGTTGTTTATAGTGCTAGCTCATTATTCCCTAACATTAATTGGGTCTAGATCTAAAATTTGAGCTTTATCTGGGTTTGTTTATGTTCTTCACTATTGTTGGACTGGAAGGTTGAAAAAGATTAAAAAGGTGATCTCAAAATTTGTTGAGAGTTGTGGCTTGAGAACATGTTATTGTAGTTTTGGAGTTCAACGTGAGCTAAGAGAAACAAGAATGATTCAATTTGAGGCTCATTTAGTTTGGTTTCCATT
Organism: Capsicum annuum; assembly: GCF_002878395.1. Lineage (NCBI taxonomy): Eukaryota > Viridiplantae > Streptophyta > Magnoliopsida > Solanales > Solanaceae > Capsicum > Capsicum annuum. The sequence goes on from NC_061119.1 coordinate 159,906,893, forward strand.
CTCGAATGCTCTTGGTGTTCTTATTGTTCTTCACCATCTTCATGATGTGTTGAAGAAGATTCTTCAAAGGAGGTTGTTTGATCTTACAATAAGTGGAAACAGAGTGTGGCACTTTATTTGTCTTGGAAACCTTTCTAAGACATCACAAAATTTTGAGTCCGTTTATTTTATTTATGCGTTCTTTGTGTGTTTTTATCTTTTTGAATCATTGAAATTTTTGGCTCAAGTCCGAACAAGATTTCTTTGAGTCTCTCAAATGAAAATCCATTTCTAACAAGAGTAGAACTTATCCCTCCACTTCTCACGGATTAAAAGACAACTTTTAACACTTGTGAAACTAAGTGTGAGGTAACCAAAGGTGTGAGAGTGTGGTAAGGATACTTTTGAGCTAACTAGTTATTGTTTTTATTTGTTGTTGTCTTTCTTTGGTCCCATGGATAATGATACTTTCAAGGCTTCTTTTGAAGATTTCAATTGAAACTTTGAAATGCTACGTCAAATGGGGAACTCCCCAAATCCAATTCTCGTATTCCAAGATCCACTTGATCAAGAAATAATGGCTCATCTTGAATATATACTCTGTTATTACAAAAGACAAGAAACAGAGTAGGTGTCGTATAATCCAGTTAATCAAAGACTCTCTTGTGATAAGGTCCTTTCAAAGGAGCAAGTGGGCTTCCATGACACACACCAAGGTAAAGGTCGTACCTCATGTGAGCTAAAAAAGTAAAAATACTAGCTCCTACACTCCTATAAACTTAGAATATTGTGATGTGGCTAGTACTAGTCAAGTGGGTGTAGTTGCTGGTTTGCCTAGAGAATAAGTACATGAGTCTTCCCTTTGTGATACATTTAGTTTTGCTAGGGTTCATGATGATCAAATTTATGTTGTAATGCATAAGTACTAGTTGATCTTATAGATGACCGAATTGATTCTTCTCGTGAGATTAATTTGTGTGCACCTGGTGCTAGCATTTGTAATGTGAATAAGGTTCCATTGCCACGTGACAAGAATATTCACACATTAGTTGACCCTTATGAAAACCAAGGTGAGTCGAAGTTGGCGTGTGAGTTGCCAACAACTAGTGAGAGTGTGTACAATGGTCAACTTACTTACGAATGTAATCCACTACTTGATCATATGTGTGGTGTGCTTGATGAGTGTCAAGTTAGTGTTGACGTTAATAAATTTAATCGTGAGAATGAAAAAAATTCCTTGAGCCTATTGTGTGATCACAGCCTTATTATTAGTTTTTCTCATAGAAATCATATAAATGAAAATATTGGTCAAAATAATAGGAGTAAACCCATGAGCTTGACCTTTGATAAAGATTCTAATATTTTCTTGGCTCATAGGGATAATTATGTCCTGAAATCTCTTTGAAACTTGATAATGACCTTTTAGAGAGTAAACTTGCTTATTCCAAATCTGCCTATGAGATAGATTATTTTTCTTTACGTATAATACCTTTTTTAAAGATGATGTGATCACTCCAAATGAACCTAGTGGTAAGAATGATATTAAAGGTATAGATTGTCTTAAAGTCTATAGCCTATATACTAACCCACTATAGTGTGACAACATTCCTGCTAAAGATGGAAATCTCTTCTTGAAAGATAAGTGTACTCTTAAGGGTAAGGAATGTATAGTCTTAGCAAGGAATAACCAATTGTGTGATGATGGCTTTGAATTTCTTAAATATTTAATAATTCTGATAGGCGGTTGTTCCTTGGAAAATAAATTCGGATGTGATCCTTTGTATGGCACCCCATCTTTGTTTGATATTTATGAGGATGAATTTCTTGCTTCTTGTGAAGATTCAAGCAATAATCTCTTTGATTTTGGTAGTGGTATGTGTCTACTTCAGGAATGCTACTTTGAAAGAGAAGGTGATATTTGTTTAGAAATTCCATCTACTTCTTCTTTGTGTGTTTCCATGTTGAGCATACTAATGTTGATAAAACTTGAAACTACTGAGTACTTTCATAAGGACACCATAGTCGAAGTTGATTTGCGTGACACATTTCTCTATCCTCTTCTTGTTCACGATATTACTAATGGCGGTATAGAGGGTGTGCCTAATATTGAGGATGTCACCATAGAGGAAATTGGGTATAGCCGAGACCTAAGTCCTTGGCTACTTTACCCATTTAATCCTGGTAGCCTCTTGAGATGTGGTGATTTTCATAGCACTTCATTTGTGACATTCTCACTAAGTTTTTCATGTTAAAAACAAAGAATTCGTGGTTATATTTCAAGTGTGTACCACCTTTTCATGATGAAGTTATGTGTTCTGCTAACTCTAACCCTCATGCCATAAGGATGTTGTGCTTGTGTGTCCTCTCTTTGATGTTGCAAGGTATGGATTCGAGGTCAAATCTTTTTCAAGAAGGGGAGAATGATATGAGTCAAATAGCCATCATAACTTTAGATGACGTCCTTGGAGGGCAACATATAAAGTCTCAAACTTTAGTCACCTCGAGGATACAAGGGCATGCATAGAGAGACCATTTTTTCCCCTCAATGGAGCAATACTATGTGTGGAAGGTTGCTTGGGATCTTGTCTTGATGAGGCACCCGAGATATCTGAGTGTTACAAATAATTGTGAAGGCCAAAATGACACAAAGGATTGCATATGTTGAAGTGTTAAGGGGAGTTTTAAAATATTTCATGGTTGCCCCTTCTTAAAGAGTGTTTTGGTCATTTTATGCCCCTCCTTTACACTCCATAGGTGCCCCACTCATTAAGGGGATCTTGGTCATTTTGTTATCATTTTGTAATAGACTATAAGTAGAATATTTTAAGATTTATTTTATTTGTTTTATTGAATATGGATTATTGAAGAAACATTGTGCTCTTTTATGAGAGAGTTCCACCTGAAACTAGGGCAAAAATAAGTGTGGATTCGCTTGTGTTGCATTTTATCTTAGAAACTTGGGTTCTTGAGTGGTGGATTCTCTCTTGGTTCAAGTAAGAGTGTGGTGTTACTATTGTAAGTCTTAGGGGTTCTAGCGTTTGATACACACTTTAGTTTCTACTTCTTCTTATAGTGTATGTCTCACTATCTATCCTTTCTTTATTGCAAATCCTTTATGTTTTGTTGTTATCTTATCTCGTGTGTTTGTGTTGCTGTCGTGGCTTGTCTCCATCTTTCTCTCAGTTTCTCTTGTTCTTGTGGACTGTTTTAGTATTTCGTAATCATTCAGCTATCACCATATGTGCTGGTATTAAATTTTATGAGGGTGAATTAGCAAAATTCCTGTAGAGTTATCATAAAGTCAAATATTATCAAAAACTTTGAGCTTAAAGAGGGTACATGCAACTAGTGCAGAACAAATATAAATATGAGGGTAAAGCATATGAAGATCCATACAAGCACATGCAATAGTTTACTAAGTTGAGTGGCACATGTGGGAGTTTGCTGAGTTGAGTGACAACTTTCACTAGCAAAATATTTCAAATGAAGACGTGAAGTTGACACTGTTCACCTTCTTACTAACTAGGGAAGCCAAGCAATAATTGTAGAATGAACCAACAAGATCTATCATATCTTGAGATGCTTTGTTTGAAAATTTTCTTAGTAGATTCTTCTCATCTAGAAGAACAAAAGAGTTCAAAAATAGGATTTTCAAATTTGTTCAAAAAGATGATGAATTCCTTCCCTAATTTTGGAGAGATACATGAGATACTTAGAGAGATTTTGTTATGCTTTAATTAAATTCTATTATCACTCCAGGGTGGTGAGAATCTTTTTAAGCAAAACATTAACCTAAAAACTCTCACTCATCTTTACACCCTAGTTGAGAACATTAGTAGTCAGTTCTCATACACCTGAAACTGTTCCATGGTTGGTTTATTACTAACCATCTAAAACTTAATTCACTGTCTAATAACATACTTTTTCTTTCCTGTATTTTCAGCATCATTTTCTTTTTCAAATTGTCCCATATTTCCTTAGGAGAATAATACATAAAAAATAAATCAAATAAAAAATTAATCATATGGTTCAACAACTATCCTCATAGTTGTATTATCTTTTACCAACCTTTGTTTAGTAGCAATATCAACAACCACAATAGTGCCAGAATAGTAGTAATGTTAAAATCATTAGTGGGAGGTTCGTTAACCAAAATTTAATCAACCCTTAATACTTCAAAGAAAAGCAGAAGTTTATGTGACCAACCTTTAGAATTATTTTCATTCAATTGCTCAAGCTTTGAAAAATAAAAAAAATTACTCAAATAAATAGTCATTTATTAATATTTTAAGTAAGAATTATTTTTAAATTATTGAAAAAAGTATTACAATATTGATATTAAATTGGATAAAGTCACAAGGGAATTTCACAAACACTGTGTCGTGAAGACCAACTACTTTGAAAACAATTTCGGCCCAACTCCCGTACAATCATTAAGGCCGTTCACTCTCCAAGATTCTACAACTCTTCCAAATAAATGCTCTCGTGATTGAAGGTTTGAAGATTTTCCAAATAAATTGCCAAAAAAAAAAAAAAAAAACTTAAGAGGAAGAAAAAAGAAAAATATTTTTTTCTTTTCTTTTCTTTTCTTTTTTGGTGTAATTTATGTTCATCAAAGATGCTCTTTATACAGGATTTGACAATATAGGAGAGTTAAATTGAAAAGCGCAGAGTAAACATTAATGACGTTAAAAATTCATTATATCACATGTTACAAAATTAAATTTTGGAAGAATGTGTTAATCTCCTTTCTGACGTATTTATTTTTTTCTTTTTCTTTGCATTACACATAACGAATGGTTTAATTGGTACATTAACCATCCCGGATCTCTATAAAATAAAGGTCAAATATTAATCAGGAAATATTTCCTCCATCTTATTTTACTTGTCCCAATTTAACTTGTTACATTGATTGATAAAAAAAAAATTTATTAACATGTTTATTTTATCATAATACCCCTATTAAATGATGTTTGTATTTTAATTTGAAAAAATGTAATTAATGCAAAGCGTAAAACATGGAAAACAGTTTTTGTCTCTTCTTGATTTGTGAAAAATGTCAACTAAAATGAGAAATTAAATTAGAAAATTTGGGGTAAATAAAATGAGACGAAGGAAGTAAATCAGATACCATCGAAAGAATATTAAGACCGCAAATTATTGCAAATTGGTGTCACCGCTTGTGTAATATGCATTTAGAGATATTGAAAAGGCTTGTTCGGATCTACTATTGTATGACTTTCTAACATCTCGGAGTGAAATTTCTCATTTCATTTTTCTTGATTAATTTTCGTATATTCTTCATCTTGCACAATTTTAAGTTAAACCACATTAAAACAATATAATTGAAACTTATTACTCTTTCTTATTTTTATTATTTGAAAAATAATGACCTAATTTTCTTTTTAGTCTGTTTCAAAAAGAATGATCATTTTATCTTTTTAGCAATTTTTTTAATTCAAACTTTCCACATAACATGTTTAAAACCACAAGATTAAAGAGTATTTGTTATATTTAATATATCTTTAATTTAAGACAACAAGATTCAAAATATTTTTTTATTTTTTTAAACTCTATGTCAAGTTAAAATAGATCATTTTTTGAGACGAAGGAAGTAAAAATTATCATGACAGAAATTTTGAGATATGTAAAATATATGATAGTGAATGACTTTAATTAGGAGGAGCAAAACGTATCTTAGAGCATCTAACCCCTTTTAATTAACTTTTCTGGATAGTATATAATTGGCTTCCATTAATTGCAACTTTTACAAAAGTAATTAATAACTACAGTATTTTCTTTCGTCCAACATATATGATTTTATTTCTTGTTTGATGTTCATAGCACAAATATGAAAAGTATATTAGTTTGATGTAGTACAAATTTATAGATGTACATAACTCAACTAATTAAAGTCTTGTGCTGATAACATGTTATAAAACTGTGTAACTTCCCGAGAGTACACCCTGGGAGCCACACGGTGCTTACAGTCCCGAGGGACCACAAGCTAACCCATGAGCTGGTACTTGCTGTGAACACTGAGTAAAACTGATATCAAAAGATCATATGCGAAAATAAACTGAGAAATGCCATAAGGTTTTAAGTCATAAATCTGATAAGTCTGTAAGACAAAACTAATAAGGCTAATAATGACAACTAAAATCTAAAAACAGACTGACTGTCTGTACTAGTCTGAAAATTCTCTACTGACTGATTGTGGAGTTGATGGGACAATCACCTAACTAACTCCAACTGACTAAAAGATACGGAACTGATAAGGTAAACTGGGAGAAATAAACCATTGTCCTCGAAGTATAAAGACTCACCACTGCTATAGCTGATAATCTTGTAGGTCTCTAAGTACGGTCAAGGAACTGAGCGGTTGAACCTATGATATAATACATCATAGCGCAAGAAAAGACTATGTGATCAATACTTTAATTGTACTAGTATGCTAAATGAGGTAGACTGATATGCATGGTTTCATATGCATGAATAATAACTGACTGTATAGTAGGAAGTACTGAATAGAATGCATGAAATCTGTAAATACTGAGTGTGCATGACCAAGCATAAAATATATTCTGAATATAATCTATAAACTAAAATACTGAAATGCTGATAACTGAATATCTGATATCTGTATGTTATGGTCAAGTAAAACTGAACTGAGCTCTGTACTGAATATTGAAATTAAAACTGTGGGAGGTAATCATCTAACTAACATTCCCCTCTCTAAACTGATTGGGGTCCAACCTGTAACCCTAGTTGGAAAGGTGTTAGTACCTTACCACGGATACTAACAATGGTTGTGAGTTAACCCTAACTGGTAGGAAGACATCTTGTCAACCCTCACTGACAGGAAAACTCATGAGATATATGTCAACCCTTATCGGGAAGGAAGTCATCTCAACCTATGCTAGCTACGTAGTTCTGTAACTTAGGGATTGCTACTAAGGGTCAAACCCTATACTAATAGGAATGCCCTCATCCCTGAGTTCGCTCGGTGCTAAATCCTACTCCTGACTGAATGACACTGAGTATTAAACTGAACTGAACTGGACTTAGTTTTACTGAGTTCTGTATCAACTGAGTACTATTGTTCGTGACATTACTGAAACTATTCTGTATCTACTGTGATCTAGGTAAACAACTAGATTTTTTGGGTATTGAATACCCCCAAGACTTGATAACATCAATAGTAAAACATGGCATAATCTTGAAAGCATAGTAATAGTCAATTGTTCACAATTCATTCGCTAAGACATTTCGTCAAACACATGGAGAACAAAACTGTAACATGAGGATATTTTTAGTCATGATGAGATAGCACGATCATATGATAAAATCATAAACTGGAGATTTATTCTGAAATTCTTATGGACATGATAAGGAAACCACAATATTTAAAACATACTAAAGCTCTAGGGACATATTAAGTAGTCATTGTTCAAAATTCTTTCATCTAGGTATTTTATCAAACACTTGCAATGCATGGTTTAGGCTAAGCATGAAAATAGTGTTAATATTTGAAATAATATCATGATTTTACTTCTAAAATAACCAACTAGGGTTTAAATTCACCAAAAAACACCATTCAAACATATAAGGTTTAATAACACCAACAATTTCATGAAAATATGATAAAAATTCAAAATTCATATAAGTTCATGGTTAAAATAATAATTTAAAATCATAATAACTTGTAAAGATAACAACTTTTAATTTAAAATTTAGATACTTGGACTCCATGGGTAGAAGGAATCCATGAATGAACATTTAACATACTTAGGTTGATGAATTTGTGAGAGTTGATGGTGAATTCTTGAGATTTGTTCTCGAATTATGGAGGCTAGGGTTCTTGTTCTTGAAACAGGGCTAATTTAATTTGAGTAATTGGTGAAATAATGAGCAAATAAGTCTCTATTAGGACTTAAATCCCATGTTTGGACAGATTTGGAGCTATAGGAAAAGACCAAACGATTTCTAGACATTAAAAATCCTGATTTTGAGGCTTACCGCTGAGTGGTATTGGTCCCACCATTATAGCACCACTGAACGGGATAATAACTGTGACCTAATGCCTTGGGACAACTCCAATTTGAAGGTTTACTACTGAGCGGTATTGGCTTCACCGCTATTGCATCGCTGAGTGGTGTTATGGCGACAGCCTACTGCCTCACACTAAAAATGCTATAAATTTTCACTTAGTTATCAGATTTAGGTGAAATTGGTATTTTTGGAAAGCTAATTCAATTATCTATTGATGAGTTATGATATAAAAAATTATTAGTAAAATGAAAGATATGCTCATTTGAAGTTGACTATAGCAACATTATTCTCAAGAACTCAATCGGTAAGGGATATTTTGATTCGTCTATTAGCTAGGATGTATTTGATGCCTTAATACACCTCAAACTTGATCATAAAACTACCAAATCACAATAATTTATTTCTCATAAGCTTGAAGCATGTCCCTAACATTAGTTTGGATTTTTGAGGTATTACAAACTGTAACACCCCGCACTTTAGGGCTAATGTTGAACCATCTTTCCTACATTTATAGACCTAGATCCAATGGTTTATATTGAGATATAATATTGAATAGTATTTCCTTAGAGTGGGAACATCCTAGGAGATGAATATACGTCATAAAAACCTCCTATCTCAAAAGTTAAGTTGAGCCCTTTCCTATTGATTCACTTTTAGTTAATGATTTTTCTTGTGTAAACTTCCAACAACTGTTTCCCCTAGTATATGAAGATTCATATGGCTCACTATATGTCAAATTAAATTTCTTCGACTCTTCTTTCCAACACCACCGACTGTTCATCAATTCTAGTCCGAAGTTAAGATTTATAAGTGTTTGAATAAGGCACTGTCCACAGTATGCGATGGCCATGCACCACACACCAATCACTAAAGCACACTAACTTAGCTATACAATGGCCATGCGACGGAAAGCCATTCTAGGGCGTCAAAAAGTATTCCATTTGATTTATTTTAAGGGCATAAAGGTCTTTTATGATCCCATAACCATTACTAACCCTCTTTGGATGAAATTAAGACTTATTAAATGTTATATTTCCTCTATAAAATTCCTAATCATCTTTTCTTTAACAAGAGAGGATAAACCACCTAGTGTTTTAGAATTTTGATCTATAAGAGCAAATCTCTCTACGTTCTCTTCGATTTCTCTCTGTCAAAAGGTATGTAGGGACATCCTAAATCCAATGGGCATATTGAAATTGTTTTAATGAGTTTTTAAGGCATGAAATTTTGTATATAAGAAGGGTTTTGAAATCATATCGAAGAATATGCATTATGAAACTATTTTGATGAGATAATCAATAAGTTTTTCCATAGTTTGAATTATATTTATTTGTTTACACATTATATGATTTCAAAGATTAATATGAGAGCATGATTCATAAAACTCTCCTCTCCACGTGGAATTTATTCAATTTAGCATGTTATGGGTTGTTAAGTTGCACGTTCTAAAGTATGATTTAAATGTTTTACCACCATTTATGAATTTGATGTTGATTATGAAATAAATAGAATTGCACATGATTTATGAAAGAATTGGTCACCATATGTTGAAAGCTTGAAACATGATGTTTTTGCGTAAGCTTTTTCATGTGCTGCTAGAATAAGAGTTATCATACATTATTTTAAAACTATTGGGTCTCCATTCATATGTTTCTTGAATAAAAAGGGGCTATAGATACGTATAAATGATTTGACTTAAAAATCTAGGTATGACGATACCTATCACGAGATGCCCTTAACCCAAAAGTAATAAATGTTTTAAAAGCATGAAGGATGGTTTTAAAGGACTAAAATTGGGCTTAAAGAGAGGTAGTTGGTTACTCGAAGAAGTCTTGAGTTCAAATAACTCGTATCCCAAAATCATGTTTTGTCGATACGGGCTTATTATGTTCCAACAGAGGTAGTTTATGCTGGCGACGGCCCTATGGCGTAGCATGTATGATTTTTCCCCAATTCTTGTAGCAAACTAGAATTGGGGTCTTGTCAATCGGGCTAAGGATAAAATCCATATAGCCCGTGGATTAGTATGTATATAGGGTTACCTATCTAGCTCAGAAGTAAAACAAAGAGTTGAGTCATGGTTTTCAATAAAATGCTTTGAATTTTATCAAACTATGCGTATGTGTTTTCATTTACTTTATGTTATGATTTATGAAATGCTCTCACCTATGTTGTGTAACATATATATTATTTTTGGATTGTTCTATGCACCAGTACTTTTGAGTATTGATCCCCTTTATTTCATGTTTTGGGTTCAGTCCTATGGTCCATCATATCAGTTTTTCATATGGGATAATGAAAGAGTTGGTAAGCCATCCATCTTTTGGAATATATGTTATTCATATGTTTATCTAGTTCAGTTTATAGTCCAGCCAGAGGCCTTGTCCCGGCCTAGTCAGCTAGTATTCAGTAGAGGCTCCGTAGAAAGTATTTGAGGTGTTGTATTGTCATATCCTATTGGCATATTTCAGATTATAAGTTTTTGTTGAATGCTATTATATCTTCCATACTTTGAGTTGTGTATAGATTATTATTATAATAGTATGCTAAGGGGTCTCTCTAACCTTCATGGTTCAGGATGCTCGTTGTGGCCAGAGCCTCAGCTCGGGTCGTGAAAAACTTGGCATCAAAGCACTATTTATGATCCCAGGATGTCTACAAAGCCGTGTCTAGTTGAGTCTTCCTTATGGGTGTGTTGTACACTACACTTATAATCTGGAGGCTATCGGACATTTAAGAGTTATTTGTTATTCCTTCATACTCTAGTTTGTGCTATATGATCGTCCATAAGAAAGTTATCCATATTCCTTCCTTTCTCTAACATCATGGGCCATGTTTCATTATCGGGGCGATACAAGTCCAAGAATTTAGATCCCCAAGGATGTGGCCCATTCTAATTGAGGATCCATGAAGATATGATATAGCAAAAGGTTTTGAGAGGTGTCCATTAGTTCTTTAATGTGTATTAATTCAAGTGTTTACCACTATCTTAATGCAATCGTGATTTTCAACCTTAAGTATGAAATGTATTCAGTCCTTTTCAAAATATTTATTGCAGATGTCATGCTTAAGGGTAGAGATATGTAGCAGAATCTTGGAATAATATTTTATCTCGAGTAGTAGTATATGTTAATGTATCATGACCTATTTGTAGTAAGATGATCCAGAAGTTAATGATATGAAGTCATAAGTCTAGAAGTTAGAGTGAGGGAGACTTTTGTATAAAGAAGCTAGTTTTAGTTGTATAACCTTTGATTGAGGGGTGGATTTTACTTTTTATAGTGATAGACTAATGTTTTAGCAAGATTTATAGATTGTACGGTAATCTATGAAGGAATGATTATCTATGATTATTAGTTATTCAAAATAAGGAAGGAGACCAGAGTAAATAGTGATGGTGGGTATAGAAATCATTTATAGGCTGTGAATAGAAAGGGGTAAATTAGTCAATAAGTTATGGGTAGAGACTCATTGGTCTATATGGAATTTGAAGATAATGGGGATGTATGTATGGGTAAGTAAATATAATGTGAGAAAGTAGAACATGTTGATAAAATTATAATGGGTTATATTATAAGATTAAGATCAATTATCCTTATTATGTGACTTTACCCCATTGATTTTCTTTTCTATAGTAGTTGTAAACTAGTACTGCATATTAGAAGGCATGCGGTAGATTATATGGTGTAGTAGTAATATTATGGAGAGAATGAACTTATGGGCCATAATTAGGTGAAATGAGAAATTTTGGGTTGATTTTCCCCATTTGATGGACTAGTATAATTGTAGCATGCTTCATCGGTGGTACATGATTGATGCTAGATTATAGGCTTGAACTTTAGATGTGGATCGTGGTGGTAAGAATAGTAGCTTAAGATTAATAATGCACGTTTTATGGGAGTGAGTTGTAGGCTTGATTTGTTGTGTGCAATATCCTAGATATGCAACTTGTAGAATAATGAGTGAAAAATTGTGATCTATATATATACATGAGGACAAGAGTAAAATGATGAATTTTGGTTGAGTCATTAAGTTGATAAAAGCGTAAGTCTATAAGAATAAGTTGAACCCCTAGGTATCATGTTGTTAGATAAGGTTTTCTATGTACAAGTGTCATGTGTACCTAGTTCATGTTCTTGAATTTTGTAGTATGGAGAAGTTTGGGGTGTTGTTGTACGGTGTTCTTTAGAGTTGAATTGAGGAAATATAGGTAGGTAATATGCGTCTTTGGTATAGTTTTACCAATTTTATTAAGTTGTAAGTTATGTAATTAGAGGTCTAATATTAGAATGTTAAGAAATAGAGAGTGGATTTTTATATGATAAGGAGTGAGGATGTGTATGCTTATAAGACTGTCAGTTATAGGGTGATGGCTATATAGGCTAGTAAAAGTTAAGAGTAGCATTTATGAAAATCAATGCCTTTAGAGTAAAGTTTGTCAGGGGGATTTAAGTATTTATGTGTATGGTGATACCCCATTGTGTTGAGTGTTGTGCTTGTAGATTTAATGAGAAATTATGTCTGCAAGCCTGGGATTGTGACTTTGATCTAAGGGGGAGGTGATAGACTAAGGTAGCTCTTGAAAATTCTCATGGTGGGAAGGTCCGAGAAAGAGTCATGATAAATCTATTCCTATTCAAACAAACTCTTCCTACGTTAATTTAAGAGGACATTCTACTAATGTCTTATGTATTCAAGTCCTGTCTATGTCTAAGATTTGAGTTCTCTATGTAAGTCATGTCATGTTCTAACCTCCAAAATAAAAGCAATAAGGTCTTAGTAAATCCAGTCTTTTATGTATTCAATCTCTACGTTATGATGCTCATGATCCATAAAAATCCATGTCTTATATCATGCTTAGTTCTAAGAAACTATGCTTTCTATATGTTACCGATTTATTTTACGTCGCGATTAGCCAAGGTGATAAGGCTTATACAAACTCATGACTATCTCAGCCCTAAAAATAGGAAGTAATAGCTTCAAGTATCAGCCCCTGTCTCAATTGTTGACTTAATGAATTTCGACCTTATGTTATATGACTCATGATGTAAGCGCCCATGTTCCTCACTATGGTCTGTCCTAAGAACTTATACTGTGTTATGTTTATGCCGAACGACTCTTTATTTATGATCTAGACATCTGATGTATAAAGTACTTCATGCCTATGGTATCATATCTTACATCTCAGGCCCCACCTTGAGTATATTCACTAATATAAGTTCAAATTCAATACTGTTACTCCAATTCTTGATGTTTGTGCTCTAGTCCCTGAGTGACCCTCCGAACGATAGTATGATAGTAGTTAGGAAAGAGTAGTAGTGACTTAGTTAGGGGGAGTAGATGTTCTTGAATGTGAAAATTTTGATATGATATCCTTAGCTAAGGTTATAGGTGAAGGGGAAAGAAGGAGATGAACTTTAGTTATGTCAAACATTTAGGAAGGAGATATATGGCAAAAATCTTTGTGAGAGTGATTGAATTTATTGGTCTTAGTGGGGAGATCCATGAAGTGGGTATATTAATGATAGGCTTGAATTTGGTGATTGATGAAAACACAAACTAATGTACTATTTAGTTTGTACTTCTTGAATTAAGACGTGAGGTTATTGGACTATAATGATGAGGTGAGGTGATATTCTTAATGGGAAGTAGAGTACAAGGTCCCGTAGTTTAAGTTAGCAACTTTTAACTCTGGGTTAGGCTACAACATGGAAATACTATTTAGTGGGACTCAAACTCTTGTGGTTAGGTGTGTTTTGGGGGGATTTTAAGTTGGAAATAATGAAGTATGTTGTTTATTGTTTTGGGTATAGACGAATAGTATCTCTAAGTTTAAGGTCCATTTGTTATATCTTGTAAGGTAGAGAATACTTCTATTTCTATCTCCTGTGAAACCTTATTTCATGTCGAGTATCAATACAAATCAATACCTATGATTGCCAAATAAACCCATGCCTTATGTTGTGATGATCATGATCCCTATAACTCATGTTCAAGGTCATCTCTATGTCAATTCTTATTATCTCATGCTTAGTGCTTACACGATTCACTAGGGGTTATCGTGAAGCTCTTTTGATACCTTTCTATATTTTGCTTTGGAAAAATATTCAATGTGAGGTTTCATTCTTTATTCCATACTTTTATAGATTCAATAATTTTCTATCCATCATTCGGGGATGAATGATCCCAGGGGGGAGGTAATGTAACACCCCACACTTTTAGGCTAACGTTGAATCATCTTTTCTACATTTATAGACCCAAAAACAATGGTTTCTATTTAGATATAAGAGTGAATAATATTTACATAGTGTGGGAACATCCTTGGAGGTGGATATACATTGTAAAAACCTCCTAGCTCAAAAGTTAAGTTGAACCCTTTCCTATTGATTCACTTTTAGTTGACAATTTTGGTTGGGTTAACTTTCAATGACTATTTACCCTAGTATATAAGGATTCATGTTTCCTACTATATATCAAATTAAATCCCTTCGAGTCTTCTTTCCAACGCCAATGACCGTTCATTAATCCGAGTCCAGGGTCAAAAATTGTGAGTGTTTGAATGAGGCACTGTCCAAGGTTTGAGATGGCCATGTGCTGCACACCAATCGTTTGTAATACCACATACTTTGTCCTAGCTTATTTTAGCCTCTAGTGGGTCAAGGGTCAACTTTAAAAGTGAATAACTCTTGATACATGTAAAATTTTCCAGCTTTAGATCCTTTAATATGTAGATAATTAGCTCAGCTTTCCAACGGTACCAATTTTGCCTCAATCCGATACTCGGTTAAGAAGTTATGATATTTTTAGTGAAGATAATGTTTCAAAATGAGCAGCACCACATTACGGTGACATGAATATGACTTGTCTAATTTCCAATGGACCACCACGATGGGCCTGCATCGCGGTGAAGTCCTAGTTCCCATTTATCGATTTCCAGTAGCTCAAAGCGATAGCTCCGCATCGCGATGATGGCCTAAATGGTATTTGTCAATTACAAATGGCTTACTGCGATGGCCCCGCATTGCAGTGATGGATGAAATAAGGCTCGTCCTTTTTAAGTGAGCCACCATGATAAGCCCGCATTGCGCCAAAGAGAGAAATCATGTTTGTCCTTTTTCCAGAATTGCACTGGGATAGGCACCGCATCGCGCCGAGTGCTAAAGTCGGCTTCCAGTTTTCTAAATTTTGATTTTTAAAGGATAGTTTGGTCTTTTCCCAATCCCCCAATTCGTGAAAACACAAGATTAAACCTATTTTAAACCTATTACACCTATTATTCATCAAGTTTCTCTTAAAGAAACCAAGAGCCTCAAAACTTGATCCCTAAAGAATCCGAATTTCACCATTGTTTCTCCAAGAAAACTCAAAATTCAAGGTTTCTAATTCAAGAACTTCAAGACACAATCTACAAGAGCACAAATAGGGATTCAAAGTCAAGTGTCTTTAATAATTTCATTAATTGAGGTATGTGGAGTTTATGAACAAGGATCCTCTTTCATCCTTGGACCCAAAACTAGTTTTAATTAAAAATTTATATAATTTGGTATGATTATTCATGAATTTCAAATTAGGGTTCATACCCAATATTACTAATTGAAGGATTTTGAACTTTGAAGTGAGTTAGATGATGAATTTCATATTTACTCTCGTATTTTCATGCGTATTGCAGTAATTTCTAGATTTTGAGTTGAATTATCAATATTTACATTATCAAGCATAAACATTATGATGTTTTAACATGAATTTGATGCATGGGTTACTAAGCCCTAATCGGATATTGCTATTTCAAGATTGATTGTGCTATAAGCACCCTATGACTAGATTATTTTTTTAGATTTTTGATAAAGATTTAGTCTTTTTATCTCATCTTAAATATGAAATCCACTCTATAGCTTCAGATTATTAGTTTAACTTAGTAATTATACAGCTGGTTTTCATAATAAATCATTATACTAGATTTTTAATATGGATTTCTAAAAGAATGGGCATACAGATTAAAGGGAGTAGTATTTAGCACTGAGTTGGGTATGCTCTCATGCCCCAAAACTACAAGCCAACATAGGTTCAGATTTTCAGATAATTCCCATTTCTATATGGATGATAGATACAAATGTGATCACTTAGTTTAGGTTATATTCTTTGACAAGAGTATGACAACTCTCCTCAATGTGTGTTTTCCCATAAGACAACTAGATATTAGACTCCATGATAGCTTATATGGTTTATGTTGGTTAGAAGAACCTCCGTACAGAAAAGAGTAACCTTACAGAAGGCTTTTAAAAGAATTCCCTATATTCTAACTGTAAAGACTTTCAAAATAGTTTTTAAATATATTTCCCTACTAGTAAAATCTTATAGAATAGAACAATCTTAACAAAACATCATTTAGAAACAAAGTGTAAGGGCTCACAGTTTCATACATTGCTTTATATAAGCCTTTAGCTACAAATTTCTGCTTTCAGATTTTCAGATATAAAAGTAAGTCCTTTCTACAGTTAGACAACATGAGTCAAAGACAGAATACAAGTACAGTTTTTAGGACTAAATGTTGTGACTCACTAGATTTATACAACATGTTTTGCTACTCATGATCATGATTCTTAGTTTTTACATATTCCAACTTAGGTGAGTCATCCACATTTAGAATGTATTATTTTAAAAATTATGATGTAAAATGTGACTTTGTTTTACTTATGCATTCACCCCCATATACTCTGTACAATCCAGACATACTGATCTATATATACGCCTATGTGCTTCATTGTCTCATAATATTGTACCAGTTTAATTGTAGTCCGTATATCATGGCCAAACAGTTGTAGATTCTAGACAACAGATGATGGGTCCTCCTACTTTGGGGACTTTATTTAGATGTTATTTATGTACTTTACTTTCTTACTCATATGTATTGATTAGTGGTAGTTGGAGTCACATCCCAGCTATCTATAGTCAGTTAGTAGAGGCTTCATAGATGTCAGTTAGTGTTAGTCTAGTAATTTCAGTTCTATTCTTCAGATTTATCAGAATTAAAAATTATATCAGTATTGTATTTTTCCCATATTTACTCATGATTATATTTCTGCACAGTAAAAAGTTATTTTATACATATTTAGATCAGTTGCTTAACAGTATGCTAGTACAAGGGTTAGATTAGGATCAGTTGTGGTCCTAAGTATCGTGTGACGACAAGAGGTAGTCTCGGTTCGCTACAAACTTGGTATCAAAGCACAAGGTTCAAGTGTCCTAAGGTTTCTGTGAAGCCGTATCTAGTAGAGTCTTGTGGAATGGTACAGAAAAGTCTGTTTTTTTCTTCGAGAGGCTATAGGGTATTTAAGAAAAGCTTTCTATAGGGTATTTAAGAAAAGCTTTCTTTCTTTCATACTCTAGGTCGTGCTGTAAAGTTGTTATCTTTAACTCCCTAAATCTGCTACCCAGAATGCTACATGGTGCTCATGACCCCGAAGGACTATAAGCTAACCCATGACTGATATTTGTACCTGTATACCGCATAATATACTGAATAATGCAGAAAAATGAATTGAAAGTCCATAAGGTTCACATAATGAAGTAAATATAACATCTAAATGGGGTATGAAATACCCAAAACAACTGAAATAATTGTCTGAACATAATTATCTGGAAAGCCTCTAACTGACTAAACTTTCTGAGTAAGGAGTTGATGGGACATTTCCCTAACTAACTCCAACTAATAAACTAATTAATAAGATAATAGGAAAATAATCATGTCCTCGAAGGATGAGGACTCACTGCTAACTCTGACTACTGATATCTGGAATCTACTAATGCTCTGGAGCCCATGTCTCTGAACCTATGGTATAAGACACCATAGCACAAATGCATTAGTACGTTGAATGTACTAGCATGCATGTGAGGTAGGCTGAATGCATAGGGTTTATATGCAAAAACTATACTATGTAATTGACTAATATAAATGTGAGAATACATGTATGCATGCATAGTAACTATATCTGAAATCGTGATAACATGAGTATACTAATGACTAACATGACTGATGACTGAATTCTAATAATTGATAACATGAGTGACTGTATCTAACAGTCCTGAATCTAATGGAACTAGCTGAGTTCCGTACTGTATCTGAGTCGACTGTATCCGACAGTCCTAAATTCTGAAAAACTATCTGAGTTCTTTTACTGAGACTGATAATGAGACTGTGGGAGGTAGTCATCTAACCGACATGCCCCAAAGAATACATTATAGCTGAAATGGGGTCCAATCTTTGCCCTGATTGGAAGGGTTCTAATACCGCGCCACTGGTAAGGACAACATGTGAGTAACCCTAATATAACAGGTACTTCTAGTACGAGCAGTGGGAACCCTCATATAGCAAGTTAAGACACCTCATCTAACCTCATAGAGCAGGCTATGATGTCTCAACCTATGCTGGCTACATAGTTATGGAACTCAAGGATTGCTTCTAAGAATCACACCCTAATATAACAGGTGAGTTCCCACCCTTGGGTTTGCTATGTGCTAATTTTTACTCCCATCTGAATAAACAATGAACATGATTTACTGGACTGAACATGGACTGAGTTACTGACTTCCGTTGACTGACGAAATACTACTGACATCTGAAAACTGACTGAGTTCATGAATCATGGATATTTCCTGAGTCATAAGATTATCTCAAGTCTAAGGATCATAGCTTGACTGAGAGTATCGTGGAAATATGACATGACTCTAGGAACACGGCTAATATTTTGGGTACAAGTACCCCCAGGACTCGATAGAAGGAAACTGACAAAACATGACTTACTTGAACACATCACTAACTTTATAATCCATAATATATTTACTACAACATTTATAAAACCTGTGATCTACATAAACTTGTCCATGTATGGGGATTTCATGATATCATGCTAGTTGGGCATTTTCCTTCATCTAGACATTTAATCAAACACACGGTAGACGTAGTATGTGTAAACAACATTATACAATAATTAAAAATCATGATTCAATTCTAATTTCATCATTCAAGGGTTTAATCATAGATTTACATGAATCTACATCTATACTAATCAAATCCACATAAAATTTATCCCCCAACATGGAATAGAATTCAATTTCTCATTATCAACATGAATAAGAGTATCCCAATCATGAAATTCATAAAGGAAATCCATAAACTTAAACTTTGAAAAGAGATTCTTGGGCTCCATGGACGAAAGGAGTTGATGAATGAACACTATGCATACCTGGATTGAGTTTCTTGAAATTCTTGAACTTGAAGAATTTGAATCTCTTAGTCCTTGAAGAAGATTTAAATTTTGTTCTTGGAGATTAATGTTAGAGAGAAAACCCTAGTTTTATTGTGGTAGAAAAATAATAAATTTCTGAGCTTTGGTCAGATATAATTGGGTATATAACCGGGTCAAAAAATGCCAAAAAGCCTCTTTTAAAATGAATTTAATTTGCTAAATCGTGACCTGCGATGGCTCATGCGACGGTTCGTCATTTCGTTTTTCGTACGTGGACCAATAAAAGGGCTTACTGCCTAAGTAGCGACAGCCTGGGTGACGATTCGCCGAAAGTTCGATAGTCCTTCAACCTGCCCATTACACCTTGTCCAGAAGGTGGACTCACTGTTTCCCTTGCAACAGCCTGAGCGACGGTCCGTCGCTAGTCCGACGATCCATCGGCCTTACGGTCGCACCTGGGCAGTTTTATTGCCTTCTGTATTTTGGACATAACTTTCTCCTCCGATGTTGGATTTTGATAAAATTGATATCATTGGAAAGATAATTCAATTTCTCACATGATAAAAAGTGAAAATCTTAAAAACACCATATGTACAAAAGTAGATTCATCTTTCAAAGTAATTTTCTAACATTCTTGAGATGATTTCAAGCTAGGAAAAAGTATAGGGTATTACATTATCTCAAAAACTTCTCTCGGTTCGTGCGTAACTCTATGATCTCCCTCTATGAATTTATGAGACAACATGAGTGCTAGATTCCAATTTCTCCCTAGATAATGCTCTCAGATTTACTATCAGTAACTTCAGAAGTCACACTAAGGGGTTTGAGAGGGGCTCGCTAGTGTGTTATAAGTTCCTTAAGTTGAAAGCTTATGTCCTCGTACATATGAGTTGTGCAGTTAAGAAAGAATATGTTACGAATTTAGATTCCTTATTAACCCTTTAATTTAGATAGTGTTCATGAGAGGAGATAGTATGAATCTAGATTGTTAAATAAAGTTTGCATTCGAGAGATATTGCAAACTAAAGTTTCATGATTTATAAGTAGTAGAACCTTCTTATAGTTAGATTTTTAGTGTCGATAAATGTGGGAATGGAGATTGATCAAAAGTATATAGATGAACGTGTGTATTTTATTGAGTTTGTGTTAAGGTGATATATCCTTTTGTGTAAGTTTAGTGGAAGGTAGACAAGGAGTTATTAGTTAAGTTGAATTATTGTTTGTTTATAGTAGAAAAAGAGTATTGATGGTAATTATTTTGTTAGAAAAGTATTTAGTTATTATGAGGTTCTAGTGGACTAGTATTTCTTGATGCTATATTTTATAGCTTCCAAGTGAGAATAGTATGTGAGATTGGATAGTAAATCATGTTTAGCACTAGACGTTAAGTTTGAACTATGGATGATCATCAAGGTGGAAGTAATGATTGCTCGGTTAGTGATGATAGTTATACGGAAGTGATATAGTAGGTTTGAATAGTATATGCAAGAGTTTAAGTCCATTGTATTCGTAATTAAGTATGATTTTGTATGTATAATGTAGAAATATGCCCAAGGTGATATGGGGTTACATTATTTTCTAAGGCTATTACGTGTTGTGTGTGGTTAGTAGTACCATTGAGTTACTAAGTAGATGGAGACTAGTTATATAGTAAATGATATTTTTAATAGTTAAGTTAAGAAGTTATGGATAGATGATGTTGAGCCTTTTTGGTATGATTTTAATCCTCATAATTCTTGAGATGCGATATTAGTAGGCTATGACAGAAGTAGTATGGTTCATTTAAGGTTGAGGATATCCATGTTAAGTATTAGAATCTAAGATTAAATATTTGAGGATTGAGCAAATAGAAATAAGAGTTGAAGCTCTAGATAGTGTGAACTCAGGATATGGTGATACTCATGAATATTCTAAGTTAGTAAGTGTTTAAGTTATTATATGATGACTATTAAGCTATAGAAAGATAGAGTTGTATCTCATAAGGAAGTATTACCAATGGGTTTTACACTTTCAGGTGTAGCCTTTTAGAGTAAGTTTATTATTTACATGTATTATTATATTCCAGGCTCTAGAGTGCAGCGAATGTAGTTCAGTTTAGAGTTTAGTAAAGGGTTCCACAGACTTAGAATAATGGCTTAAAGCTAAGGGGGAGATGATAGAACAAGGAACTAAATCAGGCTCTCAGATTCTAGCAGTGATGCCAGTATGTTATAGAACATTAGAAAGGGAAGATGATGCCCAACCCATTCTTATTTTAATATTTGTACTTCAGTTATCCCGATATCTACTCATGTCTTACATGTCAGTTCCATAATCATAGTTTATGTTTATGCACATAATAGAGAATCATGTACTCTCCTAGTTCCTAGTATGAGGAGTTTCAGTTCATTCAGCAGTACGAATCATGTTTCAAGAAATTATGAACTCCAAACTCAGGTGATGCAGCTCATAACTCAAGTACTCATACTTTACAGTATGTTCAATTTCAGGCTCTCATGCAACAATCTTAATGATTAGCGAAATTCATATTTATATCATGTACGTCCTCGGATTAGATCTTTTTAATGAATCCATGTTGTGAATACTCTATTCTTTAGGCCTTAGTAAAGTTTTAATTTATGCTTAGTATCTCTTCATGTTTCAGGCCCTGGTATTCCAACCTTTCAGTGACCTCTCCTTAGATTAAGATAGTGATGATGAATAATTGTGTCGATGGGAAAGAGTAAATATGTTATGTTAGGAAAGATTGTTGTATGTTTATCGTATGTAAGTCTATAAGTTTGAAAAAAAAACATTGAGGTGAAGCTTTTGTGTGTGACTTTGTTAGTTGAGAATATTATTATACGAGTTTTCCTAAGAATAGTGCATGGGAATTATTATTGATAAGGGTATTAGAGAATATGAGAAAGTTGCTTTTATAGGTGTTTGTTTAGAAGTGCATATGTGGTTATGAAGATAGTCTTGAATGCCATGTTGGTATATAAAAGGATAGGTGCATGGTGCACTAATGAATTCCTAATAAGAGGTTGAGTTTAGTTGTTAAAGTGATAAGAAAAATTATCCTAGGGGTGAGTAGTTATGACAATGCATGGGGTATCGAATTCATGATTCAGAAATGTGTAGCACCTCATGATTTCGAGTTTGGCTTGATTATGTTGAGAGAATTTAATTCAGTTTAGACTTTTGTAGAGGGAATTATCAAGGCCCATGTGAGAATTATAAGTAAATCAAGCGAGTATGGTATTTAAATAGTATAGTTGAGGGTGTATTTGAGAAGTTTTTCTAAGCTTGAAAGTAAGAAGTTGCATTGCTTAAGGCCCAGTAATTCTATCGTAGATTACGATTTATATGTCTATGTTCTATGCTATAGAGTTGTAGCAATGTTGTAATTTCTTATTCAGATGACTTGTTCAGATCATGCCCAGAGTTCTTTGCTCCCTAATATCAATTAGAATTTCTTAGAAGAGTGTTGAAGAAATACTCTATCTGGGTATGAGCATTCAATATGATTCAGTCTGTATAGCCAGCAATCTATTTTAACAGTCAGACAGACAAATTTCTATAGTTTTCCTTCTTTCGATTTAGTCTAGTCTTACTACCTGAAGTTTTATGAGTATGGCCATTCCAAGAGATAGTTTATTTTCATCCATGTAAATTGTGAATTTAGCTCAGTATATGCATCAGGCATCAGTTTTAGATTAAGATATTTAGTCATGATTCATTTAATAAGTATTCAATGAATGATCTTAGTTTTTCAAGTATTCCAGCTCAGATAGTGTAGTATGCCTTGTATGATCTTAGCCTCATCGTCTAATGATTCGTTCCTGTGTAACTTATTACTTCACAGTTCTATATTTGCATCATGAACACTTCAAGCAAATTCTAAACTCTCAACATGAATCAACTCCTTATAGTAAGTAAAGGCAAGTCAGCTCAGAAATCTGCTTCTAGATAGAAGTTACTAATGTCATAGACATAGTCATGTAAGTATGTTCAGTGTATGTTCTCAGTTATGTTCATTGTATGTTCTCAGTTACCTTAGTTCAGAACTCACAGTCCAATTGACCACAGTTCCTCTATATTTTTAATTTAATTAGCCATATTTGAGGATGAATGTTTCCAAGGGGGAGATATTGTAATACCCCATACTTTATCCTAGCTCAGTTTAGCCTCTAGTGGGTGAAGAGTCAACTTTAAAAGTGAATAACTCTTGATATATGTAAAATTTTCCAGCTTTAGATCCTTCAATGTGTAGATAATTGGCTTAGCTTTCCAATAATACCAATTTTCCCTCAATTCGATACTCGGTTGAGAAGTATGGCATTTTTAGTGAAGACAGTGTCTCAAAATGAGCAGCACTGCATCGCGGTGACATAAAAAATGATACTGGTCCAATTTCCAGTGGACCACCACGATTGGCCCATATTATAGTGAAGTCCCAGTTCCCGTTTGTTAATTTCCAGTAGCTCACCGCGATAGCCCCACGTTACGGTGCTGACCTAAATGGCATTTGTCAATTTCCATTGCTTACCGTGATAGCTCTGCATCGCAGTAATGGATGAAATAGGGCTCATCCTTTTCCAGTGAGCCACCGCATAAGACCGTGTCGCGCTAAAAGGAAAAATTGTGTTTGTCCTTTTTCCAGAATAGCACCGCGTCGTGCCGAGTGCCAAAACTGCTTCCAATTTTCTGAAGTTGATTGTTAAAGGGTAGTTTGGTCTTTTCCCAAGACCCCAATTGGTGAAAAATAGAATATTAAACCTATTCTAAGCCTATTGCATCTATTATTCATCAAGTTTCTCTTAATGAAACCCTAGATCCTAAAAACTTAATCCCCGAGGAATCTAAATTCCATCATTGTTTCTCCAAGAAAACTCAAAATTCAAGGTTTTCAATTTAAGAACTTCAAGATACAATCATCAAGAGAACAAATAGGGATTCAAATTCAAGTGTCTTCATTAATTTCATTAATTGAGGTATGTGGAGTTTATAAACAAGGGTCCTCTTTCATCCTTGTGCCCAAAACTAGTTTTAAATACAAATTTATATGATTCTGTATGATTTTTCATAAATTTTAAATATGGGTTCATACCTAATATTTCTAATTGAAGAATTTTGAGCTTTGAAGTGAGTTAGATGATGAATTTCATGTTTACTCTTGTATTTTCATGCCTATTGCAGTAATTTTCACATTTTGAGTTGAATTATCAATATTTACATTATCAAGCATGAACATTATGATGTTTTAACATGAATTTGATTCATAGGTTATTAAACCATAATCGGATATTTCTATTTAAAGATTGATTGTGCTATAAACACCCTCTTACTAGATTATTATCAAATAGCTTAGATATGAAATTCACTCTACAGTTTCAGATTACAGTTTAATTTAGCAATTATTCAGTTGATTTTCATAATAAACCATTATACTAGATTTTTCAAGTGGATTTCTAACAGTATGAGTATACAGATTATAGGGAGTAGTATTTAGCACCAAGTTGGGTATGTTCTCATGCCCCAGAACTACAAGCCAACGTAGGTTCAGATTATCAGATTATTCTTATTTCTTATTGGATGACAAATACAGATATGATCATTTAGATTAGGTTATACTCCTTGACAAGAGTATGACACCTCTCCCCAACGTGAGGTTTTCCCATAAGGAAACTCAACGTTGGACTCCATGATAGCTCATATGATTTATGTCGGTTAGAATAACCTCCCTACAGAAAAGAGTAACCTTACAGAAAGAATTTACAAGAATTTCCTATAGCCCAATAATAAAGACTTTCAAAACAGTTTTTAAAAGTATTTCCCTACTAGTAAAATCTTACAGAACAGAACAATCTTAACAAAACCTCTTTTAGAAACTAAGTGTAAAGGCTCATAGTTTCATTCATACATTGCTTTATATAAGCCTTTAGCTACAGATTTAAGCTTTTAGATTTTCAGATATAAAAGTGAGTCCTTTCTACACTTAGACAACATGATTTATAGATAGAATACAAGTACAGTTTTTAGAACTAAATGTTATGACTCACTAGATTTATAAAAGATGTTTTGCTACTTATGATCATGATTCTCAGTTTTTAGATATTCCAGCTTATGTGAGTCATCTACATTTAGCATGCATTATTTTACAAATTATGATGATAATTGAGACTTTGTTTTACTTATGCATTACCTTTATATACTTAGTATAATCCAGAAGTACTGATTCATATATACGTCTATGTGCTTCATTGTCTCATAATGTTGGTACTAGTTTAATTGTAGTCCGTATATCAAGGTCAGATAGTTGCAGATTCCAGACAACAGATGATGGGTCCTCCTACTTTGGGGACTTTATTTAGATGTTATTTATGTACTTTACTTTCTTACTCATTTGTATTGATTAGTGGTAGTTGGAGTCGCGTCCCAGCTATCTATAGTCAGTAAAGTAGAGGCTTCACAGATGTCAGTTAGTGTCAATTTTGTAATTTCAGTTCGATTCTTCGGTTTTATCAGAATGAAAAATTGTATCAGTATTGTATTTTTCCCAAATTTCCTCTTGATTATATTTTCACACAGTAAACTCAAGTCATTTTATACATATTTAGTCAGTTGCTTAATAGTATGCCAGTACAAAGGTTAGCTTGAGATCACTTGTCCTAAGCATCATGTGATGACTAGGGGTAGTCTCGGATTGTTACATTATTAAATCACACTGCCTCATCTATGCGATGGCCATGTGATGCACTCCTTAAGGTATGCGATGACGATGCGATGCAAAGTTATTCTGGGGCATCAAAAAGTATTCCGTTTGATTCATTTTAAGAGAATAAAGGTCTTTTATTATCCCATAACCATTTCTAACCCTCTTTGGATGAAATTAAGACCTATTAAACATTATATTTCCTCTGTAAAATCCCTAATCATTTTTCCTTCAACAAGAGAGGATAAACTACTTAGGGTTTGAGAATTTTGATCTCCAGGAGAAAATCTCTCTACATTCTCTTCAATTTCTCTGCATCGAAAAGTACGTGGGGCTATCCTAAATCCCATGGGCATATTGAAATAGTTTTAATGAGTTTTTAAGGCATGAAATTTCCTATATAAGAAGGGTTTTGGAATAACTTTGAAGAATATTCATTATGAAACTATTTTAATGAGATAATCGTGAAGTTTTTCCATAGTTTGAATTATATTCATGTGTTTAAATGTTATATGATTTCAAAGATTAATATGAGAGCATGATTCATGAAACGCCCTTTCCACATGGAATTTGTTTAATTTAGCATGTTATGGTTTGTTAAGTTGCATGTTCTAAAGTATAATTTAAATGTTTTACCATCATTCATTGATTTGATGTTGATTATGAAATGATGAGAGATATTTTCTTATTTTATATGTACTCTTTGTGTTTAATGAAATAATTGCACATGATTTATGAAAGAGTTAGTCACCGTATGTTGAAATCCCGAAACCTGATGTTTTTGCGCAAGTTTTTTCGTGTGCTACTAGAATGAGAGTCATCATACATTTTTTTAAAACTATTGGGTGGCCATTCATATGTTTATTGAATAAAAAGAGTCTATGGATACATTATGATATGATTCGACTTTCAATTCTAGGTATGACGATACCTATCACGAGATGCCCTTAACCCAAAAAAGATAAATGTTTTAAAAGCATGAAGCATGGTTTTAAAGGACTAAAGTTGGGCTTAAAGAGAGCTAGTTGGTTACCCGAAGAAGAATTGAGTTCAAATGACTCGTAGCCCAAAACTGTGTTTTGCCGATACGGGTTTATTATGTCACAAAATAGGGATTTTACACTGGTGATGGCCCTGTAGCGTAGCATGTATGATTTTTCCTCAATTCTTACAGCAAACTCGAATTGGGGGTTTGGCCATCGGGATAAGGGTGAAATCCATATTGCTCGTGGATTAGTACGCATGTAGGGTGACCCATCTAGCTCAAAAGTAAAACAAAGAGTTGAGTCATGGTTTTCAAGAAAATGCTTTGAAGTTTATCAAACTATGCCCATGTGGTTTCATTTACTTTATGTTAAATTTATTTATGAAATCCTCTCACCTATGTTGTACAAAGTATTTGTTATTTTTGAATTGTTCTACGTACTAGTACTTTCAAGTATTGACCCCCTATATTTCAGGTTCTAGGTTCAATCGCGTGGTCCATCACATTAGTTGTTCATATGGGATAATGACAGAGTTGGTGAGCCATCCATCTTTCGGAAGACATGTTATTCATATGTTTATCTAGTTCAGTTTATAGTCCAGCTGGGGCCCTTGTCCCGACCTAGACAGCTAGTATTCAATTGAGGTTCCGTAGACGGTATTTGAGGTGTTGTATTGTCAAATCTTATTGACACATTTTGGATTATAAGTTTCCATTGAATACTATTATATCTTTCGCACTTTGAGTTATGTATGAATTATACTTATGATAGTATGCTAAGGGGTCTCTCGGGCCTTCATGGTTCGGGATGCCCGTTGCGGCCAGGGCCTCGGCTCGGGTCATGATAAAAGCTCAACTAAGTAAAGTCTTGTGCTGATATCATGTTATAAAATATGAGCAATATAATATAGTATAAAGCAATTTTTACAGAAAAGAGATATGGAAGAGACTATTTTCTTATTTCTTTCTTATGTAAAGTGTAATGTATCTTCCACCCAAGATGAAGAGTACCCTTAATTATATATTCTTCTTTTATTTTAGGTTATCTCTATTAATTTTCTAGGTGTGTTTATTATGCTCAATATTTTATTTATTTTCATTGGAGTTCATCAAAATTATAGGTCCAGTTTTGATTTTTGTTGAACTTGGAATTGGAATTTCTTGTGCAGGTATAACTAAGCAGTGGTGTTTCTTAGTTGTCGCAAGTGAAGCAACTCAAAATAAGCTTTTTTCAAGAGGTATGAGTATCAGGTAGTAAAATCATTATCTCAAACATGCAATGAGATATTTTTATATAAATAGAAGTTGAGATGATACAATTAATTGGATTCTCTAATAAATAGAAGTCCTTTGCAGTCTGCAGAAGAACAAGAATAAATATATAGTTTTAACTTTCTTCCCGCATCTAATGGCAATCAATGAGTCTTCTTCTGAGGCAATAAAACATTATAATTCTCTACAAGTGAACCTGCTCTTTAATTAAAAAGGAAAAAACAAGACGAAGAAAAACAAATACAAAAACATGAAATGGCGTCTTATAAATTGATGACTCGTTGTAAGTTTTTATATATTTGATTAACGAAGAAAAAAATAAGGAGGAAATCATGGAAGGAGTATATAAATTGGAACCTATAATATTTACTCTTTTGTTTAATTTTCATGTGTTGAAGACCTTCAAATCTATTTCATAAGTTAATTATCCGCATAGATCCGCACCCCCTTACAAATGGTATCAAAGTCCAGTTATAAAAAAAAATAT
Organism: Capsicum annuum; assembly: GCF_002878395.1. Lineage (NCBI taxonomy): Eukaryota > Viridiplantae > Streptophyta > Magnoliopsida > Solanales > Solanaceae > Capsicum > Capsicum annuum. The sequence continues at coordinate 159,935,611 of NC_061119.1, forward strand.
AGCAGTGGTATATATGTTTGAATTTATATTTGAATTTAGATTGGACTGAATTAATTATGAGAAGACCATTTAAAAACAGAGAAGCTTTTAGAAAAATACAAGAATCATTAATTAATAATTATACAGAATATATAAGTCTAAATAAAACAAAAGAAAACCCACAAAGATTAGCCTACCTAATTACCTTAATATCTAGTATTGAAGCAAAATTAATAATCCATTTAAAATCTAGAAGAATGAGACACATACCACCTAATTATGATAAAATTAGATTTAGATATCCACCAAGATATTATAAATATGGTTTAAATGAATAAAGTACAAAAATACAAAGAATTAAAACAAATTATTTCTAAAAAACGTAAAGAATTAAAAATAAAAATAGAAAGACTTCATTATAATATATTTACCGGAGTTAGTGAAAACTCAATAAATACACAAAAAGATGAAATATCAAAATTAGAATCACAAATAGATAGTTTAGAATATATATATCAAGATGAACTATTCACAATAAAATGAACAAAGAAGAATTTATAATAGATGAAAAAATATATGAAAATCACGAAGGATTAAAAATAAAAATAGTATTTTCTAATCTAGGAAAAAGATATAAGAAAATAAATGAACATTTATATCTAATGTTAGAAAAATAAGAATTAAAATTAGAAGATAAATTGACAGTTATGGTAAGAATAGAAAGAGAAAATGAAGAAATACATAGGAAAAAGGAAATAGAAAAAATTAAACAACAAACTACAGAAGAAATATGAAAAATAGAAGAAACTAAAAATAGTAGGATTGCTGATTAGAAAAAGAACTACAAATGTTAAAAGATTTGTATGAACAAAGACAAAAGGAAAAGGAAGAAAAAGATAAAGAACAAAAATTACTAAACGAGATAAATCAATTTAAGGAAAAATTAGAAATAAAAAACAAGGAATTAGAAATAAATAATATAGATGTTGAAGAGACAGATAATTATGATTCAGAAGATAGTGAAACATATACAGAAATATTAACAAATACAAAAAATTTAGAAATCAATGAAAAACAAGAAGTAATTAATGAAGAAAACTTAGAAAATATCAACACAGAAATAAATACTCTTGATAAAAAAGAATATAAAAATATAATACCTAGAACATCAGAAATAAGAAAATCTACATATTATAAGAATAAGTTTAAGAAATATAATCTAAAGAATGAATATGACAAATGGACACCAAAACAAATAGTTAATAAAAATTATAACTTTTTAGACTTAGACTGTGTAATAGATACAGAAAAAACAATACAATTATGGATAAGATATATGACAAAATAATTATTAGATAATAATATAAACATAAAAGATGCACCAGAATATATAGAAAGAACACTGATATGAACAGTGAAATTATGGTTTTCAAATTTAACTGAAAATAGCAAGAAAGTATTAAGAACTAATAAACCTATAGAAGGAACATCATCAACAACAACTAAACTAACAACTATAGAATTATTAAAAAAATATGAAAACAATAGAAGAAGAACAAGATGAAGAAAAAGATACAAATAGGAATTTAATGTTAAAATTAGCAATATGTAATATGTGTTATATAAATGAATATACTTGCGCATTTAAAGAATATTATTATAAAGGTGCATATAATATAGAAGAAAATAAAGAAATAAGAAAATTATATTTTAATAAATTACCCGAACCATTTAGTTCAAAGATAATAAAGAGTTGGGAAGAAGCAAAAATAGTAGATACTTTAGGAGCAAGAATAAAATTTTTACAACAATGGTATAGAAACTTATGTGAAAAATATAAAGAAGAATTAAAAATGGAAAAAAACATTGATAAGAAATTTAGCATGTTGCAAAAATAAAATAGCACCCTAATTTGGATGTGAAGAAAGATATTATAAGAAAAGAAAAAGACATAAGAAATATAAGAAATATAAAAAATCAAAATATAAATACAAGAAACCAAGAAAAAGATATTATGTAAAAAATTATAAATACAAAAGACCATATAGAAAGAAGAAATCTATAAAAGAATGTACTTGTTATAATTGTGGAAAGTTAGGCCATTTAGCTAGAGATTGTAAATTACCTAAAAATCCAAAAAAATAAACAAATATCAGAAATAAAAATAGATAATACAGAATATATGCAAATAGACTATATAGATTATGAATTAGAAAGTGAGAATAGTATATATGAAATTTCAGAAAACGAAACAGATAATGAAATAGATAGTGAAATAGATGAATCAAATGACTGAAGAAGATATACAAATAATAACAAAGGAAGAATATTTAAATGATGAAGGAACAGAACAAAAAATAATATTTGATAGTAACACATTTGATGAAATAAAAGGAAAAGAATTAGACTTAAGTGTAGAAAAAATATTTAAAATACCAACTATAAAAAATATTTTTACTAGGAAAAAAGACGAATATTATGTAGTATGCCAAAAGGAACATGTAATAGACTGTAGATATGCAAAAAGCAAAGCTAGTATACCACTAGTAACAAAAAGAATAATTAATAAAGAGATAAATGATATAAAAAGTAAAGGAGACCCAATAGAATATGTACACCTTAGAGGTACAGAGATATTAATAAAAGTATGTTTTAGAGAAGGAATAGATACACCAATAGAATTATATTTAGCAGATGATAGAATTATAAAACCTATAGAAAAAAGCATAATAATTGCCGTAAAAGGAAATCTAATATACCAAAAATTCAAATTTATAATAAGTGCAAATTATTCAGTAGCGGTAATAGATAAAAATATAGATAAATCACTAGTATTATATTGGAAAATATCAGGAATAGAATTAACCCCAGGAAGTAAAATATTTACAGCAAGATGCTAAAATTTATATGTATTAACAACAAAACATAAAATAATAGGAAAAAATAAGATTAACAAAATACGAATAGAAAGTCCATTCGAACAAATTGTAAAAACAATAGATTATAATGATTATAGCTATAGAGACATAGATATAAAAGAAAATTTATAAATAGTAAATGATAGAATAAGTACAACGAAAAGAATAGCTGATGAAAAACCGGAATCATCAAGCTCATCAAAAAGAACAAGTTATGAAATAAATTCAACTAGTAATTTAAACCAATATTACATAACAGGAAAAATAAATGAAAAAGAATATTTAATACTCTTAAATACAGGACAAGAAGAAAACTATATAGCAAAATATCGAGTAAAAAATGAAGAAATAAAAACTGATAATGATATGTGCCCAGATCTACCAAGAAGTTTAATAAATAGTAAAAATATAGCAGAAAAAAAATAATAATAGGAATTAGAAAAAAACATAGAATTTGAAGTAAAGGAAGAAATGCAAAAAGCAGATATAATATTAGGAATAAAATGGCTAGAACAAGTAAAACCATATAATATAGAACATACACAATTAACCTTAACATATAACTGAGAGAAATTATTCTTAAGAAGAGCCTTAACATAAAATGAAAATATATGTATTAATGAAGATAGTAGTAGAAGGATATTACAGTAGATATTATATGTCTATGATAGATACAGGTGCAGAAGCTAATTTATGTAGATATAATTGCTTACCAGAAAGTAAATGGGATAAATTAAAAACACCAATAATAGTTAAAAGATTTAATAATGAAGGAAGCTTAATTACTTATAAAGTTAGGAATGTAAAAATACAAGTATGGGATAAGATATTAACAATAGAAGAAATTTATAATTATGAACTAACATCAAAAGATATATTTTTAGGAATGCCATTTTTAGATAAATTATACCCACATATAATAACTAGAATAGACTGGTGGTTTACAAAACCATGTAAACAGAAAGTGAGAGCAAAAAGAGTTAATAATAAAATAAGAAAGAAAACTGATTGGATAAAAGGAAGTGAAAAAATTACACAAAAGTTAGAAAACATAAAAAATATTGAAGATACAATAGAAGTAGTAGTATTTTCGATAAATAAAATAGAAATAACTATATATTCAATAAATAAGATAGAAATAATTAAGAAAAAATTAGAACAATTATATAGTGAAGATCCATTAAAAGAATGGAAAAAACATAAAAATACTATAAAAATTGAATTAATAGATAAAAATAGCATAATAACCCAGAAACCATTAACATATAATTTTGACGATTTAAAAGAATTTAACATGCATATAGATGAATTATTAGAAAAACAATATATACAAAAAAGTAATAATAAACATAATAGTCCAACATTTATAGTAAATAAACATAGTGAACAAAAAAGAGGAAAAAGTAGAATGGTTATTGACTATAAAAATTTAAATGCAAAAACTATAACATATAATTATCCAATACCAAATAAGATATTAAAAACAAGGCAAATACAGAGATATAATTATTTTAGCAAATTCAATTGTAAATCAGAATTTTACCATTTAAAGTTAGAAGAAGAATCTAAAGAATTAACCACATTTACGGTACCACAAGGATTTTATGAATGGAACGTATTACTATTTGGATATAAAAATGCACCAGGTAGATATTAACATTTTATGGATAGTTATTTCAAATAATTATGTAATTGTATAGTATACATAGATGATATATTATTATATACAAAAACTAAAGAAGAACATTTAAAATTATTAGGACAGTTTACAGATATAATAGAAAAATCGGGAATAAGTCTAAACGAAAAGAAAACTGAAATTATGAAAAATCAGATAGAATTTTTAGGAATACAAATAGATAAGAGTGGAGTAAAAATACAACAACATATAGTACAAGAAATAATAAATTCGAAAGAAGAATTAGATACAAAAAAGAAATTACAATCATTTTTAGGATTAGTAAACCAAGTAAGAGAATATATTTCAAAATTAGCAGAAACTTTAAAACCACTACAGAAAAAATTAAAAAAGGATGTAGAATATAACTATAATGAAGAAGATAAAAAACAAGTTCAAAAAATAAAATTACTTTGTAAAGAATTACCAAAACTACAATTTCCAGATGAAAATAGAAAATTTATATATATAGTAGAAGTAGATGCTAGTGAATGTAGTTATGGAGGATTACTTAAATACTGATATGAAGCAGAAAAATTAGAACACTATTATAGATACTACTCAGGTACGTTCAATGAAACAAAAATAAAATGAAAAATAAATAGGAAAGAATTATGTTCATTATATAAATGTTTGTTAGCATTTGAGCCATATATTGTATATAACAAATTTATTGTACACACAGATAATACACAGGTACGCTGGTGGTTAACAAAGAAAATACAAAATTCAGTTACAACAAAAGAGATTTGGAGACTAGTCTTGAATATATTAAATTTCACATTTATAATTGAAGTAATTAGTACTAACAAAAACGTTATTGTAGACTACATATCAAGACAAAGCTACACAGACTGATATAATAGAAGAAGATACTCTAGAAAAAATACTCAACACCCTAACTACGCTTTCAATGAAAGTGGACAGTATGAGTAATGAGATAGAAAAGCTAAAGACTAATGAAGATAAACTGAAGTCTATAGCTACAAATCAGCTAACTCAGTAGTGTGCAGAGCTATGTCGATCGAAAGACATTAAAGTTCTAGAGCTAGAAGGAGACGATGGGACACTCCATAAAACCCATAACGTTTATCAATCTACTTCTGCAGGTACAAGCAGAGGAGTTAGTAGACAAAGATATCAGAACATGAATATGAATAAGATATTTGAGAAACCATTTATACCAAAAACACAAAAAGACCCCTTGTTCATACCCCCACAAATTGCCACATACCGAGATAGTCTGAACCAAGATAAAAAAATTTACAAACTATACAGCCCAAAAGTACATAGAAAATATCTATAGAGTACAAACTTTCCTAAACCTTAACCCCAAAGCTATAAATATCAAAGAACCAAACACAAATTATATAACCCAAAAATTACAAGGTTACAACAAGCTAATTGCACTATCCAAAACCAACACAAGCCTAGTAAAAACTTATTTTGACTATGTATTATTAAATAATATACACCCAAGACGGAGAAGAACTAACAGCTATGGAAGAATTACATAAAATATTCACCATCTATAAAAGGATAACAAAAGGAAATCTATTTTATATAAAGTGTTATACTGCACCAGCAGATATATTATACGACGAAATAAAATCAGTTATACAAGTTGTAAAAATAGGATTAACCAGAGATATGATTATACCGGAAGATATTACGCAGCAGCCAGAGATACCCAGAATTGAGATACCTAATTTCTACGCAAATAAACGACTCATTGGACTAGCTACAATTATTCAAGAATTAGCAAATAATTATACCAATGGAAACCCAATATGGAGCTATTATTCAAGAGACCATCAGATGATTTATTCAAATTCAAAAGAACTACGACAAGCAGATATGGAAGATGTTAGGAAATGGATAATGACATTACTTAACCCAGAAAAACTATCTACTGCAAGAGCAATTAAGAAAGGATTTATTTCAGACGGATTATTGACAAAATATTGCAAGATAATTGGACATAAATATTCAGACCATCAATGTTCAAGATGTAATGAATAAAATAATATTATCCCAGAAGTCCACCTAGAATAAAAGAATCAAGAAGATAAGCATGCTAGCTGGAAGATAAGATAAGAATCAATAATGTAGATATGGAAAAAAGCAGATACGACAACGAGAAGATATCAACGGAGTAATAATGGAAGACAAGATATTAAATTTTACGTAAAATTGTTGTATAAATTTTTAGCCTTTTTTAGCCTTTTTGACTTTCTAAGGTTATAGCACTAAGTCTTGTAGCCTTTTTAGTCTTTTAGCCTTTTAGGCTATGGCACTAATTCTTGTCTCATTAGGAGACTTTTTAGGATTTTTAGAAAACGTGTAAGTAATGTAAAGACTTTTGTAAAAAATTCATTCTATAAATGAGAGGAACTGAAGGCATTGCAAAGCAAGCCTTCATGTGTTGAAGCACAAATACTCTCTCCTGTCCGCAACAAATATTTTGCCTAGTTAATTAAAAAACAGATATATTTCAATGGAAAAAGCTATGGAGGAACAAACCTCAGAAATATCAAAACTACCCGAACAAGTATATTTATTTATGATTATGAATAGCTAAATTCATAATTCCCAACAATCATGGTATGATAAAATAAATTCATATTAGTTACTTTATAGTAGAATTATTCGAAGAATAATATGTTAAGAAGTTTATTAGCAAAGTGGAAACGGAGAAAAATCTCTAAGAACTATGTCATCCTAAAGGTGAAACCAATAAGGCAAGAAGCCGTGACGGGAAGTAACCAGAGTAGAGGCGCTGTTTAAGGAAAAAGTATCCAAATTACCATGCTAATAGTGATCGAAGAACATGTTATTTAAGAATAATCTAGTATATAGTAATCTAAGATGACCATATTTTGTTATGTATATGATTGGAGGAAATATTTTGAAAATAGCAATTTTGTGAAAATGAAAAATTATTTATCTAATGTGATGGTAGATAAAATTAAAATACTTATTTTGTATGCACTTAGGGATATAAAAGTAGTAGATATAAGAAAAATCATATTAGAAAAAGCATTTGGTAAATATTATATGACTAGAGTAAATTACATACCATACGTACCTAACTACTCTTACAAATACTTACCATGATAAATTACATAGAACTTTTGGAGAAAGATATGAGAAACATACAGTTAATAGAAAAACAGATGAAACTAAATTTAGACAAATACATGGAAACTAAAGAGATAAAATATATAGAATTTCTTAATAAAAATATGCAAGAACTACTAAGGATAAAACAAACAACTAAAAAATATTATAATAAAATATTTAGTCAATTTTAAATGATAGATAATCTTAAAGTCTTAATCTTATATATACTTAGAGATATAGAAATTATAGATATTAAGAAAATAATATTAGAAAAAGTATTAGACTATGAAATTGAAACCATAAATTGCATAGCACAGTTATACCTAGATAATTACCCAGAAGGATATTATTCAGATTAAGAGATGCTAGAATATATTAGAAAAACTACAGAAAATCAAGATAATCTAAATAAAGAAATTAATTATAAAAACCGAATTAGAAAAATAATGGAGAATCTAAAAGAAAAATTAATATGGTTAAAAGAAACCTTAAAAAATTTAGAAAAAAGTACATGTGATAGTTTATATAATTTAAAAAACTCACCACGAGAAGAACAACACAAGATAATAAATAACATTAAAAATCTAGAATTAGATATACATTACAGTACAATTAGGATAAGTTATTATACAACAATTACTACAGGATAAAATAATAAACCACACAAATTAATGAATACATCTTACGAAAAGAATAAATCATTAAAAGATATTGAAACAAAATTTAAGAAATATCCACGCACAAAGAAAAATAGATTCATTATACATATAATAGATATGCGGATAATTAACTTATAAAATAGATCTATTATATATATAATGAATCTATTTTTCTTTGTGCGTGGATATTTCTTAAATTTTGTTTCAATATCTTTTAATGATTTATTCTTTTGGTAAGATGTATTCATTATTTGTGTGGTTTATTATTTTATCCTGTAGTAATTGCAGAGTTACAGATTTCTGTATAATAATTTATCCTAATTGTACTGTAATGTATATCTAATTCTAGATTTTCAATGTTATTTATTATCTTGTGTTGTTCTTCTTGTAGTGAGTTTTTTAAATTATATAAACTATCACATGTACTTTTTTCTAAATTTTTTAAGGTTTCTTCTATCCATATTAATTTTTCTTTTAGATTCTCCATTATTTTTCTAATTCTGTTTTTATAATTAATTTCTTTATTTAGATTATCTTGATTTTCTCTAGTTTTTCTAATATATTCTAACATCTCTTAATCTGAATAATATTCTTCTGGGTAATTATCTAGGTATAACTGTGCTATCCAATTTATGGTTTCAATTTCATAGTCTAATACTTTTTCTAATATTATTTTCTTAATATCTATAATTTCTATATCTCTAAGTATATATAAGATTAAGACTTTAAGATTATCTATCATTTAAAATTGACTAAATATTTTATTATAATATTTTGTAGTTGTTTGTTTTATCCTCAGTAGTTCTTGCATATTTTTATTAAGAAATTCTAAATAAAAAGTCGTACAAAATCAGGTGTTAAGGACGAATGAAAAATAACATGCATGGCTTGAAACGTTCGGTTGGTCACGATGTGATATAAAGTAGGTATTAATTGATTTTCAATTTTCACACATAATTGTTAATTTTTATGAGCTAAATACTTTTTAGTGTGCATGCTACTTATATGTTTGAGCATGTTCAACGTACGTTTCCTAGAACTAGCATCCTATACATATGTCAAAACCAATCATGTATTCATTTTTTTTTCTTTCTTTTTTCAGCAGAAGGTTCATTTTTCAACAGAAAGTGGGCAGTGGTCCCTCTGTTATTGCTTTTTAGACTTTTTGTGTGACAAGTATTCAGGACCAATGAGCTCCACAGTATGCATGCCAATGAACTTACCTCTTCTTTTGACTGTCATCATATAGCAACAGCCAACAAGCCATATCCTCATCCGCGGATTTAAGGCGACTTAGGCAGACAATTCAACTGAATCTGTTGTTGACTATATAACAAATTTCATCAATCAGGACTCAGGAGGCAATAATGGGTCGACCAAGTCAACTTATTTCTCCACGTCATCCTTCACCCTCTATCAGTTGCCAAATTGTATAAAGAAGCTACTACTATCTTGGGAGAAGATAAGCCATGGCTTTCTTACACGATAGATTTCTTCTCATACTTGTCTTCTGCATTAGCACTGAAGTGTCTGTCGATCCTCTGGGCAATTATTGCGACCATGCAACCAAATCCAATAGCGTTAAAACAAATGCAAATATTGGAAAGGTGTTGGCTGAATTAGTATCAGTTTCTGCTAAAGATAGCTTCAGTACTACCTCCCATGGTGATGCTAAGAACCAAGTATATGGCCTGTATCAATGCAGAGGAGATATTAGCCGCAATGACTGCTTAAGTTGCATCCTTGATGCAGCAAAGGGGATCCGGGAACGCTGTCCAGTCCAAACTAGTGCTAGAATTTGGCATGATTTTTGGTTCTTGAGGTACCAATTTAAGAATTTCTTGGGACAAGTGGAAACAATTCCTGGAATATTCTACTAAGAATTTCTTGGGACAAGTGGAAACAATTCCTGGAATATTCTACTAAAATATCGACTTCGTATCTGATCCTGACTTCTTCAATAGAAAGCTAGCGCAATTCAAGAATCAAATAATTGCAGAGGCTATTGTGCCAAAGAACAGAGGGCTTGGAAAAAGCAAAAGTAAACTATCACCTTTTCTTACATTATGTGCCTTGATGCAATGCACAAAGGACATACCAGAGATAGACTGTGCTCAATGCCTGGCCGTAGCAGTTCGCAATTTCCCCACTACTTAAACAGGAATGGGTGTCGAGTCCTGTATAGCAGTTGCTATGTTCGTTATGAACTCTACCCATTTTTCTTTCGCTTAGATCCAAAAGAGAAATTAGCCAACATATCAATGGACTACTACACATTCAAAATGTCCAAACCTTGAATGATAATTAATATGTAGTACTTTATGTATAATAAAGAACTTGAAATGTTTTCTACTAGTTTGTGTTTTCATTGTAACATCCACATTTCCAATAATTACAAATGTACGAGCAAACACAGTGCAGACAGTTCCAAATGTTTTGTCTGCTCAGAGAAAAGCTGTACTTGTATGTACGTGATTTAAGTTACAAACTGATCTATTCAATCAGCAAGCCTTTGAATGTACATCCATTGATTTGGTGACCTATCCTTTTCTAAAGGACTTAGTTATTAGCTCTGCCAGAACTTCTAGGAAAAGGGACAGCATCTTTGACATCATTCAGGCCAGTGGCATAAAGCACCAAAGATTCAAGCATTAGGCTGAAACCGGAGGTTTTGACAGAGCCATGACAGCGAAGATCTAGATACCATTCGTACTGCTGTTTTGGCAGCCCCAATTCTTTCATCCTGCCAACAAAGAACATTGAAAGCCTTAGCACAATATCGTTTGCCATGAGTTCCAATGCTCAAGTAACGAAAGAAAGCATGTATGGATATGCATGAAGGGTAAAACAATACATCTGAACTTCAAAAGTGAACACAGTTTGTTACCTCGAGCTCAACACATCGAAGCGTTCTTCACTTTGGCTTCCCCTAATCACAGTTCCTACCTGCAAACGAACTTGGCTTAAGCTTAATTATAAATTCAAATGGTTGTAAGGATTATTCTCTCATGACTTAGAAACTAAAGTACACAACCTCTAATCTGCCAAGGAATGCAATCCCTGATTAAATGGTCAAATATTACCTTTGGTAAGACCACATTAAATGTTGCAGAGGTCTTCCCATCATCATTCAAACGGACATAGAATGGCTTTAGTCCTTTTTGGTGGTTGTATATAATTACTGGCTTTTTATATATTTCATCAACCAAATAACTGCAACCAAAAGATAAGAAATTACGGAGGAAGGTTGTCCTTAATCTACCAAATTTACTCAGGAAAGCTACTAATCCATACCTTTGATGTTCTTCAGTCAAAGCAACTCCAAATTCTACATTACTCTGAAATTTCTTGCCAGCCACCTGTTCTCATTCCATTATACAAGTGTGAGATACCCATCCTCCAAAAGTTAGCCATGCGTTCAAGAAATTGTGGCAAAAACCATTACCTGTCTCAGAACTTCTATTGCTTCGGCATAGGAAATCCTTTCGAATGAACTTGACATGGTAAACTGAAGGCGCTCTATAACAGCTTTGTCTATCCGTTTCAATACGAATTGTAGATCTTCCATGCAATCCTCCACAAGCATTTTGCATACAAACTTTAAAAAGTCATTCGCACAATCCATGGCATCCTGAAAATGGCCATGGAGTTATGGCAAAATTAGCAAACATAGTGATGAACAAGAGAAACATGGGAAATATCCAACTGCAATTAGACACTAGAAGTAATACTTCTAACTCTGAGAAGGCCATTTCAACATCTACCATCCATGTCTCAGCTAACGACTTTTTCGATGCTGATTTCTCTGCTTGAAATCTGGGGCCAAATGAGTAGACATTTCCAAGAGCACATGCTTGACTCTCCAGATGAAGATGACCAGAAACTGTCAGATACGTCTGGCGTGCAAAGAAATCTTTGGAGAAGTCAAATTTTCTTGTATCAATTGTGACTCCAGAGTTTGCTTTTTGCCTAGTTTCTAACTGTGAAACTAGCTCCTTTGTTTTCTTCAAGTCCTGCTGTGCAGCAACTAGAGCTTCCTTATTGCTATCGGTTCTGCTAAGTTCTTCAACTTTCTTAGATTTGTCTTTGATAGAAGCCCAGATGGCTTCAACACTGACTCCAGCATTTTCAGTGGAACTGATTTGGTCATCCTTTTTGCCCTTGCTAAGAAGAGTTGTAACGAGAAATTTCTCACTAAAACCTTCAGAATCTGTGCTTGTAATTATGGGTACTTGAACGTGAAGGAACCCTTGATCTTGGAAGAAGCCATGAGTTGCCCAAGTAAGGGCATTATGAATTCGCGTGACAGATGCCACCTGCAAAAAAGAAGAGATTCAAGACAGAGGTTATTTACGCCCACCAAAGAACTTAAAATGAACTGATCAAAGAAGTTCAAATTTTGATTTTGAGACACCATATTGGCCTCAAATTTCAACATCCATAATTAAAAGGCTAAAAATAAGTTATGTTCCTATACAAGAAAGTACAAACTACCATCCAATTTTATCAAGTGCACAACAGTCCTAAAGATCTAAACTAGCAAAGAATTCAAGACAAGAGGCTCTTAATTGACATGAGGAAAAAAGTTAGTAAAATGAAATGGAGAAGGTATCACCGTCGTTGTCCGAGGCCGAAAGTGGGAACAATCTCTTAAGGATTCCAGAGGCAATCGCTTCTTAGATAATGGATAATTAGATTGGTCAACCAGACCAAGATGTAAGATTTTCTCTGCTTGGAGCTCAACAACGTGTTTCCCCTGCACTGATGGCCTCTGCAATACACCTTCAATTAATACGCATGTTCCCGAAGGCATAACTTGGCATGGAGTCGCTAGTACCGAGTCCACAAGAACCTGAAAGATTGATCATGAACCAACAAAACGTTATGTCTGGTTTTCTAAAAGAGACATTCCAACAAACGGAAAGAACGTACCTGAAGACTGGGCACACAAGAGCCATCACTAACTTGCAATATTGACACTGAGGGTTGTGGAGCCTTTTGAATAATAACGTTTAATTTTTCACGTGCACGATGTTCCCCTGCTCCAAAGACCTTCATAAGGGACCTGAGTAGTGGAATCCGAGATTGAAGAACCTCGGAACAGGTAACATCTTTTGGGCTCACCACATGTGCGGGGGGAGGAGGCGTTACAGTTTGTATCCTGATCTCCCTGGAGGACTTAACCCACCCTCCAATTACAATCCTCTTACCAATTAACCCCACCCCACCATCACTGCGTCCTAATAAAGTTTTCAACATCACCCTTTTTGTGTATTTCGAAAGGGTGACTGGCATCTCAACCGCTGGAGCTTGTTCTGAAGCCATTTCTGATTATTAGGAAAATATTTCAAGAATGAGAAAATGAAATATACAGTTGTTAAAGGTGTAGTGTTGATGGGGTAGGGATTTATATTGAAGAAATATTGCAGAATTTTGATTCTTTGCTTTGGAAGATATTGAGGGGTTGAAGAGGAGGAAGATGAAAGAAGAGGGTATTGGGAAGTTTGGGAAAGAAGGAAAGCGATAGAGATCCATATGGACTATGGAAGGAGGCTAAGGTTTGGTATTCTTCAAAGGCCGGAAACTCGCGGGGATTATATTTTGCCCGTTTGAACTACTTTTCAAATTGCTTCTCCAAACCAAATCATGAAATCCAACAAATACATAAATCAACTGAAATTAAAAAAAAAAAATTAACTTAGATTTGATTTAGCTTAATTTTTTGATAAATTTAAAATACTCAAATTATGAATGTGTTCGGTATGGCAGAAAAAGAGTTTCAAGAAAATATTTTCTAAGAAAACAAGTTCTATCTTACTTATTTTCAAGTGTTTGTTATGCAAGTAAAAAAATGCTATCTAAAAGAATTAGTATATATTTAATACAAAACAATTATAATGAATAGGGTAAGTGGGCCGGGTAAAAGAAATTTGAATTTTTTTTTTTGAACAACAAATTTTGAAAATTTAAAAATATTTTTTTGTGGAGTAGTGGGGGGTGGGGGTAGGGGTGGGGTAAGTAAAAAAAATTTAATTTTTTTTTTCAAGAAAATTATTTTTTTAAAAGAAAAATATTATTTCCTCCGTTTAAAAAAGAATGACCTACTTTGACTTGGTACAAAGTTTAAGAAAATAAAGAAGACTTTTGAATCTTGTGGCCTTAAATTAAAGTTGTGTCAAATGTACCAAAATGCCCTTTAATCTTGTGATTCTAAACATATCATTTGGAAAGTTAAAATTAAAATATTTTCAAAAAAGGAAAGGGGTCGTTCTTTTTAAAAGAACTAAAACGAAAAGTAGATCACTCTTTTCTAAACGGAGGAAGTATTTTTTTTGGGGAAGGGGGCTGGTATGGGGCTGGGTAGGTGCTATGGGGTGGGGTAAAAATTTTTTTTTTTGGTGGTGGGGGTTGGATAATTTTTTTTTTATTTTGGGGTTAGAGTGGGTGATTTTGAGATTAGCATGAACGTTGCAACTTATTTGTTCCTATTTTGATTAAGGAAGTCATTTTCCTTATTTTGAAGGAACTTGTTTTCCTAAATTTTTAGTCAAACGAACATGAGAAATAGGAAAACTTTTTTCTTCATACCAAATATATACTATTTTTTGTTCTGTATTTATTTTGTCATAAACATTTGTTAAACTTCTTTATTTTCTTAAAATAAAGATCGAAAAAATGCTCTTAAACCCTAGACAAAAGACCCTATTTTGCTGACTACGATCATGGCCTCAATGGTTGTTTGCCAGCCTCCATTAATCACACAATGTTAATACAACTGAACTCGGAAAGGACTATGCAACAATGTTACAACCAACTACATCAAAACATTTTTCTTTACCACTAAAACCTATAAAGCTTTTGCGTGGAGATCCACGTTTGGCGTGGGAGGAAAATGAAATCACACAAATGATTGTCAATGAAGAGTTAGAATATACAGTGGTAGGAAAAGTTTCTTATGGCTGACCGGATATTTAAGATCTAGGGAAGTTAATTCAAAATAATGTGAGTTGAAAGGTGTTGTTAATATTGACTTGTTAGTAATCGATATGTGCTAATAAGGGTTTCATGAATTGAAAATTATATCAATTTTTTATTCATGCCAATTTTCTATATTGCACACAAAATTGAAATCATCCAATGAGAATCTTTAAATAGGATCAACTTTTTGACCCTGAGGAAGAAAACACTATAGCCATTGCATGAATATCTCTAACTTTCCTACCGCCAAGATTTTTATTAAAAAAAAAACTAATTTTTTCAAAAGCAACAACGGCTAGAAAACCATTACAAGTTGATGTGGCAACAAGTAATAAAACAAGAACCAGTTGTGCTCAAGTAAAAGTTGAAGTTGATCTATTGGGTGAATTCTCTAAAATAATAAATATTGAAATGAAAAATAAGACTGGGGAGATTGTAGCAAAGTGATCACAATTAAGAATAATTACCTCCTAAAATATTATAACAATTGCAAATTGTAAGGGCACAAGGAAATGGAGTGTTTTGTTTTACACCTAAAGTTGTATCTTATGGATGATGTTAAAGGAAGTCAGGTGAAAGAAGAAGACAAAGAGAAAAAGGTTAAAAGGGAACAAGGTCATAAGAAGGATGAAGCAAAGATTTTTGACAAAGGAAAGAAAACAGAAAAGAAGATAACAATTATGAAGAACAAAGACAAAAATATGGTGTATGAAGTGGAAGATATCCTTACGGATAAGGATTTGTACAAAGATGGAATCCAAGGGACACACAAAATCAGAGGGAGTTATTATTGGAAATAGTTTTGATATACTCAATGTATATGATAATGACAAGGAAGAAAAGGAAAAAGAAACTAAAGAAAAAAATGAAAGAACCTAGGAGCATCACAAGGATGGAATCAATTAGACAGTGGGTAAATGTTATATTTGATAAGGACACAACTCAACGTCAAAGTCATAGGACAATGCAAAGAAAGAGAAGAGAATTAACACCAATAAGAGAAAGAAAACAGTAAGCATGGTAATAATGAGGACAAAAACAAAGAGAAGCACAAAGAGTACTAGGTGATTGATTCAAGTAATGAAAATTAACAAACAAAAAGAGAAGGATCAGATGATGGAAAGCAACAAATTATTGACATCCATTTAGCAACAACAAATGTGAACAAAGAAAGACGTGAAGAAGCAGGGCAATGAGATAAAGAAGAAGATAAAGTTAATTTCAAAATATATACACGACTCCTACAATTGTTTGATTGAAGCAAGGATCATGTAAAAAAGACACTAGACCCACACATTATCAATACACAGATGAAAGGCATGGATCAAGACAAAAGAGATGTAGGAAACTAAGATAGTATATTAGATAAAATTAAAGAGAAAGAAAAAGAGGACATACAGGAGAACATTAAAGAGGTGAGTGCCTAAGGAGATCTATCTCCTAGTCAATCAAAGGAGCATAGAAATAGATGAAAGAAATCAGAGCCAATCACATCAGTGACAAGCCAAATGAATACAAGGAGTAGTTCGGTAAAACTTATAGTGAGTAGATAATACTGGATTATATACTTTTCTAGAATATTAAATAAGTTCTTTCCCAGAATTATTTTGAGAGGGTACTTAATCTAGAAAGGAGACATCACTATTATTTTATTGCCCTTTTGGAAATTTTCAAGGGCTTCATGAATTAAAAGATTATAAAAAAAGACTAGGAATGTGGAATGTTGCAGCCAACTTCTCTAGCAAATATAGTTTTCTACAATAATGAATGGAAAGCAGAGGTGGAAAATGATACTTAGCAAAAAATCACAATAAATTCAGTCATGAAGTTAGTAAAAAAATAAGTAGTTAGAGCAACAATTTATGCTAAATGTGATTCTTTGGAAAGATTTGAACTTTAGGAGGATCTTGAAAACTATGCTAAAACTTTTTTGTGCCATGGATATTAGGAGGAGACTTAAATATCAACCTTGATGAAGCCGAAAAGGAGCAACAATTTATGCTAAATGTGGTTCTTTGGAAAGATTTGAACTTTAGGAGGATCTTGAAAACTATGCTAAAATTTTTTTGTGCCATGGATATTAGGAGGAGACTTAAATATCAACCTTGATGAAGCCAAAAAGTTAGGGTTTACAAGTAACTTAGTAGAGGTAATGGATTTTGCTCAATGCATAAACAATTGTCTGTTAAGTGAGATACACTACACAGACAGTTCATATACTTGGTAGTCTAGTAAAATTGAAGGGGAATGTATTTTCAGAAAAGTGGATAGAGGTTTTGGTAACAAAGAGTTTATGCATGAGTATTATAATAGTGAGGTAAAACATTTAATAAGGGAGGGATCAAATCATGATCCACTGCATGTAATTTGTAAAACTAGTCAGAAACCAGTGTTCAAGCCTTTCAAATTTCTAAATGTTTGGGCTAAACATCAGTCTTTTAAAGGAGAGAGGCTTAGAAGGTCTGGGATGTGAACATTGAAGGAAAACCTTTTCATAATTTTCAAGAAAAGCTGAAAAAGTTGAAGATGGCATTTATACAATGTTGCTAAGCAACATATGGTAACATTTTTCAAAGGCTTTCTACTGTAAGGATGTGGTTAAGATAAAAGTGGTGCAATTACAAAGGATATGTGAAATTATCAAAATTCAATTGGATTTATGAGCAACAAAGAACTATATACCTTCACCTCTCGATTGAATCCAATTAAACAACATTAATTTTGACTCTATCAAAGATGAAAAAATCAAATTGAATTCACAAAGAGGGTAACTTGATGATTGATTAAGCTGAAAGAAGTTAATTCGACTAATTTAGAGAATTCACCCTAAGCACTTAATCTACGTTTATCAACTATGAATTACACTAATGCTAGGCTTCACCTAGAGAAACTGCAAGCTTGAAAGCTCTCAAATATTCAATTAATCAAAATTATATCATCATAATTCTAAGGAAGAAAATAACTAATATCACTATTTATAGTTATTGCCTTTAAGTGATTATTTTAGAAATAACCCCAGGGACTTTCTTGATTGTCCATGGACTTGTGTATTTATTGTTGCATGGATTCCTCTAGACTGTAAGCTATCATCCATATGTGGAAGCCTTCCTAATGTTCCCCAAACTACCTATGCTTGTATCATTCTCCCCTACTTCAAAATGATTTATCCTTGATTCCAAACTTGCCTGAACATAAGAAGGACAAAAAGCAAACATATCCTCACAACATGACGGTAAGCACAGCGGTCATAAATCATACCAATATGCCAAGGAGGCATACATTTTAAATAGAGCCAACTTTCTTAAAACATTTTAAATACAACCAACTTTCTTTGTGTTGAAGATAATCTATTCATCATATAAGGTACAACAGAATTTTTTATAAGCAACATCATGAGAAAAGGAAACCAACAAGGTCTTTATGGAATCAAGCATACCAAGAAATGATATCACATATACTTTAGGATCCTTAAGACACAATTATTTCATTGCCTCACAATAAGACCTCACCAAAAATAGTACAATAATCTATAAAGGCTCATCTAGGTCATAGAAGTACAAGACCCATATACATTTACGTCTATGATAAGAAAATCCCATACTAACATAGGTATCATCGTAAGAAAAAAGGTAGTAGACAAAGATGTTAAGCATAATTCCAAAAGTATCAAGTATGCTTCCGAGAGTCCCATTTGAAAATTCAATTTGTCCAAAAAAGTAAAACACTTATGGATGAGGAAACACTTGCGATTCCAAGTTTCGTCCCAAAATACAAAAAAAAGGCACTTGAGGAAACTTCCAAGAATTGAACCCTATGGTCCCCCGTACTACCTTTTGTCCAGTTTTTTGTCGTTTTTGGTCTTTTTCTTTGTACAAACAAGTACACCTCCTTTTATTTTCTCCCTTTTGGGTCAAACAACACCTTATGAATAATTATTCTTCAATAAGATTTGAATTCATGAAGAATACAAAGAACATGGATGAACTTTAGAAATTCATATCTTCTTAGTTTTAGCTCTAAATTTCATAATATTTAAGATTTAAGCTCCTTTTGACAGAGAGATCAAATCATAATACTTTTAAATCTTCGATTCCAACCAAATGAAATCAAATTTTTAGACTCATTTTATTTTTATTCAAGCTATGAAAAACACCATGAACAAGATGAAGTCCAAATTTGACAACTCCTTTGACTTAGCTTGAAAAACAACAACAACATACCTAGTGTATTTTTACAAAGTGAGCTCTAGGGAGGATAAAGTGTAAACATCCATACTATTACCTCAGATGAGTTGTTTTTGATAAACCCGAGACATAGGATAACTAACAATATAGCAAACAAACAAGCCAAAATCGTAAAAACAAACAAAAAAAGGGATAGCACTCCATTAAATAATAAAAAAAACTAGACACCCACAAATTACTACTGTAAACTATCTCTTTGAAATCACAAACATCAGCTATATCACGATTAAGGAACTAGCAGGCACACACATTCATCTATGAATACAAATATTACCACAAAAAAACACTTCTCCCTACCATGGCGTACACCTACTGAATAACCATCTACCCTAATTTGTGTTTTCTAAACCTTTCTATCAAGAGTCATGTCCTTCTTAAGCTATACCTTCTCTATGTCAAGCCTAATCACCTCTCTCTAATATTTCTTTGGCCTACCTTTACCCTATATTAAACCATCCCTAACCAGCCTCTTATACCTTCGTACTAGGGAATTCATGTGTCATAATCCAAAATCAAGGGTCATGATGACACTCATCATGGCAAACCTTGGCGAGTAAACCTATGATACACAAAGGGGAAAAGACTAAAATACCCTAAAGGTAAGGCTTCTAGAATAAAGCTGAACCATATAAGTATAACAAATGCAGAAAAAAACGTAAGCTATAATGCATCCATAACTCACAAAACCTGATGTCAATAGTATAAGAACGTATCTAGTACAACTCAAATCCAAAAAAATACATAAGAAATCCCATAGATAGAACTCTGTCTCTGAAAACTAGTAAAGACATAGTCTAATGATAGAAAAAGATAGTAGAAGACATCCGAAAGCCTAAAGGTCAACCACTACCTTGAAAGCTCCAACAATCGCTCAAATCAAGCAACATGGGGCACACCCGAACCTGAATCTGCACCAGAAGGGTACAGTAGAAGTGAGTATAGTCCACTTATACTTAATAGGTATCATAGGCCGACCAAGCAAAGTAGAAAATAAACTATACAAAATATATACTAAGGGTACGTCACGTGTAATCAGAAAATGTTCCACAATGGTACCCCACACCGCTTGCATTAACAGTCCTAATATTTCACATATATTGTAACAAACACAAAAAAGACCACAAGTGTACAATATACCACATATACGTAGGACAAGGAAGGACAATACACATATAAGATCATCGAGTAAAAGTATACAAAAAATAGAACAAATAGACAAGGAATAAGTCAAAGCAGAATTACAATCACATCACAGTCATAACAAAGTAAACAAAATAAGAATGATGATGATAATAAGGATGTACGAGGTTGTCGTACAACCTTCTTATACACCCACAGAGGTAAGCCTCCTGGTGTGGGGCCCATGAGGGGTTCGTCAACCCATACACAATCCATATATCATATATCCTCCACGGCATATCCCTTAGGAAGATTTTATAAAATATCACAATATCTTCCTCCTGATACATACCTCAGGAAGGGTTTTAAAAAGGTATTTCTCTGATGTTGCTAGGTACCAATGTTTCATGAGTGAGTATGATATGAGGATTTAATGCTCACAATAATTCACAATTAGTATTTCCATAATCAACCATAATGATATATTTCTACAACCAGCCAGAAGATATATTCCACAACCATTTAAGCGAACATTCACTCATTATTTCCACCAGCCATGAAATTTCACATGATTCATATGCCAATAAAGTATAAATATATCATAATACACCAATGGTACCACATTAGGCATTTTAACAATACAGTACAATTATTCAAATTTACTTTTGGCTATCCACATCACATCTGACCCCACATAATCACACATATCATATAATATCTCAAAACTAATAAATTATATCATATATAGACCCCCATATAGGCACAACACATTAAGATAGATAATTTAATGATTATTTCCCATCCCCTTAACATGCATTTTGTATACAAATTAACTACCCAACCCAATTTGAAAGAGTTAATCTATAACCTACCTCAAGGTCAAAAACTAGTCCGCAACACTTTAACCCATGACCTTACTTTTCACAAATAATCTCAAAATCAACTAAAACCAAAAAATATAGAATCTACACATCAAAATAAAGTCAGTGGTACCCATATTGCCTACTATTGATTTGAGGTCAAAACGGACCCCCAAAATAGCTTTTTGAAATGAAAGGTCAAAATTCTAACTTTATTTCAAAAATGTGTTCCCCATACCATTAGAAACATACAACTGAAAACCCAAGTCAAATCAACTTAAAAATGAGGTTCAAATCAAAGAAAAACCATTTTGAAACTTTACTAGGTAAACCTTTAAAACCCATTTAAAATCAAGAATCGAGGTTGTTTTGAAGATGAAAATAAGGAAAAACAAGTAATTCTAGGATTAGAAATGTTATTCAAGTAAAAATGAGTGAAATTGGGGTTTAAAATCAACCCCTAAGATTTTAGGGTTTTGAGCAATTAATCAAGAAATTCACTAAGAAAAAGGGTGAATTCTAACATTAAATCCATAAGAAAATAAAGAAATAGATGTTAATTTAGCTTCCCAAGCACCCCAAAGCTTTACTTTTAAACTCTCAAACAATTTTAGGGTTTATCTCTTAAGAGGCAAGGTGATAATGAATTAATTCGTGACCTAAGAGGTCTACTTATACCCCTTTTAGGTGATCAGATGCTGCAATCACATATCCTGGCAGCAACAGGAGGTATGGCAATTGCTAGCCACTTAGGGTGACTACACTACCTTCTTTGCTACACTTGTGCGATCTCCACTCAAGTGGTGCGATCTCCACCTATACCAGAAACTAGCTGAAACTTGGAAATTCTTCTAAGTTTCTGCCAAGACCTCAAAATTCATCTAAAATCCAATATACACAAACGAACTATGTAATCACACTAAATTTTATGCTCCAAATTCAATGGCAATATCATATTTTTGAAAAGACATTGTTTTCATAAAGTTGACCCCCGAAATCTAAAATCAGAATTTTCCATACCAAGGTTAAAATAAGATTTAAAAGACATAAAATAACATAAATATGTTACCACCCTAAAATCGACGTTCCAAATCTATTTTCGTAGTCCATTCAGCCATCTATCACACAGATTAAAAAATAACCACAAAAGTCCTTAACAAGGCTCTCAAAGCCTCCAAACACCATAATATCACTTAAAAGGCACCAAAATACATTAGAAACTGTGCCAACCAAATTGATACCCCAGAAATACCACCATGCAACCACGAAGAAGGTAAAATAGGTAAATCATACAAAAAAACAAATTTTATCAAAATCTTAGCTCATTACATTATGCCCCTCATCATTACCTACTCAAACCATCTCAATCCCACTTTCCATATTTTTTTTCCACTGAAGCCACTCCCAATTTCTCTCGAATAGTCTTATTTCTAATCTTATCTCTCCTAGTGAGTTCACACATCTATTTCTACATCCTCAACTCTACCACCTTCAACTTTTGGATATAAGCGTTCTTCGTTGGATAACACTTCACTCTATACAAAATAGTTGATTGGACTACCACTCTGTAGAACTTACCTTTAAGCTTAGGAGACACTTTTCTATCATATAAGATTTTCAAGGTGATCCTCAACTTTTACCACTCTATACCAATATGGTGCATAACATCCTCATCGATCTCTTCATTCCCCTAAATCATATACCCAAGATACTTAAAATAAACTCTTTTTTAAATGGCCTTAGAATCTAGCTTCACTACCACGTCAATTTCATGCATCAAATCACTGAACTTACATTCCAAGTACTTGATCTTGGTTCTGCTCAACCTAAACCCCTTAGACTCTAGGTTTTATCTCAAATTCTATAATTTAACATTAACTTTTCTCTAAGTCTAGTTAATTAGAACTATATCATCAATAAATAACATTCACCAAGCTACCTCCCCTTGAATACATCTCATCAATTCATCCATCACTAGGCAAAGAAAAATAGACTAAGAGTTGACCCCTAGTGCAACCTTGTCAAAATAGGAAAGTGCTTCAAATATCCTCTTACCATCCTCACATGAGTCTTTACTCCATCATACATGTCCTAAATCAGCCTAGTGTACACCATAGGCACAACGCTAACCTCCAAGCACCTCTCTAGGCACTTTTTTATATGCCTTCTCTAGATCAATGAACACCATGTGCAAGTCCTTCTTCCTCTCCCTATACTACGACACTAATCTTCCTATACTTTATTTTAGCTTAAAATTTGACAAAATGTAAGATTAAAGCTCCTCCTGCTATAGGGAACAAACCCCGATGCTTTTCAAGATCCAATTTTGACCCAAAATTTTTAGATTTTGAAACCTACTTCAGATTATGAAGAACACCATAAAGATGATAAACTTTCAAAATTGACATTAATGAAATTTAACTTTATTTTCCTTGTAAATTTTTTTATTTGAGCTCCAATTGACTTGGAAAACAAACCTCGATACAATTAAACCTCCAATTTTACTCACTTAATAACCCCGCTTAACATTCTGAAATTTCCAAAAAACTCCATATCGAATCATCTGTCAAATCTAAACTTCAAAAACACTAGAGTATAGTAATCTAGTGTTAGAAACTCAGACAAAAACATGGATCACATGATTTTTTTAAATTTAAGATTTTGACCCAAAATTTTGTTGAAACGATTTTCAAATTTATAAAACTAGTATTAAGAATTGTTGGAACAACTCTTCCTAAGCATTGATACCAAAATCATAATGATCCTTGTTAGAAACTAGAATTGAAATGCAAAAAATTGAAAAAAAAAATGAATATGTGAAATTATCAAAATTTAAGACTCTATACCTTTACCTCAACTGAATCCAACCAAAAAATTATAATTTTGACACAATCAAAGATAAGAAAATCAAATTGAATCCACAAAAGAGGGTTACTCAATGAATAATTAATCTAGAAGAAGTTAACATGAGTACTTTAGATAATCCACCTTAAACACTCAATCTACGATTATCAACTATGATTTATACTAATTCTAGGCTTCACCTATAGAAATAACAAGCCTGAAAGCTCTCAAATATTCAATTCATCAACACATCTTCATAACCTAAAGAACAAAATAACTAAGGTCCCTCTTTATAGTTATTGTGACTATTTTAGAAATAACCTACAAGAGTCCTTGATTGCCCAAGAAATATCTTGATATTCCGTAGCCTTATGTATCTACTGCTATATGGCTTCCTCCGGGCTCTAAGTTATTATCCATATATAGAGACCTCTCCTAATATGACCCGAGCTTTTTGTTGTGCCCAAGAGCACACGCTAGTGTACGTGGTCTTACCAAGTTGTATAATGGACTTTTACAAGCCAAGTATCTATCCTTCCAAGACTTGTGTTGATAACTATCCAACTATAGTTCACTATTATGATCAATTCAGTGTAAACGTAGCCACAAGAGTTTGAAAGTTATAAGTAACTATAAATTAAACAATATAGTAGATTAAAGGTCTTAGACAAACAATAGGGAGAAACCCAGGGTTAAGGCTCTGCGAACAATCATACAATGCTATTGAACTTCATTGGTTAGGTTACTTATCTTGGTTTTGATTCATGGGGTTGATATTATGATTATGGTCTTTCGAGTATTTAATCACCTATCTAACTTAGACTCCTAACAATATTATTGAGTAGGGATGTGAGAACTAAGTTCAATACATTTATATTTCACCCCATAAGTGAATCAAATATGTAACTTAGGTATATTTATATCCTAAATGAAAATTATAACTTCATTCTGTAGAAGATTATAATCTTACTCTATATATTACCCCCATGTTCTATCCTCTTGTTCCTCCTTCTGGGCTCACAAGATGATAATGGATATATTATAAGGGCCAAAAATCCTTAAAATAGTGATAAAAAAGATAAATAAACAACCAAATGTGATAAATAATCAAAAACAAGTCAATTTATAGCAAGGGTAATCATGTTCTTGGCCTTAACCCTGGAAAAAGGGTGTTTAGCCGATTATAGACAACCATAATCACAGTAGATGAATACATGTTCAAATCCATAAAAAAATTAAAGCAAAGGAATAAAAACCCTAATTGAAGCATTTTAAATCTCCCTCAAAGTTTCAAGGTCGTCCAAGGTGTGTAGCATAATGTTTAAGAGTCCTATTTATAGGAGAACAAAGCTGCTGATTTAAACTAGGGTCTGTGCCACGGATCTAATCGCGGTGGCTAAGGTCCGTGGTACACCATTATCATGGTGAAAAATTGAAAATTTTCATTTAGTAATCCCTCACTTCCGTGGCATGGACCCTAATGTGGTGCTAAGGTCCATGGCATGCCAATGACTCTAAAACATTCATTTTCGGTCAAATATTGTCCCATGCTTTTGTCCATCCATTCCAAGACTTGTGATGTTGTTTACAATTGATTTAAATCTTGTTTATCATCCATATATCATAATTATAAGATGAAAAAGTATCATATATCATCAAAAACCACGAAAGATGATGAACTAGAAACTTAAACTAAGAATATTAGTTTTGTCCTTTTAATCTTTAACTTAGTTTTTACTATTGGCATGTTTCAATTGAAACTTAAAAAATATAAACAAATTTTTCCACACATAATTACACAATAATACCATTACAAACTCATTAAACACACTAGAATCCAGCGAGATCAACTAGAACAAAACATAGCTCAAGCTAGTAACACTAGTTTTCTCGTCTAAACTCTAAGTCACAAAATTGATCCCAAATTTCTTTGAAACACACCTTAAAAATTTAATCAAGTAGTTTAACAATTAGATGCTCGTTTATATCATTATAAACTCATTAAGAACACAAAATGTCCTCAAAATAAGGCTAAATAATTCTGAATAACAACACTGAGGTGCATAAATCTACCTCAGATCATAACCCGACACTTAAATCCTTGTTCATATTTGAACAACTTCTTACCCTTAGCATCATAATCAGAGAGGACTCCACACTTCTATAACAAGAAAAACACTCAAGATAGTACTACAATGACTACACAGAATGAAAGATTTTATACTAAGCGTGTTATACACACAATTAAAAGCTCAAGAATACTACTCCAAAACATCCTAGCCTCAAGAATTGACTCACCAAGTTGGAAAACTCACACATATTGCTCAATTAGAGCCATCATACAAATCACCCAACTATCATCAAATATGTGACCTCACCACAAGAGAGTTACCCATTCTCACTCACATAGATGCTGTTTATCACAAAATAGGTACAAGAATCAAATTATGCTCTCTCATAAAGAATTTATAAGTTACACAAGATAAACCATATGCTTTTATTTAGTATAATACTCTACTAATATCAGTGTCAGAGCTCAAGATCTAATTGGTATTTAAGGATTTTAATGTAAGTTAAGGGATGGGTAGAAACTATTCTGGCCAGTAATAGTGACTTTCTTTCCTAAGAGCTTTAATACATCACACTTTTCATTCAATACATCTCTAAAAACCACACTTTCACATCATCTACATTCACACATATCTTTTGTTTCCCCCACATCTTATTAAGCTAATTCACCGAAAATGCAGTGGGAGTTTTTTTTACATCTTATTCAATTTTGAACAATCCTTCATTATTTTTAGTACCACGGATCCAACCTCAACACAATTAATTTTTAACACCAATAGCTATTTCTTGGGGACTTCACTTTCACATTTTCCCAACTTGAGTTTCAAACTCCATATCTCAATTAATTTTTTATTAAAGCACTTAGGAGGTTTAGGTAAAATTAAAGTCAATCAAAGAATGACATACATGATACATATAAGGTTGCCAAAGAAAATAGGCTAAAGGTTCAGCAAGGCTAACTATGATTAGACATAAGGGTAGGTAAAAGAGGGTATGAAATATGGGTATCAAAGAAATGCCTGTATCATCTCTTAAATCTACACTCTTTATTTTTCCTTGCACACACACTAGGAAAGTTCTAGACATCACGTGCACAAGGAATACACAACAACCTCACACACACATGGAACATGCTCAACTCAAATAGGATCATTATAAACTCTTAACCAAATAATCATATGAATTCAACATTAAACAAACAAGTGCATGAGTCATAAACTAGAGCCTAGGTGTCTCAAAAGTAGTAGTTTACACAAAAACAACATGCTCTTTTATCCTCAAAACCACTCGAATCATGTAATAACACATTGAACTAACCAAAATATCTTACTCATTCCTAGCTCAAAAAGTTAAAAATTACTCCTAAAATAAAAAGGAGACTGGGTTCAAGCGGCACCTTCGTGGAAAAGAACAACCATAGGGTGGGTGAAGTGTGAACCTACTAAACTAACTCAAATAAACTAAAAACTAAAAAGAGGAAATATTTTGTATTTTTTTTCAAATTGTCCTAAAAACTAGAAAAATAACTAAGACTCAAGACCCGACAACATCAGTTCACCTAAAACAATAGGAATTTCCCCACCCCATACATAAAAATCTATTTTGTCTCAAAAGCAAATTAAAAGAAGGGAGCAAAAAATACTCTCTGAGGCCTCTAGGCCTAGCTATTAGCATATTCATACATGACGAGGGTCCGAGGACCCCATACTCAGTCATCACCATGCTCTTTAGCTTAGGTTTTTGGCACTCAGACTTTCCATCAACCTGTGTATCAACAAAATCAAAAACTATCTAATAAAAACTAAAATACAGAAAATAAAACATACCTTAACTTGGGTTGCCTCCCAAGAATCTCCTGACTTAGTGTTGCAGCATGACCAAATCATCATACTTAACCATTTTTCTTTATCTTTTTCCTCCTGCTTGGAGGCCATCTTCTTATCTGTTTTTGACTTCTTGAGTGTGAAATCTCAAGGTTAATAGATTTCTTAATAATAGCCTTTTTAGGCTCATCAATCAGCATAACTTTAGGCTTAGGTATTGGTGGCTTGGGCAGCCCAATGTGAAATTCCGAAGAGGTCTTTGGTGGATTAGGCTCCACCAACCCAAAAACATCACTTCTATCACTGTAATCATGCATAAATATTTGTAATTAGATGGTTGTTGAGTGGTTTGTGAACCTTGAAGGCCACCTCTTCATTATCTAACTACATTGTGAGTGGACCCTCTCTTACATCTATTAATGCTTCTCCCATTGACAAGAATGGACTTCCCAAGATAATAGATACCCTATAATCTATGTTATAATAAAAAATAATAAAGTTAGTAGGTATAATAAACTTACTAACCTTGATGAGAACATCCTCGATGATTTCTTCAGGACGTACTATAGTTTGGTCTGCCATTTGAAGTAGCACAGAGCATGGTCTTGGCATCAATAATGGTATCAAATTGATACTTTCCACTAAATCACTTAGTGTATGGACCGCCTTGCTATTATCAATCTAAATAAGGAGAGTGAACCTCCCAGGGTCCTTCAGCTTTTTGGGCAACTTCTGTATCACCACAGAGCTACACTCTTTAGTGAGTACTACTATTTCAATATTCTGTAGCTTTATTTTATTAGTTACCACATCCTTCAACTACATATCATACTTGGGAATTCCCTATAAAACATCTAAAAGAGGAAGGTTAATATGATGCTCTCTGAATGTGTCAACAAAATTTGTGAAGCATGCATCCACCTTTACTTTGCTCAGCCTTTGTGGAAATAGTGGTGGTGGTATCTTCTTGTCAGAAAATTTTGTTTTTGAGTACTAAGACTTTACCAAATAATCAACAACTTTGTCAATAACCAATTGAGGAATCAACTTTGCATCTACCTCCTTATTTGTCTTTGGAGGTTTGTTAATCAACTCTTTACCACCCCTCAATGGGAATTCCATTACCTATTTAGGAGGTTCATTATCACTTCTTAAACCACATTGAGGCCTGGTATTTTGTGCCTGCTGTAATTGCTTCAACTAATACTCTAACTACTTCTGAAGTACTTGCTGATTTTTGAGTTCAGCAACCATCTATTCTTGTGTGGACATGGTATTCTTTAATATTTCCTCTATTTTACTGGCTCGTGACTTTTGCGGTTGTTGATATTATTGGTTATTGTTCCATAAATAATTTGGTGCCTGAATTTGCTACTTTTGGTTGTAGGCATTACAATAATTTTGCCTTTAAGTATTGACCACAAAATTAACTAACTCGGGATTTGTACCACATATATATGTAGAGTGGCCACTATTTCCAAAAACCTCACACCATGTCAGAGTTTGTTGTACTGCATTCACTGAGCCTAAAACTATTGCATACCTAACTTGCTAAATTATGTCATTATTTAGTTCTGTAGAGCTGATAGTTTGGCGGCTAAGGCTGTAATACTGTCAACTTCAATCATGCTTACAACCTTTTTCATTAAGCCTCTTGAGGCATCATAATGCCAATCTATATTTCCTTGTGTAGTCCATTTCAACAAGGTGTTTAACTTATTATATGTCTTTTTCAATGCTTGACCACCTTTAGCTTAATCTAGAATTTTTTTTTGCTATGGTCAAGTGACTCATCAAAGTGTGAGCTAGTACCTTATTAGACTGCTGATGATATGGACTGTCCCAAAGTAGAGCTTTGAACTACTTCCAAGCATGATATAGGTTTTCATCTAACCTTTGTTTAAAGCTCACAATCTCAATGTGAAGTCTCACAATCTTGCCAGATGGAAAGAAGTGGATAAGGAACTTCCTGGCTAAGTCATCCCAAGTTGTTATTAAACTAGTTGGCTCAGCATTCAACCACTTCTTCAATTCCCCCAATAGTGAAAAAAGAAAAAGTGTCAGCTTCACATAGTCAGTTGACACACCCGTAGGGATGAATAAGTCACTGATCTCTAAAAAGTTTTGCAAGTGGACTTGTGGATCTTCATGTGTAATCTCGGTAAAACTATCCCCTTTTGATTAAAATTTGCACCATATTTTATTTCAGATCGAATCTACTTCCAAAAGATGATTTTTAAATAGGGGAGGTGAAATTTATCAAAAGTGGGATTGCCACTTTGCAAATTTTTTTGCTGGCTTATGGGTCTTCAACTATAGAAGAAGGAATATCTTGTTCTTTGTTGATTTGTAGGATGCGGTTAGAAGGACTACTTCTCTTCTCCATTAGTGTAAGCATTGTTATGGCTCAGGTTCAGGTTCAACCAACTCCCTATCCCTTCCTAGATTACTATTCTATTAACTTGTGCCTGTAAATTCCTAATCAAGAATAATTTAAAAGCACCAAAGAAATCAAAAAATAAAATTAAAACTGAAGTAGTTGGCAAATTATACGTCCCCATCAATGGCACCAAAAATTTGTTGCGCCAAAGTGCACACGCAAGTGTATGTGGTCTCAATAAGTAATATAGTGGCCTTTTACAAGCCAAGTATCAATACCTTAGAGACTTGTATTGATAATTATCCAATTATAGTTCACTATTATGATTAATTTAGTGCAAATGTATCCACGAGCGTTTGAAAGTTATAAGTAACTGTAAACTAAACAATACAGTAAATTAAAAATGGATATATTATAAGGGTTGAAAATCTTTAAAATAGTGATTAAAAGGATAAATAAACAACCAAATATTTTAAATAATCAAAACCAAGTCAATTTATAGCAAGAGTAATCATGTTCTTGAATTTAACCCCAGAAAAGACATAACCGTAATCACGATAGATGAATAGATGTTAAAATACATAAACTAACTAAATTAAAGGATTAAAAATCCTAATTTAAGGGTTTTACATCCTCCCTCAAAGTTTCAAGGTCGTCCAAGGTGTGTAGCATAATGATTAAGAGTCCTATTTTTACGAGGACAAAGCTGCCAATTTGAAATAGGGTCCGAGCCACGGACCTAATCACGGTCCCTACAGTCAGTGGAACTCCCTCATTGTGGTGAAAAAATGGAATTGGTCATTTATAAATCCCACAATGTGTGTAATGGACCCTAACTCGGTTATAAGGTCTGTGGTACGCCAATGACTCTAAAATGTCCATTTTTGGTCAAATCTTGTCTGATGCTTTTGTCCATCCATTTCAAGCCTTGTGATGTTGTTTAAAATTGATTTATAGTGTTTGTATCATCCATATATCATAATTATAAACTAATAAATTATCCTATATCATAAAAAACTACGAATTAGATCCCAAAATGACTTACAATTCAAGACGATGAACTAGAAACTTAAACTAAAAATACTAGTTTTGTCCTTTTGATCTTAGTTTTGACTCTTGTTTTTTTTTCAATTGAACCTTAAATACTATAAAAAAGTTTTTCCATACATAATTAAAAAAATCATTCCATTAGGAACTCATTATACTCACTTTAATTCATCGAGATCAACTAGAACAACATATTGCTCAAGCTAGTAACACTAGTTTTCTTGTCTAAACACTAAGTGACCAAATTGATTTGAAACTTGTTTGAAACACACCTTAATGATTGTATTCAAGTATTTTAACACTTAGATTCTCATTTATATTATTTATAAATCATTAAGCACACAAAAAAGTCCTCAAAACAAGGCTAAATAAGTTTGGATAACAACACCGAGGTGCGTAAATACATCTCTGATCACTACCCATGCTTGTATCAAGAACTGAGTAATGAAAAAGAAGAATTGAAGAAGTTTCATAGGAATGTAGAGGATTTCTTTAAATAGAAGGCAGGATGCAGTGGTTCAAAGATGGTGACAGAAATAAAAAATCCTTTCATGTATATGTTAAGGTTAGAAGAAGGAAGTTAATATTGTAGAAAGGAAAGTGATTAAGGAGAAAGTTTTAAAACCACTCAAAACATAGGAGAAAAGGCAATTCCTGGAGCAATTAAAGAAGACAACTATACTATATGATTTCTCAATACTTGACCACATTCCAAGAATTATTGAAGAAGAGGATATTGACCGGATGGTAAGAGCACCAGAAATTGAGGAGGTTAGAGATATTGTATTTGATTTGAATAACGATAGTTATTATGGTATAGATGGATTCTCAGGGGAATTTTATCAGACATGCTTGGATATTATAAAGGATGATGTACTAAAAATTATGATGACTTTTTTTTGAGGAAATGAAATGCCTAGATGTATTACTTACGCAAACATGGTACTTAAACCTAAAAAGGAGAATGTGAGTAGATTCTCAGATCTTAGACCAATAATTTTCAGTGCCTTTATGAATAAAAGTATGTCAAGAGAAATTCATGAGATATTGGTAGAAGTGTTGCATAGAATAATTTTTAATAACCAATCTAGTTTTATAAAAGGCAGAAGCATTGCAGAGAATGTCTTACTAGCACAAGAAATCATCAGGGATTTTAATAAAGAAACAAGCATCATAATATAGTGGTTAAGCTAGATACAAAAAAAGCATATAACAGAGTGTCATTGATCTATTTAACCTAGGTAATGAGGAAGTTTACTTTTAAGGAGAGGATGATTAAAATGATTTCGAGGTTGGTGTTCAACAACTGGTATTCTATATTAGTTAATGGATAATTTTATGGTTTTTTTTCATCAACTAGTGGTTTGTCGCAAGGGGACCCACTATGACCTACTCTTTTCATAAATGTTGTAGAACTCTTATCTAAATGACTTAATAATCTTATAGAAGATAAGGAATTTATAGGGTTTGGACTTCCAAAATAGCATGAGTAGATTAGCCACATATCCTATGTTGATGATTCTATGCTTTTTTGCTTTGGAAATAAAAATTCAGTGAAAAAACATGATGCAAATTTTGAGAGGTTATGAAGAGGTGTATGGACAATAAATTAATCTATGAAAGAGCCTTTTTTACATATATGAGAATGTACCAATTGATGTAGGGGCAGAGGCCAAGGAGAATTATAGGAATGGGGAAAAGGGATTTCTATTTTACCTAGCTAGATTGTCCCATTAATTATGGGAGAAAAAAGAAATCTCATTTTGGAGGTCTTATCGATAAGCTAATAGGTAGACTGATGCTATGGCTAAATTAGTTGCTCATATATGGAGGAAGGTATACACTCTTAACTCATGTTTTTTTAATCTATGAATATTTACCTAATGTCTGCAATGAATCAACCAAAAGGAGTAATAGACCAATTCCACAATATTATTGCTAAGTTTTTCGTAAGGAAAAACTGGAGAAACAAAAGGTAAGCATTAGGTAGCATGGGGCCAACTCTGTATACCAACAAAGAAAGGGGGTGTAGGTTTTAGATCATTACATAATCTTTCTAATGCACTTTTTGCATAGTGATGGTGGAATTTTAGAACATCCATGAATTCACTATGGGGTGCTTTTATGTGAAACAAGTACTATAAAAAGTGGCACCCTTGCAGAAGGCACATGGGCATCATATGCTTGAAGAAAAATAATAAAGATGAGAGAAGAGGTTGAGCAAAACATTTGGTGGAAAATAAAATTGGAAAGTAAGTTCTTGGTTTGATAATTAGACTAGAATAGGTGCACTATTATTATGTGGAGGATGGCAAACAAGGTGAGGAGACAATAAAGGTTAAGGAATTATAAGAGATGGGACACAAAATAAAAAAAAGTTATTGCAGTTTATATTAGAAGAGATAATGGATCATATAGTTGAAGTCATCCGTCCAAGCATTACAAAGGAGATACAAGACAAAACATGGTGGATGGGAAATCCAAGTGGAAGATATTAATCAAATCTTTATAGAACATGGTCAGGAATAAGAAAGAGGAGGATGATAGATATAATTGTATTTGAGGGAAGGGTCTTCCTGTAAAACAAATTTATTTCAGTAGAGAGTTTGGAAAGGAAGAATTTCCATAGATAACAATCTGAAGAAGATGAGGATAAATTTGGTGTCTAGATATTGGTGTTGCGATGAGCACAATGAGGAGACAATGACACACATTTTTCTAAATAGAGGACAAGCTATGGAAGAAGTTTGCAACATGTGCAGGTATTGATGTAGATGGTCTCTAATTACATCAACTAATCATGACTTGATGGTCTGTGAAAGCAACAAGCAAATCAAAATAAATATACAAATCTCTACCAATACTAATTTTATGGGAACTATACAAAAGGTGGAATACAAGAAATGATAGAAGAGATACTAATTTTCCACTTATGATGCAACACATTCAAAAAACAATCTATTAGATGTTAAAAATTCTAAACTCATGGCTGAAAGTGCTAGGAAAACACTGGACGAAGTTGGTAACAGTTCTAGGAACCTACAAACAAAAAATGCATCACTGTATAGTAAGGTGGGGATGACTAGAAGTAGGACGAATTAAATCCAACATAGATAGAGCTAGTAAAGGAAATCCAAGAGTCTGCTCATATGATTTTTGCATTAAAGATCAAAATAGGGATTTGATTTATGCTAGAGCATGACGCATTGGCATAACCACCAATATAGAAACAGAAGCCAAAGCATGAGTCTTTGAGATATTGTTCCAGCCTGAGGACAAATGATTATTATAGAAATAAACTCCTTTGTGATGATTAACATTATAAAGAAAGTCTAAAAAGTATAATGGGAAATAACAGAGATGGTAGAGGAAATAAGAAGGGAAGTAGAATGCAAAAAGTTTAATTTCAACATATATTTAGAGAAGGCAATCAACTAATTTATTATTTAGCTAATATTGCAAAGCAGATAGGAAATATTTTGCAATTTAACACATTTAAATAAATGTCATCAATAGGAAAAAGGACTACATATTGCAAACAAGGCATAAGTCCGAATAGTCAGAACAATGACAGGCGAAATTAAATTGTATCAAGCATGACATATCACAAAAGTTAGAGTCATATAAACAAAGAGAAGAGCAGGAGCATGCAAAGAAGCAACAAAAATATAAATATTTGAGTAAGCCCTAAATAGGGGAACTAAAGAAACATAAGTGGGTTACACCATACTATGAGGGACTAGGTCCCTTAGAGTTAGACACTAGCAATAAATTAGTAAAGAATTAAAAAACTAAAACCTTGTAGGAAAGTAAAGACCACAATGATTTAATATAAAAACCTCCTTTCTCAAGGAAAGAAAAACCACGGTTGCCCTCATAAGCGCTCAACAATCCACTATAATCAAACTCTTGTTTACAAACTTGATTTGAACCTAAATCTAGGATCAACTAGTTTGTAACAAATCTATTACAAAACTACTGTGATAACTCTGTCAATAAATCACCTTGATATTGATTAACTCTAATAAAATATCAAACTTATGTACCTCTACCTAAGCACTATCAAGAACGCAAAGAAAAGAGCATTACTCTTATAACACAAATAATTTAATTACAGACTCAAACATGACTCAAGAACACTCACTATTTTAGCACACATAGAAACTATGAATTTGAGCAATGTTGCAAAGTTGAGTTTTCGCCTCTTTTCATTTTCTATAATTTAATTTACAAAAACTCACCAATTGAAAAGCATTCTTTTTCTTTTATAGTGAAATAATGATTAGGGTAGAAATTTGATTGGGCCAAGTGTCCTGATGGGTACCAGCTCACCTGCACAGTGTGTTGCACTAGAAGATAAAACTTTGCAGGACAGTGATAGCTTTATATTTTCATGAAGTCACAGGGACCTGGTCCCTTGTTGTCAACTAATCATCATCAAAAAAAGATATAGAAAATTTTTTCCTTTTTGATGATGACAAACCAACCATAGATTTTGAGCATTTATTTTTATTCTTCACATTCAATCAGAGTGATCACCACTATTGTCGATGAATGTTCCCCTATGACTATTCACCTTACTTCCTACTGTGAATATATCATGCAACATAGGGACCTGGTCCCCTGTCATTAATTGACATTAAAATTCTTTCACTATGTTTTAATGTTCCTTCTGTCAACATACATGCACTCATCAATGTTCATTCAATTTATTTTTCACCTGCAACATTCTACATTCTTCCCCCTATAAATATACCATCATCATTACCATTAATATTCATTCAACATATATGCACCTGGTACCTAGTCCTTAACATATCATCATATCATTAAACATACTTGGTTCCTACCACATGAATTCAATATTCCCCTTTTTGGCCTCATTGAAAAGTTATAATAGTAAAATAAGAGTAAAATAAACATAAATTAGTTAACTTATGGCCAGTGGAGCAACACTAACATAAAGAACAACTTTATAAATAAATAAGAGACAGATGAGACACACAAACAAAAATGATTCATTCATTGTTAAGTAAGATCAGTACTAGTATATTTATACCAAATAAGCATAAAATAAATATCTTTAAAATCCATGGTAGAAATAAAAACTTAAAACTAATACGGGGATGACAAACTGTCACAGGGATGATATGACTTAGATAAGGGGCTTACGGGATAAGGACTTGAGAAACAACTCCATTATAGAACTTTCTATATCTTTAGAATTTAGTAGCTACTTAGTGAGGTATTTAATTTAATCATTTAATCCTTGGACCTCTGTAGTGAGTTCTACAAACTTTGTTTGGAGCTTTGTATTTTCTACTGCAAGTTCCCCAGTAGCACCAGGTCCCTCTTAGGATATCTTCTGATTTTTTATCTTCAAGTACACTATATCAATGTACTTTGCATATAAATTAATCCTCATCTCCTCTAATTTATTTCTTAGATTTCCTGAGAACCAATATCTTTAACACTTGGGATATAGTTCCCACTTTCCTTTCTATGCATTCATTCTCCACCAGTGTTGTCAGACTAAACTTTTATTTGACTGTCCAGGAGTCCCTTTAGTCCCAACCAATCTAAGGTAGTTAAAAACTTTATTCAAAAAGTACCCATAATGCATCCCATGTTTGCTTTACTTCTTATGAATGACCTTATGCATGTACTTTAAATTGGAGTAGGCAGAATTATCAGCTCAAATTTTCTCAAACACTCAATCAGGAACAAATCAATAGTAGAGGCAATGGTCCTTTGCTCTGACCTAGGAAAAAAGGACCTTGTTCATAAATTCAAACACTAACTAAAACTCACTTGTGAGAAACTTCTTTCTCACACTATCTAATGATGTCCCTCCCAACTTTGAGGCATCAGTCATTAACTCAGTTAAGGTATGTTTTTTTAGAACAATCCTCATACCTATAATAGGCATGTCCAAAATCTTTCTCAATGCCTTTTTATCAAGTTTTATTTCATTTTCTTTTACCTGGGCAATCAAGCTCAACCCATCCTCTGAGAAGTCCATTGTATAGTAGAATTCTCTTATTTCCTCTTCAAAAACTATGGGAGCTGGTTCCTCTGGGAGGTGTAACCATCTCTAGTTCCTTACATAATCAACCCACTCTACTATTCCAGGTTTATCATAAACCCTAGGATCAAACATTCTATCAGACAATACCTTTTGAGCTTTCATAATTGTATTTCTTTCTTCTCTATATGCTGACTTCTTTTCTTTCTTCTTTCTTCTTCTTTTAGAATCACTACCTGGCTTCTCTTTTTCAAAAAC
This sequence comes from Capsicum annuum, assembly GCF_002878395.1. Taxonomy (NCBI): domain Eukaryota; kingdom Viridiplantae; phylum Streptophyta; class Magnoliopsida; order Solanales; family Solanaceae; genus Capsicum; species Capsicum annuum. The sequence continues at coordinate 159,973,616 of NC_061119.1, forward strand.
CTTTCTTTTCTTAGGATCAGGTCCCTCAAAGACTTTTTTCTTCTTCACAATGATGTTTTTTTTTGCTTCCAACAGGACTACCAAACTTTGAACTGGAGGACCTAGTCCTTTCAGTAATGTGAATTTCTTTTCTTCTTTTCTTAGTTGTAGCAGCAACATTAAGATCAATTTCCTTATCCTCTCTAACCTCTACAACTTCAACATTCTCCTCCTCTACTACAATAGCTTTCTTCAGTCTTCTTCTCTTAGTAGTAGAAGACTTTCTCTCATTTATTGCATCTACTAACAAGTTTTTTTTAGATCACCTAGTAGAATAAGATCTAGCAACTTTTACACCAGAATAAATCACTTTCTCCTTGACTCTACTTCCTCATTATTTTTTAATAGGCTACCTTAGAGGTGGTTCATACTCATCTGCCTTCTCCTTCTTATTTGGAGGGAGCAAAAACTATCCATTTTTTGTCACATCACCTTTTTCACCTGCTAATTGCTCTTCTACATTAACTGAAATTTTCTTAGGGTCATTTTCAAGTAGAAATAAGTTTTTAGCTACCCAATTCTCACTGCTGGATAGATCAAACCTCTTTACATGTATTGTTTCATCAAATAGTTATGCAAAAATGAGATTGGAATATGAGAAAGTAGGGGAACTTGGTACTTGTAAGTTTTCTGAGTTCTATACCTTATAATTCTTTAAAGGTAATAGGATCTTGAGAATCTCTAAGTAATTTTGGTTTTTTTGAGGAATGAAGAACTTTGCATTGAGATGCTTCTTGTTCAATCGGTGAACCAAAAACCTTGATTCAAATCCTCTACCATGGTTGACTTAGTAGAAATTTTATTAGTTGAGAAAGTATTAATGGGGACAGACTCGATTAGGTGTTCTATAATTTCTAGAGAGGACTTAGTAGGTAGAGTTAACATAGGTTCTTCTTGAGGACTTAAGGTGATGTCTCTATATTTTTGGGTGTTAAACGATCAGAAGGTTTTATTTTGGATTGTTCTAATTAGTTTTTAGACCTTTATCAACTTTAGGATCTTTAATGGGGGTTGAAGAAGTGGGAATTTCTTCCATTTTTGAATTTTTTTCCTGATAAAGAGAGAGTGGGACCAGTTTAGGTTTTAGAGATGATATACTTTTAAGGAAGATGATATATATTAATTCAGATAGGAGTGAAATAAAAAGGTTTTGATTTTGTAATTAAGGGATATGATCCTTGTAATTTAAGAGGTGCCCTTTTTAAAATAACACATCTAACTATAATAGGTGTGGCTCTTCAAATTGCTATGAATTGACAGCTTTTGCTCAGATAAGAAAAGATGTATGGCTTTTTAGATAGAAGCTTATGATCATTAAGGCATATTATTTTGGAACTAACCTTGAGAGATGGGACCAGGACCTTCTCTTTCTTAAGAGAATCCATAATTTTGTGTATTTCATATTTGCCCTCTTCCAAAGTTGTTCCCATGGGTGTATACCTACATAGGTATGCTATTGAGTTAGACCAATTTGTACCTACTTTACAAAAGATACTTGTCTCCTGATCATAGCTAATTTTAGGAAGAAAAACTTGATTCATTTAGTAGGTCGGGTTGATTTGATCAATTCCAGCCTCAACTTGTTAGTTTTAGTAAACCAAATTAGTCCAAGAATTGTTCTGTCAGTATGTCTAGGGACCAAGTCCTAGATTTAACTTTTTTCAAATTATTGAAGGTTCTCCTTCATTGGTTTAAGCCAATCAGCATTTTTCTAAGCTTTTTACACATCATTGGGCTAAATTTTAGATAAGAAAGCTTATAACTCTTGAAAGTTTGGTTTGAGCTCTTGTTTGGACTCCTGTCTCCAAAGGTGAAGTTAGATTGTCAAGTTAATGAGAAGATATGTCCCTCCAGTTTGGCCTTCTGAGATGAGTTTGTTTAGGGATCAGGTCCCTGAAGAACTTAAGCTGATCCTTCTCAATATTCCTTCAGCTGGAGTAGGGGTTTGTAATTGAGATCTTGATCACCTTCACTTTCATCATTTTTATCTGTGTTATTGAGTCCTTTGACCATCATCTTCAGTAGTATCATGTCTTTGAACAAGAATGAGTTCTTCAAATTTTGAATCATCATATCACTAAGATTCACCATCTTTCCTGACTCATCAAGGACTACATGCATATTCTCTTCAACACACAGAGTTCTTAGATTCTGTTCCATGATTAGATCTGAATTCAATAATTATACAATTTAGCTTAAGTAAATACTTGGTTTGTTATGTCCTCAATACAAGTATTCGAAGCCTTTTCGATTGGAAATTGCAGCTTTGGCATCCCACGGACCAGGTCCTTTGAAATCAATTTTTTTAGCATAAAGAACTTTACATGTCCCAGCCTTTTGTACCATAAATTAGCTTCTTCACTTTGAACACTTAAGCAAGTTAATTCCTTATCATCCATAGACTCCAAATCAGCCATATACATATTTTCAATCTTCTTGGCTTTGATCTTCAAGACATCAAGCTTAATACAGTGCTTTCATTAGATGAGAATTTAACCTTATTACCTTTTCTAAATGAGATACCTCTATCTTGAAGTGTCTTAAGAGAGAGAATATAGTCAGACCATCCAGTCATATGCTTTGAACATTTACTATAAATGAGCCAGTTCTGACTGCAATCCCTTTTTCTCACCTGTAAAAAAGTCATTTATTAGATTTAGGAACCCAATCGAGTTTGAGTTCCCAGTAGGAGGACATTGGTGTGATTAAATGTTTCTTGGCCCATCTAGGTAGAGAGTTTTTCTTCATATATTTTAAGGAAAAGAGACCATTAGGATAAGAACTCTATTTCTGAATGTATCTAGCATTGCTCTTTTTAGCTCTATTCTAACTTTGACATTTTTCCTTCAAATTCCCATCTTTTCCACAACGAGTTCATAGATATTTTTGGACCCTATTTCTAATTCCATGAAAAACTTTCCCATGAGACCCAAGTGATTGGGTGTTATATTTATATCCAATCCCTTTACCATTATTGACACTCTGACTAGTTAAATTAGAAAGGATCTGAGAGGATGTGATCCATTGTAGAGATTTGTTGAGTTCTTCTCTTATAAGGACCATGTCCCTTTCTAATTCTTTATTCTTATGGAGGACAGTCATAAGTTGCTTTTGAGAATCCCTTAATTTTTCTTAAAGTTCAATCTGATGCCTTGAATCTTCTTTCTTTCCTTTATTAATATTATCTTTTACTTTCTCCAGTTGACTTACTGCAATGTGATTTTCAAATTTCAACTTAGTAACCTATTCCTTAGTTTCAGATATCTAGAGAGTTAAAGTAATTAATTCAAGCTCTTGATTTTTTACCTTTTCTTCTTGGGGATTTTTTTCAATAGTCAGTTCACACATTGAATCAATTAATAATTTGTAAGCTTCTTAATCTTTCTAGAAGAGTAGTTATCCTAATTTTCCTTAATGTCAGAGTGAATTACCTCACTTTCTTCTTCATATTCATCATTGGCCATAAGAGCTAATAAGGAATCATATATCACCTCACTATATTCCACATCTAGCATGGACACATATGCAGTTTTCTCAAATTTATCAGATTCACTAGAGGAATCTCCCCACACTGCTAAGGCGTGCTTCACTACATAATCAACTGCAACCTTTCTTTTTGATTTTACAAGGGCCTGGTCCCTATTTTTTCTTTTTCACCTCCAGTTGTGACATATTATTGATAGTTCATTTTGTGTATTGGACAGTCCGTAATGAAATGCTCAAGACTTCCACATTTGTGACAAACCTCCACAGTGCCTCCTTTTACGCTACTGCTTCCTCTTCTTTGAAACTGACCACTTTTCTTCATAAATCTAACAATACCTATTTCCAAATAGGAAACATTTGTGTCTTCTTCAGTTGAATCATATTTTTAAGCCTCCAATGCTAGAGAATTTTCTCTTTTTATTTCCTTTTTCTCTTGCCCTTGCTGGTTCTTGAGTTCACGTGTCTTCAAATTACTAATAAGTTCATCCATTGTGAGAGTTTTTAGGTTTCTTGCCTTAGTGATAATATCCACTTTGCTTTCTCATGATTTATAAAGAACCCTCAATATTATTCTCACCTCTTTGTACAAAGGAATTACTTTTCCTAAGTAGTGTAACTTATTGGTGGTTAAAGTAAATCTGGTATGCCTCTCTTGGATATTTTCTCCTTCTTTCATAGTAAAGGTTTTATACTGTGTAGTAAACATATCAACTTTTGAGTCCTTCACATCAATGGTTCCTTTATGAGCAGTTTTCAAGAGATCCTAGATTTCCTTGGCATTTTCACAGGCAGAAATCCTATTGCATCCATTAGGCCCTATGTGATAAATTAGTAGTTTCTTGGCCTTATAATTATTCTCAACGTTCCTTCTATCTTCATCATCATACTCTCTCCTGATTTTAACAACCATTCTATTTATGTCTCCTTCTTTAATATCTGTAACTGGTACATAAGGACCATCAAGTATTATATCTATCAGCTTACTATCCTCAACCATAATTGTAATACCCTAAAAAATCCAAACCAATATTAGAGCCATGTACCAAGCTCATGAATAGTACATCATGGTTCTTTTATAGATTTATTATTAAGTTAGATGTATATTAAGGCTTCAAATAACTCCCAGCTATCAGACGAATTAAAATATTCCTTACTGATTGAATTCTTGAGAAGGATATTGGTATAGTCAACTTCTAGAGAGCATATCTTTCATTATACTTTGAATTTTTGAACTCATGACCTATCAACAAGTATATAATTGAATTAGCTTTCCAACGATATCAATTTCGCCTAAGTTCAATATCGGAGCAAAGAGTTATTCCTATTTTACTCCAGCATGTCAGGTTGGAAACAGTGTGACGACATTCGTGGTAGCTTTCCACATTTATGACACCTTATAATGAAGGTCGTCAGGCTTAGGAAGAAACTAGCTCCTAAGTGATGACATTTATGGTAGCTTACCACATTTGTGATGCCCTATCATGAAGGTCGTCAGCCTTAGGCAGAAACTAGCTCATAAGTGACGACATTCATGGTAGCTTACGACATTTTTGATGCCATGTCATGAATTTTGTCGGCCTGAGGTAGAATCCAGCTTCCGTGTGATTACATTTTTGATGGCTTACCATATTTTTGACGCCATGTCACAAATGTCGTCAGCCTTAGGCAGAATCCAACTTCTGTGTGATGACATTTTTGACGGCTTACCACATTTTTGATGCCATATCAAAAATGTCGTCAGCCTTAGGCAGAATCAAGCTTCTATGTGACGACATTTTTGATGGCTTGTTACATTTTTGATGCCTTATCACAAATTTCGTCAGTTATTATTTTCAGCAACTAGAAATTTATTTCATAAGGATATTTTGGTCTTTTCCCTTACTTCCCACGACTTATAACCCTAAAGAGGCATAATTGGTTTTCCATTTTTCTTTAGTTAAGCATCTCAAAAACCCTCTATTATGCTTTCAACCATAAGATTATGCTTTTCTCTCAAGATCATCTCCCCAGGAACAAGAACATTCTTTCCCAAAGGGTTTAAACCCTAGTCAAGAAAAATCAAGGGCAAGCCTAAGGATTTCTTTAGGAATCTTCAGAAACATTAGATCTCTTTCAAGATCAAGCTTTAAGGTATGCGTAGTGTTCATCAATAGCTCCAATCCGTTCATAGAGCTTAAGAACCATGTTTTAAATATTATTTTGTAAACTTTTTATGGTGATATGGGTATGTACATGTTGACGATTGTTGTTTGATTTTCAATGTGATGTCTAAAGGTGTTTTCATGGAATATATATGTTTTTTAATTAAAAACCATGAACGTTAGGTTGTTTAATACGGTGCAAGTTTGAAACTCACCTATGCCTTAGAGAATGATGCAAGGTGTTTGATAAAATGCTTAGGATGCTAGAAATTCATGTTTGTATGGTTCTATGATGTCTAAATGACAAGTCCATGTTTTGATAAAATGCTTAGGATGCTAGAAATTCATGTTTGTATGGTTCTATGATGTCTAAATGACAAGTCCATGTTAGCTATATACTTCAATATGAATCCCATGCTTTCACGTGTTGCTATTGTGGTGGTATGAAGCATCTAAGATAATGGAGATATACAATATGTATACAAAATATACCATTCATTACCTAAAATATTTAAGATGTTGAATAACTATATGAAATATGATATCCCCTACTTATGATATAATGAATGGTGGACTCAAATCTTGTGATCAAGTCATGTCATGTGTGTCAGTTTCCTTCTATCGAGTCCTGGGGGTATTCGTACCCAAAAACTATAGCTGTGTGCCTAGAGCCACATCATGTTATCATGAGCCACGTCATGTTATCACGATACTCTCAGTCAATCCATGATCTATAGAATTCAGTCAGTCGTATGACTCAAGAAAATCCAGTACTCTCAGTAATCTCAGTAGTTCAGTAATCTTAGTGATCTCAGTAGTTCAGTAATATCAGTAATCTCAGTTCTCAGTAACCTCAGTAATCATAGTAAATCTCAGTAACTTTAGTACTCTTAATCAGTCCTAAGAACTCATTATATTCCATTCATCATCAGAATCCAGTAAATTTAGTTTTAGCTCCGCTAAATAATACCATCATTTTTGGTTTAGTTAATCAGTATTAGTTTAGAAAATTAGTTCAGTTAAGTTATTTAGTTCAACCCAGTTATTTAGCTCAGTGTATTTCAGATAGGAGTAGGATTCAGCACCAAGCGAATGTAGGGATGGGGGCTCACCCGCTAGAATAGGACTGAGATCCCAAGAAGCAATCCCTAAGTTCCAGAACTACGTTGCCAGTATAGGTATGAGATTTCACCCATAAAATAGGACTGACATACTCAGGGGTCACTCATTAGCACATTTATATGTATAGGACTGATCCCAGGAGTCACCTGCTAGATTAGGACTAACTCCATAGCAGATGTCTCTACTAGTGGGGTGGTACTGACATCCTTCCAGTCAGGGCAGAGATAGGACCCCAGTTAGCTTAGCTTGGGGCATGTCGGTTTGATAAACATATCCTATAGTTTCAATTATAGATTCAGGACTGTCATACACAGTCAACTCAGGTTAGTAGTACAGATTCAGTACTGTTAGATACAGTCAATGCTTATCATTGTAAATAGACTTCAAGATCACCCATTAGCTAGGACTAATCTCAACTATGATTAATAAGTATCAAAATCATTAGATTTAAAGATCACCCGCTAGATAGGATTGATCTCAGACTAAGTTAAATCATCCTTATTATCAGTATACTCATGATCACCTGCTAGATGGGACTGATCTCAGATTTAGTTACTCCAAGTAGAAAAGAACTCAGATAGTTCCATCAGAACTTGGACTATCAGAGTCGCTCAGTATTAGTTACATTGGTTAGGCTGATTATCACAGTTATATCTATTTTCTGAACTCATGTATCAGTCATATCAGTTTTCAAAATTCATGATATCAGTATTAAACTTCAGGACTATTATACACAGTCAACTAGACCAGTTCTTCATAATTTGAACTGTCAGAAATAGTCATTTATCGATTCAGTATCTCAGTATCAGTATACTCATGTTGTCAGTATTCAAACTTAGTAGTCAGTATCTCCTCGAGTTCAGTTATAGTTACGTATGCATGTATGTATTCTCACGTTCGTATTAGTCAACATTATTCATGCATATTACCCTTTGTATTTAGCCTACCTCACTTGTATACTCAGTATATTCAGACGTACTAACGTATTTGTGCTATGGTACTTTCTCTTATATTACACCATAGGTTCACAGGCACGAGCTCCAGATCAGCAGTAGCATTCCAGTGTTCAGAGTTTGCAGTGAGTCCTTCTTATTCAAGGATGATATGATTATTTCTACATTTACTATTCAGTTGCTAGATGGAGTTAGTTGGAGACGTGTTCCTTCAACTCCTTATTTAGTTTAGTTAGAGGCTTTCAAACTAGATGTCAGATTAGATATTCAGATCTCATTATTTTCAGTATTTATGACTTGTTTTGGTATTGTTATACCTTTTCCAGACATTTTGTTATCAGATATTTATTCAGTTTGAACCTTATGGCCTTTCATGTTCATGTTTTTCTGCATTTTATGATATATTATGCAGTATATAGGTACAGATATCAATCATGGGTTAGCTTGTGGTGCTTCGGGGTCATAAGCACCGTGTAGCATTCCGGTTCAGAAAATTAGGATGTTACAAACTAGTTATCAGAGCCTAAGGTTCAATAGAGTCCTAGGAAGTTTGAAAGCCGCATCTAGTAGAGTCTTGTACATGCGTGTGTTATGCACCACACTTATGTACAAAAGGCTATGAGATGTTTTAGGAATAGTTTCCCTTCTTTCAGTAAAAATAGGAATCAGTCAGCCCCTCAGCCCGAAGAATCTTTGGGAGATCATGTTTCTCATGCGGAGTTTAGGACCATATTTACCACTCTTACTCAGTCAGTTGCTGCCCAGAATGAATGACCAATTATCATTCCGGCTAACCCAGTGGCCAATTCAGCTGCAGCTAGAATTCGGGACTTCACCCGAATGAATCCTCCTTCTTTCACAGGGTCTAAGTCAGATCAGGACTCACAGGAATTCCTAGATCAGGTTCAGAAGGTGATAGATGTTATAGGGGGTTACTACTATTCAGAGTGATGAGTTAGCTGCATACCAATTATAGGATGTCGCTCCTACTTGGTACAAGCAGTGGAAGTCAGAAAAGTTAGATGATGCAAGACCTATAGAGTGGGAGGAGCTTGCCTCTGCTTTCTTTGATAGATTCTTTCTGCTATAGCTTAGAGAAGCTAAGGCACTAGAGTTCATCAACCTCAGGAAGGGCAGTATGACAGTAAAAGAGTATTCTCTTAAGTTTACTCAATTAGCCAGATGCCCCTCCTGTGGTTGCAGAAGGTAGAGCTAAGATGAGTTAGTTCATGTCAGGGGTGAATGATAGTGTGGTAAATGAGTGCAAATATACCATGTTTAATAGTGATATGACTTTAGCCAGGCTTATGACACATGCTCAGCAGATAGAGGAGCAGAAGATTAGGATGATAGAGAGATAGAGTAAGAGAGCAAGGACAGGTAGTTTCAGCTTTGCTCAGCCTAAGTCAAGGGTGGTAACCGTTCTTAGCAGAGTCAGAAAGTTTTAGTCCCAGCTCTATCCTCAACTGAGGTACCAGCACCTAAGTCCATAAATGACTGTTATGATGAAGCGTTAGGCTCTAAGTCCCAGGGTAGTGAAAATAGAGGTCTTACTTATCCTCTTTGTAAAGAGTGTGGTAAGAATCATCTAGGTGCATGTATGGTAGGCAGTGATGTATGCTTTGGGTGTGGCAAGCCAGGCCGCAGGTTGCAAGAGTTCTAGCACAAAGGAGTAAGGAGTTACGTCAGTAAGGTACCAATAGTGGTCAGCGTCAGAATAGACTTTATGCACTCTAGACCCGTCCTAATCCAAAAAGTTTCCCTGACTTAGATTTGGGTATGTTACCAGTCTTTAATGTTCAAAGTATGTATTGTTAGATCTTTTTCTCTCATTCGAGCATATGTTTCAGTATGAGTTAGCTAGTAAAGCTAGCAAGTTAGTTTATCAATCGAGTAATCAGATTTTTATAGCTTGTTTTCTCATCCTTACATCTATTCATGCTATCCAAAATCTCAGAGAAAGTAACTATTTTAAGGTATAACCTCCTAGTATTGTAAATTCAGTTCATCTCATGCATCATGCATTAGTTTTAGGCTCCCAAAGTTTAGTTATAATCTAGTTCGTAGATACCCTGTGCATCACCCAGTATCTCCATAAGCTAACCATTCTTAGAGGGACATACCATCCCAAGGGGGAGATACCCCACTTTCTCTTAACGCTCTCTTGCCTTAGATCCTTCAATTTCTCCTTGCATAACGAATTTAGTCTAGAATAGAGGGTACTCATAAGTTGACCTTCTAGTTAGACAACAGCTGCAAGTCAAGTATCCAAAGGTTCAGTTCAGTTCATGATGTGCAGTCCATATGTCACGTAGTGGAATCAGTCATGTTCTTATGTTTCAGTTTAATGTTAGTGCCTTTACCATTGCATGTTCAGTCGCATATTCATGAGTCAGTTAAGTTATGTATTCACGCATTAGATATGTGTGGTCAGCTTATTAGTACTTTCAGTCATGCATTCACATATCATGTCAGTCATATAATCATACATCAGATATGCATGGATTCAACTTATCAGTTAAGCATCAGATATGCATTCTCAATTTGAGAAACTCAGTTTATCGAAACACTCAGTCCTACATTCATAAATCAGCTACCCATGCATCAGCTATGCATGCATGTTAGCCATGAAATAATGATCAGTCATTCATGCTATATATACATCATTTTATCTTTTATCCCCTCTCAAGCAGTCATCATTCGAGGACGAATGTTTCCAAGGGGGAGATATTGTAATACGCCAAAAAATCCAAACCACTATTAGAGCCATGTACCAAGATCATGCATAGTATATCATGGTTCCTTTATAGTTATATGATTAATTTTGAGGTATATTAAGGCTTCAAATAACTCCCAGCTATCAGACGAATCAAAACATTCCTTATCGATTGAATTCTTGAGAAGGATATTGGTATAGTCAACTTCAAACGAGCATATCTCTCATTATACTTGGAATTTTTGAGCTCATTACCTATCAACAAATATATAATTGAATTATATTTCCAATGATATGAATTTTTACTAAATGAGATATTAGAGTAAAGAGTTATTCCTATTTTACTCCAGCATGTCAGGCTGGAAACAGTGTGACGACATTCGTGGTAGCTTACCACATTTTTGATGCCTTATCACGAAGGTCATCAGACTTAGGCAGAAACCAGCTCCTAAGTGACAACATTTGTGGTAGATTACCATATTTGTGATGCCCTATCACGAAGGTCATCAGCTTAGCCAGAAACCAGCTCCTAAGTGACGACATTCATAGTAGCTTACCACATTTTTGATGCCATGTCAGAAATTTCATCAACCTTAGGTAGAATCCATCTTCTGTGTGATGATATTTTTGATGGATTACTGTAGTTTTGACGCCATGTCACAAATGTCGTCAGCCTTAGGCAGAATCCACCTTTTGTATGATGACATTTTTGACGGCTTACCATATTTTTGATGCCATGTCAGAAATATCGTCATTCTTAGGGAAAATTCAACTTCTGTGTGAAGACATTTTTGACGGCTTGTCATATTTTTGACCCCTTTTCACAAATGTCGTTAGCTATTATTTTCAGTAACCGGGAATTTATTTCATAAAGGTATTTTGGTCTTTTACCTTCACTTCCCATGACTTATAACCGTAAAGAGGCATAATTTTTCCCATTTTCTTCAGTTAAGCATCGCAAAAACCCTCTCTTATGCTTTTAACCATAAGATTAGAGTTTCCTCTTAAGATCATCTCCTTAGGAACAAGAACATTCTTTCCCAAAGGGGTTAAACACTAGTCAAGAAAAATCAAGGGCAAGCCTAAGGATTTCTTCAGGAACCTTCAGAAACATTAGATCTCTTTCAAGATCAAGCTTTAAGGTATGCATAGTGTTCATCTATGGATCCAATCTGTTCATAGAGCTCAAGAACCATGTTTTAAATATTATTTTGTAAACTTTTTTTGGTGATATAAGTATGTAAATGTTGACGATTGTTGTTTAATTTTCAATGTGATGTCTAAAGGTGTTTTCATGGAATATATATGTTTTTTAATTGAAAACCATGAACTTTAGGTGGTTTAATATGGTGCAAGTATGAAACTCAACTATGCCTTAGAGAATGCATGCAAGGTGTTTGATAAAATGCTTAGGATGCTAGAAATTCATGTTTGTATGGTTTGATGATGTCTAAATGACAAGTCCATGTTAGCTATATACTTCAATATGAATCCCATTCTTTTCATGTGTTGCTATTGCGATGGTATGAAGCATGTAAGATAATGAAGATATACAATATGTACACAAAATATACCCATGCATTCCCTAAAATGTTTAAGATATTGAATAATTATATGAAATATAATATCCCCTACTTATGATATTATGAATGGTGGACTCAAATCTTATGATCAAGTCATGTCATGTGTGTCAGTTTCCTTCTATCGAGTCCTAGGGGTATTCGTACCCAAAAACTATAGCTATGTGCCTAGAGCCATGTTATGTTATCATGATACTCTCAGTCAAGCCATGATCTATAGAATTTAGTCAGTCATATAACTCAGGAAAATCCAGTAACCTCAGTAATCTCAGTAGTTCAGTAATCTCAGTGATCTCAGTAGTTTAGTATTCTCAGTAATCTCAGTAATATCAGTGCTCAATAACCTTAGTAATCACAATAAATCTCTGTAACTTCAGTAATCTGAATCAGTCCTTAGAACTCATTATATTCCATCCATCCTCAGAATCCAGTAAACTCAGTTTTAGCTCCGCTAAACAATACCACTATTTTTAGTTCAGTTAATCAGTATCAGTTCAGTTAAGTTATTTAGTTCAGCCCAGTTATTTAGTTCAGTGTATTTTAGATGGGAGTATGATTTATCACCGAGCGAACCTAGGGATGAGGGCTTACCCGCTAGAATAGAACTAAGATCCCTAGAACCAATCCCTAAGTTCTAGAACTATGTTACCAATATAGGTACGAGATGTCACCCATTAGATGGGACTGACAAACTCAGGGGTTGCCCGTTAGCACATTAATATGTATAAGACTGATCCCAGGAGTCACCTGCTAGATTAGGACTGACTCTATAACAAATATCTTTATTGGTGGTGTAGTACTGACACCCTTCTTGTCAAGGCAGAGATTGGACCCCAGCCAGCTTAGCTTGGGGCATATCGGTTAGATAAATACATCCCACAATTTCAGTTACAGATTTAGGACTGTCATACACAGTCAACTCAGCTTAGTAGTACAGATTTAGTACTGTTAAATACAGTCAATGCTTATCATTGTAAATACACTTTAAGATTACCCATTAGCTAGGACTAATCTTAACTATGATTAATCAGTATCATAATTATTAGATTTAAAGATCACCCACTAGATAGGACTGATCTCAGACTAAGTCAAATCATCCTTATTATCAGTATACTCATGATTACCCGCTAGATAGGATTGATCTCAAATTTAGTTACCCCAAGTAGAGCAGAACTCAGATAGTTCTATTAGAACTTAGACTTTCAGATGCAGTCGCTCAGTATCAGTTATATTGGTTAGGCCGATCATCACAGTTATATCAGTTTTCTAAACTCATGTATCAGTCATATCAGTTATCAAAATTCATGATATCAGATTCAGCTTTAGGATTGTTAAACACAGTCAACCAGACTAGTTCTTCATAATTCAAACTTTCAAAAATAGTCATTCATCTATTCAGCATCTCAGTATCAGTACACTCATGTTGTCAGTATTCATACTCAATAGTCAGTATCTCCACGAGTTCAGTTACAGTTATGTATGCATGTATGTATTCTCATGTTCATATTAGTCAGCATTGTTCATGAATATAACCCTTTGCATTTAGCCTAACTCACTCGTATACTTAGTATATTCAGACGTAAAGACGTATTTGTGCTATGGTGCTTTCTCTTATGTTACACCATAGGTTCAGAGGCACGAGCTCTAGATCAGCAGTAGCATTCCAGTGTTCAGAGTTTGAAGTCAATCCTTCTCATTCGAGGATGATATGATTATTTCTACATTTACTATTCAGTTGCTAGATGGAGTTAGTTGGAGACATGTTCCTTCAACTCCTTATTCAATTCAGCTAGAGGCTTTCATACTAGATGTCAGATTAGATATTCATATCTCATTATTTTTAGTATTTATGACTTGTTTTGGTATTGTTATACCTTTTTCAGACATTTTGTTATCAAATGTTTATTCAGTTCAAACCTTATGGCCTTTTATGTTCATATTTTTCTGCATTTTATGATATATTATGCAGTATACAAGTACAAATATCAGTCATGGGTTAGCTTGTGGTCTTTCGAGATCATGAGCACCGCGTACCATTTCAGTTCAGAAAATCAGAGTGTTACAATAATGAAATCATACATCCTAGTTTTCCACTACCCATAGTACTCCCCATTAAATCTTGGTGGTCTAGTAGTAGATTACCGTTCTTCTAGATTGGGTGGAGTAGCCATGATAACCAAATCACTCTAGGTATGACCTTTTTAGAGTGTTTTGGCTTTGATACCAATTGATGAAACTTAAGGAGGTTGCACTACACTATGAGGGACCAGCACCAGGTCTCTTAGAGTCAGACATAAGAAATAAAATAGTAAAGCACTATGAAACTAAAACCATGATTTAATATAGAAACCTCTTTACTCAAGGAAGGAGAGACCGTGACTTATCCTTACAACCGCTCAACAATTCACTATAATCAAACTCTTGATTATAAAATCAATTTGAACCTAACTCTAGGCTCAACTAGTTTGTAAAAACTCTATTACAAACCTTCCTTGAAAACTCTGTCAAGAATTCACTTTGATATTGATTAACTCTAATCCAATATCAAATTCAGGTACCTCTACCTAAGCACTCTCAAGAATACAAAGATAGAAGCATTACTCTTATAACATGAGTAATTTAATTACAGACTTAAAAATGTCTCAAGAACACTCACTATTTTAGTACACACAGAAACTATGAACTTGAGCAATGTTGTGAAGTTAAGTTTTTGCGTTTTTTCCTCTTCCATATTATAATTTGCAAAAATTCACCAATTAAGAAAAAATTGTTTCCTTTTATAGTGGATACCTATTAGGGTAGATATATGATTGGGTAAGCTGTCCTGATGGGTACAAGATCACCTACATAGTTTATTCTACTAGAGGACAAAACTGCACAGGACAATGACAACTGTATATTTTCATGAAGTCCCAAAGACCTGGTCACTTGTTGTCAACTAATCATCATTAAAAAAAGATATAGAAGGAATATATTTGTTGATTTAAAAGTTTGTATAAACTATGTTAGCATAAAAAAATCATAAAAAACTAAGGAGTCCAGTGTTAGATCTAACTCTTTTCCTTGGAGGTCAGCTTTAGGCCCTATTTTGAACTTGTAAAGGAATTTCTATTCCATACCATAACTATGAATAGGAAAAGAGAGTGTGTTTAAAGAGGATAATGGAGAAAAATATACAAGATAGAGTGAGGAAAGGATAGTGACTACTTATAGATAGGAGAGATATGACTTTGGACGTCTTCCTCCTTTATGTCCATGTAGTAAGGGAGAACCCCAAAACATCAAATAAAGAAGACAACAACGGTAAGAAACAAAAGAGGAAATAGAGAAACAAATAAATAAAACCTAGTATACTTTAGCACAGTAAAATCCTTGTATGATAAGGAGAAGAAGATGAAACAAAGGATCAAGGCTATGGATAACCCATAGCAGGAGGAGTCAAAAGCGTTGATTCAGGAAAAAGCAAACACAAAGCATTTCAGGATTGTTGAATCTTTTGGAAAGATGAAGAAATAAGAGTAAAAGGTATGGTAGAAGCCTTTTTAGGGTAGATAGGACTCGGGTTGGAAATAGTGTGGGCTGGGCCTAACAAAATTTAGATTTTGTTTTCTTATTTTTTACCTTTTATTGGCCTATTGATGAACATTGTTTTCATTTTATTTTTTGATTAATAAAATGGTTTAATATCTACCAAAAGTTTACTTAAAAATGTAAACTTCTCTATTTTCTTCATAATTTTAAATCATTAATCAATTCCTTCCATTAGTTTTTCTTTTGAAAAATTAACTTAAGAAGAAGCCTGCTGAAAAAATAGATTAATAAATGTGTACAATACATACAAATATTTTTGATAGGCCAAGAAGAAAAATATAACTTTTGTCTTTCTTTTTTCCACTGCACACACTAAATTCAACATTAAATAATTCGAAAGTAAAAAATTAAAGCATATTTCTCCTAGCCTATTAAATATATTTATTTTATTGTTAAAGGTTGTCCATAAAATTTCTTATAAGAACATAAAATTCAAATAAAATTTTTCTCTGTTTGATCATATTCATTTTTCTTCAATTCTATTTGAGTTCTTTTTGTATAGATTGAAAGATTGTAGGTCAATCTAATATCAACATATTTTATAGTTCTGTTACTATATGTGTTTCTTGTACTTCAATTTATGATATTATCTATTGTTTCTTGTACTTCAATTATAATTGTGTAATATTCCACAAATTACAATAAATATAGTTAAAAAAATAAAATGAGCAAAAATTAAATAAAAATATATTCAGACTGAGGCATGGATATCTCTCTCTCTTTAAAGAGATTCAAGTCACTACAACATTATCTACATTGGACTTGGTTTCTTCAAGATAATTGTAATACCCCATTTCTAAAAGTTTTTTGTCCATCATATGACTCACCCTTGAGTTGTATGCACAACATATAAATGATACATTGAAATTGTATCCAAAGAAGTGTGCCATGGTGAGCAATTTGTTAAAGGTACAAATTGCCCGTTGGAGTCATCAAGAAGGGTATGAATCGTATGAGGCCAAGTCATGAAAACATCAATGAAGACTCCTTGAGAATCTGTCCAAGGTACGTGTGGGAGGTTAAGAGTCGTGTGTTCATGACATGAGTCATAGGTTAAATGCGTAGGTTGAACAGTTTGTGCCCTCCTAGAGACTAACAAGCTTAAGACTCATGGAGGCTAGTCATACCATTGCATACGAGTTATACGGTAGACTCGTAAAGACTGATGAGTAAATTGTTTAAAGTTAAGGGATATTTTAGTTTTTTCCCTTATAACTCCTAACCCACAACCCTATACTAAGGAGAGGCGTTAATTTTTCCTTTTTTTCTATCGATTAAACCACACAAAATCTCTTATTCCATTCTCAAGAACAAGAATAGAGTTTCTCTCAATATTATCTCCCAAGTCTCAAAGGTCAAGTTTACTTCACCAAGCCAAGAACTTTGAGGTATGTGGGGTTTATGAACAAGGATATTCTTTCATCCTTGTGTCCAAATTTTTTTTTAAAGTTAAAGTTATATGATTTTAAATTAGTGTTCATACCCAAATTATCTTGTCTTGGGATTAGGAAATTATCAGGTGATTGAAGTATTAAAGTGCATACATGTTCTCATCTATTTATGTTTTGACTTGACAATTCTCGGTTATATTTGAATATCATGAGTTTGAATTGAAATACTGATTAAGGATTTCCAATTGAGTTGTGTGCATGATATTGTATTCCAAGTTATATAAAAAAGTATGACATTTAAGGCTTAACTATAAGAACTAAGTTTACACGAAAGTTTGATCTTTTGATTTAGTGACAAGACTTGAAATCCACAATTTTTCATCTTGATTATGATTTAAAGTAAAGAGAATAATAATTGGTTTCTAGTATACAAACCTTTACGAAATTTTAAGGTGAAATTATTAAGTATGATTATATAAGTAATCTAGGAGTAGTATTTAGCACTGAGAAGAGAATGCGGATGAGTGTATACAAAATTCCTGGAAACTACGAGCCACTGTAGGTTAAGCTTTATTCAAATATGGATAAAGTTTAGTGATTACTTAATATTAAGGTTCTATTCTGATGGAAAGGGTAGAAAATCTCTCTCTAATGTAGGTAAGACGTTGGAATCCATGGTAGCTCACATGGTTTATGTCGGTTAGAAGAATCTCTAGCAAGAAGGATTAAAAGTAAAGGTTTTGAGAAACAAAGTATTATGGCTCACTAAGTTACTCCTATTCTTCATGATTTAAGACTTATGATCTTGCAGTCTTAAGTTTTACTCAAGTCCAAGGTGAGTCATTTACATTTAGCTTGCATCATTTGAATGTTTGTAAACTTATTCAGTTATTATCTTAATTATGCATTCACCCCCACATACTCAGTACATTCCAGAGGTACTGATCCATATATTTGTCTCTGTGCTACATTGCATTATAATGTAGGTTCTTGTGCCCATTTGTAGTAGCACAATTGACTTCGGCATCAATACTTACATTCCTTTTTGTGCTGAATCCTCATAGTTCGAGGGCCCAAATTATAGAATTTACTATATGGATGATAGTACTTAACTATTTGATTTCAGTTATATGTTTGGGTCAGCTGGGGTTTGTCCCAATGGCTGTCTATTCTTTAGTAGAGGCTTGTCTGATAGTGAACGTTTAAGTTTAAGTTACAGAATTTTGTGCAATGATTTCTAAGTTAAAGATTCACTTTAAGTTATAAGATTTCTTATTTTTAGTTTTCTTCATTTGATAGCTATACTTATTATGTGAGTTTTGAACTAAAAAGATATCATGGGTTCGCTTGGGGCTATTCATAGATTTGAGCTCTGTGTGACGTCTAGGGGTTGCACTCGGGGCGTTACAAACTTAGTATTAGAGCCTATGGTTTTTAAGAGTCCTAAGGAGTCATGCAAGCTATGTTATGTAGAGTCTTGATCATGGATGTGAAGCACTCCACATTTATGAGCAAGGGGTTATGGGATGAATTAGGAATCATCAATTCTAGTACTTACAGTTGTCTCTATTTTTCTTAACTCATGCTTTTACATAAAAGACTATTCCTTCTTGTTGAGGTGATGCACATAGAGATGGTGATCAACCACCTCCACATGCCGACCCCTTAACTTAGAAGGTATGTCATGCTAAGTTTTAGGATGCTTTTTAAGAATTATCCTAAACTATGACCACCAATGTTTAGGGGAACCAGTAGGAAATGATTTCACTTTAAGAGAATGGTAATTTAGCTGTAGCATAGATTCGGGACATTATGAGAATGAATCCACCTAAGTTTGATGGGTCAAAGGTGGGTGAGAACCCGTACCTCTTTATTGATGAGGTGAGAAAAATAATTTAGATTATGGAAGAGAGTGTAAAGTTGGAATCCTATAGGTTGAAAGTTATTACTTATGATGGGTTACGATGTGGAAGGATGGTAGGGATGACAATACAACTCCTGTGAGTTGGTAAGTATTCCAAAATACTTTTTTGGATAGGTTCTTTCCATGTGAGATAAGGAGGAATAAGGTGAAGGAGTTTATGAACCTAAGGTATGGCTCTATGATGGTGAAGGAGTACTACCTTAAGTTCACTCAGTTGTCTAAGTATGCTCTCAAGTAGTTAGCTTATTCTTGAGCTCGTATTAGCAAGTTTGTTACTGGGGTGTCTAATTTGGTGGTCAAGGAGTGTAGGACTACCATGCTGATTAGAGATATGAATATTTCTAGATTGATGAATCATGCTCAACAAATTAAGGTAGAAAAGTTAAAGGAAAGAGAGAAGAGGAATAAGAAAGCTAGGACTGAATAGTTTAAGTTTAGTCAGCCAAGGTTACAAGGGGAAACCATTTGCAATTTCAGGGTTATCATCAATGCCTGTTCCATCTTCAGATATTGCCCCTACACCCATAACTAGGAAAGAACAATGGGGCAGGACTTCAAATTCCAGATCTCAGAACAGTGTAGTTGAGAGGCCCAATTTCCCAATATGTACAAAATATGGTAAAACCCATCCTGGTGAGTGTTTGATGGTCAAAGAAGGTTGTTATGGTTATGGTAAGATGGTCCATAGAATCAAGGAGTGCCCATATGCTAAGTAGGAAAGATAAGATATTCATCCCTAAACTCAAGCTATTAGTGCAGCACCTCAGCCAGGCCGCCTAGCTCTTCTCCAGGGTGCTTCTTCTAGTACCAGTGGTGGTCAATACTAGAATTAGTTTTACTCTTTTCCATCCCATCAATAATAGAAAAGTTAACCATATGTAGTCACTGATATGCTTCGTTCCTTTCATTTTGAAGTTTATATATTGTTAGACGTGGGATTGAATTTCTTTTATGTAACTCTTTTAGTTGCTGTAAATTATGGGGTAGGTCCTGAAAATATCTTTAAGCCTAACTGAGTTTCCATCCCAATTAGCGAGTTAGTTCTTACCAGATG
Organism: Capsicum annuum; assembly: GCF_002878395.1. Classification (NCBI taxonomy): domain Eukaryota; kingdom Viridiplantae; phylum Streptophyta; class Magnoliopsida; order Solanales; family Solanaceae; genus Capsicum; species Capsicum annuum. The sequence goes on from NC_061119.1 coordinate 159,993,613, forward strand.
TGTTTATAGGAAGTGTCCTATTACCATCCTTCATAAGATCACACTAACGGACCTAAGGGAGTTAGAGATGGTAGAATATCAATATTATTCTGGGCATGGATTGAATGCAGTCATGCTATACATTGATAGATTGTTGCACCCATATGGTGAAGTTCTAGTTTCCTAATGAGGTAGTTTTTAAGTAGGAAGGTAGTTCTCTATCTCCCAAAGGTCATTTCATCTCTTACCATAAGGCCCAAAAGTTAATATCAAAAGGGTGTATTTATCATTTAGTTTGGGTCCAAGATACTAAGTCTAAAGTTCGAACAATTTAGTCAATTATGGTAATAAAAGAGTTTTCGAAGGTTTTCCTCAGAGATCTTCCAAGGGTACTTCCAGATAGAGTAATAGAGCTCGCTATTAATCTCTTTCTTAATACTTAGCCTATCTCTATTCCTCTTTACAGTATGGCTCTGAATGAACTTAAAGATTTAAAAAAGCAGCTTAAAGATCTCTTAGATAAGGGTTTTATTAGACCCAGCATTTCTCCGTAGGGTTCTCTAGTCCTATTCATGTGCAAGCAGGATGGAACTATCAGAATATGTAGAGATCATTGAAAACTAAAGAAGGTCACCATCAAGAATAAGTATTCTATTCCTAGGATCAACAATTTTTTTGATGAACTTTAGGGTGCCTGGTGGTTTTCCATGATTGACCTTAGATCAGGATATCATCAGTTTAAAGTTAAAGACCAACATATTCCGAAGGTAGCTTTCCAAATGAGGAATGGACATTCTGAATTTGTGGTTATGTTGTCTGGACTGACAAATGCTCCTGCAACCTTTATGGATTTGATGAATAGGGTTTTCAAGTAGTATTTAGATATGTTTGTCATTGACTTTATAGATGACATCTTGTGTATTCTAGGAGTGAGAAAGACGATGCAGATCACTTGAGGATAGTACTGCAGACTGTTAAAGACCGTCAATTATATGTGAAGTTGGGTAAATATGAATTTTGGTTGGAATCTATTACCTTATTAAGGAATTTTATTTTAGGGGTTGGTATTCACGTAGATCCTTAAAATATTGATGCATTAAAGCACTGGCCTAGACCCATCACTCCATCCGATATTAGGAGTTTTTTGGGTTAGGCTGGGTACTATAGAAGATTTGTTGAAGGGTTATCCTCTATAGTCGTTCCATTGACTAATTTAAGCCAAAAGAAATTAAAGTTTATATATTAAGACAAGTTTGAAAAGAGTTTCCAAAGTTGAAAGATATATTTACTTCAGCTCCGGTATTAGCCTTACTGAAAGGGTTAGATGGATTTGTGATATATTATGATTCTTGTAGAGTTAGGATAGGTTGTGTATTGATGCAGAATGGGAAAGTGATAGCCTATGCTCCCAGGCAACTTAAGTATCATGAAAAGACCCAACTCACGTCTTAGAATTAGCTTTTGTAGTGTTTGCTTTGAAAATTTAGAGGCACTGCATCTATGGTGTGCATGTTGATGTTTTCATTGACCATAAGAGCCTTCAATACGTATTTACTCAATGAGAGTTGAATCTTCATCAAAGATATGGTTGGAGTTTTTGAAAGATTATAACATGAGTGTAATCTATCATTCGGGTAAGTCTAATGTGGAGGTTGAAGCGTTGAGGTTATTATCCATGGGTAGTGTGGCCCATATGAAGGAAGAAGGGTAAGAATTTGCCAGCGAGGTGCATAGATTAACTCATTTGGGATTTTGTTTTCTCGACACTAATGATGGGGGAGTTGTAGTTCAGAATGATTTAGAATCATCATTAGTAGTAGAAGTGAAAAAGAAGCAACGGAATGATCCCATCCTTAACCAGATATTAGAAGCAGTCCAACAATAGAAGGTGGAGGTTTCTCCCAATCAGGAGATGTTGTACTTCTATATAAGGGTAGACTTTGCATTTCGAATGTGGACGGTTGTGGGAAAGGATATTAGATGAGGCTTATGGTTCTAGGTATTCCACTTATCTGGGTTCTACCAAGATATGTCAAGACCTATGAAAAATATATTGGTGGAATGGTGTTAAGAGGGACATAGCAGAGTTTGTGGCAAAATGTCCAAATTATTATAAGTAAAGGTTGAACACTAGAGACTGGGAGGTATGATACAAGAGATTTGTATCCCTACTTTTAAGTGGGAAGTAGTGAATATGGATTTCATCACAAAGTTTTCTCGTACAAAATGTCAGCATGATTAAATTTAGGTTATAGTAGATCGAATAACTAAGTCAGCTCATTTCCTACCAGTCAAGACTTCAGACACGACGAATGATTATGCCTGAATGTATATTCGCAAGTTAGTAAGGCTTCATGGGATATCTTTATCCATCATTTCTGATAGAGGCTCACCGTTCACTCTGTAGTTTTGGCAATCTTTCTAGAAAGACTTGGTACAAAGGTTAAGCTTAGCACTGCTTTTCATCTGCAGACTAATGGTCAGACCGAATGCACACTAGTCTGGCCGAACACACAATTCATACATTAGAAGACATGTTAAGTGTGTGTATTTTATAGTTCAAAGGATGTTTGGATGACCACTTACCATTGATTGAGTTCACATATATTAACAGTTATTATTCTAGCATTCAAATGGCTCCGTTCAAAGCATTGTACGAGCGTAGCTGTAGATCATCCAAAGGATGGTTTGAGGTTGTAGAAGCGGTGTTGATTGGGGCCGGTTGTATTCTTGAGGCTCTGACTAAGGTTCAGTTGATTTTTGAAAGGTTGAAGACTGCTTAAGAGTCTTCAAAAGTCGTATGCTAAAGTAAGAAGAAAGGAACTCGAGTTTGACGTAGGCGATTGGGTATTCCTAAAGGTGTTGCCTGTGAAAAGAATAATGAGATTTGGAAAGAAAGGGAAATATAGTCTGCTATTTATTGATCTGCATGATATATTGAAGCATATTGGAAAGGTGGCTTATAAATTGAATGTTCCATTACACTTAGCTACGGTCCATCTAGTGTTTTACGTTTCGATGCTCAAGAAGTGTATTAGAAGTCCATCCTTAATAGTTCCCCTAGAGAGTAGTGGGTTCAAGGATAACTTGTCGTATGAGAAGATTTCGGTTAAGATAATTGATAGGCAGGTGCAAAGGCTAAGGAATAAGGAGGTAGCATCTATGAAAGTTATCTGGAGAAGTCATTCGGTTGAAGGGGCCACTTAGTAAGCTGAAGTAGATATAATGGCCAAGTATCCTCATCTCTTTTCTTCCAACCTAGTTCCTACTGAAGGTAAATAGTTAGTTTCAGCCAAGACTCTCTCTCCTTAAGTCTGTTAAAGTATTCTTGAGTCGTATCGTATGTGGTGTGTGGTTGGATCCTTATGATAGAGGTAAGCTTTTTTATAAGTTTTCTATTGGTGTGAGTGATCCTTTTTCCTAGTCCTATATGATGCCACATTCGAGGAAAAATGTTTCTAAAGGGGAGATATTGTAATACCCCATCTCTAAAAGTTTTCTGTCCATTATACAACTTATCCCTTGAGTCATAAGCCCAACATCCGAGCGGTATGTTGAAATCATATACAAAGCAGTGTAACATAGTGAACAATCTGTTAAAGGTAAGACTTAGCCCTAGGAGTCTTCAAGAAGGGTACGAGTTGTGTGAGGACAAAAAATGAGAACATCAGTGAAGACTCCTTGACAATCTGTTCAAGGCATGAGTGGAGGGTTAAGAGTTCTGTGAGCATGATACGAGACATAGGTTGAACTCTAATAATGCTCAACTTACACGTCAATTTAAGTGCAAGGCAGTAGTTGTCAATATATTTACCTAACTTTGGAGTCAGGGTAGAATCCATGAGGAACAATGTGAGTGGCAATTAAATTAATTCGGAACAAAGGAAACTTGCTAAATTCAAACCTAAAGTATAAAATTTTAAAAATGAGGGGTTGCAACATAGCATGACTAATATTTCTTTTTGGGTTTTAAGTATTAATTTGGGGATACGAATAATTAGAGTTTAGACAATTTAGGCATAGATCTTGGGGTCATGTTTTATTAGGGAAAGCTAACATGTGGGTGGAAAATAATCAACTTCACTTTAAGTAAATCATGTGAGTGTAGGCTCGTTTAGGCGTTCTGATACTAGCCTTTCAACAAAATACCAAACTATCACCCACTAATTCTTTCGAATACCAAATGAGTGTGTTCAACTTTAGGTAACCAAACCTCAATTTAGGCATCCCTACTTCCAGGATAATGCCTAAAGCCTGGACATTCCACAATTTATCCTTATTTCTAAGATAACAAAAAGGGAACAACTAAAACCTAAGTAATTTTTCACAAATGCTCGTCACCTAAAACCCCTCTTCAAGGATAGTTGAAGGATCTGAGATACCCACATCCCTTTGTCAAGAAAGATGTGGGACTTAGGAAATTTGAGGATTTCACCTAAAAATTCCATTTTTTCATCAAGAATTTGCAAAACCCATCAACATGAACTACTAATTGAAGCTAACAATAAAATCCCATAGATACTTCAACCCTATTCAAACATAACCCAAAGAGGAAGAGCTAGCTACTCATGAGATAAATAAGTAAGGATTTACCCAAAATCTCCATTGATGTGATTTTGTGAAAGACAAAGTGAATGTTACTTCAAACTTTGAACTCCAACAAATCTTCAATGAGAGTTTGCTAATCCACCACTTAGAAGCTACTTAATGTATTCTTCACCCTAAATCCAATAATTTTGAGTAATGGAATATCTCCAAGAGATAGGGCTTGAGTCCTCTATTAGGAATTTGGGGCACGGATTACTAAAATTACAATTCTACCCCTAGGCAAAATCCCGTGCTGCTGCAATCGTATCAACTTTGTTTTGATTGCGGCTATGCGACCGCGATAGAATTCCTGCGATCGTGTTAGATGACCAATATTGAATGACCACAATCGCGGTCCTCAGACCTCGGTCATAGTAACTGAGGTTATGTTCTGCTACAAGTCCTCAAACAACAATTCTTTCCTTATTTTGATCTTTTTCAGGTTGCATTCACAAATTTTCATCTCATTACCTATTTTCTTGCAAAATGTGGATATTAGTGCATTTAATCACAAATGTTTCTCACTTATTCATTAAAAACATGGTAATGTGCACGTTTCATGAGTGTGAATGAGTGGTAAATTCATCACTCATCAATACCCCCAACTTAAAGCTTCACCTGTCCTCAAACAACACTACCTCTTACCATGAGACAATGAACATGTACTACCCAAATAGATGACCGAATGATCACAATGACATCAAGCTTAGTTCTTACCTCAAGTATCTCTTCAAACATGGGCAAAATTATTCTCCCAATAGCCCTCTACATAAAATGCAATAAGCAAGGATGCAAAGTACTTCAAAGATAAACAAAGTAACAATCACTAGTACTCTACGAGTGACTCACTTTTTAACCCTAATAACACTATATTCCTTTTTGCCCTTTTTCTCAGAAAATGACAAAATAACCTTACTCAATTTGTTTGTATGCCTCCTCACAAGAAGGAAAATTTCGCACTCCAAGCTACCAAATAAGCTCGGAAGAATTTCAGTGAAAAATTTTCTCCCTCACAAGAACTCTCTATGTTAACAAGTGTCATACCATAAGCTTTCCCCTATTTTCAGTCACTACTATAATGAATGTACGTGGTTGGAGATATCAAAGGACTTTTTGAACTTGTAATGCAGGTTTGGGGTAGGGTAGGCTATCATTTAGGAACAATGATAGCTTAAACCATCCTTGAACGTATACATTACACTTATTTAATCCACTTTTCAATATGGGCCACTTCTTTTCTTTTACAAATGTGCCTACTTTTATTTCCTTGTTTCACCCATTTTCTTCCATTTCTTTTTTTTGCAAATTTCTCGCAATTATTTCCCTTTTTTGAGTTCTTTCTCCTTCTATTTATTTGTTTTAATGCTTAAGAATGTAGGCACTCGCTATCACTTTCATGGTGCAAAGTTACTTAATTCACTCTTTACAACTCCCAACTTAGGCTTTTAGCCTCATGTTGCATTTTTAATTTCAAGGAGGGTATGGTTTAAAAAAGGGATAAAAGTTGAAAGGATCACGACTTTTAATGTGTTTGCCTAAGAAAGGTTCAAATGATCAACGTGGTGACTAGGGATAATATCTATGCACGGGTAGGCTTTTTAGGCTAAGTGGGCTTTCGATGTCATCAAGATGGCCTAAGATCATCTCACCAACCAAATACAATCAAAACTTATCCTTAAGAGACTAAAGGGGCAAGTTCTAGATGGCACAAGTATACATGAGATTCAGATGAATAAACTTACCGCACCTAGCATGTGGACTGGCCAAGGAGACTCAATTTCCCCTCACTTTGGTATGTACAAGCCAAAAAAATTTGGAGCCATAAAATGATAAAAAGTTTTGTTACAAGGTCGCTCACGTCCATACCCTTGATTTTTTTAAAAAAACATTTGAACTGAGGGGTTTTCTTTATTTTCATTTGCACCATGCATAATTTTCCAACCATGACAACAACCCAACACTTTGTCTCATATTTTGTATTACTACGGGCAAACAAGCCATTAGCTACTCAGACTTTACCAATGGCATATCTACCATCCCAAATCCATAATACCATAGGTACTCAGACTTCCCTTGCACTTGTGATCTTGACACTACGGGTACACAAACTTCCCCTGCATCTATGGCTCAAAACCCAATCTCGATGCTTTTTCCTTAAGAATGTTTTCAGTCAATCTGTCATAGGGAAAATCTCTTCAAACATCACCATAATAAAAAATAAAACAAAATTAAAATAGAAAATCTAAAAGTAAAATCAAAATGACTAATACATGAAATGTGGGCACCATCAGAGTGCCCAAATGTAGAAATCCAGAAACAAAATAAAAAAATCCACAATATCATTAAAATGATATAAAATACATCTAGAAATATACAAAAATAATACAAATCTAGGGCTAGGCACCCCTAATAAAAAATCTAGCAACGTCCCCACTGCATGATCAGTAAAAACATAAGTAAAAGATAGGGGTGCGCCGTGAAACAACAATAGAAATTGCTCTCTCCTATTGACTCTACATCATCTCTTCCATCATCAATATTAGACTACTCGGTAGGGGCCTCATCATCACTCTCGACCCTCAGTGAAGGTAGTCGCTCCTTGGTTTTGAGCACCTTGAAGATGCCCATCACCCCTCTCCAGATCTTGGTAAAGAATTTATCTCACTTATTCTCTCGCATTGCCATATTTTTATATGACTCCTTAAGGTCCTTGTGTGATTTTTCCAAAGCTGAATAAGCTCTCTCCAATCTAGAAATCATGGATCCCTGCTTCTTCTGCTCCTCTAGGTATACTTCATAATTCGATCGAGCTATAAATGAGTGACGGGAAGTGGAGGACTCTCCCGATCCCTAAGTCAATCTTGAAACCATCTCCCTGATGACCCTAATTTCCACAATGATGTCTTCTAATGGTCCATCAGTGGATGGTCTGTACTACTATGACTCCTGAACTATCGATTTGCCTAAGTTGATTTTTCTCTTCTTACTTTGAACAAGTGCTCCATCTCCCTATATTTTGAGTGGAAATATGTAGAGGGATGGGTGCACTAAGGTATCTGTAGCATATTCCTCCACTTCTGCCCTTCTACAAAGCTCAGTAATAAGTGAAGGAAAAAAAATGTATCCCCCGATTCTTGAATTTCCTCCACTCTGAAATAATAATTTGGCCCACGTCCAGAGTAATGTTAGACAGTATACAAGTTACCATCCTAGCTCACAAGTCTGTGACTGCAGTCATGTGTGTGCACGATGATACCCTGCTACAAATGATAGTCAACTAAAGCCTGGCCTCTACTGTGAAGTAGTTTAAAGAGATACCCTTTTTTGTGGTGACCTAAGGAACTTTTTTTCTAGGGCATAATATGTTCGCCATCCAGTCCCCTGCCCCATACCTTTTTTCCCTAGAACTTAGCCATATCAATATTCGGGAGACCATATACTTCATTGATCCGCTCTTCTCTGAAATGCACTTCTTTTCCCTAAATTGTCATCACTGGGTTTAAGAGAGAGACTACACTAAGGTTAGCAAAGAACTCATGCACCAATTTCTTATTATCATAGTAGGGGTTTAGAACGAAGAAAATTGACCCAATAGAAAGTCTAGCATGGAATCTTGGGAGTTTCTCTTCAACTTTGTCTAAGCAAATACCCCTTCCCGAGAATAGTTTGGTCCATGAGAGGTCAGAGTATTAAAGGCTATGGTATTCTAGAGCCATGAAGCAGCTGTGGTCATAGTCTCCTATTTCTGTGGTTGAGTACCCGTAAGCAACATAATTTAGACCATCATTAGCATTTTTATACCAAAATCTTTCTAGATTAATCAGATAAACTCATGTGGAAATGTTATAGGGGTTTTGGAGCGAGAAAGAAAGCAAGCAAGATTTTTGAAGTTAGTTGAAAACCGGTCTTAGTTATGGAAATCGCGGACCATTCACTGCAATGGGGGTTCCACAATTGTGGAACATTGACCGTGATTTCAATTCTGCAATTGTGGTCCCAATGACCACGATAGCAGTAACTGAGACCATTTCTAATAGATTCTGCAACATCACCAAAATATAAGATTTTTAACCCCAAAGTAAGGCCCTATTTAAAAATCATTATGTTCGTGATACTTAAGCCCTGAATGCTAGATTATTCCATCAAAACATAAGGAAAGTAACATGAAATCCATTGGGGCAAATTAAATACAGGGTGTATATGTTAATTCTAATATTTTTAGGCCGAAATTAGGGTACTCAAGACTTCCCCGATGATGTGTACCCCAACTACAATAGCTAACCACAATAATAACCTCACACAAACATAGATTTATAATTGAAAATAATAATGCAGGCCTATTCCTGAAAACAAGTTTCAAGCCTAAATCAAATATAAAAATGAAGAAGTTGAGAGCACATAAAAATTATGAGGATGAGAATAAGTTAATATGCACACTTGGATACTCACACATGGATTAATTTGAAAGAAAATTAAGAGAATTTAAAAAAGGGGTGTGGGGGAGGAATGACGGTCGAATGGTCTTTTTAAACAACTTTGACCACGACTAACTTGATCATAGTGACATCTGCCACGATCGTGGTAACTGCGACCACTTTTTAGGTCCTCTGTACTCCCTTGTCCAGTTTGAAACATGATAATTTCACACTTTCCCCTTTTCAATTTCAATCAATACTCCTCATAGCTCCAAAATTTCATGGATTATGCATAAACAAAAATAAAAGCTACTCTACCATGCATAAATAAAAGGATATGTTCCACTTTCGTGGCATGATGAGTTGTTTCCATATTTGGTGACTAGACACCTTACAAACTATCATTTATGTTTCCACTTAGAAAATTAGAATCTTCATCCTAACTTTCACTCTTTGTGATTTGAGCAGTAGATGGGCAGTAGATTTAGATCTTCGAAGAGGAAACATGATAGGGATGAGGATATGATGATAGACCTTCTATCTTGTCACTTGGAAGATTTGAATCTCTTACCCAAATTTACATCGAATTTCTAATTTATCTCCTTTGGTAATAGTGGGAATATTAAGCGGCCATTAATTATACATCGGAAGTTGAGCTTCTTGACCTTCAAGTGTGGGGATCCCATGTGCTCCTTTGGAATAAGGAACTCTAAAATGTAGGGGTGTTGCTTTTTTTTTTCCGATGATCCTTTATTTTCTTAGGTAGATGGACTTTTGTCACATTCTCTAAGCATAATTTTGAAAAATGGTTTGAATAAGGCTTATCCCTTAGTTTTAAGGTTTCATCCTTGTTAGTATCATCACCCCAAAATGGGTTAGAGTCATTATAAGAGATTGGCTCGGCTTTTTCTTTTGACTCTAGCACAATTTCCTTAACGTCAGCATCTTCAACAACATTTGGTTCGGTTGGTTGGGAAATCACTGAGGACTCATCACTAACAAGCATATCATTTAACACATAGCTTGGTTTCTCTTCTTGATTCACCTCTTCTTGGGAAGTGGTCAAGGTGAATTAAGCCCTGAAGGCTATATCGTACCCTTAAAACATAAGGAAAGCAACATAAAATCCATTAGGGCATTAAATAAAAACATGGTGTATATATTAATTTTATCATCCCCAATGATGTGTACCCCAACTATAACAACTAACCATAACAATAACCATACAAACATAGATTTAGCATTGAAAACACTAATGCAGGCCTCTTCTTAAAAACAAGTTTCATTTCTAAATCAAACATAAAAAAAAAGGAGTTGAGAGCATATACTGAATTGGAGGATCAGAATGAGTTTAAATGCACACTTGGATACTCATACATGGATTAATTTGAGAGAAAATTGAGAGAATTTGATAAAAAGGGTGTGGGGAAGGAATTAAAGTCGGATGATCTTTTTAAACTGCTTTAACCGTAATCACGATATGATATCTGCAATCATGAATACTCGGCTAGTGAGACCGCGGTGTCACGAGCTATGATAGCGGTAACTTTGACCACTATTTAGGTCCTCTGCTCTTGTTCAGTTCGAAACATGATAGTTTCACACTTTCCCCTTTTCAACTTCAATAAACACTCTTCATAGCACCATAACTATATGTATTATTTATAAACAAAAATAAAATCTACTCTACCATGAATAAATAAAAGGATATGTGCCACTTTCATGGAGTGATAAGTTGTTTTCTATCTTTGGTGACTAGACACCTTCAAATCTATCACTTATGTTTCCACTTACAAAATTTAAATCTCTGTCCCAACTTTCACTCTCTATGATTTAAGTGGCAGAGGGACAAAAGATTTAGTTTTTCCAAAAGGAAACATGATAGGTATAAGTACATGATGATATATCTTTTATCTCGCCACTTGGAAGACTTGAATCTTTTACCCAAATTCATATCAAATTTTTGATTTATCTCCTTAGGTAATGGTGGGAATATTATGAGGCCATTATTTGTACATCAGAAGTTGAGCTCCTTCACCTTTAAGTGTGGCCTTTGGAATAACGAACTCTAAAATGTAGGGGTATTACTCCTTCTCCCCATGACCCTTTATTTGCTTAGGTAGATGGAGTTTCATCATATACTCTAAGAATAATGTTTAAAAATAGTTTGAATGAGGCCTATCCTTTAGTTATAGGGTTTCATCCTCGTTATCATCATCACCTTGAAATGGATTAGCGTTATCATAAGAGATTGGCTTGGCTTTTTCTTTTGACTCTAGCACCATTTCCTTGACTTCGATATCTTCAACAACATTTGGTTTAGTTGGTTGGGAAATATTTGAGGACTCTTCACTACTAAGTGTATCATTGACCACATAACTTGGTTTCTCTTCTTGATTAACCTCTTCTTAGTAAGTAGGCAAGGTGATGGTATTTATAAGATTTTTTTCCTTATGTCTTCTATCTTGGAGCTATGCCCTCCAAATGCCTCATTGGCTTAATGTATGTTTTGAACATTGTTCCCTGTTGTAGTTACCTAATCCAAAATGGTTTGAAGAATTAGTTCAATACTATTGAACCCAGCATCTTGTTCTTTCCTTATTGTATCATGATACGTACCAAACTCATAAGAAGAACTAGCAGTTGGGTTAGCATAATTAGGGGAGTGAGCATTTGGAAAATTACTCCAATGTCTATCCCAACCACCACACAAAGAACAATCATACTCTCAATAGGAATGGAATGGTGCTTCCATCTCTTTTCGGGGAGCATATCTACAATTTCACCTAAAGTGGGGTCCATCACAATTTGGACATGGATCATCAAGATAGGATTTCTAACTACCAAAGTCATATTTATCCCAAGATGCCATGAAGTAAATTAAACAAAAATAAAAATCTACCTAACACAAGAAACAAAAAAAATCACAAATAATTATTTACAAGTTTGAATTTAAGCAAGTAAGCTAAAATTCCAAATGAACTTAATACGCCAAATTGTTCCCTGGCAACGGTGCCATTTTTTGTAATGCTTAACCGACATGTCAATTTAAGTGCAAGGAGGTATTTTTCAATATATTTACCCAACTTTGGAGTCAGGGTTGAATCCAAGAGGAAAAATGTGAGTGGCGATTAAATTAATTCAGAACAAAGAAAACTTGCTGAATTCAAACCTGAAGTACAGGATTGTAAGAATGAGGGGTTTGGGACGTAACACAATTGACATTTTTTTTATAGGTTTTCAAGTATTAATTTGGGGCTACGAATAATTAGAGTTTAAACAATTTAGGCACGGATTTAGGGGTTATGTTTTATTAGGAAAAGTTAACAGGTGGGTGCAAAACAATAAACTTCACTTTTAGTAGATCATGTGAGGGTAGGCTCAGTTAGGGGTTTTGATACTAACATTTTGACAAAGTACAAAACTATCATCCACTAATTCTTTCCAATACCAAATGGGTGTGTTCAACTTTAGGTAACCAAACCTCAATTTAGGCATCCCTACTTCTAGAATAATGCCTAAATCCTAGCCATTCCACAATTTATCCTTATTTCTAAGATAACAAAAAGGGAACAACTAAAACCTAAGTAATTGTTCACAAAATGCCCATGTCACCTACAAACCCTCTTTCAAGAATAGTTGAAGGATCTAAGATACCTGCATCCCTTTGTCAAGGATGATGTGGGACTTAAGAAATTTGAGTCTTTCACCAATAAATTCCATGTTTTCATAAAGCATTTGCAAAACCCATAACATGAACTACTAATTGAAGCTAACAATAAAAATCCACACACACTTTAACCCTATTCATACATAACCCCAAGAGGAAGAACTAGCTACCCATGAGATAAATAAGTTAGGATTTACCCAAAATCTCCAGTGATGTGATTTTGTGAAAGACTAAGTAAATGTTACTTCAAACTTTGAAATCCAACAAATATTCAATAGGAGTTTGCTAATCCTCCACTTAGAAGCTACTCTAATGTATTCTTCACCCTAAATTATTACAATAATTTTTCTCCAAGATTGGAGACCAAGATCTAGACAAAGTTCCAATAATTTGGAGCAATAGAATCTCTCCAAGAGATTGGGCTTGAGTCCTTCTTTAGGGATTTGGGCACGGAATATTAAAATTATAATTTTTCCCCTAGGTAAAATCACCTACTACCGCAATCGCCTCAGCTTTGATGTGATCTTGGCTATGTGACCGTGATAGAATTCTTGTCGTCTTTTTAGATGACAAATCTTGACTAACCACGATCGTTCTCCTCATACCGCGATCGCATTAACTGAGGCTATGTTCTGCTACATGTCTTCAAACTATACCTTTTTCCTTCTTATGATCTTTTCAGCTCGCATCCACATATTCTTATCTCATTACGTATGTGCCTATAAAATATGGATATTAGTGTATTTAATCACAATTATGCCTCACTTTTTATTCACAACATGGTAATGTGCACGTATGATGAGTGGTAAATTCACCACTCATCAAACTTGTAGGTTGATCAGTGTGTGCCCTCCTAGAGACCGCCAAGCTTATAACTCATGAAGGCTAGTCGTACCATTGCATAGAGTCGTATGGTAGACTCGTAAAGACTGGTGAGTAAATTCTAAGAAGTTAAGTTCAGGGGCTTTTTAATTTTTTCCCTTATAACTCCCAACCCACTACCCTATACTAAGAAGAAGAGTTATTTTTCCCCTCTTTTCTATCAATTAAACCACACAAAATCTCTCATTCTATTCTCAAGAACAAGATTAGAGTTTCTCTCAACATCATCTCCCAAGTCTCAAAGGTCATGTTTACTTTACCAAGCCAAGAACTTCGAGGCACGTGGCATTTATGAACAAGGATATTCTTTCATCCTTGTCTTATAGTTTATGATTTTCAATTAGGGTTCATATCCAAATTATCTTGTCTTGAGTTTTTGAAATTATCATGTGATTGAAGTATTAAAGTGCATACATATTCTTATCTATTTATGTTTTGACTTGAAGATTCTCAATTATGATTTGAATATCATAAGTTTGATTTAAAACATTGTTAAGGATTTCCAATTGAGTTTTAGGCATGATATTGTATTACATGTTTTATGAAAGAAATAATGAGATTTAAAGCTTAAGTATAAACACTAGGTTTACAAGAAAGTTTGATCTTTTGATTCAATGACAAGACTTGAAATCCACAATTATTCATCTTGATTTTGACTTAAAGTAAAAAGAATATCACTATTTTCTAATATAAAAACCTTTATGCTATTTTAAGGAGGATTTATTAAATATGAGCATATAAGTATTTTGGAAGTAGTATTTAGCATCGAGAAGGGAATGTGGATGAGTGTATCCTTAATTCCTGGAAACTATGAGCCAACGTAGGTTAAGATTTTGCTTAATATGGATGAATTTCAGTGATCACTTAAGATTAACATTCTATTCCAATAGAAAGAGTAGAACAACTCTCCCCAATGTGGGTAAGACGTTGGACTCCATGACAACTCATATGTTTTATGTCGATTAGAAGAATCTTCCACAAGAAGGATTAAAAGTAAAGATTTTGGAAAACAAAGCATTATGGCTCACTAAGTTATTCTTATGCTTTATGATTTAGGATTTATGATCTTGCAGTATTAAGTTTTTACTCAAGTCCAAGGTAAGTCATTTACTTTTAGCTTGCATCATTAGAAAGTTTGTAAACTTATTCAATTATTGTCTTACTTATGCATTCACCCCTACATGCTCAGTACATTCAAGAGGTACTAATCCATATATGTGTCTGTCTGCTACATTGTGTTATAATGTAGGTTCTGGTGCCCGTTTATAGCAGCATGATTGACTTCGGTATCATTACTTGCATTCCTCCTTATGGTGAGTCCTCATAGTTCGAGGGCCCAGTTTATCAGATTTCCTTTATGGATGATAGTACTTAACCATTTGATTTCAGTTTAATATTTGGGTCAGCTGGTGTCTACCAAAGTGGCTCTCTATTCATTAGTAGAGGCTTGTCTGATAGTGAACATTTAAGCTTAAGTTCAAGAAGTTTGTGCAATGATTTCCAAGTTAAAGATTTAGTTTAAGTTATAAGATTGCTTATTTTTAGTTTTCTTCATATGGTATCCATCCTAATTACGTGAGTTCTGAACTTAAAAGATATCATGGGTTAGCTTGGGCTTATTCATAGACCTGGGCACCGTGTGATAATCAAGGGGGTGCTCTAAGGGTGTTACAACAATCCAACAACAATGTGCAACTAAAACAATGTTGGATTAGTTGAAGATTCAAAAGTTCCACCAAAGAAAACCTTCGTTCAACATATAATTGCCTTATTTTGAATTGTAAATTTAGTTAAAGACTTGGAATATTTTCTGTCTCAAATCTCTCTTTCGTTATACTTAACCTCAAAATATAATCATAATATATTTCTTATTATATATCGCCAATATAATGGAACTCTCACTTGAGGTTGGGGGTGCTATATTTAAGGATTATGGACATGAATATACCAAAGATGGCTTTCAGGACCCAATATTGTCATTATGAGTTTCTGATGATGTCTTTTGGATTGACTAATGCTCTGGCAACACTCATGGAGTTGATAAATAGACTGTTTCAACATCATCTTGAATTTTTTTTTATTATTTTAATGATGATATCTTGGTGTATTTCACGAGTAAGATAGATCATGTAAAATATTTGAGGATTTTTCTTCAGAGGTTGAGAGATTAGAAGTCATTAATGATCCATATCAAATTTCTTGAAGTGGGAGTTGTGGTTGATTTTTGTCTCTTTCATGGGGTGTGTCGTGTCTGAAGATAGTATTATAGTTAATTTGGTAAGGTTGACTTAGTTTGGGATTGGTCTAGGCCTACTTTGATGAGCCAACAATTTGAAACACATTTACTATAAAAGGGGTAAGAAATCAAAGTTCCCAATTCCATTTTCTACTAGTTTTAATGTTAGTTTATTTGATTTTCAGGGTTGAAACAAAAAATTCATAAAAGAGCTTAAGGAAGGAAAATCAAGAAACAATGTAGAGGTAAAGAGATAAAAGAGAAATGGCATCGCCAAGAAATTATGGTGCATCTAAAATAGCTTGGCATATTGTCAAAATAAGCATACTGTCTCCAAGGTAAGCAGATAGATAAACTTAACTAGAAAGTGGTTTGACGAAGCCAGAGAGAAACTTAGCGGACTGCTGATGGGTTCATTAATGATAAGTTTCCATCACTGAACTCAATAAATTGAAGTAGGGATCAACAATTTGAAACAATTTGGCAGTGCTAGGCAATTTTGTATATCAACCAAAACTTTAGCGACACAATCTGGCTTACCAAAATATTGTGGCTGCATTTTTTTTTTTTTTGTAGATTTTTGTCTTTATTTTGCTTTATCAATAAATAGCATTTTATGACTTTAAACCCTATCTTTTGCATAATTTTGAGATCTAACAAGTTATCATCCAATACAAAAGTTTATGATAAGCTTTTACGTTAATTTTCTACACTGAAATTGAAGGGTTACTTGTGTATAGTTAAATCTAATGATGCATTTGAATGAGCATGATGGTATAATTTCTTCATCTTCTATTATGCTTGGCTAAATTTTCCATCTTAGGGGTTTGTGATGATTAGGTTGGGATAAGTAAGTGGGTAGTAATTATTTGGATTTCTAATTGATTATGTATTGTGGGTTAAGCTAATATTTCAAGTTATCATTAATAATTAGAGGTTGCAAATGCTACTTTACCTTAGATCCCTTATTTTACTTGAGAAAAGGATAAGATTAGAAGTGCTAGTTTTCAAAGACTTGACTGATGTCATTTAATGATGATTTGTAGAGATAAGGTTATCTATTTAAGGAATTGGATTGTTAGCAATAGCGTACACATTGAGGTTTAAGAAAACCCAATGTAAAATTCAATGTTTGATTGATAAATTAACATTGCTATCTATAATCTAGTCTAGCTACAACTCTAACTGAATCTAGTAAAATCTTATTCACTTGTGCATGAATTCTCTGCCCATGATAGATCACCGCTAAGTCACCTTTAACATTTACTACAACTTTGAAGAATCTTTTCGTACAATTTACTTATCTAAATTGATAATAATGTTCTAAGGTGTTTTGTAAACCCACCCCATTTACTTTTATTGTCTTAATTAATATGTCCAAATATTTAGTGAATTAGTCTAAGGTGAATCTTTAAGATTCGATCATTGTCGGATCAACCCTGATCCTATCAACAACAAAAACAACAACATACCCAATATATTCCTACCAAGTGAGGTTTAGGGAGGGTAAGTGTATGCTGTCCATACCACTACCTTAGAGGTGAGATAAAGAGGCTAGTTTCAATATACCCCTGACTCAAGATAAAACAATCTATAAACAACTAATAAAAGGAAAAGATACATTGAAAATTACCACGGCAATAATAACATAAACAAGACGTGCCAAGTTATACAACAAATGATACAACACTCTAAAATAATACAAGTCCTATAGCTACTAACACAAATAACAATGTCCTCTTACCTGCCATTACTGATGCACTCATTCCTACTATCCTTTTATCCTAATTAACCTCATCTATGCTTTGCCATCTAGAGTCATTTCCTTGGTAACTAAAGTTGCTCCATGTTATGTCAAATCACCTAGCTGTAATATGTCATGGCCCAGACCAGGGCCTGTCCATGACGAGTATATCAAGCCTCTCATGGGCTAGAGACCACCCCCTTGCCCAACAACCTAAGCATAGTAAAATATTAGCAAAAGTAAAATCAAACAATAAGAATGATATATAAACTAATGGGAGGGTTCTCAGATCCAAAACAAATAACCAACCCACACTTTATCCGTAAAAGCCTCTAAATCAGAATACCAAATTAGGTTGGGACATGCCTCCAACCGTGATAATAAAACTCTTTAATTCCCAAAATTTTAAAGAAACCAAAAGAAATGGCAAAGCTTTCCAAAAGATGGAGGCTCACCACTTCACAACAACTCAACAGATGAACACACCACCTAACGCTGTACGGGGGTAACAGAAAAATCTTTGGTCCATACATCAAGAAACCATGTAGCATCCTAGGGCAGTCAGTGGGATAAGCACTAGTATGTAACTCAAGAAACGTGATAAAATAATGCCATGTCCAAAATTAGTAACACTACATGCATACATTCATATATATATATGTGTGTGTGTGTTTATATAAGATGCCGAGATAGGCTAAAGGTCATGAACATGAGAGTTTAAGATCATTAACCTTGATTGTGTAGCTCTATCCCTCCTAAGGGAACCCACGTGCTATATGAGTTTATCTCTCCCTGCTGAAAGGGACCCAGTGCATATTAGCCACACGAACTAAGGAAATCCAAAGGAAGGTCGAGATATACCAAGGCTCCAACCATTCCAAAAATATATAATGTGTGAACTATGCACACGGTCATAAAAACACCCATGAAGGCAAACATGGTTTTTAGTATTGGTCCCCCTGGGGCCTCTACCTTAATGGTGATCTACACAACCCCCTTTAAACCCAAATTAAAACATTTGCACATAATCCTAAATATTAACTCAGGAGTCATGTAATAAGGCATTTACTGTTGGTATCGTCATACTAATTACACTTGCAAGCGAAGTCTAATTATGCCCTTCCAATCCAATTGAACTAATTGACTCCCAAGTTACATTTTAAAACAAAACTATGGACACCAAGGCCTTTCAAATCCATTTTAATCCATTTGTTCATTAATATAATGCAATAGTTCCAAAAAATAGGTTAAATCATGCAAATTCCTTGTTTAAAGCCAAAGTTCATGAATGTGGGTTGAAGATATTACCATTATCAGGCCAAAATCCAACAAGTTGGGGAAACCCATGTTCTCCATTTTAAATTCCCATAACCATGCACCATTCAATTCAAAAACCATAATTCAAAACATGAATATCTTATTCAAAACATGGGGAAAGCAATTCCAATAGTAAAAAAATCCAAAATCCTCAACCCAATTACAAACCCACAATTAAATTCACATGAATAATGATTAAACCTATGACCTCATATAAAAATCAAGTTAAGGAGGAGAGACATGCCTGAACACCAAAGAAATTTAAAGAAAATACAAAGTTTTTAAGCTTGGGTAATTAATCCCTTGAAAATCCTAATTTCTCCTGCTTGGATATTTGAGAGAAGAGAATGATATTTATTATTTGATAATTGATGTTTAAAGGGACCCTTATATGTTTTAAGATCGTGGGTAAAGTTTAAAGATAAGAAAAGACCAAAATACGCTTAATGAAAACATGCAGGAAAATCGTTCCCAATAATTATGAGTCGGGTAACGACTTGTGGTGATTGGTCATAAGTCATTGCCTAGAATCATGGCTTGAGCAGAAACTTTGGGCCATCTTACTATTTTGGTCACGAGTCCCTCACCACAACTCGTGACCTTACCTAAGAACTCATTAGGACTAAGTTGTGATCAAGAGTAATATGGGCACACTTTATTAGTAAGACTATGAATCTCACCATACGACTCGTAACGAGTGATAATGAGTCATCACCTAAGTCGTAGTCTGGTAGTATTGTCAACACTCTAAAATTTTTAGAGTCCAAAACTTGGGTATTACAATACACCCCCCTACCCCAGGATTATTGATCTCCAAATGAGGTATTCGGACACCCCTTGGCATAAAAACAAAAAATAATACACACACAATCGAGCGACAAATTTTATGTTCCACTAAAAGGAGAATGAAAGCCATACCTTAAGCATTTCCATCCAGCACGGGGAACAAGAATGGGTACTTGACCTTCATATAGTCTTTAGCTTCGTATGTAGCTTTATCCATATTTTGGTTTCTCCAAATCACATCTATCGAAGCCACATCCATAGTTCTCCACCTACGAACTTGCCTATCTAAAATCTCCATCAGGACTTCCTCATAAGATTAGAAATCCAAAATATCTACATTCCCCCATAGGAAAAACCAAGGAAGGATTGCTCACATACTTCTTCAGCATAGACACATACAAAATAGGTTGAATAAATGCCAAATTCTTGGGAAACTCCAACTCATAAGCAACATTACCCACTCGCATCAAATCTAATACAGATCAATATAGTGGGGACTGAGCTTCCCCTTCTTCCCACACTTCATCACTCTTTTCATAAGAGAAACTTTCAAGAACACCTAATCACTAACCTCAAATTTCAACTCCCTTCGCCTCATATTCACATAATACTTTTGGTGACTTTGGGAGTCTTAAATCCTTCTCTAATCACCTTTACCTTCTTCATGGCTTGGTGAACTATGTTAGGACAAAACAACCTAGTCTTTCCAACCTTAAACCACCCAATAGGAGACATGCATGTCCTACTATAAAGAGCCTCGAAAGGAGCCATCTAAATACTCGAATGATAATTGTTATTGTACTAAATTAAATGAGAGGCAAGTGATCAACCCAACTTTCCTTAAAATCAATCACACAGGTCCTTTACATTTCCTCCAAAGTTTGAATAGTCCATTTTGCTTATCTATCCGCTTGAGGGTAGAAAGCGATACTAATATTCACCTTAGTCCCCAATTCTTTATGAAATGAACATCTAAAGTCAGAACTAAACTGTGTACCTAGATCTGAAATGATGGACATATTCACTTAATGCAACTTAACAATCTCCTGAATTAAAAACTTGGCATAATTCTCTCCTATGTAGTTAGTCATCACAGGCAAGAATTAAGCAGACTTAGTCATCCTATCCATAATGATGCAAATTGAATCATAATGATTGTGAGACCACGGAAGACCCATAATGAAATCCATATTGATTATCTCCTACTTCCACATAGGCAACTCTATCTCTTGAGACATTCCAACAGGCCTCAAATGCTTAACCTTAACTTGCTGACAAACCATATATTTGGCAATAAAGTTTGCCACATCTATCTTCATATTGTTCCACTAGTGGATTTCCTTCAAGTTATGATACATCTTAGTTAAAGCCGAATGAACTATATATCTAGACTCATGAGCCTCAGTAAAATCCTTTCTCACTGCCCATCAACGTCTAGAATACACAACCTACCTTGATACTGCAAGATTCCATCTCCCTCAATCTTGTCATCCTTAATTTATACAAGTATGGGATCCAAGGAATGCTTCTCCTTCACCTCAGCATTAAGAGATAATTTCACCACCTTTTGAACAATCACTCCCCCTTCCTCAGAGTCCAAGAGATGAACTCCCAAGTTAGCCAATTGATGAATATTCTTCACCAATCCTTTTTTCTCCTCACTGACATGGGATAAGCTCCCTATAGATAACCTACTAATAGCGTTAACAACAACATTAGCTTTTTTTAGATAATTGTGAAGGCTCATGTCATAGTCCTTGAGCAATTAAAGCCTCTTTCTCTGCTTGAGATTAAATTCCTTTGGCGTAAAGGCATGCTGCAAGATCTATTAATTTAAATAGATATCTAAATGAACCCCATATATATAATGTCTAAAAATCTTCAAAGAAAATACCATAATCGCCAACTCTAAATCGTTAATCGGATAATTCGTTTCCTGAACCTTAAGTTGCCTAGAATAATAGGCCACAACCTTACTATGCTGTATCAAAACACAACCCAGTCCTATGTAGCACGCATTACAAAACAGAACAAAAATCATCAGTATTCTTGGGCAGGGTCAAAAATTGTCCAGAAGTCAACTTACTATACAAATTCTCAAAACTAGCCTCACAAGCATCAGACCACAAAAACTTAACCTTCTTTTGAGTCAACCAAGTTAGCAGAGCAGCAATAGATGAGAAAATCTCAACAAACTTCCTATAATACCTAGCCAAACCCAAGAAGCTCCTAATGTTGGTTAGATTCGTGGGTCTAGGACATTTCTTAACTACCCAAATTTCTGTGGATCCACCTTGATCCCCTCACTAGACACTACATGCCTAAGAAAAGTCACATCATTCAGCCAAAACTCATACTTAGAAAATTTGGCATACAATTTTTGGTCCTTAAGAATCTATAACACAATTTAGAGGTGATAGGCATGATCCATCTTACTCTTAAAATACACCAAGATATCATCAATGAAAACTATCACAAACAGATCCAGAAACTACTAAAATACCTGGTTCATAAGATCCATAAAAGATGCTAGAGCATTAGACAACCCAAATGACATAACCAGGAACTCATAATGGTCATACTAGGTTTAGAAAGTAGTTTTAGGAATATCACCCTTCCTAATTTTCAACTATGATACCCCGAACAAAAATCAATCTTAAAGAAGCATCTAATACCCTAAAGTTGGTCAAAATGATCATCAATCCTAGAAAGGGGATACTTATTCTTCACTGTGACTTTATTCAGTGGCCAATAGTCCATGCACATCAGAAAGAACCCATCCTTCTTACATAAAAAAAGTACAAGAGCACCCCATGGGAAACACTAGGATGAATGAAACCTTTATCAAGAAGATTATTTAACTACTTCTTCAACACCTTAAGTTCAGTAAGAGCCATTCTATAAGAAGGAATAAAAATAGGTTGGGTATCCGATAAAAGATCAATCCTAAAATTAATTTCCCTATTGAGAGGAATACCAGGAAGATCATCAAGAAACACTTCAGGAAACTCACTAACCATGGGGATAGATTGTAAAGAGGGACCCTTATAATTAGAATCCTTAACCTAAACTAGATGATATAGTCACCCTTTAGAAATAAGTTTCTGAGCTCTAAGATAAGAAATAAGCCTCCCTTTGGGTACTAAGGAACTTCCCTCATTCAATTGCTAGTTCATTAGGGAATTGGAAACTAAATCTTTAGGTCCTATAATCCAGATGTGTATAGCACGAATAAATCGAATCCATCCCCAAGATCACATCAAAATCTACCATGTCAAGCTCTATTAGATCCACCAATATCTCCCTATGAAAGATAGATACTACACAACCCTTATAGATTTTTTTAGCAACTATAGAGTCGCCCACCAGAGTAGACATAGAAAAAGGATTAGAAATACTTTCAAGACCAAAACCAAAATACATAGCCACATAAGGGGTTACATTGGATAGGTTAGAACCAGATCAAACAAATAGTAAACATCACAGAAGAAGAGTTGTAACGTACTAATAATAACATCAGGAGATGCCTCAGATTCCTGATGGGTCACAAGAGCATAGAGAAAATTCTGGCCAGTACTGGTACCTGAAGTAGTACCCTTTAGTGCAGGAACTAAAAAAGTAGTGATCGAAACCTTGTTAGCTGTAATACCTACCTTAGTGGTAGGAAAATTCCTCTGCATATGTCTAGGTTAATAATAATTGAAACACAAGTTCCTCTCCTCATTACAATAACCTTGGTGAACCTATCTATAAAATCCACAAGAATGATATGGTGGGTCAGACTGAGCTTCACTAGTCTGAGACTGGGCACCCTATGCCTTAAGACCACGATTGGACTAAAAATAGTGATCGCCAGATGACTTAGGATAAGGAGCACTAGCCAAAAATTATGAATTAGAGCTTCCCCAATTCTTTATCTTGGTCTATTGCCAGCCATCCCTCGTACTATTATACTGATTCGCACCCTGATCTGAATATCTAAACTTCTCACTCTGCCTCTCACCCATCTCTGACTATCTCTTTTTTTCATTCTCTACCTACTATATATAAACTACAAGACTGGAGATGTCCATATCATTGTTTAACATTTCAGCCTTACATTCTAATACTAAGTCATAGGACAATCCTGAAGCAAATTTCCTCATCTTAGACCTTATATTAGACACCAAATCTGGGGAATAATGAGATATTTGCTAAAATGTCAATGTATACTATTTCATACTCAACTTCTCGAACTCTTCAACCTTACATTTCCTTAAATCTTGATGAATGAAATGATCAAGAAAGGCACCTAAAAACTCATCCCACACTGCTGGCTAAACAACATCACCTCTCAACTATTCCTGCTCCTCATACCACTAATAAGCTATGTCTTTCAGCTGATATGCAACAAACTCTACACCCTCTAAATTAGTAGCATGCATCACTCTAAAAATATTCTCCATCTCATTAATAAGCATTTGAGGATCCCCCTTAACCTTAGAACCTTTAAAGGTTGGGGATTCAACCTCATGAACTGACAAACCTGAGTAACCTCAGAAGAAGGAGCAACAGAACCAATATAATCGAATTGGTGAGTCTGAGATGCCACTAATTTAGTAAGCAGGTGAATGGACAGGAAAAACTATGAATTAGAAATATCAATCTTAGGCATCGGGGCATGAGTACCATCAGCCCAAGAAGCCCAAGGAGGACTAGTAGGGATTGGGGACTCCATGTAGGGAAGTGCAATCAGGAGCGGGATCCTTGACCGGTTTTACACTTCATAAGTGGGGAGAGTTCCCTCCACATTTTTCTTAGGTAGGATAGAGGGCCTAACCGAGTTCCTACAAGCATCAGATCTTTGGGGATGAATGATGTAAAATATGAGTAAATCAGGAGTTAGGTTAATTCATGACACTAGACTCTACAACCCAAAATAGAACATAAGAAAGGGAAACATTTGTAAATGTCTCCTCCTTATAAGTGTGATGAGCTACACACCCATAACAAGAACTCTACTCAACACAGCTTTATGGAGACCAAACAACCCTAAATCATGCTCTGATACCAAGCTTGTCATGGTCCAAACTAGGTCCTGGCCGTGATGGGTATCTCAAGCCCACCATGGGCCAGAAACCACCCCCAGCACAACCACTTAAGATTAATAAAATAATAGCATAAGTGAAACCAAACAATAAGAATGATATATAAACTAATAGGAGGGTTCTAAGAATCCCAAACAAATAACCAACACACATGTTGTTCACAAAAGACTCTAAACTAGAATACCAAATTAAATCAGGGGATTCTCCCACCGTGTCAATAAAACTCTTCAGTTCTGAAAATCTGAAAAGAAACCTAAGAAAATGGCAAATCTTTTTGGTAGATGAAGGCTCACTATGTCACAACAACTCAATGGACAACTGCACTACCTAACATTGTACAAGGGTAATAGAAAAGTCTTTAGACCCATATTAGGAAATAATGTAGCATCCTAGGATGGTCACTTGGATATGCAATGGCATGTAACTCAGGGGAAGTGATAAAATAATGCCACATCCAAAATAAGTCAAACCATATGCACACATTTATATATATATATGTGTGTATGTAAGATGTCAGGATAGGGTAAGGGTCATGAACATGAGAGTTTAAAAATACTAACCGGAACTATGTATCTCTATCTGTCCTAAGGTCACCTACGGGCTATATAGGTTTAACTCCACCTACTGAGAGGGCTCCAGCATATATCAACCACATGAACTAAGGAAATTCGAGGGAGGAATAGAGACTCCAAGGCTCCAAGAATCCTAAAAATATATATTGTATAAATTATGCACATGGTCATAAAGACCCCCATGCCGACAAATGTGGTTTCCAATATTGGTCCCTAGGGGATTTCACCCTCCATGGTGAGCTACATAACCTGCTTTAAGCAAAAATTTAAATATCTGCACATAATCCCAACGATTAACCCATGAGTCATGTATTAAGGCATTTACTATTGGTATCGTCATATCAATTATGCTTGTAAGCTAAGCTCAATTATGCTTGTATAATCCAATTAAACCAGCTGACTCCCAAGTTCTATTTTAAAACCAAACCATGTCCACCAAGACCTTTAAAATTCACTTTGATCTATTTATACATTAACATAATGTAATAGTTCCAAAAGTGGGTTAAATCATGTAAATTACACGTTTAAAACCAAAGTTCATGAAAGTGGGTTGAGGATATTACAATTATCAAACCAAAATCCAACAATTTTGGGGAGCCCATGTCTCCATTTTAAATTCCCATAACCATGCACCAATCAATTCAAAAACCATAATTTGAAACATGAATATCATATTCAAAACATGGGGAAAGCAATTCCAATAGTAAACAATTCAAAATCCTAAACCCAATGACAAACCCACAATCAAATTTACATGAACAATAATTAAAATTATGACCTTATATAAAAAAGAAGTTAGGGAGGATAGACATGCCTGAACACCAAAAATATTTGAAGAAAAATCTAGAGTTTTGAAGCTTGGGTGATTAATCCTTTGAAAACCCTATTTTCTCTTACTTGAAGTTTGAGAGGAAAGAATAATGTTTATGATTTGTTAATTAATATTAAAAGGGACCCTTGGATGTTTAGAAGTTGTAGGCAAAGTTTGAAGAAGATAAAAGACCAAAACGCGCATAATGAAAATGTGCAGAAAAATTGCTCCCAATCGATATTGGTTGGGAAATGACCCATAGTGACTGGTCCCGAGTCATTGCCTGGACTAGTGGATTGAGCAGAAACTTTGCTCCATCTCACAATTTTAGTCACGAGTCCCTCTCCATGACTTGTGAGTTTACTTATAACACTCAAACTACACCATTATTTCGATGCAAAGTGATCATCGTCAATATATACCCAACATAGGTCAGGGTTGAATCCTCAAAAAGTGCAAGCTAGATTTCAAAACAAATGTGTGTTGAGAGTTAATTATGTGTTAACCTGTATTGGAAGACTAACACAAAACATAAAAGTAAATTGGTGGGTTGAATGTTAAGTTTTGTTGAACATAATTACCAAATCACACTAATATCAGTTTTAGCAATTGAGTTTATCAAATTTTTAGAAATCTTGGGGTTATGTTCTCTTTAGTAGTGTTTATGAATAGGTAATCAAGAGTTGGTCCTATTTTGGCCAAAGGTTTTGTGTAGGCTAGAGTTAGGGTCTTAGTGTCAACCTTTTGATAAAACACTAAATTACACTTATGGATTTTTTCAAATACCTCATGAGCGTGCCGAACTTACCAATCCAATGCCACAACCTAGCATCCTTATTTCTAAGATGGCACTATTAAAGATAACTAATTCACATAACATCCTCATTTCTAAGATAATGCTAGGAAAGAAGTTAAATCAAATCGGTGTTCACAATTACTCTTCTCCCATATCCATCTTTCAAGGATATTGCAGGATCCAAAACAATTAGGGTTTTCAACCACATTAACATTTCAAACATAGAGAAAGAGCAAAACCCAAAGCAATTAACTAAGTATTTAAACTAGCAATCAACACCCATACATTATACAAAACCTAATTAAACATAACCCTAATATATGAATTTAGATACTCATGAATTTGAAGAAAGAGAATATACCCAAACTGGCATTCAATTCATCCATTGAAGAGTATAACAAGAATAAATCCAATCTTCAAATTCACTTTGCAACTAAAATCTCCCTTTAAATAAAAACCACAAATTATTTATTTTCACCCACAAAACTCAAAATTAGATGATAAAAAGATGAAAATGTAAGACTTGGGATTCATCTCGATGAAATTCTGAGTTTGCCCTTGCATTTTTTTACTGTATCATGATCGTCATATTTATGCTGTGGTCGTGATACCGCGATTGTGGTGGTCCTCTTCCGATCCCCCTTTAGTTGACTTGTTGACCTACCCTTAGGCCACGATTGCGGTACCTAAATTTCAGGTTTTGATCCCTTTTCTCTCATTTTATCTCTTCCAGCTTTGTATCAACTTGTTGTCATCAGGTTTCCTGCAATATCACCAACACCGGAAATTAGTGTATTTCAATAGACGATTAGGCTCATATACATTATTATTTCATCATAGTGTGCTCAAATTTGGATGTAACAATAACAATAACATACCCAATGTATTCCCATATAGTGGGGTCTAGAGAGGGTAGAGTGAATATAGACCATACCACTACCTCAGGTACAATAAAGAGGTTGTTTTCGATAGACCCCCGGTTTAGGATCGGTAACAGTATAACAATCACAAACATAAATGCATATAGACTAGTATTGTATGACAAATAAACTAACAACACTATCTGCAAGATAATACTACTGCCACAACTTAAAATTTTCTATCTGAAATCATAGACATCACTCAACACCACAAATAAGAAACTTCAAACACGAAAACAAAATTCTCCCCTACTATAACCAACGCACTCCCACCCCTAACCCTCCATCCTAATCCGCATCCTCCATACCTTTCTATCAAGGATCATATGCTTCATAAGCTGGAACTGCTCTATATCATGCCTAATCACCTCCCTCTAATGTTTCTTCAGCCTATCTCTACCCTATCTAAAACCATCAATAGCCAGTGTCTCACACCTTTGAACTGAAGCATCAGAGCCCCTCCTCATCACATGCCTGAACAAATGTAGCCACACTTTTTGCATCTTGTCCTCCACCAAAACCACCCCTACCTTCTCCTAAATAATTTTATTCCTCACTCTATGTTTCCTGGTATGGCCAGATATCTATCAAACATCGTAATCTCCACCATCTTCAAATTTTGGGTGTGGGAGTTCTTAACTGGCTAACACTACGCTCCACACAACATAGTTGGTCGAACTGCCACTCTATTTGACTTACCTTTAATCAAGGGAACCTTCTTGTCACATAAAACTCCCAAAATAAGCCTCCATTTAAACCACCCTACCCTAATACGATACGTGACATCCTCGTCAATCTCACCATTACCCTGACTCATAGACCTTGAATACTTAAAACTCTCCCTCCTCTGAATGCCTTGAGAGTCCAACTTTACAACCATGTCAGCCTTCTATGACACATCACTAAACTTACACTCTAAGTACTTTATCTTGGTCCTGCTCAATTAAAATCCTTTAGACTCAAGGATCTGTCTCCAAATCTCCAACTTATCATTAATTTCTCCCCGAGTCTCATCAATCAGCACAACATTATCAGCAAATAACATACACCAAGGCACCTCTCCTTAAATATGTCGTGTCAAAACATCCATTACAAGGAAAATAAAAAAGGACTAAGAGTCGATCCCTGGTGTAAACCTATCCAAACCATAAAGAGCTCTGAATCACCACCTGCCATCCTCACACGAGTCTTTATGCCATTATACATGTCCAGAATCAACCTAGTTTATGCCACGGTCACCCCTCTAGCCTCCAAGCACCTCCATAAAATCTTCCTAGGAACTCTGTCATACGCCTTCTCAAGATCAATAAACACTATGTGCAAGACTTTCTTCCACTCCCAAAACTGCTCCACTAATCTACTCACAAGGTGAATGGCCTCCGTAGTTGAGAGACCTTGCATGAAACCGAACTGACTCTCAGAGATAGTCATAATCCTTCTCATCCTCAACTCAACCACCCTTTCTGAAACCTTAATAGTATAACTCAACAACTTGATACCTCTATAATTGTTGCAAATCTGGATAGATCCCTTATTCTTATACAATGAAATCATTGTACTCCACCTCCACTTTTCAAGCATCTTTGCCGCCCTAAAAATAATGTTAAATAACCATGTCAACCACTCCAAACCTACCCCACCAGTTCTCTTTCGAAAATCAACTGGAATCTCATGTGGCCCCATCCCTTACCCCAACACATTCTGTGAATAGCCTCATTGACCTCCTTAATCTTGATACGCCTATAATAACTATAATCATGACACTTCTCAGATTTCTCCAAGTCCTCCAACAAAAAACTTGTGTCCCTCTCGTTGCTCAAAAGTTTATGGAAATAGGACTGCCACCTCTTCCTAAGGAGGGCATCCTTAACCAACAGTATACCATCATCTTCCTTGATGCATTACACTTAGTCAAGGTCACGAATCCTCTGCTCCCTGGCCTTGGCAAGCCTTTACAACTTCTTGTCCCTACTTTTATCCTTTAAAGACACATACAATCTCTTAAAAGCTATTGTTTTAGCCGTCGTAACCGCTAACTTAGCCTCTCTTCTAGATACCCTATACTCCTCCTTATTTTTCATCCTCTCCTCACCATCTTTGCTCTCAACTAACTTAGCATAAGTTACCTTCTTAGACTCTACCTTCCTCTTAATCTCTTCGTTCCACTACTAGTCTCCTCGATGCTTGCTAGATTAATCTCTCGAGATACCTAATACCTCTCTAGCGTTCTCCCTAATGTAACTCATAGTAGTCTCCCACATACTATTCATATCCCCTCTAATCTCCCAATCCCCCTACTCTTTAACTTCTCCCTCATTTCAAAAGACCTAGCAAAATTTAAGCTACCCCACTTATTCCTGGGTCGATCCTTCACACTCTTCTTCTTTCAGACCTTATTGATTACCAAGTCCATCATTAACAACCTATATTGAGTCAAAAGATTCTTGCTATGTATGACTTTACAGTCTCTGCAAAATGCTTTATCACCCTTACTAAAGAGCAAAAAGTCTATCTGGGTCCTGGCCACCGAACTATAAAAGGTAATAAGTTGTCCCTCCCTCTTTGAAAAGATCAAATTCACCACCAATATCCCAAAAGCCCTAGAAAAATCTAAAGAGAAACTACTCCTACATTTTAATCCCCGAACCCAAAACTGCCTTGCACTTCATCTATCCTCTAGGTAAAGACCCAGTATGCCCATTGAAATCCCCTCCAACGAACAACATCTCCATGGCCAAAATTCCCCTAACCACCTCATCCAAAGCCTCCCAAAATCTCTTCTTCTTCTTTTGTCCAAACCCGTTTGTGGAGCGTAGAAACTAATAACGCTCAAATATAACCCCCGAATAACCAACCTAATAGATATCAACCTATTGTTCACCCATTTCACCTCCACCACCTGCCCTAGAAGATCTTCATCTACTAAGATACCTACCCCATTCCTATGCCTCACCCTACCTGAGTACCACAACTTATACCCATCCATATCCCTCGCCTTAGAGCCTACCTATTTGGTTTCCTGGACATAAGCCATACTAATCTTCCTCTTCCTAAGAATCTTCACGAGATATATGGACTTACCTTGAAAAGTCCCTATATTCCAAGACCCAATTCTCAACTTGGACTCTCCCTTAAACCACCTAACCCTACTACCCCTGGCCCCAACACCAAACTCGATCCTAGATCTGCCCCTAACCCAACTCTTGCCCCTACACTCACCCTAGACTATAGTCCCAACCCCAACCCTAACCTAAAACATAACCCTAGCTTATTATTGACCACTATAACCACTACTCAATGGAAAAAAGAACAAAGGCCAAATTTGGATGTAAATAAGTAGAAAATTTGCCTCTCGTCACTTACCTAACGACTCGTGAGGACTAATTCATGATCAAGATAATAACCTGGGCACTCTTTACTGGTGAGACTACGAGTCTCACCCAATGACTTATGATGAGTTCTAACAACTCATCATCTGATTCGTAGTCTGCGCAGTGCCATCAACACTCAAAAATTTTTAGAGTCCAAGACCTGGAGTATTACATAACATTTCTTTTGTATTCCTACACCTCTCTTGGATACATCCCTAACCAACCTCTCACACCTCCACACTAGGGCATCCTCCCCTCCTTATCGTATGTCCAGACCATCTCAACCTCGCTTTCCTCATCTTGGCTTTTGTCGGAGCCACTTCTATCTTATATCAAATAACGTCATTTCTAATTCTATTATTTTTGGTACACCCACACATCCATCATAGCATTCTATCTCACCATATTTATTAGATATGATTTTTATACTGGCCAACACTCTACCCCATACAATATAGCCAGTCTAACCATATTTTGTAGAACTTTTCATTGAGTTTTAGAGACACTTTTTTGTCACACAAGATTAAAGAATCAAGCCTCTATTTCATCTACCCTGCCCCAATACTATGAGTGACATTATCATCAACTTATCTATTCTCTTGAATTATAGGCCCCGGATACTTTAAACTATCTTTCTTCTAGATAGACTGAATACCAAGATTTTCAACCATATTGGAATCATGTGACACATCGTTTAACTTACACACTAAATATTTTATCTTGGACCTACTCAACCTAAAATTTTTTACTCTACATTTTCCTCTAAACTAGCAATAACTCCACCATGTGTCCTATCATTCAAGACTACATCATTCACAGAAACCAAATACCAAGGCACCTTACCTTGAATTCTAAATGTAAGAATATCAGGAAAATAGAAACACACCAAGAGTCAATCCTTGGTGTAAACCCATCAAGATGGGAAAGTTCTACGAGTCCATTTCAATAGTCCTAACCTGAGTCTTGGCTCTGTCATACACATCCTTAATTGTCCCAGCATACTCTATAGGTACACCTATAACTTCCAAGATCCTCCAATAAACCTCTTAGGGAACTCTATCATAGGCCTTCTCTAAGTTGATAAACACCCTGTGGAAGTCTTTATTATTTTCCCTATATTGCTCCACTAGTCTCCTAGCAAGATGGATGGCTTCAGTAGTCAAGCATTCTTGCATAAATCTGAATTGATTCTTAGAAAT
This sequence comes from Capsicum annuum, assembly GCF_002878395.1. Taxonomy (NCBI): domain Eukaryota; kingdom Viridiplantae; phylum Streptophyta; class Magnoliopsida; order Solanales; family Solanaceae; genus Capsicum; species Capsicum annuum. Next base: position 160,025,985 of record NC_061119.1, read on the forward strand.
AGTAACAATCCTTCGTAACCTCAACTCTACCACCCTTACCCAAACCTTCATAGTGTGGCTCGACAACTTGATACCCCTATTATTATTGCAATCTAGAATGCCACCCTTGTTCTTATACTATGAAATTATTATACTCCACAAACAAGATTCAGACATCTTTGTCATCTAAAAGTTATCTTCTCCATACCTATCTCTCCTATGCACTTTTAAAAATCCATCAAAATCTTATATTGACCAGTCTCTCTACCCCTATGCATCCTATGAATAACCCCCTTAACCTACTCAACCATAATGCACCTACAATATCCATAGTCATAAAGCCTTTCAAAGTGCTCCAAATCCCCAACACAATTTTAGTATCCTTTCATTTAAGAGCTTATAGAAGTAATATTGTCATCTCCTCCTAATAAGAAACTCCTCCACCAAACCATCGGCGTACACATCCTTAATACACTTCATTTGGTCAAGGTTTTGAAAATTCTTGCTATGAGAACAAGAATCCAAATATGAAAATTGAAAGATAAAGGATAGATTGATAAAGATAGACAGATAGACTCAAAAAAGATGAAAGAATTAAGAACTAAAGAGTATGTTAATCTTATAAACCCTAAGTTCAATAATCTACAATCACCTAACTCTTATGTTAACTGCAAGGGAATCAAAATGCCCTTACAACCACCATTTCTAAAAAATTCTCAACACAAGCTTAAAGATCTCAAACACTCTCAATGGAGCATTCATAATCTCATCATAAAAAATAAATAAAGAAAATAAGCTAGCTCCCAAGTATTTATAGTTTAGGCTAATTATTACTCATTTATGGCCCAAAAGTGACCTGATGGCAAGAAAAGGCCGGCTAGGGGATGGTTTTACCCACTCTTTAAATGCTAGAGCAGATCAAAGCCAGATCTAAAGCTCCTTGGGTACATGTCCCTAACAAAGGGCCTTTTAGCCCCGTCTTGCGCTCCTTCGACCTCTTAAAAGTCCTTTGACCCTCCTTAATGGTAATTTTAATCCATGTGGTATCTTTTAATAGCACTAAGGAGTCGTCAAGCACATTGAGCATCATAAGTGTCCCATCCAAAGGTCCGAAGGCAATTTAGATTGTATTATCCTTCCCTACTTTATAAGGATTCGACAAAAATCCAAACCTTGAAAAAACAAAGTAAGGACAAACAAACTCAACATCCTTATAGCGTGGGGGTTAGGGTTAGCACAAATAAACATAGAATTATGCCAAGGTTGCACACACTTAAGATATAACCAAGGATCCTTTGCGTTAATCATGATAAACTTATTGAAAAGGTATAAAGAAAGTGGCTATGCTAATTATCAAGAGATAAGGAAAGCACAAAGGTACTAATGGCATCAACAAGCCAAGAAGGTAAGACTACATTTGTCTTAGGAGCCATAAGACACAATTACTTCATTATCTCTTTAAGAGACCACATGAAAAAGGTACCTCTAATGGTTCAACAATCCACAAGGGTTTTTGGGGTAAAAAATGTGAATGAACCATAAAACATTATTAACCAACCAAGTGGACCAACCAACTAGTTTCTTACCTCCCAATAAGACAATTTCAAGATTAATATAGACTTCATCATAGGCAAAGAGGTAGTATAGAAAGGAATCAAACACAAATTCATCATCAAAAGTGATATTATCTAGAAGAATTCCATTTAGCTCAAAAGATTTGGTACATAATGTGCGCAAGGATAGAATCAAAACATTTAAGCACAAAGAACCTTTCCCTTTCAAACAACTTTCTTTGAGAAACAATTCATCAATTTTATACAAATGATGAAGAAGGTTATCACATGAATGGAGTTCAACAAGAGTGCTTTTAAGAGAAAACTCACCCTTTAACCTACAAGTAATGAAACCTTGGTCAGGAATGGAAAAAGACCATGGTGAACTCTTTTGGATCTTTTTATTGCTCCCCTTCTTTAAAGAACTCTCATCTTTGATGGAGATCTTTCCCTTACACTCTATGGGTCCATCTAGTGGATTATGAATCCCAAGAAAGACTTTCTATCATGGGGAAGGATACCAACATCCTCATTCAAACTTTTCTTGTAATCTTGATCAAGCACCATGTTGGATATATAATAATCAGCACATCCAAGTTTGTCATGGGGGTCAAATGGATAAAGTGTCCATAGACAAGTGTCTAGACTCCACGTTTTCCCCCTAAAGGTATTGATGTCACCTAAACTATACCTCCAAGAAGTATAAAGCGATCAATGTCAAAATATAGTAATCCAACTAGGTTAGGGTCGATCCCATAGGGAATAGACCAGTGATCTTTCTTGAACTTGTTATGTCACAACCCAATTCACGAGTCATGATGGCACCTTCCAAAACCCACGAGTAGTTAGGCCAACACCATAGCTTGGAGCTAAGGCAATGGGTTACTTTGGTAGAAAAGCCCAATATGGGATGACATACATGAACATAATGTAATCATTAGTGTTCCACTAAATAAGACAATAAAAATACAAATATCAATCCCATAATATAATAATATCAGTACAAAAACACCTAACTATAATAATAGGAAATACAACACAAAGTCTAAATAGTATATACATTCATCTTGAATAAAAAATACTAAATAAAGATAGGAAGGAAATAGGCAACTAGAAACTCCAAGAGCTCACCCTATCTCTGGAAGATCAACACTACACGATCTTAACTCAGTAGTGGCAACAAGTACTCGGGTCTGCACTAAAAAGGCACAAAAGTATAGTATGAGTACCAAAATAATGGGAACTCAGTAGGCATATTTGATTGACTGAGCTAAATTATGATATTAAGATAATATAAAGTAAGATAATATGTCTAAGTCAAGGTACAAACTCAAACCAAAATCCTCTTCATCATCACTGTACAGAGTAAGTAATCAACTAGAAAAATAATACAACATCTCATATCAATACATACCTATATCGTCATATAAAATGGATAATCGATCCAAAATTGTAAAGAAACACTAATATAATTACAACCGCATAAATAACAAGTTCAACATGCATACATCCATTAGAGCATAAAGTAAAAGAACTCACCACGGCATCCTATACCACCAGGGAGTACACCCAAAAGAACATAATATAAAGAACCCATCATGACATCCTACGCTACCGGAGAGTGCATGAAAGGATGAATTCATCAAGTATATAAACCAATAGCCAACTTCTCATTATCCAAGGTTCACCATATTTCACATCCATGGACATTTGCTAAGATTCGTAATCATGATCAATTACCACAATTGAAATAGGATATACTCAAGTACTCACAATCATAGTCATATAGCCATTTAGAAATATATGCCATCAATATACTCAATCTACCTATTATTCATTAACAAACACTTATAATCATTAAACTGCTAAGTTGCTAGTCATCATAAGGCCTCTAATTATTAGCATAACAGTTTCTCTAGGTAATCTTTATTCACAGAATAGCAACTAACTATTATTCACTAAATAGCCATTGCCCGTATCTAGACAAGATTCATTACTAGACCATAGACACCAGTTAACCAAAGCTCGTTCTAGCCATCATACTCATATTAGCCGCAATCTAGCCAAAATGAGTTACTAACACTCATTATAATAATTATTCATTTATCAAACAACACCTCTTATTATCTAGCACAATTAATCTACAAATACTCATTTAACAACTAATGACATTATACTATGTCATCAATATTACTATGTCCCACACATCTCAAACCTATTCTCATTATTGGCTACATAACAACCATAATTACTAGTTACCATATTTTAACTAAACAAGGTGCAACAACTAGAATTTTAGACTTCAACTATCAAGAAAGTAGTCAACTAGTTACAACATATCTCATTTTAATAATCAATATACAATAATTAATCCATTTATCCAATGCTATCTAGACTCACTAGGTGAACCCTCAAATGCCATAGAACATCCAATTTACAAATTTGTCCTAATTCAATATTTGTAATATACCGCTTCTACTCACTATCCAACAGAAGCAAGTACTACACCGCATTACAAGTAATTAGTATTGAAGGATTATAACCAACATCCTAAGAATAAAATCATGTCTTCAAAGCACCTATAGATGTGATCACATAAAGGCATAATCAAACATAAACAAAGATATACATCTTTACCATACATAACATTAATATATATTCTCCGAAATTATCGGGCATCATCATATCATCAATATGTCCTCCGAACTTATCGGACATCAACATAACATCAATATATCCTCTATACTTATCGGTCATTATAATGTCATCAATATATCCTCCAGACTTATCAGGCATCATTATATCATCAATATATGCACTGGATGTATCGAGCATTATCAAAACATCAATATATCCTCTGAATTCACCAGACATCATTATAACATTAATATATCCTTCGGATTCACCGGACATCATCATTTCATCAATATATCCTTTGAATTCACTGGGCATTATCATAACATCAATATACCTTCTGGATACATCGGTCACCATCAATAGTCATCATGACATCAATATATATATATATATATATATATATATATATAAGTAGTCAAATTAATAACAAGTACAAGACCGACAAAAAATAGAGTGTAAGAGAAATAAAGAAGGACCTATCATGGTACCTCACCATTTATTGTCAATACATTATAATAGTAAGTGCATGAACATACATTTCCATATGGTATGAACACTCAATACATTACCAGGCTTGATATAATTATTAGCATGGTCAATTACAAGCCATGGTTATACTTTTGAGAATCTCACTTATTTGGAATGATTCACATTACTAGCACAAAAGGGATTCTTTGGCACAAACATAAGTCTAATCACTAGGCTTGAACATGATATTACTAATGACTCAATCCAAGGCTCACATAGTAAACTTTCCAATAACTTAAGTGATAGCATAGTCATAGGTTCAATTTGCAAGAGTTTCCATTGCTATCCAAGTAATGACATAAGATAACCATCACGTATGCACATTATTTCCAAAATTAGCATCATGAGTAAACCATTTACTGAGTTTGGCCATCATATTACCTAAAGCATATTCATGGTGTTTAACAAGTATCTAGGTCAATAATAAAGCTACATAGTTCAAGCTTAAGGCGGGTCAAGTTCCACTTCTAATATCCCAAGTTATATCTTCAAATCTAACTTCTACCCGAAACTAGACTAAGTCAGTTAAATCATATCTTAAAGGTTTAACAATCCACACTATTTATAGGAAAATTCTTCCTTAAGTATTACTCTTAATTCATCATAAACACCTAAGGACAAATTCACAACTAGTGATATCAAAGGTCAACTTACTCTTAGTATGAGGGAACAAGGTCCCGTCTAACTAGAACAACTAGAGCATTCTTGTTCTATTCATAAGATAATAAATCCAACTAACTAAGGTTTTAGACTATAAGTTGAGTATCACATTTTATGAGTTCAATATCCTAAGTGGTTCAACTAATCCCAACATTACTATCTACTATTTCAACACTTAAACCCCACCCAATCTTATCAAAATATCAAAGTCCTACTATAATAAAGCTCAATCTAACATAAGTAAGCCTAACCTAGAATCCAAATATAGCTTACGAACCAACAACCTTCACTTTCCATTTCCTCAAAGCTTCTTCGAGGATCTAAGCTAGAAAAAACATAAACTATGAATTATTAACAGAATATCAATACCTATTTTACACCATTATGCTTTAGATCCAAAGCAATACACCAAAACTCAATTGGGTCCCACTTATAAAAAATGAGTTTCCGAGACTAACCCAATGTTCAAACACCATGAGGGAGTTATAACCCTCAAGAAATTGGTGCTAATTAATCATATTGGGCTAAAATCAAGTCTCAAGCCATTTGGGGTTTCGAGTCTAATAATCAAGAATTCAACACCAAAATTGAAAGATTCATACCTTAGATTCGATGATAATCATGAATATGAAAGTTGTTAAGCTCCCAATCAACACCCAAGACTCAATTTAAGGACTACACACTCTATTAGGGTTTCAAGAAAGTGGAGAAATGGCCAATTCTCAGCCAAAAGAACATTTAATTAATTCCTTCCCAAACCCTCAGATACGGCGATCACCCAACCACGCTATGCGATTGCAACATCACGATCTCTATGAATCCTCCGCTATTGCAATACTTTTTTTGCACTAAATAACAACTTAAAAACATGGAATTTGATTCAAAGTTTCGAACAATGCTTCGGGAAGCAACCGGAGTCCAATATGAGCAAACAAAATATGCAACCACACTGTTTTTGACATTTTGGATGTGTTGGTGAAGTCAAATTTTTCATCCAAAGTTGTTTGTACCAAATATAGGCCCCACACTCAAATTTCCAATTTATCAACTTCTTGACCAATAGGTCAAAATAAGTTCAGGTGTAATGGGACTCAAACCAAAGGTTTACCCAACATAAAATTAATATTTTAGAGTAGCTGGCATAGTCAAAATTTGTATTCGATATCATTTTACTGAAGTTTTTGCTCGGTGGCCATTTGGAACCACTGAAGACTTCTAAATAGGGAAATAGTTCTAAGAACCAAATGAACTACCCTATAACCAAACTATTAATCCCAGCAAGTCATAAATGACGTGGGGTAGCTATGGGAAAGCTTTCATAAAAAAAATAAGTGGGATCATGAGAAATAACCAGAAGGGTCATTACAACATCCACTACAAAGAAACTTTCATCCTCAAAAGTTAAAGATAAAGAAAATACCTGAAGTCTCGAACTGGTGAGGATACTTGGCCCACATCTTTCTCTCAATCTCCCAAGTGGCCTCCTCGATTGGGCCATGCATCCACTAAACCTTAATTATAGGAATCTGTCTAATAAGTATCTGCCTCATATCACTACCCAAAATAAGCACGGGTTCCTTCACAAAGGTCAATTTCTCATCTAACTGGACTGAGTCCTATCTAAGAACATAAGACAAATTAGTAATATACTTTCACAACATAGAGACATGAAAAACTAGATGAACAATAGTGAAATCTGAAGGAAAGGCTAACTTATAAGCCACTTTTCCAAGTGCACATAGAATCTCAGAAGGACCAGTATATCGAGGGCTAAGCTTACCCTTCCTTCTGAACATCATCACACCCCTTATGGGCAAAACATTAAGGAATACATAGTCAACACCTCAAAATCTCAAGGCACAGAGTCTACGATTGTTGTAGGCCTTCTACCTACTTTAGGTTACGCTCAACCTATCCTGAATTACCCTAACTCTATCCAATGATTCCTAAAGCAAATACATACCATGAGGTCTGACCTAAAAAATCGCAAAGCATCCTATCATAAAAAAACATCTCCTACCATATAAAGCCTCATAAGTCGCCATCTCAATACTCGAACGATGACTATTGTTGTACGCGAACTCCGTCAATGCTAAGTGTTGATCCCATATCCTCCAAAATCCATAACATAGGCTTGGAGCATATCCTCAATCACCTGAATAGTCTGCTCAGACTGACTATCCATCTATGGATAAAAATTTATACTCAAATTCACTTGAGTACCCAACTTCTCCTAGAGTGCTCTCCAAAATCGCGAAGTAAATACAGAACTACGGTCTGGTATGATAGAAATGGGAACTCCAAGTAAATAAATTATCCCCCATACATAAATATGGGCTGATCACTTAGCATTGAAGGTCATCTGAATAGGAATGAAATTTGAAGACTTGGTCAAATGATCCACAACAACCTAAATACCATCAAGATCATAGGAATTATAAGGCAAACCACTAATGAAGTCTATATTAATCCATTCCCATTCCACTCGAGAATGGACAACCTATGAGTAGATCTCCTGAACACTGATGCTCGGCCTTCACCTACTGATAACATAGGCAATGAGCCACAAAGTCTGCCACATCTCTCTTCATACTATCCCACCAGTAATGCTGCCTTAAATCTCTATACATCTTAGCTATACTGGGATGAATAGAATATCTAGAGCTATAAGCCTCATAAAGTATCAATTGAATCAAGTCATCAAGCCGAGGAATACAAATACGACTCTAAAATCTCAAAATACCCTCAGAGTTAATGGTATGCCTCTCAGACTCACCACTCACCACCTGGTCATGAAGGAAGCATAGCTTGTTATCCTCATACTGATGATCATAAATCTACTCAAATAGAGGGGGATCGCCTCCACATAAGCCAAAATCCTCAAGAGATCCAAAATATTAAGGTGAACCGTCAAATTGGCTAAGGACTGAATATCCCGTGCCATGGGCCTTTGAGAAACAGATATGCAAGCCAAGCTACCTATAGTCATGGCCTTGCCACTCAAGGCATCAACTACTATATTTTCCTTACTTGGATTATACAAAATGGAAATATCATAGTCCTTTAACAACTCTGTCCATCTACGCAAGCGAGCATTAAGCTCTCACTGGGTCATAAGATGCTGAAGGTTCTGATGATTTATGAAAATCTCACAATGCACTCCATACAAATAATTCCTCTAAATCTTGAGTGCCAAAACTACCATTACCAACTCTAAATCATGAGTGGGGTAGTTATACTCATGCACTTTATGGTGTCTAAAAGCATAAGCAATGATACGACCTTGGTGCATCAAAACAACAACCAAGACCAACACCTGAAGTATCTCAAAATATGGTGAATTCCTCACCCTCAATAGGAAGAGCTAACGTTGGGGATAAAGTAAGACAATCCTTGAGCTTTCCATAGCTCAACTCACTATCCTTGGACCATAGGAAAGGAATTTCTATCGAAGTTAATCTCGTCATAGGGACTGAAATAGTAGTGAAGCTCTCAACAAAACGCCTATAATAACCATCTAAACCAATGAAATTACGATCCTCAATCAGAGATGTACACGTAGCCCAATCATAAATCACTAAAATATTGTCCGTGTCTACGATAATATTGGCTTTAGATACCATATGACCAAGGAATGACACTAACTCAAGCCAAAACTCATACTTAGAGAAATTGGTAAAAAAGCACATGATCTCAAAGTCTAAAGCACAATCCTCAAATGATGCACATACTTCTCACTACTCCTCTAATACACAAGGATGTCATCAATGAACACAATAATGAAGGAGTCTAGATAGGGTTTGAACACATAATTCATCAAATCCATGAACACGGATAGGGGATTAGTCAGCCCAAGAGACATCACCAAAAACTCATAATGACCATAACGGTTCCTGAAAGTTGTCTTTGGGATATCCTCAGCCCAAATCCTCAACTGATGATAATCAAACCTCAAATAAATCTTAGAAAACACATCTGTACCCTAAAGCTGGTCAAACAAATCATCAATATGAGGCATAGGATAATATTTCTTCACCATCACCTTATTAAATAACCTATAATTGATATACATACGCATGGAGCCATCTTTATTCTTCATAAACCATACAGGAGCTCCCCACAGGGAGACACTCAATCTAATAAAACCCTTACAAAAAAGATTCTAAAGCTGAGAATTTAGCTCTTTATGCTTAGTAGAAGCCATACGGTAAGGTACCATAAAAATAGGTCGGGTTTCAAGCTCAAGGTCAATAGTAAACTCAATATTATGGTTAGGGGGAATACTAAGCAAGTCAGTACGAAACACATCAGGCAACTCACAAATAATAGAAACAGAGTCAAGCAACGGACTCTCTACAAAAGTATCACATACATAAGCATGATAAGACTCGAAGCCTCTCTATATAAGTCTCCTAGAACAAACATAAGAAATAATCCCCATCAACTCATGGATAACCTCTCTCTACCACATGAATAGGGGTATGCCGGGCATGGTTAAGGTAATGGCCTTGGTAAAACAAACTATGACCACATGATAGTGGGATAACCAGTCCATGCCCTGAATCACATTAAAAATCCAGCATATCAATAATAATAAGACCCAACATGATCTGAATACTCAATCTACTATGAAAGAATCACCTATTGGAGTAGATATGCGCAATGGCACAGATAATAAATCACTAGTCAAGTCCAACCGTGGTGTATAATAATTAGATATATAAGAATAGGTGGATACAAGATCAAATAAAGCAAAAGCCAACTTACAGTACACTAAAATTCTACCTATGACTAAAGAATTCAAAGTCTCACCCTCGGATATAGTAAGTACTACATATAATTGACAATGCTCGCTACCTGGCTACACACCTGATTGACCTTTTATCCTATCTTCTTGAGTACCACCTCGAGCACCGTCGTAACCACTGCTGCAACCTCATAAAACACCTCTACATAAGGAATAAACTACTTTAATAGGAGTAGCACCCTAGGATAAAATAATTATCACCCTACGACTAGGGCAATCTCATAAAAAAGAACTAGGAATCCTAAAAGTAAACAAGAGTCACGAGAAAAACCAAAACTCATAGATCAAGAAGAATCAGAGTAAAAACCACATCTAGCACATCCTGCAGATGAACCTCTTAGAGACCACTAGTACCAAATTGAACTCTATCAGTAGTCAGAAGAGCTTCTTGAACTGGTCGGCTAGTCTAACTTTAAGACTAAAAGATGGATGTTAAAGATGCCCAACATGAGAACTACCACCTCTAAATCAGGAACTACTATGACTCCTATAAAATCTGCCCTAGTACTTGGGCCTCTTATCATATGCCTCATGAAGCGTGCCCTTCATCACTCTTGCATGATCTAAAACCTCAGCAAAGGTCCTACTTATAGTAACTAAACTCTGAGCAGCCATCATAATAGGTAATCTTAATCCTCTTACAAAGCAATAAACTCTCTCATACTTAGTATCCAAAATAGAAGTCTCATGCCTAGCCAACTCATGAAAATGGGACTCATACTCGGCATATGTCATAGAACTTGACAGTGCCAAAGCACATATGCTAGTGTACGTAGTCTACCAAGTAATATAATGGCCTTTAAGAAAGCCAAATATCGATCTCACAGGGACTTGTTCTAACAACTATTAAAATTTAATTCACAATTTAGATTCAATTGATGTGAAAGTAACCAAAAGAGAGTTTTGAATATCTGTAAACTAAGGTAAACAATGCGTAAAATAAAGGGCTTAAGACAATCAATAGGACAAAAGCCTATGTTTATAGCACTTCAAATAATCATACTATGTTATTAACATCATTTTTTAATTTTTTTTATCTTGGTTGTTGATTCATAGGTTTAATTCGATGATCATGGTCCCCCAACCTCTAATCATTTACGTAATTTTGACATTACAAATATATCGTTGAGCAGGGATGTAATAATCCAATTAAATTCTTTAAGTTATCATCCTATGTTTGAATCAGGTAAGGTCTCTTAGTACATCTCTATCCTAGATGCTAATTTGAATTTCTTATTTCTTAAAAGAATACAAATCATACTTTATTCATCCCCTTATTTTATCTCCATATTCCCTCTCCCAAGATCACAAGGTTGACAACATATGTATTCTAAGGGCGATCAAGCCTCAAAATAGTTAAAACAAGAATAAACACATAACCAATAATGATAAGCAAATCAAATGAACTTTATCCAAAATAAGAGAAGTCATGTTCTTGGGTTTAACCCATGAAAAGGAGTGTTTAGACACTCAAAGTCATAATTATTATCCAATTAATTGTATGAATGAAAAACCATTAAAGAGCTAAACTAAAGAATGAAAAAACTAAAAGATAAAGTTTTAGCAGCCTCCACATTTGTCCAAGACATCCAAGATATCCCAAAAAAGTATTTAAGGTTGTTTATTTATAATAGAGGGCAATTATCGTATGGGATTAAAGGGGCATCACCCATTCTAGAGCATAGGAGTACAGAGAGCGCCGCCTGTTATATTGCACCGCTCTACTGGAGGCTTACCCTACCTTAGAGTATCTCTATAGAGGGGTTTACACCTACTATATTGCACTACAACAGCTAGGGCGACACATACTTATCTCGGGCAGCCACTAGAACTTGCCATCCAAATTTTGGTTAAGTCTTTATCATCAAATCTTTCATACCTTATCTTATTGTTTATTTCCAATGGATTTCCAACCTTTATATCATTAATATATCACCATATTCAGATCACAAATCTTCCTATATAATCACACACCATGAATTAGAAATTAAATTAAGATAATATCTATAACGATGAATCAAAACAAGAGCTAAGTACTCCTTATATAGCTGTTGATTTTGTAGTTAGTCCTAAAGTCCTAGCAGAGCCCTTCTCAGTGTCTACCCCAGTGGGTATATCTATCATAGCCCAATGAGTATACAGGAAATATCCGATTATGGTATCTCAAAAAGTCATATTAGCAGACTTAATAAAATTAAGGATGATAGATTTTGATGTCATTCTCAGCACGGACTAGCTTCATTTATGCTATGCTTCAGTTGACTATAGAAATGGAATTATCCATTTTCAGTTTTCGAATGAACTTGCCCTTGAGTGGAGGGGTAGTATTTCAGCACTTCGGGGTTAGCTTGTTTCCTACCTAAGAATGATGAAAATTATATCCAAGGGGTGTTTCTACAATCTTGTTTGAGTTAAAGATTTTAGTTCTAAGACTCTTAGTCTTGAGTCAGTCCCAGTAGCATGTGAATTCCCAGATATTTTTCCTAAAGACCTTCTTGGAGTTCCTCCTGAGAGGGAAACTGACTTTGGAATAGACCTTCTCCCTAATACTCAGCCTATGTCTATCCCGCCATACAAAATGGCTCTAGTAGATCTCAAAGAGTTAAAAGAACAGTTGAAAGATCTCTTAGATAAGGGATTCATCAGACCTAGTGTATCCCCTTGGGGTGCACCTGTTCTTTTCGTACGTAAGAAATACGGTTCTCTTAGAATGTGTATTGACTACCATTAACTGAACAAAGTCACAGTAAAGAATAATATCTACTTCCTAGAATTGATGACTTATTTGACCGACTTTAGGGTGTCGTTACTTTTTTTAGATAGATTTTAGATTAGGCTATCATCAGCTCAGATTTAGAAAATAGTACATTCCAAAAATAGCTTTCAAAACTTGGTATGGTCACTTTGAATTCCTAGTCATGTCATTTGGTCTTACCAATACCCCAACAACCTTCATGGACTTAATGAGCCTCATGTTCAAGAAGTACTTGTAAATATTCGTTATAGCCTTTATTGATGACATTCTTGTCTACTCCCACAGTGAAAGTGATCATGCAGACAATCTCAGAATAGTATTACAAACTCTCAGAGCCCATCAGTTTTTCTCAATATTTAGTTAGTGTGAATTTTGGATACGATTAATAGCTTTCCTTCGTCATATAGTTTTTGATAATGGATTGAGAGATGGCCCTTAAAATACCAAAGTAGTAAGAAACTAGCCCAGGCCTATTTCTCCATAAGCTATTAGGAGTTTCTTAGTTTTGGCTAGCTATTACCGATGGTTTCATCTATTGCCTCCCTTATGTCCAGATTAACTTAGAAGAAAGTCAAATTTCAGTGGTCAGATTCTTGTGAGAAAGTTTTTAGGAGTTGAAAACTCAAATCACTACAGCCTCAATTTTGACTTTACTAGATCGTTCCGATAGATTTGTGGTATATTGTGATGCTTCTAGAGTTAGTATAGGGTGCTTTTTGATGCAGAGAGGTAAGGTCATAACCTATGCCGCTAGACAGCTTAAGCCCCATAAGAAAAATTACTATACTCATAATCTTGAATTAGCAGCTGTAGTGTTTGCCATAAATATTTAGAGGCACTATTTATATGGGGTGCATGTTGATGTGTTCATAAACCATAAGAGCCTTCAGTATGTATTTTCTCAGAAAGACCTAAACCTGCATTAGAGAAGGTGGTTAGAATTGTTAAAAGACTACATCATGAGTATTCTATATCATTCAAGCAAGGCCAATATAGTGGATGACGCTGTTAGTAGGATATTTATGGGTAGTGTTGCTCATGTGGAGGATGGTAAGAAGAAGTTAGTTTAGAAATTTCATCATCTTTCCCAACAAAGTATCCACTTAGTCGATTTAGTAGGGGGTAGTGTATGGGTGCAGAATAGTTTGGAATCATCTTTGGTTTTAGAGGTAAAAGAGAATTAGGATAGAGATCCCAGGTTATTTAATTTGAAAGAGTCAGTCAGAGATCAAAGGTAGAGGTTTTCTCCCAAGAGGGAGATGGTGTGTTACATTGTCAGGGTATACATTGTGTGCTATATGTGGATGGCGTAAGGTAGAGGATTCTTGCAGAGGTGCATGGAGTGCACTACTCAATTCACCCAGGGGACACTAAGATGTACCATGATTTGTGGGAGGTTTATTCATAGAGTGGGATAAAGAGAGACATTGAAGAATTCATAGCTAAGTGCTTAACATATCAATAGGTTAAGATTATTCATCCAAAGCCTAGTAGAGCTATGTAGGAGTTCAGTATTCCTACTTGGAAATAGGAGGAAGTGAACATGGATTTTTTAAATAATCTGCCCCGTACTCATCACCAACATGATTCAATTTGGGTCATGGTGAATAGGATGACTGAATCAGCTCATTTCTTACCAGTTTATACCTCTTATTCCGTCGAGGATTATGATAATCTCTATGTTAGAGATTTTGGTCTAATTTGACAGAGTTCCATTATCCATCATTTCAGACAGAGGTATGCAGTTCACCCCTTATTTTTGGAAAGAATTCCAAAAGGGTCTTTGTACCCAAGTTCACCTCAGTACAACCTTTTATCCTCATATAGATGGTCAAGGAAAAAGGACCATTCAGACTTTAGAAGATATTTTAGGAGCATGTTCCATTGACTGTAAGGGTAGTTGGGATGATCACTTTCCCTTGATTGAGTTTACATATTATAATTGTTATCATTCCAGTATTCAGAAGGGTCCGTTTGAGGTGCTTTATGGGAAGAGATGTAGATCTCTCATTGGTTGGTTTGAAGTAGGTGAGTCTATAGTGGTATGGCCTAAATTGGTTTTTGATACCTTAGAAAAAGTTCAGTTGATTAGGGAAAGGCTCAAGACAACTCAGAGATGACATAAATCATATGCAAATATGCAAAGAAAGGATCTCAAGATTGAGATTAGTGATTATGTGTATCTAAAAATTCTTCTATGAAGAGAGTGAAGAGGTTTGGCAGGAAGGGGAAACTCAGTCCCCAATATGTCGATCCTTACTGAATTCTCATCCATTTAAAAAAGATAGCTTATGAGATTGAGTTACCTTCAGACTTAGCCTTAGTATATCAAGTATTTCATGTCTCATTGCTAAAGAAGTGCATAGGTTACCCAGCAGCTGTAGTCCCTATAGAAGGTATAAATGTTCAGAACAGTCTCTCTTATGAGGAAGTTCCAATCAAAATTCTTGATTTTTAGGTTTGCAGACCGAGGAACAAAGAGGTTGCTCTAGTCAAAGTTCTTTGGCGGATTCAGTCTGTTGAGGGAACTACTTGGGAAGCAGAAGCAGCTATACGTACCAAGTATCCTCACCTCTTCTTTGAAAACTCAGACTCAGCTCAAGGTAACAATTTCCTCAAATTTACTCAGTTCCATGTTCAGATTTCCTTTATAACTCTGTATTGGTTCATTGCCATAGCATTCTTATAGCATGCAAACCTTCATGAAATAGCTTAGTTATGTGTCATGTCTTTAAAACTCAGTCATGCTTTGGTTATGCATTTTCAAAACTCAGTATATCGGTAGTTTCAGTCATGTAATTATGCTTTAGTTGTGCATGTTCAGGGCATAAATTTAGTCTATTAGTATTCTAAACTTAGTCAGTCTTATTCGAGGACGAATGTTCCCAAGGGAGAGATATTGTAAGACCCCGCAGAATCCTAGACGTCTGAGTCCTTTAAAGCATGCCTAAAAAGGTCCCAGATTTAAAAATATTTCAGCTAAGTATTAATGCTTAGTCATTTCTAAAGTCCTCAAACTTTGAGGAATTTATTTATGACCTTCCCAACCTTAGAAAGTGAGTTTTTAAGTTGATTCATGATCGGGGAAGTCAATAGTACATCTCGGGTGAGTTTTAAAATTTTTAGACAAGCGTAAGGGCGTGTTTGAAACTCCAAAATAGTGGCTCAAGGTGATTAGACCGCGGTGCCCTTCCCAGTCTAATGCTGGGTGGAGCCCGCAATGCAGACCGTGGCGCCCTACCTAGATCGGCGCTCCAGATCCTGTGGTGCCCAAGCCAGTCCGGTCTAGGTAATATTTACAGGTTTGTTCTACATTTTTTAAGGGCAAATGGGTTATTTTCCCTTCACCCAATAGCTCCATAGCATGGGATTAAAGCCCCAAATAGCATAATTGCTCATCCTTTTCACAATATTCTCTCAAGAACATGCCCTAGATTTATTAAGTTAAAGAATCAAGTATCAAGAACTCACCCCAATCTCTATGAAATTAACAATCAAGGTATGTTAGGTGTTCATCCAAAGGTTCCCTTCTACCCTTGGAGTTCAAGAACCTCTTTTTAACTACAAGATGATTGCTTTAATAAATTCGATTGTACTCTTGATTATGATATTATTTGGGTTTCTAATCCATGTTTTATGACAAGATTTATGTGAATTAATTAACCTATGTATATTCATGTGTATTTATGTTAAAATTCCCTTAAAATTATAAGTTTGGATTGTAAACATGATGCTTACACGTTTATTATTATTATTATGTTCATGAATTATGCTCCCCTAGTATTTGATAAAATGTTCATGTGGGTTGAATAAAGAAATCATAACATGTTAGCATGTGTATAAGTTTATACCGTGTAAATGTTTGATAAAATGTCTCAATAGATGAATTGTGACAATGTGGCTAGTTATCATGCATTCAAGATTGTGCTATGTTTTACTTTAGTACTATCGAGTCCTGGGGGTATTCAATACTCGAAATCTAGCTATTTACATAGAATTTCAGTAGCTACAAAATAGTCTTAGTGATGTCATGTACAATAGTACTCAGTCAGTTATAGAACCCAGTGTATTTATTAAGTTAGCATAACTTAGTAAACTCAGTCCAGTTCAGTCAGTTAGCACGACCAGTAATAGTTTATTCAAGCCTAGAATAGTCTAGAAATTAGTTCAGTGTCCTTTAATTTTTGAGTAGGATTCAACACCAAGCGAATCAGGGATGGGGGCATTCCTGCTAGTATAGGGTTTGACCCTTAGTAGCAATCCCTACATTACAAAACTATATAGAAAGCATAGATTGATATGTCTTGCTGCTAGATAAGGTTTGACTAGTCTCGTATGGGTTTTCTTGCCAATGAGGGTTGACGAAATATCTTCCTTCCAAATAGGGTTAACTCATACTCATTGTTAGTATCCTTTGGTAAGGTGCTAACACCTTTCAACTAGGGTCACAGGTTGGAACCCAACTCAGTTCATAATTGGGGTATGCTAGTTAGATGAACACTCCCACAGTTTCAGTTTTAGATTCAGTATGAAACCTTCATTCAATTTTAAAATCAGGAGTATTAGATACAGTCACCCAGCTCAGCACGAAACTCGGTTTAGTTCCACACAATCAGGACTATCAGAAATATTCACCCAGATAATGGTAATACAATTATAAAAAAACTCAGATACCTATCATTCAGTATCAGAACTCAGTATCTAGTGTTAATATAATCTCAATTATAGTATACGTAGTTATGTGCATAGCATTACATAATTAGTATTTACAACAGTTTTAGGTATATATGTACTCTCATTCAGTTATATTCATAAGACTTAGCCATTTATTGTTCATGCATATGAACCCATGCTTATTAGCCTACCTCACTTAGCGTACCAGTACATTCAAAGTACTAACGTATACCTTTTCTTGCGCTATGATGTCTTATATCATAGGTTCAGATGCAGGGCTCCTGATCATACTTCGCAACCAAGCTTATTAGCAGCAGACTTAGTGGTGAATCCTCATAGTTAGAGGGCATAGTTATTACTTTAGTATTTCAGTATATTTTTAGTAGTTGGAGTTAGTTGGGGGCTTGTCCCATCAACTCCAACTTCATACAGTTAGAGGATTTCAAACTGGATTTTTTCAGTCAGATGTTAAGTTTTTAGTATTCACTTATTAGTATTTGATTTATTTATGAACCTTAAGGCAACTTCAATGTAATTTTTGCATTATTACTGTATTATTATTTAGTGTTCACAGCAAGTACCAGACATGGGTTAGCTTGTGGTCCTTTAGGATCGTATGCTCTATGTGGCGTCCGAGGTCCAGACTTAGGGAGTTACAGATTCTCCCATGGAAGGTTACAAAAACATGTTATTCATGCTTAATTATAAGTGTAGCACAAAATATTTATACAAGCTAACTGCTTATTTTTTCTTTACAAGCTAACTGGACATTTTTTCTTTGTTATTAAGGGACTTCCCTTCTCCTTTTTTGTTTGAGTGCAAAAAAAGTTCAAGATTTTTAAGAGTTTAAACAAAATAATAAATTAGAGGAATTAAGGTAAGATGACTGCTCTATTTGTTTGTCGTCCTAATGTATGTGTTTAGGTGAAAACTTATGGATGTGTTGTCATTAACAACTTAAGGAATGATGAGTCCAATATTTGGTTACCATGACAAAGAAAATTTTGGGTTTTTTATGGACTATTTTATATGTATGTGTTGAGTAATGTTGAGCTAATATTGGGAAAGGTATGCTTAGTTTGTATTAAAATATAAAAGAAGAGGTCTAACGGTATGCCACCAAACTAAATGTTGTATAGGTTTACTAATTATTCCACTTTGTACATTATTTTTAGAGTGCAATAAATCCAAAGAAGTTTTGAGGCATCTTATACTAAGATGTATGCTATTAATGTAATTGGAGGATAAAAGGTTAAAAAACACCCTCAATTTGGTAATTTGTGGGATTACTGCTCTTCTACTATTTTGATGAAGTTAAGTAGCCCAAATATGCTGGTTAGCTACTGATACTAGTTTTACCATGTAATTTATTGTATATACGTAATCAGAAGGCAGGAGATTAATTTGGGTTAATACCAGAGTTGTACAGCAATGTATGTAAGGCTACTCTATCCTATTCCTTTTGGCATTAAATAGAACACTTGTGTCACAAAGTAATCTTCAAAAGTTCTCCTATGGAAAATGATATATAATGCCAGTGTATGATCTCCCATGTATATAGAGACCTTGTTCCCACTCTCTAATATGTTAGAATACCTTAATATATGCTTATTATCAAGTTTGGATGTATATTTTAACTAGTAACTTTCAGTAGTTCTCTTTTTAATCAAATAAAATCGATGAGTTATTTTAGTTCCTAAGCATTTCATTCATGTACAAACTACTCCCTACCTTATTGTTATTACATTAAGTGTTTATTCATGTGTCTCTTACTAGTAGATTATTGTTCCAAAGTTCAATAATGTCATTACCACTAAAGTACCAATCTCAAAGGATAAGTAAACTAAATAGCACAAAACTTGTCATGTCCAGGTGGCAGATCACCAGAATAATGATGTGTTATGGTTTCTGAAATGCCCTGTATTTTTTGCAATTGAGCTTTTAGCTCTCTGCCTTAGATATGACTCACCCTATGAGTCATAGGGTGCCTTGATGGGTCAGGTGACCCTAGTCGTTAGGTGTCCAGTAAGTTTGGTTTAAGATGTTGTCTTTATTATGACTTGAGGTCACAATTCGTAAGGACTCAACACGATTCATAATGATCAAACTGTAGGATGCCAAGTGTTCACCAAATTTGGTTCTGCTCTAACTACGACTAGGACACTAGGAGTCATAGCGTCACATGATGAGTCGGTTGACTGAGTCATAGGGACAACAGTAAAAGAGGGTCTTGGAGACTATTTTTATTATAACTCATGGTGGTGATTCATAAGGTTTGGTTATAAGTTGATGGATTACTCATAGGCAAGGGCGGAACTTTTTTAGATTTTTAGTTGAGGGCACTTTAAGATAGTATCCTCTTTAACCCTTTAGACCCCACAACTTAAAACCATCTTTAGGACTTTATTTGCCTACCAGTCTCTATCAAATACTCCCAATACTCTCTAAATTCTCCATTTAAGTTAAAGTTAGGGTTCCAAGAGAGGTGTTTATCTTGGGTTTCAACGGTACTTTCTTCCCCAAATTTCTTTGTATTTGAGGCATGTCTATTTTCCCCTATACTTTTACTTTATTAATGGCATGATTTGGATAATATTCATATGATTTTGATGTTGGGTTCTGATCTACAGGATGAGGTTTTTGAATATAAATTGTATAAATGCTTCTTCTATGATATTTAGGAAATTGTTTTGCTTAAATTGATGGTTGGTAAATTCTTTGGGGTGCATGGGAATGGTGGATAGACATTGTTATAATGGAATCTCTAAATTGATAAATCATGGAGATAGGGTCTCAAAGGATTCCCCAAATTAATTTGTTTGGTATGGAAATTAGTAACGACCTTAATCTACTTGCGTAACTGATTTTAGAATATGCATTGTTACTTGGTTTGATTTATTTCTTGACATTAATGCATGGTATAATTGGTTAATTTGATAATAATGGTCTTGAAAACCTTATGGGGTAAATGAAATCCCCCAAGAGATCTTAATAATGGAGTCTGCGGGATATGCAGAAATCCCTAAGTGTTGGCTTAATTATATTAATTGTAAGCTATAGTCGGTATGACGATACCACTTAATAATGCCTTGATAATTGACTCCTATAATTGGTGGTTGGTTTATGTGATAAATGTTTTAATTGGGAAATAATGGGGGTTGTGTTAGCTAGCCGTGAAAGTATGAGTCCAAATGACTAAAACTGGAAACTCATGTTCGCCGATATCAGGGTTGGTCTTAAAGACCAAGTGTTTGTGAGGTTTCAAGGGAATCCCCCAAGTACACATATTTATATATGTATTATAGAGGGTGAAGGGTACAAGGGAATCCCTGGTCATCTATAATATCTTTAGTTTGGTTGTCTAACACACACTTTGGCCTATCGAAGGTCCATCAGTCGTTTTGTTGGTCGTTGGTGGTTGGTTATGGATATACATTAAAACTTTCTTAAGCTATTGTACTTTATCTTGTTATATGTTTAAAATTTATCTAACCTTGGGGTGTGTTGTGTTTAGGTTGGTTAGGTGAGATTCCCAACACGGCCAGGCCCTGGTTTGGGTCTTGTCAGTTTCTTAAAACTTTTGATGCTTAAAAGAATGAAAATATGCAAGTTACTCATGTCTTTTTGTTAGATATAATGTTCTTTTGTGTTGTGTTTTGAAGGAAAACATGTTATGGAGTAGAAAGGAGAAAAAATTTGAAAATTAAAGATTTTGGGACACCTATGTGGGTACCTATGCCCCGTAGGTACTACCTTTGTGGAGTAGGTGTCAGAATATATGCCAGAAAGTTAAAGTTTAGAGATTGAAAAGCTGAAGAAATTTGATTGTCACCTACACCAGACTACCTACGGGCCGAAGGTAGTACCTACTCCTCGTAGGTGTTAGAAAATATCAAGACCAGAGATTTCTCAAAAGTTTTGGGTTCTGGTCACCTACGGTGGAACCACCTACACCCCATAGGTTCCATCTAAGCCCCATAGGTGGCCACTAAATTAGATTTTCCTATTTTATTTAGGATTGATTTCCTAGGGTTTTCTTGTACTCTATAAATACCAATTTGATGTTTTTAATTAGTTTACATGTTGTTATTACTTACAAACATATATTTGATTCTAAGATTCGATTTTGATCTTAGGATTGAATTGTTCTTGTTTTTAGTTGAATTCTTAATCTGAGATTTAGGGTTTTATTCATAAATTATTGTGAGATTAATTTAATGCTTTCAATTACGAATTCCATTAATTGTTTTACAATGATGAGCTGTTAAATCGCTTAGATAGGGTTGTCGGAACCCTGGCAGATCAACAATATAGGGAAAATGCAATGTTGTTCTAAACCAATATCCTACATGTATTGTGCTCATCTTTAGTTTAATAGATTTCTTAGCGGTAGCAAATGTTAGGATACCATCTATATTCAAGATTTTGTTCAAGGAAAAGAAGACCACAACAATAATTTGGAGTTAATTTTTGAAATAAGCTAATCATCTTCATCTACTTAAGGTAATTGTCTTTATCTAATTAACTAGAGACTCAAAAGGTAATAGTTAATCTGGAATCTAGGATAAGGGTTAGTAAAGAGACACTCTAAGACTCCAAAGGTAAAGAGTGAAATACACCAGTGAGTCCACAAGACAATTGGTGATACCTAAATTATCAGATTCTGCATACAAGATATTGGGTTGGTTCAACAGATCATAACAAACCTAAAGAGTTGAGAAGCTAGAGGAAATACAGTATGAGTGTTTGTTTTAGATTGATAATAACCAAAGCATTCCACAACCTTTTACTTTTCATAGTTTACAATTACAATCCCCCTATTTACCTTCTTGTACTGCTTGTTTATTTCAGGAAGCTTTAAAGATATTTCACTTATTCCCTGTAGGTTCAACCCCAACCTGAGTTTGGTTACTATATGTTGGATAGACCTTTTTAAGTTTAATTTAAGGTATAGATTTGGGCGATATAAAAATTTTGGTCTTGTTGTCGTGGAATACGATGTGATTATTGATCAATGTTAGTGAAATTTTTTGTTTTTTCTTTATGTTTTAGGCATAACAGCGTATGCCTAACTCAAGAAGTAGAGATAGTCCCTTTCTCCCACTTAATCCTGAACCAGAGAGAATCCTACAGTCGACTAGTAGATGATTGAACATGTTTAGGAAGGTGATCTTAAAAGGGTTCAAAATAACCCCATTGATGTGCCTCCCCCTCCTCTTTGAAATGTTCAAATAATTATTGATTAAGGAAAAGAGTAGTTATTAGCAGAAGCTTCTAACCATAAGAGGGAAGCAGATGCTCAACATGTAGCTAGGATGGTAGAGCTAGCAAGGGAAAGACAAGAAGCAAATCATCGAGTAGCACTCGGCAAAAATCAAGTTAGAGTTAGAGGTGGTAGAGATAAATTACCTCCAACCTATCAATACTTTCCACCTTATGACGATCAAGAAAAGGACCTAGTTACATTGAGCCTACTGAGAGAGAAGCTATCATTTCTCTTGCTTTGTATTGAGTGTGAAGTTTGGCATTACTAGTTCTATTTTCCATCTCTTAAATCTAAAATGTGTGTCTGCAGGCTTATAGAGAGATGATGCAAACATACACCGTAAAAATATTATTGGAATCTACACTCCATACATTATATTTATGGTAAATCAGGAGCATTGAGACTCAAGTTGTTCCAATTTTCTTGGACTGTTGAAGCTATATTGTTGTTGGGGGAACTTCCTCGAGGATCAATCATTACTTGGAATAAGTTGTAGAGGTAGTTTCTAGATTATTTCTTTCCACCATCCATAATGTTTTACTTGAAGGATGATATATATAATTTCAGGCATTTACACTTTGAGTCGATGTATGAGGCCTGCTTTCGATTCAAAAGAAAGTTGATGATGGTTCCTAACTACAGAACTTTGGGCAGAGCTTGCTTAAGATTTTCCATTGAGCACTCAACACCAGTTCGTGAGCTATGGCATTCACTATTATTGGTGGAGAATTTAGGCCTATACACTGGGAGACAACATCAAATATCTTAGATCAGATCTCTCTCACCAACCAAGGATGGCATACTCAAGAAGCAGAAATAGTCACTGGCATATATGCTATTAGTGCTTCCAGCGAACAACAGATTTGTTGTTGATGCAATGGCGCAAGAAGTTGCTTATCTGAGGATGGAGGTCGATCAGTTCAAAAGTAGTTCAAAATAATGAATTTTAAGATGGTGAATGCAGTTGGCTCAAAGGGTAAGGCCTCTATATTTTATGATTCTAATTTAGAAGAAAAGGCAAAATACCTAAATCAAGAGTTGGCGGGTTTTAGGGCAAATGGGCAAGGAAACCAATGTCGGAAATATTATGAGGATCGGCACAAAAATAGGATCAGAGGGTGAGATCGTGACTTGAGACACAAGGATGATTCCAAGGAGAAAGCGTAATGTGTATATTCTACCAGGCTTTCATGACATTGAGTCAAGCACGGAGGTGATGTTGTCCAATTTGGTCAGGGTTGGGAAAATTAGGAAAATTGCCTTAAGGAGATTAAGGTAAACATCTCAGGGTTGACACATAAGGTATAAATAATGTCCCGAAAGTAGCTCCTGGATGTCACACAATACTCAAGACTACAAGTAACCCCAAGCTAACCCATGATATCTTCACAGCTCAGAAATCACCCAATAAGGATGGTAATCATAAGAAGGAACTAAAGATAAATAATCTCATAAGTTAAAGTGAATATTTTAATTAGAAATCTTTATACAAACTTTTTGAACTTAAGCGTAGAGATAGTCTGACAGGCCTCTACTTTAGACTGGAGAGCCACTAGAACAGACCTAAGCTGACCCATACATAAAGTAAAATCAATGTCTTAAATACCTCCATCAAGGAAAACACAATTCTAAAAGATTGAGTCCTCATACTATGAGGACTCATCAAACATCGGGATGTAGGTAATGATGCATAAGTCACTCGTGCTACTAGAAATGGGAACCAAAACCTACATTATGAGACAATGTAGCACACAGATATATCTGTGGAGCAGTACTGCTAAAATGTACTTAGCATGTGGGGGTGAATGCATAAGTAAAACAGTACGGAATATGTAAATAAGCTTTCAAACTCTGCAAGCTAAACGTAAATGACTCACCTTATACTTGAGTAAAACTAAAGACTACAAGATTACAAAACATGTATAATAAAGCATATAAATAAACTTAGTGAGTCATAATGCTTAGTTTCTTAAATATCTTTGCTTTTAATCATGCTTATGGGAGATTCTTCTAACTGACATAAACTATGTGAGCTATCATGGATACCAATGTCTTACCCATATTGTGGAGAGCTATTCTACCCTTGCACTCAGAATAGAACCTTATCTAAGTTATCACTACACTTTACTTTGTCCATATTGGGAAAAAGTATAACCTACATTGGCTTTTAGTTTTCAGAAATTAAGGATACACTCACCCGTATTTCCTTCTCGTGCTAAATACTACTCCCAAATCTTATATAAATACAAATACTTAGGAAATCCACCTTAAAATACCATAAGGGTTTGTATACTACAATCCAATCATGCTTCTCTTTACTTTAAATCATAATTAGGATGAACAATTGTTGATTTCAAGTCGTCATTAAATCAAAAGATCAAACTTTCTTGTATACATAGTTTTTATACTTAAGCATAAAATATCATACTTTCCTTAATATAACTTATAATACAATACCATACGTAAAACTCAATTGGAAATCTTTAATCATTGTCTCAAATCAAACTCATGATATTCAAATAATAATAGAGAATCTTCAAGTCAAAACATAAATAGATGAGAATAGGTATGCACTTTAATACTTCAATCACATGATAATTTCATAAGCTCGAGACAAGATATTTTGGGTATGAACCCTAATTGCAAGTCGTGTAACTTTAACTTTAAAATAAGTTTTGGACACAAGGATGAAAGAATATTCTTGACATAAACCCCACATACCTTAATAGCTTTGTGAAGCAAATTTGACCATTAAGACTTGGGAGATGGTCTTGAGAAGAAACCCTAATATTGTTATTTAGAATGGAATGAGGGATTTTATGCTGTTTAATTGATGCAAAAAGTGATAAAAAGTAATGCCCCTTGGTGTTAAATGACGTAGGTTAGGAGTTATAAGGTTTAAAAGACTAAAAATCCCCTTAACTTAACTTCTCAAAATTTACTCGCCAGTTCTTATGAGTTGATCATAAGACTCATATAGAAAGGTATGACTCGGCATCATAAATCATAAGATGGATAGAATCAAAAGAGGGCACACACTGATCAACTTATGAGCTCTACCTATGACTCGTATCTTCATTATACGACCCTTAGCTCTCCACTCGTATCCTGGACAGTCTCTCAAGGGGTCTACACTAATGAACTTATGACCCATATTTATATGATTCATACTCTACTTGAACACTCCTAGGGTCAAGTTTTACCTACAATAGATTGTTCGCTATGCCACACTGCTTTGAATATGATTTCAACTTACTACTCGTATAATGAGCATACAACTCAAGGATGAGTTGTATGATGGACAGAAAACCTTTGAAATATTTATCCTAGAATATGGTATTAATTAGGACTAGGAAAAGTATCAATCACACCAACAACCAACTTATAAACAAGCTCACATCTATATTAAGGATCTAACCACACACCATATATGAGTCTTGGCTGAAAATAACTATGTACTTTTGGTAGGAACTGAGTTTGAAGAAAAGAGATGAGCATACTCGGCCATCATGGGTACTTCAGCTTCCCAAGTATCCCCTTCAACTAACTTGTTTCTCTAAAGAACTTTCATTGATTCTACCTCCCCATTCCTTAGTCTTCGTACTTGCCTATCAAGTATCTCTACAGGAATTTTCTCATATGATAAATTATCTTTGAGACCCTTGTTCTCTAGGGGAAATACCAAGGACAGACTTCTAATAAACTTCTTAAGCATTGAAACATAGAACATGACCATAACTAACTCTAATGGAAGATACAATTCATAGACACCTTTCCAATATACTTCACTATCTCATATGGACCAATGAATCAACTTCCCTTTATTTCTAAATATCATTATTCCTTTTACAGGAACTACCTTTAAGAATAACCAATTGCCTACTTCAAACTTGAGTTCCTTTCTTCTCACATCGGCATACGACTTCTGACGACTCTGAGCAGTCTTCAACCTTTCACAAATCAATTAGACCTTTTCCATAGCTTCAAGAATAGAATCCAGCCCAATAAAAGATGTTTCACCAACCTTAAACAATCCTATAGGTTATTGGCATGTACACCCATACAATGCTTCAAATAGAGCAATCAGAATGCTAGCATGATAACTGTTATTATAAGCAAACTCAATTAATGGCAAGTGATTATCCTAACTCCCTTTAAATTCTAAAACGCATGCTCTCAACATGTCTTCTAATGTCTAAATTGTGCGCTCAGCCTGACCACCAATCTGTGGGTAAAATACATTACTAAGCTTACTTTTGTACCAAGGCCTTTCTAAAAAGATTGCTAAAATTGTGAAGTGAATTGCATGCCTCTGTCTAAAATAATGGACAAGAGTATCCCATAAAGCCTCACTAGCTCCTGGATATACCAACCCCTGAAACAACATTCCCCAAAAAGGTAATATATTCAAACCAAAACTCATATTTACTAAAACTTTGCATACAACTAACGGTCCATAAGGGTCTACAACACTAATCTCAAATGGTTTGCATGCTCTTCCTCACTTCTGGACTACACCAGTATGTCATCAATAAAAATGACAAATCCAAGTACTGCTTAGACATACTATTCATCAAATCCATAAAGTCCGTAGGAGCATTTGTCAGTCCAAATGACATAACAACAAACTCAAAATGGTCGTACCTTATTTAGAAAGTTATTTTTTGATTGTCCTTCTCCCAGACTTTCAATTGGTGATACCCCGATCTAAGGTCAATCTTGGAGAACCACCTAGAACCTTAGAGCTGGTCAAAAAAAATCATTGATCCTAGGAATGGGATACTTGTTCTTGATGGTAACCTTATTTAACTATATATAGTCTATATACATTTTGAGAGTACCATCTTTCTTGTACACGAAGAAGATAGGAGAACCCCACGGATATACACTGGGGCTGATGAAACCTTTATCTAAGAGGTCCTTAAGCTATTTTTTAACTCTTTGAGCTCAGCTGGAGCCATACTATATGGAGGGACGGAGATGGACTAAGTATCATGAAGAAGATAAATACTGAATTCTATTTCTATATCTAAAGGTACCCATTGGAAGATCTTTGGAAAAGACCTTTGAAAACTCATTTACTACTCAAACTGACTGAACTGTTGGAACTTTAGGCATAGTATCTTTGACTCAAAATAAATGATAAATACACCATTTTGATATTAGTTTTCAGGCCTTATGGTAAGAGATGAAATGACCTTTGGGAGATATAGAACTACCCTCCCACTCAAAAACTATCTTATTAGGAAACTTGAAATTAACTATTTGGGTACAATAATATATCTATATGTAGAATAAATGGAGCTAATCCATGCCTAGAATAACATTGAAATCTACCATCTCTTACTCTATTAGATTTTCTAGCATCATCTTAGGGAGGACGATAATAGGACACTCTCTGTAGACTCGTCTGACCACAACTAACTCACCTATTAGGGTGGAAACTGAGAAATACTTAAAGAGATTATTAGGAGCCATTCCAAAATTTATAGCAACCAAAGGGGTTACATAAAAGAAATTTGATCCTAGGTCTATCAATGCATAAACTAAAATTCAAGAGGGGGGTTAATTAAAAAATTTTATGAGTCAATTGTTAACTCCTCATAGTCGACTTACCTGCATATCAGTATACATCATAAGATATATTAGAATTGAAACAAATACATAAATAAATAATTGAATTTAATGTAAAGAACACGAAGATTTATCATGGTTCGAAACACCAATGTGGCGCCTACTTCTAGTCCCATTGGGTTTCAATGTCTCCTTAGATCTTTCAGTAATGGCTTGAGTACAATGATAAGAAACAAGTTTCAAAAACTTATTTTGTTGTTTAAATCTTGTGACATAACTTCAGTTTATATTACAAAGTTGACTCATTCCTATTCTTTATATTACAACTGTAAGCTAAAGATTATAAAGCTTTGTGAAACTAAGATTGATACACTTTGAGGTTTTTCCTTGAAGTTGCCTACCTACTTTAACTCGTTGTCTCTTTCTTTATAGTTTCTAGCTTCCTCCGTCATTTCTTCATGAAATGAAATCCAAGAGATTTCTTATTAATCAAGGATTTGAATTGATTCCTCGATTGAGGGATGGTGCCATAAAGTATGTCCATAACAAATATGTCCATATGTGGTGCAACTTCCACAGATATACATGTCCATGTAAAGGTTGTTGTCTTCCTTCCTTTTGTTTTAATTCATGATTGATTTGATTTTCCATGATTTTGGGACTTTGATCTTTCTTTCTTTAATTCAGATGCTTGATTTATTTGCTTTTCAGAGTTTGTAGATGTCCTGGTCATGGATCTTTATGATTGGATGCCCTACTATTTTTAGAGTTAGCTCTCTTGCTTACTTCTATGTTGAATTAACCTTCTATGATCCTTCGTAGCTATCGTTCTATCATTAGAAATCTTCCAATATCATGCAAAAGTTAACTCATTAGTTTTTTATTTCTCATACTTGAACATAGAATGCTAACAATCTCTCCCTTTTTGATAATGACAAACAAGTGTAAACCTCAGTTGACTTCTTTATCTGTCAAAGTAGTCAGCTTATTCTCTCTGACTTGTACACGTATCTAATGCTCCAAGTTTCTTGACTATCAATCAACTTTGATTTATTGAGAGTCGACTTTCTCCCCCTGATTGGAAGGCGTTTCCTGATATCTTAATGTTCCTATTTTTCTCCTTTTTTTGGCATAATAAAAAAGAATAGAAAAAAGAAACAGTAGACAAGCAGTAGATATGTATAATCTATTAACTAAAAAACACTAGACAAAGCAAAAAATGTAGCAGATAGTTTGTTAAAAATCATTTTACAACCCATCAAAACAGGGGACAGGACCTCCTTGTGGATAAAAAAAATCATCATTGTTTACTGTTTCTGGAGAAAGTAGGTTAGAGTATTATGCATGTTATGGCAAAAGGTGTCATATGATTGTTTATTTTTTTAATAATAAGGAATAGGTGTTCTGAATGGAAATAGCTAGATTATCATTAGAGGAGTGGACTTAGGTCTTGAGGGAATCCATTCAGGTGAACACCTGAGTAAACAATTTTATACCCTTCTTCTTAAACCTGTCAAGAGCAAACTGAACCACGCCTATGTTTGTGTTGGTGCTTTTCCTAAGGTCCATTATTTTTGAAGTCGACTCCTACAGTAGTGCAACACTTTTCTCAATTGCTTTGAATCGATCTTTAGTCTCCTCTAGTTCTTTCAAGATAGTAATCTTATGGTTAGAAATAGATTTGCTTACCTTGGAATGTTCCGACCTTACTCGAGAAGAATCCTTATTGCACCATTCATCTTCAACAAAGAGATAGCCCATACTAGCAAATATATTAGAGTCATAAGTGGCAACAACCTCCACTGTGGGTAAGCATATGGATGAATTGAATAATAATGAAGAATCTAAGTAATTAGAAGGCCATACAGTAAACTGGTAGAGTCATAAACATCGGTTGCACTTTCAAGCATGTACTCATGGAATTGAGTTTGATTTTCTTTACCAAACAATATAGTACAAAAACATCACGATTGGTAATATTGTTGAGGGATCCTTTTTAGGGAATCAGGGTAGCAACAATTATATGAAATATTATGCAAAACTTGAAACAAAGGGACAGAGGACAAAAATTTATCAAAATAGAGTCAGGGTCTGACAGAATTCTTTTGGCTTCTTCAAAGATGACCACAAAATCATCAGGCCAATTACCATTTATAAAATAGATATTACCAGAGAACTTCATATCAAAGGCATTCTCCAATAGAAAATCATTTATAATGATTTTTTTGGAAAGCACAAGAGTTTTGAGTTTACCAATATCAGGGAAAAGGCAAAGATTCACATAAAACATGCGAACTGGATCCTCATAAACAAAAAGTTGACAGAGACAAAAGACAAGGGATAAATCTTGAAACTTAAAGAAGTGACTGACATTATAGAAGAAATCTTTTAATTGATAGAGATTGATAATTTGATTGGGTAAAACAAAGTGACTCTTAAAGGTAGAAAAGTTATCTTTGTGAGAAAATGCCCAGAATTCGTGCATTTCCTCTAGAAGGAGGGAGTGAAGAGTGTTTGGATGAGGTTTCTTAGTGGAGGGGGTTAGACTAGAAGTATGATGATGTCTCTTAATGTGAGTAGACTGAGGGACTATTAAGGATTCATCAGAGCATTTGAAGAGGAGAACAGGGCTATTAGGGAGGGATTTGGGATGAAATTTTGACATGTTTGCCAAAGAATGGATTTTTGTCATAGGAGAAAAGAAAAATATTTTTTTAAAAGAGGGAAGATAGGGAGAGGAGAGGATAGTTAAGAGGACTTAAGGAGAAGGAAGGATGTATGCGACTATTGAAAAAGGTATGGGAGGGGAAGACAAAGAGGTATGAGGGGAAAGGGTAAATAATGGAAGTGAAAAGGTGGTAGTTGGAGGAGTGTTAGGAAGGTAAAGAGTTACAAAGGTGGTAAAAGGGGCATAAAAAATTATGAGAGTAATGATGACTTTCCTTTTGAAAACCAATTTTGTGGTCAAAAAATTTTTTTACAATAAAGTTGGAGCAGGTAAAAATATTTTTTGTTCAAAAATAAAGCCCATAAATCATTAATACTAAGAATACCAAGTATTTTTCTAAGGTAATAAAATTCTTCTTCTAACAGGGGTTTTCTAAAAATATCTGCCAGTTAATTTTCAGAGTCAACAAATGTTAACAAAAAATTTCTATTTCCTATATAATCACAAATAAAATGATGGTTAATATCAATGTGTTTCTCTCTAGAATGGTGCAAAGTATATTTAGATAGACTAATAGTGCTGATGTTATCACACATTATGGGAATAGATTCAAAAAAAAATTAAAATCAAGTAGTTGATGCGTGATCCATAAAATTTGAGTACCATAACTTCCAACGACTATATATTCGGCTTTAGTTGTTGAAATTGCAATTAAATTTTTGTTCTAGATGTGACATGAAATTAGGGCATCACTAAGAATTATGTAAGTTCCACTAGTTCTTTTTTCACTTTTATCACCTGTAAAATCAGCATCTGAATATCCAATTGAGTTTAAATAGGAAGATAAAAGGTACCTATTATAACATCTTGAGTTCTTATGATGTATCGAATGATACTTTTTACGGCATTTAGATGAGGCTCTTTGGGAGTCGACTAGAACCTGACACACTTGCATACATAAAACATGATTTCTGGTCGACTGGCAATCAAGCAGAGTATTGTTTCTCTTATTCCCCTATACATTTTATCATCAATATTCTTTATAGATGAGTCCGAATCAAGGCTTATGGGACTCGTTAGAGTTCCATTGGCCTTTTCTTTTTCCATTCAAAATTTTTTGATGAGTTCCGTCGTGCTCTTGGCTTGAATAATGAAAGTACCTTTGAGAGTTTGCCTGATTTTTAATCTCAAGAAGAATGTGAGCTTACCCATAAAACTCATTTCAAATTCTCTTTTCATCAAATTAGTAAAATTCTCACACAGAGAGATGTTAGAACTACCAAAAATGATATCATCAACATAAATTTGTACAATAAAATGATTTCAGTCTAGCTTTTGTATGAATAGAGTTGTATCAATTTTACATCTTTAAAAATTTTTATTTAGTAATAAAGTACTCAATCTCTCATACCAAGCCTTTGGATCTTGTTTGAGACCTTCAAGTGTTTTTGCTAATTTGAAAATATGATTTGGATTTGATGGATTTTCAAAGCCTGGGGGTTGTTTTACAAAAACTTTCTCTTGAATAAAACCATTTAAGAAGGAACTTTTGATGTCCATTTGATATATCTTAAAACATCTGAAAGTAGAAAAATCTAATAAAATCCAAAGTGATTCTAACCTTGCCACAGGGTCAAAAGCTTCTTCATAATCAATACCTTTTTGTTTGGAATAGCCTTGAGCGATAATTCTGGCTTTATTTTATGATAACCTTACCTTCTTCATTTAATTTATTTCTATAGATCTATCTAGTTCCAATTACTGAGTAGTTTCTTGGTCTTTCAACCAAAGTCCAAACTTGATTTCATTCAAAGTGACATAATTATTCCTTCATAGCTTCGACCCATGATTCATCTGTGAGGGATTCATCAATTTTCCTTAGTTCAATTTGAGATACAATGGAAATAGATGCTTGTTTTCTAAATGATGCTCTTGTTTGCACCCAATCTTTTTGAGTTTCGATAAGAATTAATTTGGATAACTACAATCATGTTTCCACTTTCTTGGAACACTCGATTTCATTGTTTCTATTGTAGACGTCAACTCTAAAAAGGGTATAGTCGACTTGTCTTATGATGGCTCAAAGGTTGTGCTATCATTTTCTCTAGATTGTAGATTACTTACCTATATAACATCAACACATAAACTCATGAGGGGTTGATTAGATTCATCAAATATAATATTCACAGATACTTCAACACATAAAGTTTTTTTATTGTAAGCTCTGTAAGCACGACTAGTAGGAGAATACACAAGGAAAATACCTTCATTACTTCGTGGATTGAATTTTCCCAAGTTATTCTTACAATTGTTGAGGATAAATTATTTACATCCAAAAGGATGGAAGTAGATAATATTGGGCTTCTTTCCTCTCTAATGTTCATAAGGCATCTTTTTTAGAATAGGTCTTATCAGCTATCTGTTGATCAAGTGACTTATTGTGCTTACTGCTTCTGCCTAAAAATGATCTGGTAGATTATGTTCTAGGTAGTTTCCTGGAGGATCTTTTGCTCCACCATACCATTTTGCTGAGGAGACTGAGGTGATGAGAAATTCAGAGAGTATCCATTCTGAGCATAGTATTTCTCAAATATCTTGTTTTCAAATCCTTCTTCATGATCGCTGTGAACATAAGCGATGAGGTGTTCAGCTTCTCTCTGTACCTTTCTACAAAATATCTCCAAGTTTATGAAATCCTTATGTTAATGAGCAAGAAATATTACCCAAGTAAAATGTAAGTAATCATCAACCATAACAAAAATATGTCTTTTTCCAACAATACTTATGGTCTTGGTGTGGTCTTTGACTTTGAATAATATTCGGGTCTGTTTACCCAATTGCTAAGCATCACAGATGTGATAATTTTTAAACTTGATTTTCCAAACCTTTTACCAATTCAAGTCTAAAGAACTTCTATATGATATTCATACGAGCATGTCTAAGATTTTTTTGCCACAACCAACTATCATTGAATTTCACAGTGAGGCAGGTTAAGGTAACATAGTCAGTACTATTTAATACATAAATATTATCAACATATTTACCAATGAGAGAGATGTCTCTTTTGTTATGTTTGATGGAGCAACTTTTAACTTTGAAGGAGACTCCAATTCAAGCATCACATAGATGACTGATGCTGAGCTATTTTTAGTTGAGGTTGTCTACAAAATACACTTCAGTAAACTCACATGAGGAGCTGAGCTTTACTGAGCCAACTCCGTTGATATTGCCTCTAGCATTGTCATTGAATTTGGCTGATCCCCTATCTATATTCTTTAAAGACAAAAAATTTTCATTCTTTTTGGTCATGTGTCTGGAACATCTGCTATCAATGACCCACATTACATTCTTATAGCTTTTGCGGACATGTTCCTATAAAACAAGAAAATTAATTTTGTTTAGGTACCCATGTGGTCTTTGGTCCTTGAGAATTAGATATGATTCCTTTGGGTTTCCAAAACCATAAACTCTTAGGCTTATGCATGAAGCTATAGGATTTGTGACCTATCTATCCACTGATGAAATAGACGGGTCCTCAAGAGGCGAAAGAGGTCTTAGCTGATTTAAACAATTCTGATGAAGAACTTGAATTATTTTTAAAAGATTTTGATCTCAAGAAACTCTGGCTTGGTGATTTCTTAATGCTATTTAATTGTATATTTACATGAAGCTCTTCATGAAGCAAGTCAATTTCAATTTGACATGCTTCGATTTCTATTTGATAGTTTCTTTGTTCCTCTTTGATTTTTTGTTTTAATCAAGCTTTGCAACTTTTTTTCTCTTGAGCAAGTTTGTTATATTAATCTATAATATTTTGAAGCTCATCATTTATCATATCAAAATTAGATTCAAGAATATTAAAATTATGACAATCTTATGGTCTTACCTTGCTAGATTTTCCTGTTGCCATAAAGCATATATTGACAGCTTCTATTTCTTCTTTGATTTCATCTTCATCACTCTTGGCTCCAAAATTTTGATTCTTTCTAAAAGATTTTCTTTTTTATTCTAGATAGTTTTGTTTGAAGTGGCAAAGCCTTCCATAGTGATAAGAACGATCATCGATTCTATTGGAGTCATTATTCTTGGCTAATTGGGATCTTTGTTGTCTCTATCTCATGATCATCCTTACTCCATGATTTATGAGAGTCATTCTTTTCCTATTGGAATCTTCCAAAATGTCCTTTTCTTTAGTTGGTGCAGCATTATAGGCTATTCGTTTCTTATTTTCCTATTTGTGGTACCTATTGATATAATTTCATTCATATGCAATGATTTTACCTTGTAGTTCATCATATGTCATATTTTGAAGATCTCTATCTTCTATAATGGCAGCCTTGGTTTCCTAAATTTGTGAGAGACTTCAGACCAACTTCTGGACTTGCATGCTTTGTGGATAGATCATCCCTAGTGAATTTAGTTCATATACAATCATGTTGAATATGGAAAGTATTATTTTGATGTTCTCATTCTCTTCCATTTTGAATAGCTCATATTCATTTACCAGGGCAGTAATTTTTAATTGTTGACATTTGTGGTTCCTTCATATGTCACATCTCATTTGCAGTCTTGCGGGTTGATATCTTGTCATATTCTTCTCCACTAACTACATACAGAAGTAAACTTATAGCTCATACATTTGTTTGAATTACCTCTAATTGTTCGTTGTTAACCTCAAAGCTTTCTAGGTCTTCTACATCAGTACTGCTTGATGCTTTGTATTTGTCCATTTTCTTATCTTTGAGTCCTGGGATTGAGTTTGGTCCCTTCTTAATAACAACCCAAGCTTGGAAGTTATTTTATTGGATAAAGATTCTAAATCTATTTTTCCAGCAAGAGTAGTGTTGTCCATAAAAGTATGGTGGTCTTATGGATGAGTGACCATCTTGAAGAAGAGCACCGAGAATTTGATTATTTGCCATTTTATCTTTAATCACGAGCGGTTAAGAAACATTGTTCCTAAGACCTGCTCTAACACCAATTGAAATTTAAGAGGGGGATGAATTGAAAATTTCTATGAGTCGACTATTGAGTCCTCATAGTTGACTTTCCTACAGATTAGTATACTTAACAAAATAGATTAGACTTGAAACTAACAAATAAATAAATAACTGAATTTAAAGTAAAAAATGCAAAGATTTATCCTGATCTAGAACACCAATGGGGTGCCTACTTCCAGTCCCCTTGAGTTTCAATGTTTCCTTTGATCTTTCAGTGTTGGCTAGAGTA
Organism: Capsicum annuum; assembly: GCF_002878395.1. Lineage (NCBI taxonomy): Eukaryota > Viridiplantae > Streptophyta > Magnoliopsida > Solanales > Solanaceae > Capsicum > Capsicum annuum. Next base: position 160,062,315 of record NC_061119.1, read on the forward strand.
CAATGATTAGAAACTACTTCTAAAGACTTATTTTGTTCTTCAGATCTTATGACATAGCTTCAGTTTGTATTACAAAGTTGACTCGATTATATTATTTATATAATAGTTGTAAGCTAAAGATTACAAAGCTTTGTGAGACTAATATTGAGACACTTTTAGGTTTCTCCTTGAAGTTGTGTGCTTGCTTTAGCCTTGTGTCTCTTCTTTTAAAGTTTCTAGCTTTCTCTATTCTGCTTCTTGAAAGAAAACTCAAGAGATTTCTTCTCAATCAAGGATTTGAATTGATTCCTTCATTAAGGGATGGCACCATAAATTATGTCCATATTAGATATGTCCATACGTGGTGCAACTTCAATAGCTATACATGTCCATATCAGATATGTCCAAGTAGAGGTTATGGTCTTCCTTCCGTTTGTTCTAGTTCTTGATTGATTTGATTTTCCATTATTTCATGACTGTGATCCTTCTTCTTTTAGTTCAAATTCTTGATTGATTTGTTTGCCATATTCTTAGATGTCGTGGTCATGGGTATTTGTGATTGGATGCCCTTCTATTTTTGGAGTTGGTTTCTTGCTTACTTACATGTTGAATTAGCCTTATTTGATCCTTCATATCTTTGTGTGAGATATCCTTCAATCATTAGTGATCTTCCAATATTCTGCAAAAGTTCACTCATTAGTTTGTCATTATTAAAACTTAAATAGAGAAGACTAACATAAACATCAAGGTGAAAGGCAGAAAGCATACCAGTGACTATCTCTAGTGAACTCTCCTATTCCTAATAGGATGGAAAAGCATAAAATTTATTCTAGTGTTGACTGCCACTGGTACTGGAAAATACACCGCCTGGTTGAGGTGCTGCACTAGTATCCTGAGTCTGGGGATGATTATCTCTGGTTCCCTGCTAAGCATATTGGAATTCCTTGATTATATGGCCCATATTACCATAACCATACTTGCACATGTTAGGTAATTGGGCCTCCTAACTACACTATTTTGAGATCTGGGATTCGACATCTTGCCCCATTTCTCCTGCCTGGTTATGGGTGTAGGGGCACTAGATAAAGATGGCACAGACACTAATGAAGGACCCTAAAATTATGAACAGTTTCCCCCTCCTGACCTTGGTTGACTAAACTTAAATTGTCCAGTTCTAACTCTCTTATTCCACTTTGTTTTCCTTTAAATTTTTTGCCTCAATATATTAACCATGAGTCATAAATCTAGAGATATCCATATCTTTAATCATCATGGAAGTCCTACACTCATTCACCACCAAATTAGACACCCCAGTAGTAAACTTTCTCATACGAGCTCTAGAATTAGCTAATAACTCGAGATCATACTTAGACAGGTGAGTGAACATAAGGCAATACTTCTTCACCATCATAGATCCCTTTCTCAGTTTCATGAACTTCTCCACCTTATCCTCCCTTATCTCTCGCGGAAAGAACCTTTCTAGAAAAGAATGTTATAAGGACTGCTAACCCACAGAAGCTGTATTCTTACCCATACAATCCTTACACATCGTAACCCAATCATAAGAAACATCATTACACCTATAGGATGCCAACTCCACACTCTCTTATTCAGTATCATGCATATCTAACTTATCATTTTTACCTCATCAATAAGGAGTTGCACGTCTTCATCCACCTTTGACCCGTGAAACTCAGGCAGATTCATCCTCATAAGGTTTTGAATCTAGGCTGCCACTAAATTACTATTCTCTTGAAGTGGGACCACTGCCTATTGGTTCCCCTAAATATTAGTAGTCAAAAATTAGGCTAATGCTTAAAAGCAACCCAAAATTTAGAATGAGATACATTCTCATTTAGAGGGTCAGTGCATAGGGGTGGTTGATCACCATTTCTTTGTACATCATCTCGGTTAGAAGGAATATTCTTTTATGTGAAATCATGAGTTAAGGTAGATAGAGACAACTATAAACATGTTACATCATGAAAGAAATGAGGATTCCTAACTCATTATGCAGCCTCTTGCTCACAAATGTGGCGCGCTTCGCATCCATGATCAAGACTCTACATAATGCGGCTTTCCTGACTCCCTAGGATTATTCAAAACCTTAGGCTCTGATATAAATTTTGTAATTCCCTATAAGTACCCATAGACATCACACGGTACTCAAGACTATGAGTAGCCCATAGCTAACCTATGATATCTTTACGGTTTTGAACTCACCCAATAAGGATGGTAAACATGAAAAGAAAACAAATATAAACGATCTCAAAACTTAAAGTGAATCTTTAACTTAGAAATCTTTACACAAACTTCATGAATATAAGACTAGAAATAGTCTAACAAGCCTCTACTTTAGACTAAAGATCCGCTGGGACAGACCCCATCTGACCCGTACGTAAACGGAAATCAATGACCAAAATACTTCCATCAAGGAAAACACAAATCTAAATAACTGGGTCCTTAGACTATGAGGACTCACAACATATTAGGATGTAGATAATGATGTCAAATTCACTCGTGTTTTTGGAAACAGGCACCAAAACCTATATTATAAGACAATGTAGCACAGAGACGTATATATTTATTAGTACTTCTAGAATGTACTGAGCATGTGGGGTTGAATGCATTAGTAAAACAATACTGATTATGTATATAGGATTTCAAATTGTTCATGCTAAACATAAATAACTCACCTCAGACTTGAGTAAAACTAAAGACTCCACAATTACAAAACATGGATAATGAAGCATAAAAATAAACTTAGTGAGTCATAATTCTTAGTTTCTTAAAAATTCTTTCTTTTAATGTTTCTTATAGGAGATTCTTCTAACTGACATAAGCCATGTGAGCTATAATAGAGTTTAATGTCTTACCCATATTGGGGAGAGATATTCTACCCTTTTCATTGGAATAAAATATTATCTTAGTGATCACTATACATTACATCATATATATTTGTAAAAATCTTACCTTATGTTTGCTCATAGTTTTTAGGAATTTAGGATACGCAAATCTACATTCCCTTCTCGGTGATAAATACTACTCCCAATGTTTACATATATGCTCATACATAGGAAATCCACCTTAAAATATCATAAGGTTTTGTATACTAGTAACCAATCATGCTTCTCTTTACTTTAAATCATAATTAGGATGAATTGGAATTGAATCAAAATATCAAACTTTTTTGTATAATTAGTTCTTATACTTAAGCCTTAAATATCATACTTTCCTTCATATTACTTGTAGTACAATATCATGCTTAAAACTCAATTGGATATCTTTAATCAATGTCTCAAATCAAACTCATGAATTCAAATCATCATAGAGAATTTTCAAGTTGAAACATAAATAGATGAGAACATGTATGCAGTTTACTACTTCATCCACATGATATATTTAGAAACTAAAGATAATATAATTTCGGTATGAACCCTAATTACAAGTCATATAACTTTAACTTTAAAACAAGTTTTGCTCACAAGGATGAAAGAATATCCTTGTTCATAAACCCTACATACCTTAAATTTCTTAGTTGTGTGAAGTAAACTTGAACCTTTAGACTTGGGAGATAAACTTGAGAACAAAACCTAATCTTGTTCTTGAGAATAGAAAGAGGGATTTTATGTTGTTTAATCGAAGGAAAAGAGAGGAAAATTAATGCCCCTTGGGGTTAAATTTCTTCGGTTGGGAGTTATATGGGGTAAAAGACTAAAAAACCCCTTAACTTCTTAAAATTTACTTGCTAGTTCTTATGAGTTGATCATAAGACTCATATCAAAAGGTACGATAAGGCATCATGAATTGTAAGATGCACAAAATCAAAAGAGGGAATACTGATCAACTTATGAGGTCCACCTACAACTCGTATCTTTATTATATGACCATTAGTTCCCCACTCGTATCTTGGACAATATCTTAAGGGGTCTATACTATTGAAATTATGACCCACCTTTATACGACTCTTACCCCACTTGACGACTCCTAGTGTCATGTCATACCTACAATAAATTTTCCACCATACCACACTTCTTTGAATACAATTTTATCTTACTACTCATATGATGTGCATACGACTCAAGAGTTGAGCCATATGATGGAATGGAAACCTTTAGAGATGGGGTATTACAATAGAGTCTCATTGTACTATGATAAATCAATTAGAGCATCATTTGACATTTGTCTGCAGTTTTGAATTAGAGGCAGCCAGGTACCCTTCCGAGTAACATAGTTCAGAATCCTAAAAATGACGATCATTGTTTAGCCATCACCACTCAAATTTGTTAGGAAATTATTAATCCTCCTTTTCCAACTGTTGATAAGCTAAAGAATGATAGTTTTGTGGTTGATGAGACACCTCAAGTAGAGTTGTATAAGGCTACAGGTGTTAATAGTGATATTGAGAAGGGCAAAGGTGATGGAAAGGTCGATAAGCCTATAGTGAAGAAAATTCCATGACCTACACATCCTTTCCTCAATGGTTGAAATAGAAGAAGGAAGAAGGAAAGTTCAAAAATTTCATTTCCATACTTATAGAGTTGAGATTGAACATCTCTCCTCTTATGGTTCTTAAGAATATGCCTGGTTATGCCAAGTTTATGAATGAGTTAGCGATAAAGAAGAGAGTTGTGAATTTTAAGAGTGTTGGTGGGCTTCATTATTATAGTTCCATTACTTATAGATCTCTGCCTCAAAAGAAAGGTGATCCCAGAGAACTCTCGATCTCATGCACCATTAAGACATCTAGGTTTGCTAGAGCATTATCTGACTTGAGAGCCATCATTAATTTGATGTCGCCGGTAGTGTTTAAATAGTGGGGCTTGAGCCCCCAAAACCTATGACTATCCTATTACTAATAGCAAATAATATAGTAAAGAAACCCATGGCCATCTCATTCGATGTTTGGTGAAAGTAGACAACTTTATTTTTTTAGTTGACTTTGTTATCTTTGATTGCGAAGTTGACTTTGAGTTTCTCATGACATTGGAGAGACCATTTGTGGACACAGGTAGAGCAATGGTGGATATAGAGAAAGGGGAGTTCAAGTTTAGAGTGAACTATAAGGCCATATTCAACGTCCACAGAACTATGAAGCAACCAACCAACATTAGGGTGGTGTTAGTTATACATTGTGTTGATAACCCAAGAGGACACTCCTTTGGTTACCTTGATGAATTCAAAGTAATCAAGGTATCTATGTCGTGCCGCGACATTAAATCAAGTGTTGTATAAGAGGAAACCCATGGGCTTGTTTATGAAGGTTGAGTTACTAACATAGCCATGTCATGTTGTGACATTAAATAAAGCGTTGGGTGGCAGGCAACCTACTATTTAAGTGTTCACATTATTTTTCTTTTTTGTAGGTCTATTGCATGAGGAACAATCTTGAACATGGTAAATCATTTCTAAATTTAGAAAATTCTAGGTACTATGGAACCTAAGAGGGTAAGACCATCAAGGAGATAAGACGAATCCCCCAAGCATAGTAGCTCAATGAAGGAGTACCCTATTTTCTGAACCAGAGTAGCTTACCCAAGAACTATGGCCCAGAAAGAGTTTGTAGCTAAGACTACCGTTAGAGCCACTTTGGGCATCCAAATCTCCTCATAGACACAGTAAGATAGATGGCCTACTTCTACTTAGCTAGGGGCTAGTCGACAAGTTTCTAAGAAGAGGATTAAGTCATCCAGGTTTTCACCATAATACTCTCTCTGGTCTGATAAGGGAGAGGATGTGATGAGAAGGAGGTAGACTCACAGCCACTATTAGAGGAACCCCAATTTGAGGAGGGGTCATAGCATAAGTCTACAGCAGCAGTTCCTGAGCCATTATTTAGAGTACCTTAATCCGATAAGGGTACAACCCATATATCTCATCAGGTACAAATACAAAAATAGAGCCAACAGCACAAACTGACCAAACTTCCAACCCTACTCATATCTAGATTGAGCCTATTATTAAGGTAAACTTGAGGTAGTATGTAGAGAGGTTATAGATAATTTATAAGAGAGATAACTTTATGAATGAGGAAGGCCAGCCCAATAAGGCTATCTTATAGAAGAGATGGATAGAGTTATCCAGTTTAGCAGGAGCACCAATTTATTAGGTTGCATTTGATCATTATCAGCTGGGATGGATGACTAGACCTAAAAGATGATATATCTAGGCATTGGTGCAGGAGTTCTATGCCTCCTAATATACTATAGTATCTTTGTACACAATATAGGAGGTAGGTGGGCAAAGAAACCCTAGTTAAAGAAGACACTGGTGTGAGGTATCATGGTTGATATTTCGGGAGTAGCCATCTATTGATCTCTTTTTGGCCCTGATTATACAGCTCTAATATCTACTGCAGAGTGTGATTTTTATTTGACATTTGTTTGAGTAAGATGCTCTATGCGGGATGCTGAACATAGGAGTTAGAAGGTAGAATTTGCAAGATGGATTGTCTATTATATTTTAGACCTTTGTGAGTAGGCCTCCTAGATTGAGGGAAAGAGGCACATCAAGAAGGCGACGCTAAATTTTGTTGCTAAACTTTGGTAGATGGTGATTTGGTATCAATTATGTTCAACTACTGCAAATAAATTTCTTACATAGGATGGTGTTGCATTTATTATGAGTCTTATGGCTAGATATGATATAGACTTTGCAACTATTGTCAGGTATGATATACATGAGCGAGCTTTTGGTGAGCTGACTACACTACTCTTCTTTTGTCTAGGAGTTGTGTGATGAGGCTAATGTACTTAAGGTTACAGTTGTTGAATAGAGATTTGATGCTATGGTCATAGACCAAATGAGTTTTATTAAGGATCTAGCAAACCCAGTCCTTGCTCAAAGAATCCATAGGCCTCCGATAATGATTTTGGCTTTATTTAAGGGACCATCAGTTCCTACAAATCCTAGTGATAGACAAGGCATTGATGCAGATATGAGTATAGATTGTGAGATAGGTGAGTACAAAGAGGCACTCGAGATAAACACTCAGGGAGAGGGGACCCCGACTATATCTACTTCAGCCTCAGTTTTTACCACTAAGCTAGTTGGGGTATCTTCTAGGCCTACTCACCCCACTACCACTTCAACAACTCTGGGATTTATTGTGGTACCTATAGACTTTGTAAAGTATATGTTTGATAAGAAGGATCAAACCACAGCTCGGTTGGTTAAGGTAGAGGTTGAGACTTCCAAATTATATCAGTAGATCAAGCCTTTGTGCCGAATGACTTTGGACAAAGCAGAGACTCAAATTTGTATTATTGTGAGAGATGAGATGGTAGAGATAAAGGCCATGTTTTATGGCTATGTTGATATTTTTAGAGGAGAGTACGAGCATAATTTATAAATATTATGGCACCTGATCTAGCTGCTATTAGGGAAGAGGTGGCTACATTCCATATTGAGGTACACTATCTTACTAAGAGTCATATTCCATCTATTTCTCCTGAGATCCCTCTTTTACCTAGTTGATGACACCATGATAACCTTTGCATTTGGAAATATTTGCTAAGGAGGAGATAGTCCCCATAGTTTGGACCAACAGTATGAGAGAGAAGGATCTAAAAGATCTCAACATGTTATTTGATCAGGCCTTGAAAAGGGACACCAGTGAGTCAATAGAATCTGCCACTTTTAATAGGTGGAGGCGTGTTGACATAGCTATGGGTGCATCTTTAAAATATTTATCGCCACCACCACCGCCTCCGCCAGTCAAGATACCTCCTAATGGGGTTGAGCATGACACAGATGCCTAGTGCGTCCTAGGCATGTCTTTATTCTCTTTCTTTACATTATTTACTCACATTGGGATAATACGTGATCTTTTAATTAGGGTTGGGGTTTACCTTAGCCTCCATGGGTTTATGTTACCATGCTTCTTTTTCTATCATTCACATTATGGTTGTAGAACGGACATGTCTAGGAAATTTTTTGGTCGTACTGTATTTTGTTTCATATTGTGTTGTGTTTTTGTGTAATTAGGTGATTTTTGAGTATTTAGGGATATTGATGTACTTTTTTTTGATTTTTGAAAAAATTAATACCCTTCCAAAAAGTTTGTGCTTTTGAACTGTGTGATGTGTATATATGTGTCACCATTGTGAATATCATTATGTCATTAGAATTAGGGATATAATAATTATTGCTATCTTTTGGATGAATTAGATAAGTAGTAGGTTGTGATGAAACCCTGTGCTATGTGTGTGTGAGATACTACTTTGTTCCCTTTGTGTGTTGAATCCAGAACTTGCCCGGTTAGTCTTTCCCATATTGTAGGATAGTTATTTAGGAAAGGATCATAGTTCAATCTTGAAATAAGTTCACTTTTAGCCTAAACGACGTTCCATATGTTAATAAGTATCCCTTGATCCCTATTATGAGCCTTATAGCTGATTTTTCTTGTTTACCTTTACCTTCCTATTTGTGTTACAATGAACCTAGTTTGGAATTGGTCCTCCTTGGACATTGTGCACCTTAACTCAGGAAAATTGCCTACATTGAGTATGCCAATCATGAGGGTGCATAATGTGATGTGGGTATGAAGAAGGTTAATAAGAAAAAAGAAATTATGGTTGGGTATGGTAGAAAAAGCAAAAGAAAAAAATAAATAAAATGAAACTATACCTAACCTGAATGTGCTATAAAAATAAAAAGGGAGAAATAAGGGTGGAATAAAAGAGATTGGTTGAGTAGTGGACCCCCAACATAAAAATGTAGTGTCGAGAAGGATTAGCCACTAATAATGTCCATATGTACCATATCATCCCCTGAGCCTACATTAAAAGATGAATGAAGTCCTATAGTGATCCTAACCCAACTATTTGAAAGCTAAGGTAAAGAAAATAAGGGCAAGTGTATGGTATTTGATGCACATTGATTGAAATTCATTGTTAGTGTGGGTGTCTTTGATCATCCTTACATTGACATGCATGATTCCATATGAGTGATTAGGACTTATTTGATGGTGCATGGTTTGTGTTGCTAGCTGCGTACTAGTTTGGATAGTGTAACTTACATGTGGAAGGGTTGATTGTAGCTAATCTATTGCCATATCTTGATTCCTTGTGCCATATTGTTATGCTTTATTGATATACACAATTGGTTTTGAAGTGTTAAAATAGGAGGGGGTAATGTTTTGAGATTAAAAGTTGATGATCAACGATTATTAATAGCTTAGGTTTCTCCTAGATAAGTGCTATTATTTTATTTATTATGTTGTGTTGCCTGAGGACATGCAAACTTTCTCAGTTGAGGGTGTTGATGTTCTATATTTCCATAGCACTTTGACACTTAAAAAGATGAAAATATCCAAGTTACTTAGGTTATTTTGTTAAATATAATGTGGCTTTGTGTTGTGTTTTATGAGACACAAGGTTTTAGAGCTAAAAAGGAGAGAAGATATGAAAATTAAGATTTTGGGACATCTATGTGGATACCTACGCCCCATAGGTACTTCCTATATTGAATAAGTGTCAGAATATGTGCCTGAAAGTTGAAGTTCGAAGATTTAAAAGATGATGACATTTGACTGTCACCGATGCTGAACTGCCTACGATCTGTTGGTAGTACTAATTCCCCATAGGTATTAGAAAATATGAGGCTCAGAGAGTTCTCAGGAGTTTTTTCTTCTTTTGACCTAATATGGCATCACCTACGCCTCGTGTCTCTTTAGGTGGTCACAGACTTTGATTTTCTAGTTTTATTTAGGATTGGTTTTCTAGGGTTTTCTTGCACTCTATAAACACCCTTTTGATGTCTTTTGAATTAGTTTATGCACTCTTATTACTTACAAACATATATTTGATTCTGAGATTCAATTTTGATCTTTGGATTGCTTTGTTCTTATATTTGTTGAATTCTTAATATGTGACTTGGTTTTAGTCATAAATTATTGTGAGATTGATTTAATGCTTTCAATTATGAATTCCATTTATTATTTCACAATGGTGTGTAGCTAAATCCCTTAATTAGGGTTGTGCGAACCCTGGCGGATTAACAAAGTAAGGGAAGTGAAAAGTTTTTCTAAATTGATATTCTTGCATGTATTATGATCATCTTAAGTTTAATAGATTTCTTAGCGGTTGCAAACATTAGGATCACACCTATATTCACTACTTGCTTCACAAAAAAGGAAAAGATTAGGAAAAGTAGCTCACAATAGTAATTTGGATTTAATTATCAAAATAAGCTAATCATCTTCATCTTTTTTAGATAATTATCTTCATCTAATTAACTATAGACTTAAAAGGTAATAGTTAATGTAGGATCTATGGTAAGGGTTAATAAACTGAAACTTTGAGAGTCAAAAGGTAAAGAGTGAAATTCACCAGTGAGTCCATAAGACAATTGGTGATACATAACTTATAGTATTCTGCATATAAGATATTTGGTTGGTTCTAGTGAGCACGATAAACCTACAGAGTTGAGAAGCCTAGGGGAACACAGTCCTAGTGTTCATTTCAGATCGATTACAACCAAAGAACTCCTCTACCTGGTAATTTTAATAATTTACAACTACAATCCCCCTCTCCCATTTACCTTTTTGTACTTCTCATTGATTTTAGCAAGCTTGAAAGATAGTTATGTATTCACTGTGGGTTTGACCCCAACCTGAGTTAGGTTGATATACTCTACATCGAGCGCTTTAACTTCAATTTAAGGTGTAGCTTTGGGAAATATCACATAACCCTAGCATGGGCAATATCATATAAGCCTAGCATGGGCCGATCCTGATCCCTTTATATATGGGTGGCAGCTTAGGGGGAAAAACCTAGCATGCATCGGTCCCAATGTTTATATATGAGTGGCAGATCAGGGGCGTAATCCTAACATGGGTCGATCCTAATTTATCTATTAACCACTGATTATCTGGACATATGTATCTTATGGTTTGCAAATATTTTAAAGTCAAAAAGTTAAAATAAAGAAAATAATATAATATGCATGATCCCACAAGTATATGTAACAGTGATATATTAGCACTATCTATACACTTGTACCTTATGTAATGGTGATATATTAGCACTATCTATACACTTGTACCTGATTTCCTTTAATCTTTTGTAATATGTATAATTAATTTCATTCTTACATATTTAGTACATATTTTTATACTGACATCCCTCATTGTGGACCTGTATTTCATGTTGTAGGCATAGATGCTTCAACTAATGCACCTTCTCAAAAGGAGCACAGGATATCCAGCAGCTATTGGTGAACTATACATTGATTCGGGGCTTTTCGAATCTATTACTTATGTTTTGGTATTGTACAGTAGTTTAGAGTACGATGGTGGTTTGTCTTGACCTCAACTAATTCTATGTATATCATTTAGAGGCTTTGTAGAACAATGAAAACTTAATCATGGTAATGTCTTGTCTTTTAGATGTTGTGGCCCTAATGACCAAGTCATGTATATATGGTTTTATGCTTTCCCATGTGGTTTATTCTCATCGATGCATCCTATATATATATATATATATATATATATATATATATATATATATATATATATATTTGTAGAACCTTTGGTTATAATAGTTACATGAGCGAGAAGCACAAAGTTATAGGTTTGGGCTCTTGGGACTTTACGGCTATGGGTGCCTATCCACCTTAATAGGATTGAGTAATGACAACAGTGGTGACAAAGCAGGTTATCCTAGGGATTCTACAAAGCCGTGTCGATGTAGAGTGTTGCTTATGATTGTGTTTTACACCACATCTATAAACTGGAGTCTAGGGAAATTTAGTGGTTGTCTCTTTTTCTTCATATCTTAGATCATGGAATAGATCCCAAGTTGTAGGTGGAGTAATATTTAACCATTGAATCTATTTTTTTATTCATTATAGTATAGATGTCGATTAAAAGAAGAAGTAAGAATATAGGTAATCGAGTAGATGTGGCTTCCAGAGAAGGGACCATTACGTCACCACCTAGACAAGCCAATCAATGTGAGGCTCAAGATTAATTTGTATAACAAACTGGGGAGAGAAGCACCCTCATAATCACCTAATAATGCTACTGATCAAGATCTAAGGAATGCGGCGCAATTGTTGACCAAATAGTTGCTAAACAAGTTATTCAAACCATAAGTACTAGTGGTTTGAATAGGTCAGCTAGTATATAGATATAGGATTTTCTTTAATTCGATCCTCTCATATTCACTGAATGCAATCTTAATGAAGGCCTACAAGACTTTATTGACCAAATCCAAAGGGCTCTTGATGTCATGCTTATATGTGGTAAAGAGACAGTTGAGATAGCAGCATATAGATTAAAAAGAGAGGCTAATTTCTTAGGTCATGATGGCGCCTACTATAGCCAACTAGTAGGTAAGCCAACCCATATTCCAAAACTACTAGTAATGTACTATAAAGAGAAATGAAGAAAGAATATAGAATAAGAGAAACAAAAGACTAAAATACATAATGAAGTCCCAAAACCTAGTGAAATCAGTACAAGAGCTACTAATATGAATAGATTACAAAATGACGTAAAAAAGAGCAAACTGATACACCCCAGCTCTAAATACAACACAAAAATAAGTATAATACATAGAAGGAAGAAAGTAATACTCTAAACGCTAGGAGCTCACCCATATCTCTAAATAGTATCTTCTCAACATGACACACACAACAACGAAAATAACCCTACTTTGATCTACAAGTTGCAGAAGTGTAGTATCAGTACCAACATGTGGTACTTAGTAGGAAACTATCGATTGAGGTCCAAAGATGATGCAAATATACATAACATGTAAGTAGAAATGTAAACTATGCCCAAATATGCAGTAATTACATAATAAAGGTAATGAGATAATATGAATAAACTATCCAATTCATGTCCAGGAAACTAACATAATAAGGCCAAGGAGGTATTATGGATGAACTATCCCAATCTATCCATACTTAAGAAACTCAATGCTATACCATATATCACTAGCCAACATAAGAATAAAGGAAGAAAGAAGGATATATATTAGTATACAAGGCCAAGAAATAAATATATAATCTGAATAAAAGAAGGGAGGAAGGGATACACGATAATACTATAGCTACATATATATATAAAGATATGCATATATATATAAACTAGGTAACTCATGGTACAACATAAGTCATCATACTAAAATCTTAAGGGCTTATAATCATGGTGGAAACTAGTGCTAATATAATTAGTGTCTTTAATCCATATGTCTAAACATGAATAACTTCCCAAAATGAGGCAATTGTAAAGAAAGGAATCAAAATAGAAGGATCGAAAACTATAATGCCTAACCAATGGATAATCATGCATATAAATTTAACCACAAAGTAAGAGAGATAGAAATTGTACCTCAAATCACAATACCAATCCAATAATCACCATATTATAGACAAACCATAATAGCAATAATAATAACAATCCAAGGTAGCCAACTAGCTTAGACAAACAATACCTAACTGCACCTTTCATAAAACACCACCATCATAGGCTCAAAAGGTTCAATCAATAATTAAAAACAATAGTTTGAGACTATACCTACGCAACCACCATAAGGCTAATAGATACTAGATCCACGCAATATACTACAAGCAGTACTCATACCTATATCTATGCAATCCCCTATAAGGCTGATAGATATAAGTGGATATTGGTGATATTTAATGCGTATGAGAGAATGAATAACAAGACATGATTCATAATACCATAAAGTAACTCAGTGTGTAAACTCAACTCATTAATATTTTCACCAATCATCAAAATTAATCCGAAATCCATAGCATCTACATCATTATCACCCGCCGAACTTAATCTGGAACTCATATCATCAGTATCATCATTACCCGTCGGATGTAATTTATAACTCATATCATCAATATCATCATCAACCACCATACTCAAACTGATATACATTATATATATCAATACCATAATCTATTGACTATGCATTCAATACCAGATTTATATATGAATATATATATATATATATATATATATATAATTGCATGGCTAAAACTATGGCTAAAATAGTGTAAATTCATGAATCCATTGTCTGGGGTAAACAAGGGACTAAATCATCATAAAGATATAGAAAGGGGTCGGTGATCTCTCATGATCGAAGTAAATAGTATTAACAAAATCATGGACCAGAAACTATCTCGACCAAATCCTTAAAATTCCTATTTAAATACCAATTCACATAAATCATCCATTAAGATGGTATGATTCCTATTAGGAAGGAATCCATTTTTAAGAAAAAAAGAGGGCTTAAATCTCTTTTTAAGAAAAATAGTAGTAAAATCATACTTTAGTCAGAATCGTACCATTAACCATCTTAGTAATCATTAATGTACCTGGTTTATTCATTCCATCACCAATATTCAAACAATGCAGCCATAAGAATTAACATGTCTATAAACTATAGCTACGTCCTTTACAAAGATAAGCCATTTCCTGAAATCCAACTCGTATGATAAAATGGCTTGGGGCCTAATAATGCATCTGAAATAACTACGAAATCATAATCACGGCCTTCGGCCCATATATACATCTAAAATCCATATCAATAATCAAATCTATAAGCCATCTCATATCTATCAGCCATATGATATTTATAAAGAATTCATATCTATAGGCCATGTCATATCTATGAGATATATCATATCTATAGGATATGTCATCTCTATGAGGTATATCATCTAGATAGGCCATGTAATATCTAAAATATATAACATTATCATTTATCACATCTATCACTATATCCTTAGGCATGTCGATAGGTCATATCATTAATCAAATTCGAAAGCCATGTCATTACCACAAGTCATTAATCGTAATCTAGGAAAAAACATCATGATTTAGTGAGTAAGAAAGTATCCTCGTTCTAAATCTCATTAGTCTAAACTATGTCTAACATGCATAAATAAGTCCACAAGGGCTAACACAAGTCTTGGCCAAAGGTGGGCCAGAAAAAACCGACTTCTAATCTTTGAAATCTGTATTTTGGATATTTTTGACTAGGATAAGGTATTTAAATTGACTTCTAGATGGTAAATAAGCCATAATTAGGCCTAAGAAAGGAATTCGACCTAAAACTAGATCAATTATGTCTACTCCACCAAACTTACGGCATCAAGATAGCTAAATGGTTAAAATAATTCTAATCATACAAATCACACTTCCAACACCTAAACGACAACCCAAATCTAGCATAATATCATGATCACTCTATGAATTAGCTCAACCTATGAAGAAAGTAATAGGATCCTAGAATTATAATAAGTATATCACCTTACGGGTCAAATCACTCATCTAATCCCCAAACTTCAATAATCAAGATTAAGTCACGGTATTCTACCAATAATTAATAATAAAGCTCTCATTTACATTCAATACATAAAACACATCATCTTGTGAAGAAGAGGAGACAGAAGCCTACCTCAATGTCGAATCGCAAATCCTTAAATTATCCACAAATCGTCCATCTTTACTACATGATTCCAAAATGCCATAACTCGAGAAAAATAGTAATCTATGCATCATTAGGATAAAATGATACTCATATTTATATATTAAGGGTCTGGTTGAAATTTGGGTAGAGAACAGGTTCGCAAGGCCCATAAATGGAAACCAAAACTGAACTCCTTATAAGGTTCCTCAAAGCACAAAAAAGTTGCGCTCAAAAGTTGAAAACAAAGGAGAACACATCGGGTATCAAATCAACCCTCAAGTTTAAGAATTTAAATCCCTAATTTCTAATACTTTACCATGAATTTAGATGGAAATCAAAGGGAAAATCAATCAAAAATGACCAAAAAAGGATTACGCTAGATTACTCTAACTCATTTTGATGATTCCCCATTCTCTTACCCTTTTTAAGATCTAAACTTGGTGTAAAAATAGTGGAAGGAATGTTGTAAAATAGGATGGATGATGGGGATTAAGTATGAGGTGGGGAGTCATTATCACGACTCAGATATTGCGATCGCAATCTAGAAACGGTAATTCACACATGGCCATCGTAATTTATCCATTGGGACCATGATTTGGAACAAAGGGAAAAATGTATATGGTGATCAAAATTTACTCTTCACGATCGCAGTCACACTAGTGACTGATGCACTAGATTTTCTAAGTCCTTAATGGACTTCGATCGGGTGTCCGAGATTCGTTCGAATCCCTATGCACATAAAAACAATATGATACCATACCAAATTCGATGTTTTATACTCAATGGAACCATCAAAACCTTCATCCAAGATTATTTTGACGAAATATGAGGCCCACACCTATAGTTTCATTTTTCACACAATACGCCCAATACCTAAAACGAGTCTTAAAGCCTCAAGACCTGATCCAAGGGTCTCCCTTGCCTAAAATCAATGTTCCAAGCTGATGACGCTATCAAAATTCTTATCTGATGTCATATACTAGCAGTTTTAATCTAACACTACATCCTAAACAATGAAATCTCTAAAATAAGAAAATGAGCCTAAAATCCAAATGAACTGTCTAATCCAAAACCTAATGTTCTAGAAAGTTATAAATGACCTGTAGCCGATATGGGAAGGCTCAAAATGCTGGAAATGCACAATAATTGAGAAAATGACCTAAAGGTTCATTATAATTAGGGTAAGAAGGATGGAAATAATCTAGGTGTATCAATGCACCGTTAACTACTTAGAAAGAGTTCAAAGAGGCATTTCTTGATCATTACCTTTTGTTTGAGATCTAAGATACCAATATAGATTAGTTCTTAAAAATTTTAGAAGGGAATATAAGCATAAGGAAGTACAACCTCTTGTTTAACTCTTTGGCTAGGTATGCTCCTAATGTAGTAGCTACTATGGATGATAGAGTTCATTAATATATAGATATATTGGACCTGTATCTGGTTAGAGATTGTGCTATTGATGCTTTTAACAAAGACATGGATATAGCAAAATTACAATATTATGCACAAAAAATAAAGTATTAGAGGAAAATAAGAAGAACACAAGAATCATAAGGATGGCATTCTAAGATGGCCAGATCTACGAGGTAGTTTATGTAATCCCAAGGAGAGTTTATGTCTCGATTTTCTAATAGACTGCCTAGGCCATCATTTTTTTTGCAGCTAGTTCTCTACCACTACTTCAAGGGTCTAAGGGTAGTTATCTTGCTCAAAAAAGTAAGAGTTAAAGTTCATGAACAACAGGGTATCAAGAGCAAGGGAGTATGAGATAATTAAGACATCCTTAGTAGCCACGTAAGAAATGTGGAAACCTTCATTTAGGTGTATGTTGGTTTGGGAAAAATTCTTACTTTTGGTGTGGTATATCAAGGCATATGATGAGATAATACCCACAATGGAGCGTGGGTGGTATGGAATGATATATTGGATTCGTTATTGCATTATCATTATTGGTGCCTTCTATAGGTAGGGGTATACATCCTATAGGTCATGGTAGAGGTGTTAAAGGAGTAGCTAGTTCTAGTAGAGTTCATAATATTACATATGCTCTAGTAGATATATCAAATTTGGAGGTGTCTCATGATGTGGTATATAAGCCTAAATTTCCCTAAATTTACTATTTAGTCTTAAAATTAATCCACAACAATAAAAAAAGTGATTCTCTCATCTCCAAAAGCATATTAGGGTTATTCAATCTTCATGTCCTATTTCAGAGTGTTTATCAAGGCTTCTATCTCTAGGAATATGGGATTTCATCAATGGGTCCCTTCCCACCATTGAGTCCCCAAAACTTCTAAATCCTTAAGGTTACTTTCCCTCAAGTTTATGTTCCAAGTATAATGTAAAATTTCTTTAATTTACTCAGTTTACTTTGTAATTACACCATAAATACATGTCTTCCCATAAGAGTTGCATCTTCTATGTTCAAAAATAGTGAATTTACTTATTACGATCCATCATTGGGTTTATGTATTGAAGTATAAAGTTCCCTATTATGATTAGTTTGTAATATTACAATGTTCAATTGCATTAGTTAGTGCTGGTGGGCTATAAATACATGATACCTGGGAAATCATGCATATATCAGTGTACATATCTTGAGAACTTCAAATTATACATTGTGGATATTTTTAGAATGTAATTATAATGGGGAATTCAGTTCATGTTTATAGTGTCATCTAGTTGCGAGTAGTACTTAGCACCAAGTAAACGCAAGGATGAAGGCTCACCCGCTAGTTGGGGACTCAGACCTTTAGTAGAAGTCCCTAGGTTCTAGAATTATGGCACCACCATAGGTTATGATTTGTCACTCTCCAGTTGAGGACTGACACCCTACTTCTTTGGGGCATTAGTTTAGAGAATCCATGCTAGCCAGTACTAGTACCCTTGGTAAGGTACCAACACCTTTTCAACTGAGGTTTTAGGTTGGACCCTAATTTGCTCAGATTGGGGTATGTTGGTTATTGTTAGCTCCCATAGTCCTTAGTTTATGTGCAGCTTATGTTTGAATTCTTATTTGCATAACCTTTTGTTCAGTTATTCAGATATTCAATTTTACACAGTACATGTACATACTTGGTTTTGCATTCAGCTTGTCATGTTTCATGCATTCATAATCAAATTGACCAGTTAGTTTCCTATCTCGCATACTCAGTATATTTAAATTACTTATTACATACTTTCCTAAGCCATATTGTCTCATAATATAGGTTTGGACACACAATACCCAGATCCTACATAGCACATCCTTGTAGCACTCAAGAGCAGTATTGGTGAGTCCTCATCATGAGAGGTCTAGCTATCAGTTATTTATTTTATTTCATTTAATCTATTTCTTTTTAGTCAGCTGGAGTTAGTTGGGGGGTTGCCCCAAAAACTCATCATATGTTAGAGTCTTTCAGACAAAGCTTAAGATTTTCATCATGATTGGTTGTCAAACAGTTTTATTTTAAGATTTTAATTGATATCCAGTATATTTATTATTTTATTTCCATGACTTATCTCACTTAGCTTTCTCCCAATATTTTTTTGTTTCCAATATACTTAGAGTTATGCCAGACCATGGGTTACCTTGGGTCACTTGTGACTCTAAGTACTATGTTACAACTAAGTGGTAGTCTCGGGTTATGACAAACTTGGTATCAGAGTAGCAGGTTTAAAGTATCCTAGGGTGTCTAAAAGCTACATTAAGTAGAGGCTTTTTCATGGGTGCGAAGCATGCCACACTTATAAGGAGGAGGCTAAGCAATATTTTAGAAAGGTATCACTTATTTCTTGATTCATGTCGTGCAATAGAGTGTGAACTCTATTAAAATTCTTTTTCTAACTCATGTTTTATCTGTTTAGAGACAATACCTACTAGGAGAACTAGTAGAAAGGGAAATAGGAATCATCAAGTCCCACCGCCAGCTCTAGCAGACACACTGAATAAGAAGGTCTTCCATGTTGAGTTCAGGGCTGCTTTCATAGAATTAGCATAGGACATGACTGCTCAGATTAACCATCAAGTTGTTTCCAAGCCTGAGGAAGATCCACAATACTTTTTAGATAGTGTTCAGAAGGTGACTAAACTCATGGGTGTCACTTTAAGTGAAAGTGCTAATTTGGTTGCATAACAACAGAAAGGGGTGGTTCATACATAGGTTAAGTAGTGGAAGTAGGACAAAGGTAAAGATATAGGGCCAGTATATTGGCATAAGTTCTATACTTTATTTCTAGATAGGTTTTTCCCACTAGAATTAGGGAACCCAAAGTGTAGAAGTTCATCAACATGAAGCAGGGAAATATGAGTGAGAAGGATTATTCTCTCAAGTTTACTCAGTTAGCAAGGTATGATCTGACTATGGTGGCTGATCCTAGGGCTCGAATAAGTAAGTTTGTGTTTATTGTTTCTGAGTATGTAGTCAAGGATTGTAGGACAACCATGTTTGTTAAGGATATGCACCTCTCTAGATTGATGGTTTTTTCTCAATAAATTGAAGAGAATATTAAGGAGAGTGAAAGAGAGAATTATAGGGCCATAAAGGGTAGCTTCAATTTCTCTTAGAAAAGGTCGGATGGTGGAAATTGTTCTCAGTTTCTCTAAAAATCCTCATCTGTAACCACATGTTCTGCTAATGCACCAATGCCAAAGTTCAGATAGAATATTCGAGATAGTGTGTCAAGCTCTAAGTCCCAGGAGAGTGTGATTAGTGGTTTCACCAACCCAGCTTGCAAGACATATGGTAGGAACCACAAGAATGAGTGCATAGTAGGTAACGATTCTAGTTTTGGGTATGACAAGTAGGCCACTGATTGAGGGAATACCCCGAGGTTGCATAAAGGGGAAGGTATGTTCTTCAGAAGAGTTAGACTAACTCTTGCACATTTCTAACATTTCTCACCTATACCATTCAAATTGATAGAGGGCAGTCATTGTCAATAGCTCAACTTATGTTAAGGTTGAATCCACGAGGAGAAAAATTAGATTTCTAATCCAATGAGTGTTAATAGTTACTAAAAAGATACCCAAAATGTAAACAAAGTAAAATTCATAATTTAAAATGAGGGATTGATTTGTAATAAGGATTTATCACTATTAATTCAAGTCAAAAAATTAAGGTTACACTTGTGATTTAAATTAAATATGAGAAGGATCTTGGGATTATGTCTACCTAACGGCAAGTTATACATGGGCACATGATGATTTGGTGCAAATTCTTGTTACTAATGCCTGGTAAGCTAAGTTGAAAGTCCTTTATGCTAGTTTGCCAACAAAACCTCAACAATATCACTCATTGACCCTTTGAGCACCTAAAAAGTATGTTAATTCCAACCACCTAATACCTCAATTGGGCTTCCCTATTTCTAGGATGATGCCCAAGACATAGATAAATCTCTATTCACCCTTATTTCTACGATGGCAAAACAAAGTGAACTGTAACCATTAATTATCCACTATAACTTTGTCTCCCAGATCCCTCTTTCAAAGATGATATGGGTTCCAAAAGTTCACCAGCACCCCACTTTCAAGGATGGTGTGAGCTGTCAAGAATTTGGAGTTTTCACCCATAAATCTATTTTGTGTATTTGGGGTTTTCTCCCACAAACGCTAATCATTTCAAACAAACAATAGTGAAACCCATCATCAACACACTAGAATCGACACAAATACATCACAACCCATACATAATTGCACCTTAGTTCAATAAAATCCCAAGACAAGTAAATTTATCTACTCATGAAGTAAAAAGGAAGAAATATTCCAAAAGATACATTAAAAACATCCATAAAAATAGAAAGTAAGAAAATTCTCTCAACTATACTTCAGTTTCACCAAATTCAACTTAAAAATTCAAATACACAAATTTCCCCAATTAGTAAGGTTATAAGATTGCCAAATTTAATTTCTTAAAGTGTATGATACCAAAATAAGAAAGAGTTTAAGCCTTTTAAAGGAATTAGGGTCAGTTGTATAAAATTACCAAACTGCCCCTAGGCACATTCCTGTATTGCGGCGATCACTAAAACATCTCTGTGATCGCAGCTGCCACAACCGCAATAAGATCATCAAGATTGCGGTTCTTTGACCTGACTTGATCGGCCATGATCGCAGACCTCAAACTGCAATCACAGTAACTGAGACCGTGTACTGCTCCAGGTCTTCCAATTGCACTTTTTTTCTCTTTTTTATCCTTTTCAGCTCAAATCCATATCTCCCCGTCTAATCACATGTATGCCTATGAAATGTGGAAATTAGTGCATTAAATCACAAATTTGTCTCGTTCGTATGTGTAAATCATAGTAGTGTGCACGATTGTTGAGTGCAAATGAGTGGTATATTCACCATTCATCAACACCCCCAACTTAAATCATTGCTTTTCCTCAATCAAAACTACCTCTTATCATGAGACAATTTATATTTATGCCCCTTTTCTATAACTCTATGATCACAATGAATTCAATCTTGATTACTACCACAAGTATCGATTCAGACATGGGCAAAGTTATTCTCACGATACCCCTCAACATGAAATACACTATTCAAGAATGCAAAGATTTTAAAGAACAGCAATGCAACAATCACTAACACTCTAGAAGTGACTCACCTTATAGCCTTAACTCAACTAGACTCCTTTTGCCTTATTTTTTGGAAGGTGACAATATCACCCACCTCAATTTGTTCACATGCCTCCTCATAATAAAAAACATCCCACACACTACATTATCAAATATACAACAAGGGATTTAAGTGTTAAACTCTCTCTCTCATAAGGACTCTCGATCCTAACTAGTACCATACCATAGGGTTGCCCTTATTTTTAATCTCCACTATAATGAATATACTTGGTTTGAGATCTCGAAGGGTTTTTTGAACTTGTAATATAGGTTCGGGGAAGGGTAGGATATCATTTAGGAACAAAGTGGCTATACCCTCTTTAAACATCTACATCATACCATTCCATCCAACTTTTGACCATAGACATCTTCTTTTGTTTTCACTCTTTACACACGTTCCTACTTTTATTACCTTGATTTACCCATCTTTTTGAAAGTATTTTCTTTTCATCTCTTTTTTGTACACATTATGCTTTTCTTTCCTTTGTTGGATCCTTTCTTTTTTTGTATATTCATTTTCTCTCGTTGTTTAGCTCTTAGGCACTCACTTACACTTTTGTGGCCTAAAGTTACCTCTTCCAATCTTCACCACCCCCAACATAGGCTTTTAGCCTTATGTTGCATTTTTAAGTCCAAGGAGGGTAGGGTTCAAAAGAGGGATAAAAATTGAATGGCTCACGGCTTGCAATGTGGCTGCCAAAGAAAGGTTTAATAGCTCAAAGCTGGTGACTAGGGATAAAAACTATGCACGGGTAGACCTTTTAGGCTAGAGTAGATTTCCAAGTTTACAAATATAGCCTAGGACCATTTCACCAACCAAATATAATCAAAATTAGCCTTCAGAGAATAATTGTACAAGTTCTAGATGGTACAAGTATACATGATATTTAGACAAATAAGCTCGCCACACATGGCATGAAAACTTATTAAGGTAGCTCAATTTCCCCTCCCAATAGAGATAAGAATAGAGTATCTACCAATTTTTACAAGCTACGGATTTGGAGTCACAAAAAGAGAAAAGGTGTTGTTACAAGGTCACTCATGTTTGTGCCCTTGATTTTTGAAAAATTGTTGGACAGAGAGAGGTTTTTGCTATATTTGTACTATGCATAATTTGATAATTATTACATCAACTCAAACCTTCTTCTCATATTTTGAATTTCATACGGGTAGACTATACGACTACTCAGACTTTGACATAGGTATAAGTGTTATCCCAAATCTTAAATGCCACAGGTACTCAAACTTCCCTTGCATTTATAGACCTAAAGCTACGGGTACTCAGACTTATCCTATATACATGGCTCAAACCCAAAATCAATCATGATAATCCTCCCTTAAGAATATCGTGACTCAAACTATCATAGGGAAAAGCTCATCTAATGTCACCATAAGAAAATATAGATAAAGTGAAAATCTAAAAACAACATAAAATGACTAATCCATGAAATATGGGTATCATCAGAGTACCCGAATATTACAACCCAAAGGAAAAAGTAAAAATCATCCAAAAGAATATAAAAACATCCAAAAAATATCAATAATATAGGCCCATGAATGCAGACACAGGTACCCCCACCTAAAAAGATGGCAGTGTCCTCACTACATAAATAATCAAGCATAAGTAGAGATAAGGGTGCTCCCTGAAACTGCATCAAGATTTGTTCTCTCTCTCAGACTCTACATCATCACCTGCATACTCAAGATTGTACCACTTGGTTAGGGCCTCATTGTCACTCTCAAATTAGGAGGAAGGAAGTCTATCTCAGGGTTTTAGTCCTTTCTAAAGGCCTTTCACTTCCTTCTATGTCTTGCTGAAGAATTTATATCTCTTCTTCTCCCTTTTAACTATTTTCTCATGTGAAACTTGGAGCTCTCGGTGTGACTCCTCCATGGAGAATAGGCTCTCTCAAGCCTAGCAATAGTAGCTCCTTACTTCTGCTGGTCCTCCTAATACTTCTCATAATCAAAGAGGGACATATATAAGTGGCGGGTGGTAGAGGGCTCTCCCGGCCCCTTGGGAAAACCCGACACTATCTACCTAATGGCCCTAATGTCAAAACCAATATCCTTAAGAGGCTCGTCTGTAGATGGCCTACCATAATTAGGCTCCTCACATGTCGACTTTCCCAAGTTGATCTTCCTCTTTTTGCTTTTGCCTGATGCAATGTCACCTCAAATTTTTAGAGGATAGATGGGGTGTTTGGGCATACCTAAGTATCTTTAGGGTACTCCTCAACCTTAACTTTCCTGCAAAGTGCAGTAATCAAAAAGAAGAAGGAGAGATATATACCACTATGGTTCTTGAACAACTTCATGTCTGAAACCTCAAAATAACCGACATTTAAAGAAATATCATCTAGAATGCAAGCAATAATCCTAGCCTGGAAATCCAAAACTATTGCCATATGGGTGCAAGGAGAGACTCGGCTATAAATAATGTTCAACCAAATTCAGGCCAACCAGCTTCTCGGTTCATATTTTTTTGCTTTAAAATCATCCATGTTTGCATTCGAGAGCCCTTAGATGTCTTTAATTTTCTCTTCCACAAAGTTCACATCCTTTCCTTGGATCCTAATAATCCTAATGGACAGGTCTGATAAAGATATTTTCAAAGGTTTGTGTAAAACTCCTAGACCTACTGCTCATTCGCCTTGCAAAGATCTGGGTGAAGCAGCACCACCCAGTGGCGATAAGTCTGTCATGAAATGTCAGAAGCTTTTCTGGCACTTTTGACAAGCATATTTCTCTCTTCAGAAGTAGCTTATTCTCAGAAGAACACCATAGTATAGAGTGTAGCACTCAGGGGAATTGAATCGAACTTGGTCATAGTCTTCCAAGATATAATCCTAAATAAAACAATGAGAACCACACAACAACATTAATCATTGATATTTTAATGCACAAACTATGCTATGTTGTCAAGCAAAGCTCATGGTATGGGTATTTGGTGGTGTTTGGACAAGAATTTGGATTGCAAAATTTTTTACCCAGGCTAGATTTTTTATCTCAGTATCTGAGATCAATTCAAACCAAAATTTTCAACAGCCTAAAAAATTCAAATTCTAAGCCAAAACATATTCCTAAACAAGAAGCAACACTAACCTCATTGAACAAGATTACTAGGTACTCGATTATGCCCTTAGATTGTGAAAACAACTAGCAACGAACTTTTTTGGGCATTTGATCAAGAACTTGATGTACACCCTTGATTTTACTCAATTTCAACACAATATGGGTACTATACTTCCCTACATATGTGCACCCCATTTCTAGCAGCTAAATACCACACAAGTATGATTTATTCAAAGATTTAGCAATGGAAATCATAATTTTAGGCCTTCTCTACAACATTCATTTCTATGGCCTAATCAACAATTAAAAAGATAAACCAAGACACTTACCAAAGGAAATAATGCAAGGGTATGCTTTTGAAATGCTTTTTAATGCACAAAATATGCCTAGGAGTGGGTACAAATTGAGAGAAAAGTTGAGAAAGGAGTGTGGGGGAATAGGAGTCTGATGGTCCTTTTAAACTAATCTGACCGTGATTATGGTTAAATGTACATGATTATGGACACATAAGTCACCGCAATTGCAATACGGGGCCACGATCATGGTATCTAAGGGTATTTCTGCCCCTCTATTTTCCCATGTTCAGCTATTACTCAATTTTGACACACTTTCCCTAATTTAGTCCAACATGCAAAAATTTCATACTTTCCCCTTCTCAAACTCATTCAACACACTCTATAGTGCCACAAATGTGTGGATTAATCAAATGTCAAAATTAAAACCTAAGCTACAAAATTAAAAACAAAGGATACGAGCCACTTTTATGGCATTTGTAGGTTGCCTCCCACATAGCGCCTTAGTTTTCATCGTGGCATAATGTCTTCCATCTTTTTCAAGTTGGATCCTCAAGGAACTCCTCATTCACTTCCTTACCTTCAACATCTATCACCGACACCACTTTAAGCTCCATGGGATATTTCTTCATTTTGCATACCCGAAAGGTCACTTCACCATCATGAAATCTAAACCTTATTTCCCCAAGGTTCAAATCAACAATAGCTATACCAGTGGAAAGGAAATATCAATCAATGATAATAGGCACCTCTTGGTCCATTTCACAGTTTAGCACCATAAAATCCATCGTAAGGATGAATCTATCCACTTTTACCAACACATCGAACAAAACACCAACCGATTTCTTGATAGACTAGTTCAGCATTAAAATCGTCATTGATGTTGGGGTGGGGGTGCTCAATCAAGGCCTCTAATAAATTTCTAAGGGCATAAGATTAATAATCAAACCAAGGTCACATAAAGCTTTTTCGAACTTACATGTCCCGATTGTGCATAGAATTATAAAAGCCCTAAGGTCTTCCTACTTTTCCACTATTGTACTACTCATGATAGCACTACACCCATGGGTGAATTCAATGGTGTCACCTTCAACAAGCTTATTCTTTGACATCAATTTCTTCATAAGCTTAGCATACCCTAAATTTCTTGGAGTTTTTTAAGATGTTGCTAAGCTTAGCCATAAATTTCTTGGGTTTATCACACTCCGCTTTTTTCTTAAGACTTTGAGGAAATGGAGGAGGGATTTGAATGATGGTAAATACATTACTTTGTGTCTTTTTATTTCTTACCACCCCTTCATTAATTTTCACCAATTCTTTTTCATCTCCTTCTTCTTAAAATTGTGGAGCTTCTTCTTTTGGCTCAACCATAACCTTTTTCTTCACATTCATGTGCTTAATCTTGGGCTCTTTTTCACCCACACGTTCTCCCTCAACTTCCCTCAAATGATCGCTGAGAGTCTTGCCACTCTTAGTGATTATTGCTAAAGCTTGTGCATCATTCTTTAGGTTCGTAATAATGTCCCTAGAAAGGCCTCTTTTGGTCGACTATTTAGTTGAGGGGAGATTTGGCCTATTTGTATCTCCAATTATTTAGTAGAAGTGGAGTGAGCCACAACTATTTTGTTAATTTTTTAAAAGAAATATTTCAATCCACAGACCATCTTTTTCATTCCGTCTATTTTTATCAAAATTTTTGCCAAGACATCTTCAGTTCTGTATTTTTTGGGGTCAATGGAATTTTCATCTTTATGATTTGCACGATCATGAGGGGGCAAATAACGATCATACTCTTAGTCTTTATCTCTCCAATCACAATCAATATCACAATCCATCTAAGCTTGTTTCCTAACTTACCTTTGATAAGTCGGGCTGGAAACCCCCTAAATAATTAGCCAAATACCAAATCTCCTCATCAATCTTCTTGGCTTCTTCAATATCATAGGCCTTGGATACCACGAAATTCATAAATTTTGTGGGTGCACCCATCACATGTTTCATCAAAAGCTCTAATTGCATCATTATTTTTGCCATTATTTTCTCTCTCTCTTCATCTCTTTTTTTTTTCTCTTTATCAATAAAGGAGGTAGTAGGGGAGCCTTTTGGTACCTCTGCATCACGGGTGTACCACACTCGATTTTGATCGGTAACTTCCTCAAGAAAGTTTGTAGCTGCTTGATAATTCAACTTCATAAGAGATCCTCCACCACATTGTCTACCACAGTTTTGTTGAGAGGATCAAGTACCCAATAGAAAATTTAGAGAAGTAGCTTCTCTAAGACCTCATGGTTGGGACATTGCATTAGTTTTCTATGGAATCTCTCTTACACATCATACAAGGGTTCTCCATTCATCACTATCAACTCATGTCAAAAAGTTAAGGTAACACTTGTGATTTATATTCAATATGAGAAGGATCTTGGGATTACGTCTACCTAAGGCAAGTTATGCCTGGGCACATAATTATTTGGTGCAAATTCTGAATATTAATGATGTGGTAGGCTAAGTCAAAGGTCCTTGAGGATAGTTTGATAACAATACCTCAAGAATATCACTCATTGATCCTTTCAAGTACCTAACAAGTGTGTCGATTACAACTATATAATACCTCAATTGGGCATCCCTATTTCTAGGATGATGCCTAACATATAGCTAACTCTCTATTCACACTTATTTCTAAGATGTTAAAACAAAGTGAACTACTTCCATTAATTATCCACTATTTCTTTGTCAACTATATCCCTCTTTCAAGGATGATATAGGTTTCAAAAGTTCACCTACACTCCTCTTTCAAGGATGGTATAAACTTTCAAGAATTTAGGGTTTTCACCCACAAATCTATTTTAGGTATTTGGGGTTTTCACCCACAAAATCTAACCATTTCAAATAATCAATAGTGAAACCCATCATCAATAAACTAGAATATACCCAAATACATCACAACCCATACATAATTGCACCTCAGTTCAACAAAATCCCAAGACAAGTAAATTTAGCTACTTATGATGTAAAGAGAAAGAAATATACCAAAAAATTCATTCAAAACATCCATGAAAATGAAAAGTATGAAGATTCTCCCAATAGCACTTTAATTCCACCAAATCCAAATTGACACGGATTGTCCCATTTAGTAGGGTTACAAGAATGCCAAAATTCAATTGTTCAAAGTGTGTGATACAAAAATGAGAAAGGGTTTTAGCCTTTTAAAGGAATTGGGGTCACCTGTATAAATTACAAAACTACCCTTGGGCATATTCCCGCATTGCTGTGATCACTAAAACTTGTTCGCGGTCATAGATACCACAACCTAATAATATCATCGCAATCATGATCCTTTGACCTAACTTGACTGACCACGATCGCAGTAATTAAGTCTGTGTACTACTCCAGGTCTTCAAATTGCAATCCTCTTCTCTTTTTTGATCCTTTCAGTTCAAACCTATATCTCCCTATCTGATTACCTATATGCCTACAAAATATGGAAATTAGTGCATTAAATGACAAATTTAGCTCATTTATATATTTAAATCATAG
Source organism: Capsicum annuum (assembly GCF_002878395.1). NCBI lineage: Eukaryota > Viridiplantae > Streptophyta > Magnoliopsida > Solanales > Solanaceae > Capsicum > Capsicum annuum. The sequence goes on from NC_061119.1 coordinate 160,091,233, forward strand.
TAGTATGCATGATTGTTCAGTGCAAATGAGTGGTAAATTCACCATTCTTCAAGTTCTAGCTGGTCGCCTAGCTTAGTAGGAAACCACATCTAGTGCAACTAGTGGATAACATCAGAAGAGGTTGTCTTCCCTTCAAACTTGACAAGATTAGGAGGGTTCTCCTGATGTGATTATCGTATGTTATAAGTTTTTCATATTTATGTGTATGCATTGTTTGACCCTGCAGCCATACTTTTCTACATAACTCCCTATATAGAAGTAGATTTTGGCGTCAGTCTTGAAATCCTAGAAGAGCCTTTCTCAATTTCTACTCCCGTTTGTAGTTCAATCATTGCTAGAAGGATATACAGAAATTGCCCTATCAGAGTATCCTATAAGGTCAGTTTAGTCGACCTTGTAGAGTTAGCCATGACCAATTTTTGATGTTATTCATGCCATGTATAGGATCCATTATTACTATGTCTTATTTGATTATAGAATCATAGCTTTCTAGTTTAGTTTTGTAAATGAGCCAGCCTTAAAGTGGAAGGGTAGTACCTTAGTGCCTATAGTTCATTTTGTCTTTTTTCTCAAGGAGGGGAAGAAGATTTCTAAAGGGTGCATCTATCATTTAGTTTGATTCAAGGTCTAAAGGTCCAAAATATTGAGTCTTAAGTAAGCCTCAATAGTTAATGAATTTCTAGAGTGTCTCCCAAATATCAACCAAGAGTTTCCCCCGAGAAGGAAATTAACTTCAAAATAGATCTTCTTCAAGTTACCCAGCCTATCATAATTCCACCTTATATAATGGTTCTAGTTAAGTTTGAGGAATTAAAGGAATAATTAAAATATCTCTTAGATAAGGATTTCATAAGGTTGAGTGTCTTTCCATGGGGTGCTCCAGTTCTTTTCATGTGCAAAAAATATGTTTCTCTCAGAATGTGCATCGATTACCATCAATTCCACAAATTCACAATCAAGAATAAGTATCCCATCCCCAGGATTGATGAATTGTTCGACCAACTTCAGGGCGTTAATTTTTTCTCTAAAATAGACCCCAGATCTATCTATCATCAGCTCAGAGTTAGAGATCGTGAAATTCCAAAAACAACCTTCAAAAATTGGTATGGTCACTTTGAATTTGTAATATATTTTGGACTAGAAAATGGTCCGACAACTTTTATGGACTTAATTAATAGGGTGTTCAAGAAGTGTCTTTCCTTGGTCATATTATTATCAGTGAAGTCATCCAAGTTGATCATCATAAGATCAAAGTAGTTAGGAACTAGATTAGACCTATCTCTTTATTAGATATCTTCAGTTTCTTGGGCTTAGCAGCTATTACAGGTAGTTTGTTAAAGGATTTTGCTCTATTTCTTCTTCTATTCCCAAACTGACTTAGAAAAAAGTCAAATTACAGTGATCTAATTCTTACAAGAAGAGTTTTCAGGAGTTGAAGACTCGACTCACCTTCTCCCTAATTTTGAATCTACCAGAGGGTTTAAATGATTTTGTGGCATACTGTTATGCTTCCAAAGTTGGTCTTGGTTGTGTGTTAATGCAGTGGGGAAAGGTTATAGCATATGCCTCTAGACAACTCAATCCTTATGATAAGAACTACCCAACTCATGATCTTAAGTTGGCAGCAATTGTTTCTCCTTAAATATTTAGACATATTATATTTATGGGTTTCATGTTTATGTGTTTATTGTATCACAAAAGTCTTTAGTATGTTTTTAGTTAGGAGGATTTAAATCTTTGCCAGAGAAGGTAGCTAGAGTTATTAAGGTAATATGATATGAGTGTTTTGTATAACCCAGGTATGTCCAATAATATGGCTGATGCCCTTAGTAGATTATCTATGGGGAGTACTACTCACGTGGATGATGAAAAGAAGGAGTTAGTTTGTCAAGTTTGTAAGTTTTATAGGTCAGGAGTTGGGTTGGTCTATTCATTCGAAGGTAGTGTTAGGTTTCAGAATGGTTAAAAATCATTATTGGTTGTTTAGGTGAAGGCAAAGTAAGATACTGATCCTATTTTGCAAGACTTAAAAGAAGCGGTTAAAAATTAGAAGGTTGATGTTTTCTCCTAAGGAAAAGATGGTGTTCTTCATTTTCTAGGCTGATTATAAGTTCCAAGTGGATAACTTGAGATAAAAAATTTTAGCAAAACCTCATAGTTCTTGATATTCTATTCACCCAGGAGATACTAAGATGTATCATCATTTGTAGGAAGTCTAACGGTGGAATGGCATAAAAAGAATATCACAGAATCCATGTCTAAGTGACCAAATTGGCATCACGTTAAGGTTGAGCACCAAGGGCCTATTGATACTCTTTAGGAATTCACTATTCCTACTTGTATGTGTGAAGTAGTTAATATGGACTTCATTACAGGGTTGCCTCATACGCGTCAATATCATGACTCTATTTGGGTTATCATGGATCAAATGACTATGTTGACTAATTTCTTGCTAGTTAATACTTCATATTTTGCCAAATATTATGCTAGACTCTAACTTAGGGAGTTGGAAAAATTGCATGGGATTCCCTTGACCATTACCTCTCAATTTTAGAAGGCTTTTCAGAAGGGTTGGATACCCAAGTTCATCTTAGTACATCTTTTTACCCACAAATAGATTGATTGTTAGGTAGAGAGGACCATCCAAACCTTAGAAAATATGTTAAGGAGTGTTTGATCGATTTCATAGGTAGTTGGGATTATCACTTGCCTTTTATTGTGTTTTCTTCCAATAACAGCTATCACTCCAGTGTTCAGATGGCTTCATTTTAGGATCTTTATGGTAAGAGGTGTATGTTTTCTATAGGTTAATTTGAGGTTGGTCAAGTTTTCTTAAAAGGTCAAGATTTAGTTCATGATACAATGGAAAAGGTTCAACTGATCATAGAAAGGCTAAAACCTGCCCAAAATCATCATAAATCCTAAGCAGATATAAGGAAAATGGAGCTGAAGTTTGATATATGTGATTTTTCCTACTTAAAGATTTTACCCATGAAAAGGCTAAAGAGGTTTGGTAAGATGTGGAAGATCAGTCCCTAATATTTTTGTCCTTACAAGATTTTGAGATGATATGGTAAGGTAGCTTATGAGTTAGAATTGCCTATAGAGTTAGCATTAGTGCATCCAGTCTTCCATGTCTCATGTTGAAGAAATGCATTGGTGACCCAGCATCAGTAGTCTCTTTAGAAAGGATTGGCATGGAAAATAGTCTCTCTTATGAAGAGGTCCCAATTGAGATCCTTGATCGTCAGTTAAAGAAGTTACTTGGGAAGAAAAGGCAGATATGATGACTAAGTACCCCCATTTTTCCTTTCAAACTCTGTTACAGCAAAAGGTAATAGATTCCCTAATTAATTAATTCCTTTATCTTTATATTAGACTATTCAGCTATTTTCATGTTATAGTACGCATGAGTTCAATTTAGTTCATTCCATGCATCAGTCATAGAATCAAAGATAAGTTCATGGTTCAACTTATAAATGTTATCTCATCTCTTCCCGTAGTATCTCAACTTAGTAAGTTTCATTTGAGGATGAATGATCCCAAGGTAGAGATATTCTAATACCCCAAATATTTAACTCTAGACCTACCAGAAGATAGGCCTTTGAATTAGATTTCCAATGCCACTAGTCTCGCCTTAAATTGAGGTCATAGTAAAAAAGTATGGAAAATTCCCTCTGGCACTGTCAAACTGCTAGTAGTAATGGCTTAGGAAATGACCCATTATTAGATGTAATGAGTAATGGCCTAGGCTCATTGCTATTGAAGTAAGTGACCAAGAAATTCATCCTAGTGGCAATGATCCCAACGCACGAATCTTTGTCAGACTAAATGAGTCATTGTGTGTGGACCCGTTGTCACAACAGTGAAGAGCCAAGAACTCAACTTTGGTAAACTACCTATAATAATGACTTGTTATCATACCGAACAAGTCATTACGAGTGGAGTCTTTGTCATAACAGAAATGACTCAGAACTCAGGTCCTCAAATCATGACTCGTGATGAGTCATTACCCGAGTCGTAACGATTGTGTCCCAAAAATTCTTGCATTATTTAAGAAGGGTCATTTAATCATTTCCTAATCTTTTAAATCCTAAACCACAACATTTAGGCCTTCTCAAAGGTGGTATATAAGCCTAAATTTTCCCAAATTCACCCTTTAGTCTTAAAAGTAATCCATAATAAGAAAAGAAGCTCTTTTTTCATCTCCAAAAGCAAATTAGGGTTCTTCAATCCTCAAGTCCAATTTCAGAGAGTTCATCAAGGCTTCCATAATCAAGTATGTGGGATTTTAGCAATGGGTCCATTCCACCCATTGAGTCCCAAAAACTTATAAATCCTCAAGGTTACTTTCCCCAAGTTTAGGTTCCAGGTCAACAAGAAAGTTCCATTTACTCAATTCACTTTGTAATTAAACCATAAATACATGTCTTCCCCAAAGAGTGACATATTCCATGTTAAAAATCATGAATTTCCTTAATATGATCCACCGTTGAGTTTTTGGCTTGAAGTATTAAGTTCCCTATTATGATAAATTTTTAGTATTATCATTTTCAATTACAATGGTTAGTGGTGATGGGTTATAAACCTATGATACCTAAGGAATCATGCATATATCAGAGTATATGCCTTGATCACTTCAGATTATGCATTATGGATATTTTCATAATGTAATTATAATGAGCAATTCAGTTCATACTTTTAGTGTCATTCAGTTTGGAGTAGTACTTAGCACCAAGTAAATGCAAGGATGAAGGTACCCTGCTAGTTAAGACTGAGACCTTTAGTAGAAGTACCTAAGTACCAAAAATACAATTCCGCTGTAAGTTATGAAGGGTCACCATCCAGTTGAGTAATAACACCCTAGTCCTTCGAGATATCAGTTTAGTGGATCCTTGCCAACTAGTTTGGATACCCTTGACAATGTACCAATACCCTTCTAGTTGGGGTTACAAGTTGGATCCTTATTTGCTCAGATTTTGGTATATTAGTTATTGACAGATCCCCAAATCCTCAATTTTTGTTCAGTTTATGTTTCTATTCCGATATGCATAACCTTGTATTTAGATATTAGTTTTACAATGTACATGTACATATATGGTCTTACATTAAGCTTGTCATGTTTAATGCATTTATGTTCAAATTGACTAGTTTGTTTCCCATCTTGCATACTTAGTACATTCAAAGTACTGATCATATACTTTTTTGTGCTATATTGTCTCATAAAATTACTTTGGACGCACAGTAATCGAATTGCACTTAGCACGTCCCTGTACCATTTAGCAATAGTATTGTGAGTCCTTATCATACGAGGACTAGCTATCAGTATTTATTTTCTTTCTTTTAGTTTATTTCATTTCAGTTAGTTGGATTTATTTAGGGGTTTGTCCTAACAACTCATCATGTTTTAATGGCTTTCAAATAGATGATTAGATTTTCAACATGATTGGCTGTTAGACAGTTTTATTTCTAGATTTTAGGCTATATCAATTATCTTTATTATTTTATTTGCATCAGTTATCTCAGTTAGCATTTGCCCAGTATTTTGTTTTTTCAGTATTCTTAGTTTTATGCCAAAGCTTGTGGTAACTTGTGACTCTAAGAACTGTGTAACCACTAGGGGGTAGTATTATGTAGTAACTTAGTATCACAGTAGCAGGTTTAAAGTGTCCTAGGGTGTTTGAAAGTCGCATTAAGTAGAGTTTTATTTATAGGTGTAACGTGCGCCACACTTATGTGGGAGAGGCTACAAAATATTTAAGGAAGGTCCCATTTCTTTCTTGATTCATGTCATGTGATGGAGTGAGAACTCTATTAAACTTATTCTTATAACTCATTCTCTATCAAATTTACAAATAATGACTCTCAGGAGAACTAACGGAAAAGGAAATGGGAATCAATAAGTCCCACCGCCAGCTCAAACTAACCCACTGAATGTGCAAGTCTCTCATGCTAAGTTTAGGGCTACTTTCATAGCATTAGCCCAAGCCATGACTGCTCATAATAACTAGTAAGTTGTTTTCCCAGCCAATCCAGCAGTGAATACAACAACAACTAGAATGTGGGAATTCACTAGAATGAATCCCTCGATGATCTTTGGGTTTAAGCCTGAGCAGGATCCATATGGATTTTTGGATAGTTCTCAAAATGTGACTAAAATTATAGGTGTCACTTCAAGTGAAAGTATTGATGTGGCTGCATACTAACTGCAAGTAGTCGCTCATACTTGGTTATGTAGTGGAAGGAGGACAGAGGTGCAGATATAGGGTAGTGAAGTGGGATTAAATTGTTATTATATTTTTGGCTTGTTATTCCCACTAGATTTGAGGGAATGCAAAGTGAAGGAGTTCATCAACTCAAAATAGGTCAATATGAGTGTGAAGGAGTATTCACTCAATTTTAATCGGTTAGCAAGGTATGCTCCAACTACGATGGTTGATCCTACGGCTCGAATTAGTAAGTTCATGTATTATGTTTCTAAGGCTATTATCAAAGATTATAGGATGGCCATATTTGTTAAGTTGATGGACTTCTCTAGATTGGTGGTCCAAGCTCAGCAAATTAAAAAAGAGAAGATTAAAGAGAGGGAAAGGAAGAATAAGGTGACCAAGATGGGTAGCTTCAATTTCTCTTGATAAAGGTTGGATGGTGGAAATCGTTATCAATTTTTCTAGAAATTTTCAACTTCTTCAATATCTTTTTTTGGTGCCCCGATGTATAAGTTTAGAGAGTATACTTGATATAAAGTATCAGGCTTTAAGTTCTAGGGGAGAGTATATAGTATTAGTACCAACCTAACTTGCAAGAGATGTTGTAGGAACCAAAAAGTTAAGTGCATAGCGGGTAGAGATACTTATATTGGGTGTGGAAATTCAAACCACAGAGAGAGTGATTGACCAGTAGTTGTGCAAAGGGGTAAGTATGCTCTTCAATAGAGTCAAACTAACTCACTGGCTGTTCCAATGAGTCACCCATCTCAGTAGGGTGCCACATCTAGTGTAACTAGTTAACAGCGTCAGAATAAGTTGTATACCCTTCATACTCGACCAGATCAGAAGGGTTCTCCCAATATGATCACTGGTATGATTCAAGTTTTTCATATTTATGTGTATGCATTGTTAGACCCTGGATCCAGACTATCCTTTGTGACTCCCTATATAGAAGTATATTTTGGCATCAATCCAAAAATCTTAGAATAGACTCTCTCATATTCTACTCCAGTTAGTAGTTCAATCATAACCAAAAAGGTATATAGAAATTGCCCAGTCTCAGTATCCCACAAGGTTACTTCAGTTGACCTTGTAGAGTGAGACATGACCTATTTTGATGTTATTCTTGGAATGGATTGGCTTCATTCATCCTATGCCTCAGTTTATTGTAGAAATAGAGTAGTCTAGTTTCAGTTTCCAAATAAATCAGTCTTAGAGTGAAAGGGTAGTACCTCAGGCCTGTAGGTCAGTTTGTCTCATTTCTCAAGGTAAAAAACTGATTTCTAAAGGGCATATCTATCACTTTATGATATTCAAGGAATCAAAGTTCTAAATATCGAGTTTTGAGTTAGTCTTGATAGTGAAAACATTTCAAGAAGTACTTCTCAAAGATCTGTCCGGAGTTCCCCTCGTGGTGGATATTGACTTTGAAATAGGTCTCCTTCTAGATACCCAGCCTATCTTAATTCTACCTTATATAATGCCTCTATCTAAGCTTAAAAAATTAAAGGATCAGTTAAAATATCTCTTAGAAAAGGGTTTCATTAGGTTGAGTGTCTCTTCATAGGGTGCTCTAGTTTTTTTGTGCGCGAGAAAGATAGTTATCTCTGAATGTCCATCAATTATCGTTATTTAAACAAAGTCACAATCAAGAATAATCATCTCTTTCCTAGTATTGATGACTTGGTTGACCAACTTCAGGGCACAAATTGTGTCTCTAAGATAGACCTCAGATCCGGTTATCATCATCTTAGAGTCAGAGATTGTGACATTCTAAAAATAGCCTTTAGAACTTGGTATGGTCACTTTGAATTTGTAGTTATGTACTTTATACTTATAAATGCTCCTATAGATTTTATGGACTGAATGAATAGGGTGTTTAAGTGGCACTTGGACATGTTCATTATAGTCTTCATAGATGACATCCTTCTTTATTCTTTGAGTGAGGGTGAACATGCTGTCATTTGGGAATTGTTCTGGAGACTCTTAAAGATCATAGTTATTTGCTAAGTTCAGCAAGTGTGAATTCTAGTTGAAATTAGTAGTTTTCCTTGGTCATATTATTTTTCACAAATGAATTTGAGTTGATCCTCAAAAGACCAAAGTAGTAAGAAACTAGTCTAGACATATCTCTCCATCAGATATTCAAAGTTTCTTAGGATTAAACGGCTACTGCACATAGTTTATTGAAGTACTTTCCTTTATTTCTTCTTCCATGTCTACACTAACTCAAAATAATGTCAAATTTCAGTGGTCAAATTCTTGCGAGAAGACTATTTAGGAGTTGAATACTCGACTCACCTCTTTCTTAGTTTTGACTCTACCAGAGGGTTCAGATGGCTTTCTGGTGTACTATGATTCTTATAAAGTTAGTATTGGTTATATGGTGATGAAAAAAGGCAAGATAGTAGCATATTCCTCTAGGCAACTCAAGACTTATAAGAAAAACTACCCGACTCGCGATCTTGAGTTGGAAGAAGTTGTTTTTACCTTCAAGATATGGAGGTATTATCTTTATGGGGTTAATGTTTATGTGTTCACTGGTCATAAAAGTCTTCATTGTGTTATTAGTTAGAAGGATTCAAATCTTTGTCAGAGAAGGTGGCTAGAGTTGTTAAAGGAATATAATATTAGTGTCTTGTATCACCCAGGTACGGCAAATATTTTGGCCAACACTCTTATCAGAGTTTCAATGGGGAGTGCTACTCACTTGAATGATGAAAATAAGGATTTAGTTTGTGAAGTTCATCATCTTGCAAAGCTAGGAGCTTGGTTAGTTTTCTTGGCCAAAGGTAGTTTTAGGGTTCAGAATAGTTTGAAATCTTCATTGGTTGCCAAGGTGAACGAAAAGCAAGACAGCGATCCTATTTTATAAGAGTTGAAGGAAATAGTTTGGAATTAGAAGGTTGATGTTTTCTTTGAAGAGAGAGATAGTGTTTTTCTCTATCAGGAACGATTATGTGTTCCAAAGGTTGATGACTTCAAATAACAAATGTTTACAGAAGCTCATAGTTTTTGATATTCTATTTACCTAGTAGCCACTAAAATATACCGTGATCTGCGGGAAGTCTATTGGTGGAATACCATAAAGAATGATATTGTGGAATTTATGGCTATGTGTCCAAGTTGCCAGCAAGATAAGGTTGAGTATTAGATGCCTAATGGTCCTCTTCTGGAATTCATTATTCTTATTTGGCAATAGGAAGTGGTGAATCATTATAGGATTGCCTTGTACGCGTTAACAACATGACTCTATTTGGGTTATCGTGGATCGAATGACTAAGTTGGATTATTTCTTTCTAGTTAATACTTCATATTCAGCCAAAGATAATTCTAGATGCTATCTCAGGGAATTGGTGAAATTGCATGGTATTTTATTGACCATTATTTCAGATAGATGTACCCAATTTACCTCTCGATTTTGAAAGGCTTTTTAGAAGGTTCTGGGTACCCAAGTTCATCTTTGTACAACTTCTTACCTACAGACACATATTTTGGCAGAAAGGACCATCCAAACCTAAGAAGACATGTTGAGGGTGTGTGTGATTTATTTCAAAGTTAGTTGGGATAATCACTTTCCCTTAATTGAGTTTTCTTACAATAATAGCTATCACTCTAGTAATTAAATGGATCTGTGTGAGGCTCTTTATAGTAAGAGGAGTAGGTATCATATAGGTTGGTTTGAGGTTGGTGAAGATTCCTTGATAGGGCCAAATTCAATTTTGATTTAAGGTCGGTGAAGTTTCCTTAATAGGGCCAGATTCATTGCATGAGGTGATGGAAAAGTTTCAACTGATTAGGGAAGGGTTAAAAATAGAACAAAGTTTTCAAAAATCCTAAGCAGATGTAAGGAGAAGGGAGCTTGAGTATGATATGGATGATTTTGTATACTAGAAGATTTTTCCCCTAAAAAGGGTGAAAAGGTTTTGTAAGACAGTCACCAGTCCCTGATATGTTGGTCCTTACAAGATTTTAAAACAATATAGTAAGCTCACCTATAAATTCAAATTTCCTACAGAGTTAGCATCAGTGCATCAAGTATTCTATGTCTCCCTGTTAAAGAAATGCATTGATGACCCGGCATTAGTAGTATCTTTAGAAAGTATTTGTGTGGAAAATATTCTGTCTTATTAAGAAGTCTTAGTTAAGATCCTTGGTCATCAGATCCATAGGCTATGGAATAAGAGGTTTCATTGGTAAAGGTTCTATGGAGAAATTAGTTAGTTAAAGGAGCTACTTGGGAAGCAGAGGCATATATGATGACCAAGTACCCCCATTTTTTCTCTTCAAACTCAATCCCAACATGAGGTAATAGTTTCCTGAATTAATTAATTCTTTCATCTGTATTTCAGACTATCTAGCTATGTTCATGTCATAGCATGCATTATGAGTTCAGTTCAGTCCATGCATCAATCATAGAATCAACTATTAGTTCATGGTTCATCTAGTAAGTATTCAGTGCAAAATCTAAGTTTTCCCCTAGTACCTCAGCATAGAAAGTTTCATTCGAGGATGAAGGATCCTAAATAGGAGACATTGTAATACCCCAATTTTTAAGCTCTAGACCCACTAGGAGATAGGCTATTGAATTAGCTTTCTAACCCCACTAGTCTCACCTTAATTCGAGGTTGTAGTAAAAAATTATTTAAAATTCTTTAAGTCATTTATAAAACTGCCAGTAGAAAGGCTAAGGTAATGGCCCATTATCTGTCGTACCGTGACAGTAACCAAGTGCACAAGAAAGTGTACTTGGTCTTATCAAGTAGTAAAGTAGCCTTCAAGAAGCCAAGTATCGATCCCACAGAGACTTTATTCAGCAATAATTCAATTTTAGTTCATAGTTAAGATTCAATCGGTGCAAAAGTAACAAAAAGAGAGAATTTGAGTTTGTAAATTGAAAGTAAAGTAAATAATGCGTAAAGTAAAGATCTTGTAACAATAAATAGGATAAAAACCTGAGTTAAAGCACTTCGAAAATCATACTATGTCTTGAATTTCATTCATTAACTCACTTATCTTGGTTGTAGATTCGTAGGGTTAATTGCATGATTGTGGTTTCCCATCATCTAATTCTTTACCTAAGTTGAACCTTACAACTATATCGTTGAGCGGGGATGTAATGATCCAATTAGGTTATTTAAACTATCATCCTATGTTTGAATCAAGTAAGGCTCCTAAGTACATCCCTGTCCTAGGTGCAAAGTTCAATTCTTTATTTTATGAAAGAATAAAAACCATACTTTGTTCATCTCCATGTTCAAACCCCTATTCCCTCTCCTGAGATCAAAAGGTAGACGATTGATATATTCTTTGGATCAAAAATCTTTAAAATAGTTAAATCAAAGATGAACACACAACCAATAATGATAAGTAAAATTAATGAACTTAATTCAAAACAAAAGTAATCATGGCTTTGGCCTTAACCCCAGAAAAGGGCGTTTTGCCATGCATAGTCATAATCGTAAACAAAAAATAGTAATTAATGACTAAAAACATGAATGAACTAAATAAAAGTAATAAAAAACTAATGAATAAGGTGTAGCAGCCCTTTGCTCTCCAAAATATGCTCAAAGATATGTAAAAACGTGATACAACATGTATTTATAGTAAAAGGGTAAGCCCATTCTATGTTGGACAATAAAACCTTAAGATTTTGAGCCCAGGACTAGGTGGGGCATCGCCCTGGGTTCATCCCTGCTATAGGAAAGACGTCGTCTCCAAATCACCCAAAGCCTCTGGAATTTGTTGTTCAGAATTTTTCTAAGGTAAGGGAGCACCGAAATGAGCCCGCTTTGCGGGCTAATCGCAGTTAGGACCACCATGCACTAGTTGATTACTATTTTTGGCCTATTATGAATCTATTGGTGTTTTATACACATCAATTGGACACTTCTAAAGTCCAAACGCTCCTAAGACATTCCAAGGGTCCAAAAGTGTATCAATCTGCGTATTGTGCCTTCGTTGAGCCATTTCGAGCCTTTTTGAGTTTTTCCCACTTGATTTGAAGCTTGTATATTATTCATATATCATTATAATCAATTCAACAAGAATAATATAGCATTAAAAACAACAATTTAAAGCTCAAACAAGACAACATCCAACACGACGAACTAGAAACACGAGCTAAGCATAGGCTAATTTCACTTTGATCTTTAACTCATTGTTTTGACCCTTGGCTTGATCCAATTGACCCTTGAGCATTATCAACAAGTTTTTTCACATATAATTACACATAAAAAAAATTGTAACACTTTAAACACAATAGAATCCACCGGAACCAACTAGACAAGCACCTAGCTCAAACTAGTAACACTAGTTTTCTGGGTTGAACTCTAAATGAATATTTTAGGTACAAACTTGTTTGAAACTCACTTTGAACATCATAAACACATGATTTAACACTTTTATACATATTTATATCATTTTCAACTCATATATAACATGAATCATCCTTAGAAAAAGGCTAAAAGGCTAGAATAGTGACTCTAGAATGCATAAATACACCCAACATCACCACCCCACACTTAAAGCCTTGTTCGTCCTCAAAAAACTCGTCACTCTAAGTATCATGAGCTGGAGATTATACAATTCTACTAAATGAAAGACACTCAAGCTAGTACAACCATGACTACATGAAATACAAGTTTCTACTCTAAGCATGTTATTTACACAATTGATAGCTCATGAACACTACTCCCAAAACATCCTAGCCTCACACAATGAACCATAAGCTTGCCCTTAGTGTAATACTCCACTAATATAAGAATGTCAAATATAAGATAAATTAGGACTTTTTTGGGTTGTAATGTAGTCTAAGGGATGGGTAGGAACAATTTCGACATAGTGACTAACCTATCTAAGAGATTTAATACACTACATTATACATTTAAAACCAATCTCCAATAACCAAATTACACCATTTTTTCTACCCCATTCATTTTTTTTGCCCCATCTCTTTTAAGAATCTTTACAAACACATGGTGGGCATATTGTCTATTCCTTCAATATTCATTTTTTTAATTATCTACAACCATAGGAATATTATAACACTATTTATATCCCTACCAACCACCATACATCAATTAGAAACACCAATAATATTACCTCGGGGCATCAATTTCACTTTTTTCTTCTTCAAATTCTTAAACTCCTTTTTCAATTATTTCTTTTGTTTCATTAAATCACTTAGGAGCTTTTTGGATCAAATTATGGTCTATCAAAAAAGTAGATTAGGCTACATATGAGGCTACCAAAGAAATAAGCTAAAGGCTCTATGCGTTTAATACGATAATGCACAAAGGGTAGGACAAATAGAAGGTATAAAACAAGGCTATCAAAGAAATGCCTAAATCATCTTCTAAACTCACATTCTTTATTTTTCTTTACACACACACCGGGCAAGTTCTAGACATCATATTCAACAAGGAATATACAAAAACCTTACATACACATGGCACATTCTCAACTCAATAGGATCATCAAAGACTCCCAACCACACAATAGCATGAATTCAAATTTAAGCCAAAAAGTACAAGAGTCATGAAAATAAGCCTAATAGTCCTCAAAGATAGAAATTAAATCAATCAACATGCTTTTACAACCAAACTCACTTGCATCATGTAATCAAAAATAGCACCAACAAGAATATCTCAAAAATTTAAATTGAGCCAAAATTTGGGAATTTCCCCACCCCACACTTAAAAATCTACTTTGTTCCCAAAGTGAATTTTAAAGGTAAGAGATAGAAATACTCCTTGAGGCCTCTAGGCCTAGCTAGTTTTATTTTTTTGCATAAAGGAGGTCCATAGAACCCCACACCCAATCTTTGCCATGCTTTAAGCTCAAGTTTGTGGTACTCACACTTCTCATTAACCTGTGACTCAACTAAAAACAAAAAATACGTGAAGTAAAACTAAAAAAACTAAAAAGAAGACATACCTAATTAACTTGGGTTGCCTCCCAAGCAGCGCCTGATTCAGTGTCACACCACGACCAAACTCAACTCAACCATATTCCTTCACCCTTTTACTCCCTTTTGGGATCTATTTTTTTATTTGTTTCAGACCTCTTGAGTTTTTACTCTCAAGGTCAACATCTTTCTTTACTTTAATTTTTATCATGTTGGGAGATAATGAATTCAACTTGGGCTGCTCAATCTGGTAACCCGAAGAGGTCTTTGGTGGATTAACTACCCCACACTTATCCCTTTCAATCACGTTGATCACACATAAATGTTTAATTTGAGATTTTATGATGGGTGTTTTATAAATATCAAATACCATATCTTTATCATCTACCCTTATTTTGAGCGTGCCTTCTCTAACATCTACCAAGGGCCGTCCAGTTTCTAAGAATGGATGCCCCAAGATGCTTGGTACATGTTCATCTTCCTCAAAATCAAGAACAATAAAGTCAGCAGGTATAATAAATTTACCAACCTTTATGAAGACATCCTCAATTATTCCATCTGGATGTGTAAATGTCCCATCTGCTAGCTACAACACCACTGTGGTCGATCATGGTTCTCCCAAGCCTAATATTTTAAATAGTGAGAGGGGCATCAAATTTATAAGTTCCCCTAAGTCACTCAGTACATGGAGTTCTTTACTCCCAATTTGAATAGGGATAGCAAACTTCCCTTGATCTTTCAATTTCTTGGGGAGTTTTTATGTTATCACAGCACTACACTCTTCAGTGAGTGTTATAGCTCCCACATCCTATAGTTTCACCTTATTATCCCCCACATCCCTTAAGTACTTTGCATACTTGGTCATACTTTGCAAAATATCTAAAAGAGTTAAATTAATATGAATCTCTCTAAATGTATCAAAGAACTTCTTGAATAGTGCATACTCCTTCATTTTAAATTACCTCTGAGAGAATGGTAATGGCAGTGTCTTCTTCACTTCTGGTTCAGTAACTTTCAGTATCAAGTACTTAGACTTTCTTGAATTTTTAGCAACTTCTTTGGGAACCTATTTGGTCACAACCTCAGCATCTACCTCCTTTGTTGCCTTTGGAGGTCCTCCTTGAAGCTCTTTACCACTTTTTAAGGTGACTGCCATAACCTATTTTAGAGTTTCTGTGTCAGCTAGCAAACCTCTTTGTGGTCTAGTATTCATTGCCTGTGATAATTGGCCCATTTGTAACTCTAAACTTTTTGTGGCCACTTGCTAATTCCGTGATTCTGCCTTTTGACTTTTCATATCCACAAATAATTATGCTTGACCAACTAAGAGTTGTTTCAGCATCTCTTCCATATTACTCATTGACTGATTTGATTAGGTCTGCGGCTGTGGGGCGTTCTATGGCTGATTTAATGGCTGAGTTTGCCACTTCATATTGTAGGTATTACCATGATTTGGCTTTTGATCACTACTTACATACATCACAGATTTTGGATTTGAAGCACACATGGTCGTTGCATTACCATTATTTTTGCATACCTCACACCAACTTGTAACTTATTGGACGACATTGACTGTGGGTGCAGGTTGTGCTATTCCCAACTTCATGTTGTTAACCTATGTGTTGATCATATTTTGTAGAGAAAAAACCTATGCTGATAAGGTTGTGAGATGGTCCACCTCTAGTACGCCCGCAAATTTTTTTTCGGCACTTTTAGAATCTAAATACCACTCTAGTTTTCCTTGTGCTATGTGGTTCAACAATGTGTACAAATCATCATAAGTCAATTCCAACACTTGGCCACCTACGGCTGAGTCTATCAAAATCTTCATATTGTGATCAAGATCTTCTACAAAAGTATGAGCAAGTACCTCATTGGATTGTTGGTGGTGTGGACAATCTTGAAGAAGAGATTTAAAGCATTCCCAAGCATGATAGAGGTTTTTATTAGGATTTTATTTGAAGCTCACTATCTCATTATGAAGTCTCATAGTCTTTACTATTGATAAGAATCTAATAAGGAACTTTCTGGCTAAGTCATCCCATGACATAATTGAATTTTCCAACTTCGCATTTAACCACTTTTTAGATTTCCCCAAAAATGAATAGGGAAACAGTGTCAGCCTCAGTTGGACTGAATGTATCAGTAAGCTCAATGAAGGTCTGCAAGTGGACTTGTGGATCCTCGTACAAAAGCCCTGCAAACTTTCCACTACTAAAAAAGAGTTGTACCATATTGTGTTTTAACTTGATATCCCCCTAACTGTCGGTATTTGAATTGGGTAAGTCAAGTTCCTCGGAAGTGGGATTGTCACTTCCCTAACTTTCCTTCCAGTTGGTTGTTCTTCAGCCATTGGAACAGTATTGTCTTGGTCTTCTTAGATTTGAGAAATTATGGCGAGACGGATTGCTTTTATCCTATGTTGGTGAATGTCTTGCTCGGGTTCAAAGCTTGGTTCTACCAACTATAGATCCCTTTCCAACTTATCAACCTAAAAACCTACTCCCGGTAATAACAAAACCAACACCAAGTGTAAAAACACCAAATAAATCTAAAAGTAAAACTAAAATAAACAATTGCCAAAATACAAGTCCCCGGCAACGACGCCAAAAACTTGACAATGCACACACAAGTGTACTTGGTCTTATCAAGTAGTAAAGTGGCCTTCAAGAAGCCAAGTATCGATCCCATAGAGACTTGATTAAGCAATAATTCAATTATAGTTTATAGTTAAGATTCAATCGGTGCAAAAGTAACAAAAAGAGAGAATTTGAGATTGTAAATTGCAAGTAAGGTAAAAATTTCATAAAGTAAAGATCTTGTAACAGTCAATACGAGAAAACCTAGAGTTAAGATACTTTGAAAATGATACTATGTCTTGAATTTCATTCATTAACTCGCTTATCTTGGTTGTAGATTGGTAGGGTTAATTGCATGATTATGGTTTCCCAACCTCTAATTCTTTACTTAAGTTGAACCTTGTAACTACATCGTTGAGCGAGGATATAATGATCCAATTATGTTATTTAAGCTATCATCCTATGTTTGAATCAAGTAAGGATCCTAAGTACATCCCTGTGCTTGGTGCTAAGTTCAATTCTTTATTTTATAAAAGAATAAAAACCATACTTTGTTCATCTCCCAAAATCAAAAGGTAGACAATTGATATATTCTAAGGGTCCCGAATCCTTAAATGGTTAAATCAAAGATGAACACACAACCAATAATTATACAAAAAATTAATGAACTTAATTCAAAACAAAAGTAATCATGTCTTTGGCCTTAACCCCGAAAAAGGGTGTTTAGCCACGTATAGTCATAATTGTAATCACAAAATAGTAATTAATGAATAAAAACATGAATGAACTAAATAAAAATAATAAAAACCTAATTAAGAAGTTGTAGCAGCCCTTTGTTCTCCAAAATATGCTCAAAGATATGTAAAGACGTGATACAACATGTATTTATAGTATAGGAGTAAGCACATTCCGTGTTAGACAAGAAAACCTCCAGCTTTTAAGCCTGGGACTGGGTGGGGCGTCACCCTGGGTTTAGCCCCACTACAGGCAAGGTGTCACCTCCAAATCGCCCATCACCTCTAAAATTTGTTGTTATGAATTTTTCTAAGGAAGGAAGTACTGAAAGGAGCACTCGTAGCGGGCTAATCATGGTTAGGTCTACCACGCTCCAGTTGGTTACTATTTTGGGTATATTATGAATACCTTGGTGTTTTAACTGCTTCAATTGGACACTTCTATAGTCCACACAGGCCCAAGACATTCCAGGGGTCCAAAAGTGCATCAATCTGCGTATTATGCCTTCGTTGAGCCATTCCGAGTCTTTTTGAGTTGTTCCCACTTGATTTGAAGCTTGTATATTATTCATATATCATCATAATCCATTCAAAATTAATACTATATCATTAAACACAACAATTTAAAGATCAAAACAACACAACATCTAACCCAATGAACTAGAAACACGAGCTAAGCATAGGCTAATTTTACTTTGATATTTAACTCGTTGTTTTGACCCTTGGATTGATCCAATTGACCCTTGAGAATTATCAGCAATATTTTTCTCATATAATTACATTTAAACACCATTGGAACACTTTAAACACAATAGAATCCATCGGAATCAACTAGACAAGAATCTAGATCAAGCTAGTAACACTAGTTTTTCGGGTTAAACTCTAAATGAATCTTTTAGTAAAAAACTTGTTTAAAACTCACTTTGAACATCATAAACACATCATTTAACACTTTTATACACATTTATATCATTATCAACTCCTATAGCAGACGAATCATTCTCTAAATAAGGCTTAAAAGGCTAGAATAGTGACTCTAGAATGTATAATTACATCCAATATCATACCGAGTCATGGACTAGATTCATTGCCATGGTAGTAAGTGACCAATATATTCACCTTAGTGGAAATGATCCCAGCATATGAATCATTGTCAGTTGTGTATGGACCCGTTGTCACAATAGGGAAGAACCAAGAACTCAACTCTTAGCAATGAACCTACATAATGACTCGTTATCATACCTAACATGTCATTAGGAGAGGATTTATTTTCATAATATAAAGGACTCATAACTCAGGTCCTAAATTCATGAATCATGACCAGTCGTGATGACTGTGTCCTAGAAATTCCTGCATGACTTAAGAAGGGTTGTTTAGTTATTTCCTATTCTTTTACCTCCTAAACCATGTCGTTTAGGCTTCCTCAAGTATGGTATATAAGCCTAAATTTCCCCAAATTCACCCATTAGTCATAAAATTAATCCACAATAAAAAAAGAAGTGATTCTCTCATCTCCAAAAGCAGATTAGGGTATATCAATTTTCAAGTCCAATTTCAGAGAGTTCATCAAGGCTTTCCCTAAGAGTGACATATTCCATGTTAAAAATCCTGAATTTACTTAATATGATCCATCGTTGAGTTTTTGGCTTGAAGTATTGAGTTCCTTATTATGATTAGTTTTTAATATTATCATTTTTTAGTATTATTAGTTAGTACTGGTGGGTTATAAACACCTGATACCTAAGGAATCATGTGTATATCAGAATACATGTCTCAATCACTTCAGATTATGTATTGTGTACATTTTCATAATGTAATTATTATGAGCAATTCAGTTTATGTTTTTAGTGTCATTCAGTTGGGAATAGTACTTAGCACCGATTAAATACAAAGATGAAGGCACACTGCTAGTTGACGACTGATACCTTTAGTAGAAGTACCTAAGGTCAAGAACTACGACTCTACTGTAAGTTATGAAGGATCACCATCCAGTTGAGTAATAACACCCTAGTCCTTCGGGAAATCAGTTTAGTGGATCCTTGCCAACTGGTTTTGATACCCTTGATAATGTACCAATACCCTTACAGTTGGGGTAACAAGTTGGATCCTTATTTTCTCAGATTGTGGTATGTCGGTTATTGATAGCTCCCACAATCCTCAGTTTTTGTTCAGTTTATGTTTCAATTTAGATATGCATGACCTTGTATTTAGATATTCAGTTTTACACCGTACATTTACATACTTGGTCTTACATTTAGCTTGTCAAATTTAATGCATTCATGTTCAAATTGACTTGTTAGTTTGCCATCTTGCATACTTAGTACATTCAAAGTACTGATCGCATACTTTTCTGTGCTATATTGTCTTATAAAATAGCTTTGGATGCACAGTACCCGAATCATACTTAGCACATCCTTGTACCGCTTAACAGTAGTATTGGTGAGTCCTTATCATATGAGGATAAGCTATTAATTATTTATTTTATTTATTTTAGTCAGTTGCAGTTATTTCTTTTAGATTTTTAGCATGATTGGATATTAGATAATTTTATTTCCAAAATTTAGGCTATATCAATTATATTCATTATTTTATTTTCATTGGTTATCTTAGTTAGTGTCTGCCCAGTATTTGTTTCTTTTCCAGTATTCTTAGAGTTATGTCAAAGCTTGTGGTTACTTGTGACTCTAAGTACTATGTTACCACTAAGAGGTAGTCTCAGGTAGTAACATAGTATTAGAATAGTAGGTTTAAAGTATCCTAGGGTGTTTGAAAGTCACATTTTGTAGAGTCTTATTCATGGGTGTGAAGTGTGTTATACTTATGTAGGAGAGGCTACGAAATATCTAAGGAAGGTCCCACTTGTTCCTTGATTTATGTCATGTGATGGAGTGTGAAATCTATAAAACTTATTCTTCTAACTCATTCTCCATCCATTTACAAACAATGCCTCCTAGGAGAACCAATAAAAAAGGAAATAGGAATCGACAAGTCCCACCGCCATCTCCAGCTAACCTAGTGAATGTGCAAGTCTCCCATGCTAAGTTTAGGGAAACTTTCACAACATTAGGCCAAGCCATGACTACTCTGAATAACCTATAAGTTGTTTCCCTTGCCAATCCAGCAGCAAATACAACAACAAAAATTTGGGAATTCACTGGAATGAATCCCTTGATGGTCTTTGGGTTCAAGCCTGACTAGGATCCATATGAATTTTTGGATAGTGTTCAAAAGGTGACTGAAATCATGGGTGTTAATTCAAGTAAAAGTGCTGATGTGGCTGCTTACCAACTGTAAAAAGTGGCTTGTACCTGGTTATATAATGGAAGGAGGACAAAGGTACAGATATAGGGCCAGTGGAGCGGGATTAGATTGTTATTATATTTTTGGCTAGGTGATTCCAACTTGAGTTGAGGGAATCCAAAGTGAAAGAGTTCATCAACTTGAAGCAGGTTAATATAAGTGTGAAGGACTATTCATTCATGCTGATTGGTTAGCAAGGTATGCTTCTAATACGGTGGCTGATCCTACGGCCTGAATGAGTAAGTTTGTGTATGATGTTTTAGAGAATATGTTCAAGGAGTGTAGGGTGGCCATATTGGTTAAGGG
Source organism: Capsicum annuum (assembly GCF_002878395.1). Classification (NCBI taxonomy): domain Eukaryota; kingdom Viridiplantae; phylum Streptophyta; class Magnoliopsida; order Solanales; family Solanaceae; genus Capsicum; species Capsicum annuum. The sequence continues at coordinate 160,112,270 of NC_061119.1, forward strand.
AATGAATTCTCTAGACTGATGGTCCATGCTCAACAGATTGAAGAGGAGAAGTTTAAATAGAGGGAAAGAAATAATAAGGGGCCAAGATGGGTAGCTTCAATTTCTCTCAGCAATGGTTGGATGTGGAAATCGTTCTCCATTTTTCTATAAATTTTCATATCCTTTAACATCTTTTGATAGTCCCCCAGTGCCAAAGTTCAGAGAGTATAATCGAGATAGAGCGTCAGGTTTTATGTTTTAGGGGAGTGTAAGTAGTGATCGCACCAACCAATCATGCAAGAGATGTTGTAGGAACCAAAAGGTTAAGTGCAAAGGGGTCAGTATGTTCTTCAGAAGAGTCAGACTAACTCATTTGCAGTTCCGATGGGTCACCCAACTCAGCAAGGCACCACATCTAATGCAACTAGTTGACAATGTCAGAATAAGTTGTATACCCTTTAGACTCGACAAAATCAAAAGGATTATCCCAACATGATTACTGGTATGATTCTAGTTTTTCATATTTATGTATATAAATTATTAGGCCTTGGAGCCACACTTTCCTTCGTGACTCCCCATATAGCAGCATATTTTTGCATCAGTCCAAAAATCCTAGCACTAACTTTCTCATATTCTACTCCAGTCAGTAGTTCAATCATAGGCAAAAAGGTATATAGAAATTGCCTAGTTTGATGTTATTCATGGAATGGATTGGCTCTATTCATGCTCTGCCTCAGTTTATTATAGAAATAAAGTAGTCCAGTCTTATTTTCCAAATAAGCCAGTCTTAGAGTGATAGGGTAGTACCACAGTGCCTATATATTGATTTATCTCTTTTCTCAAGGCAAAAAAAATGATTTCTAAAGGGTGCATCTATCACATTATTTGATTCAAGAACTTAAAGTTCTAAATATCAAGTCTTGATTCAGTCTTGATAGTGAAAACATTTCAAGAAGAAGTTCTCAAAGATCTTCTTGGAGTTCCCCTCAAGGTGGAAATTAACTTCAAAATAGATCTCTTACAAGATACCCTCTTATCTTAATTCCACCTTATATAATGGCTCCAACCGATCTTAAGCAATTGAAGGATCGGTTACAATATCTCTTAGAAAAGGTATTCATCAGGCTGAGTGTCTCTCCATGGGGTGGTCCAGTTTTTTCATGCGCGAGAAAGATCGTTGTCTCTGAATGTCCATTGATTATCGTCATTTAAACAATGTCATAATCAAGAATATCTCTTTCTTAGTATCAATTACTTGGTCGATCAACTTCAGGGTGCAAATTATGTCTCTAAGATAGACCTCAGATCCAGCTATCATAAGCTTAGAGTCAGACATCGTGACATTCTTAAAATAGTTATTAGAACATGGTATGGTCACTTTGAATTTGTAGTTATGTCGTTTATACTAACGAATGCTCCTATAGCTTTATAGACTTAATGAATAGGGTGTTCAAGTGGTACTTGGATATGTTCATTATAGACTTTATAGATGACAACCTTGCTTATTCTTAGAGTGAAGGTGGACATGCAGATCATTTAAGGATTGTCCTGAAGACTCTTAAAGATCATAGTTATTCGCTAAGTTCATCAAGTGTGAATTCTGGCTGAAATTAGTAGTTTTCCTTAGTCATATTATTTTCCATTAATAAATTTGAGTTGATCCTCAAAAGACCAAAGTAATAAAAAACTAGTCTAGACATATATCTCCATCATATATTCAAAGTTTATAGGGATCAAATGGCTACTACAGGTAGTTTATTGAAAGACTTTCCTTTATTTCTTCTTCCATATCTATATTAACTTAAAAGAATATCCAATTTCTGTGGTCCAATTCTTGCGAGTATAGTTTTTATGAGTTGAAGACTCGACTCACCTCTTCCCTAGTTTTGACTCTACCAGAGGGTTCAAATGGTTTTCTGGTGTACTGTGAGGCTTCAAAAGTTTGTCTTGGTTATGTGTTGATGAAAAAAGGCAAGATAATAGCATATGCCTTTAGAAAACTCAAGCCTCATGAGAAGAACTACCCAACTTATGATCTTATGTTGGCAGAAGTTGTTTTTACCTTCAATAAATGGAGGCATTACATTTATACGGTTCATGTTGACGTGTTCGATTATCATAACAGTCTTTAGTATGTTTTTAGTTAGAAGTATTTAAATATTTGTCGGAGATAGCGGCTAGAGTTTGTTGAAATATTATAATATTAGTGTCTTGTATCACCCGGTTAAGGCCAACATTGTGACCGACACCCTTATCAGAGTTTATATGAGGAGCGTTGCTCACGTGAATGATAAAAAGAAGGATTTAGTTTGTGAAGTTCATCAGCATACATGGCTGGGAGTTTGGTTGGTTTTTTTGGCCAAAGGTAGTGTTTGTGTTCAGAATGATTCAGAATCTTCATTGGTTATTGAGGTAAAGGAAAAGCAAGATAGCGATCTTATTTTGCAAGAGTTGAAGAAAATAGTTTGGAAGCAGAAGGTTAATGTTTTCTTTGAAGAAAGAGATGGTGTTTTTATCTGTCAGGAATGATTATATGTTTCAAAGGCTGATGAATTATAATAACAGATATTAACAGAATCCCACAGTTTTTGATATTCTATTTACCCAGAAGCCATTAAGTTTTACCATGATTTGTGGAAGTTTTTTGGTGGAAAAGCATAAACTATGATATTGCAAAATTTATGGCAATGCGTCCAAGTAGCCAGCAAGTTAAGGTTGAGCACCAGATGCCTAATGGTACTCTTCAGGAATTCATTATTCCTACTTGGCAGTAGGAAGTGGTGAATATGGAATTTATTATAGTGTTTCCTTGTACGCGTTAACAACATGACTCTATTTGGTTCGTCGTGGACTAAATGACTAAGTCTGTTTATTTATTGCTAGTTAATACTTTATATTAAGTTGAAGATAATTCTAGACTCTATCTTAGGAAGTTATTAAAATTGCATGGTATTTACTTTACCATTATTTTAGACTGAGGTACCCATTTTACCTCTCATTTTTGGAAGGCTTATGACAAGGGTCTAGGTATTCGAGTTCATCTTTGTATAAATTTTTACCTACAGACACATGTTCTGGCCGAGAGGACCATCTAAATCTAAGAGGATATATTGAGGATGTATGTGATTTATTTCAAAGTTAGTTGGGATGATCACTTTCCCTTAATTGAGTTTGCTTACAAAAATAGTTATCACTATACTATTTAAATGGCTCTGTTTGAGGCTCTTTATTGTAAGAGGAGTAGGTCTCCAATAGGTTTGTTTAAGGTTGGAGAAGATTCCTTGATAGGGCCAAATTCAATTTTGGTTTGAGGTTGGTGAAGTTTCCTTGATAGGGCCATATTCAGTGCATGAGGTGATGGAAAAGATTCAACTGATTAGAGAATGGCAAAAAATAGCCAAAAGTTGTCAGAAATCCTACGCAGATATAAGAAGAAGGGAGCTTGAGTGTGATAAGGGTGATTTTATCTACTTGAAGATTTTGCCCAAGAAAAGGGTGAAAAGGTTTTGTAAGTGAGTCAAGCTCAGTCCCTGATATGTTGTTCCTTAAATGATTTTAAGACGATATGGTAATGCAACCTATGAGTTGGAATTTCCTACAAAGTTAGAAGTAGTGCATCCAATATTCTATGTCTCCCTGTCGAAGAAATGCATTGGTGACCCAACATTAGTAGACTCTTTAGAAAGTATTTGTGTGGAAAATATCCTCTCTTATAAAGAGGTCCTAGTTAAGATCTTTAATCATCAAATCTGTAGGCTATGGAATAATGAGGTTGCATTGGCAAAGGGTCTATGAAGAAACTAGTCAGTTGAAGGAGCTACTTAGGAAGTAAAGGCATATATGATGACCAAGTACCCCCATATTTTCCTTTCGAACTCAATCCCAGCATAAGTTAATAGTTTCCCTATTTAATTAATTCTTTCATCTATATCTCAGACTATCCAGCTATGTTAATGTCATAGTATGCATTATCATAGAATCCACTATCAGTTCATGGTTCATCTCATAAGTGTTTAGTGAAAAATCTTTATTTTCCCCTAGTACCCCTACTTAGATAGATTCATTCATGGATAAAGGATCCTAAGGTGGATATATTATAATACCCCAAATTTTCAGCTTTATACCCACCAGGAGATAGGCCTTTGAATTAGCTTTCCAACACCACTAGTCTCACCTTAATTCAAGGTGGTAGTAAAAAATTATGGAAAATTCCCTAATGATTTGTGAAACTGCCAATGGTAATGGCTAAGTCAATGACCAATTATCAGTCATACCGAATCGTGGCCCAGACTCATTGTCATGGCAGTAAGTGACTAAGATATTCGCCCTAGTGGCAACGAGCCCAGCACACGAGTCATTGTCACACTAAATTACTCATTGTGTATAGACCCATTCTTACCGTAGTGAAGAACCAAGAACACAACCCTTAGCAGAGAATCTTCATAATGAATTGTTAGCATACATAACGTGTCACTAGGGGAGGAGTTATTGTCATAATAGAAAAGACTCAGAACTCAGGTCCTCAATTCATGACTAATGGCCAAACGTGATAACTGTGTCCTAGAAATTCCTGCATGACTTAAGAAGAGTTGTTTAATCATTTCCTATTCTTTTACCTTCTAACCCATGTCATTTAGGCTTCCTCAAGGGTGGTATATAAGCCTAAATTTCCCAAAATTCACCCTTTAGTCATAAAATTAATCCACAACTAAAAGTGAAGTGATTCTCTCATCTCCAAAAGAATATCAGGGTTCTTCAATCTTCAAGTTCAATTTTAGAGAGTTCATCAAGGCTTCAATCTTCAGGTATGTGTGATTTCATCAATGGGTCTGTTCATCCCATTGAGTCCCAAAAACTTCTAAATCTTCAAGGTTACTTTTCCTCAAGTTTGGTTTCGAGGTCAAATATGAAATTTATTTAATTTGCTTAGTTTACTTTGTAATTACATCATTAATACATGTCTTCCCATATGAGTGATATCTTCTATGTTCAAAAATAATGAATTTCCTTAACATGAACCATCGTTGAGTTTTTGGATTGAAGTATAATGTTCCCTATTATGATTAATTTGTAATATTATCATGTTCAGTTGCTTTAGTTAGAGCTATTAGGTTATGAACACTCGATACCTAGGGAATCATGAATATTTCAGTGTATATGTCTTGAAAATTTTTTATTATCCATTGTGGATATTTTCATAATGTAATTATAATGAGTAATTCAGTTCATGTTTTTAATGCCATTCAATTAAGAGTAGTACTTAGCGTTGAGTGAATTCAATGATGAAGGCTCACCCATCAGTTGAGGACTAAGACCTTTAGTAGAAGCATCTACGTTCCAAAATTACAATGACACCATTGGTTATGATCGGTCACCCGACAGTTAAGGCCTGACGCCCTAGTCCTTTGGGACAACAATTTAGTTAATCCATGCAAACCTGTGTTGGTACCCTTGCCAAGGTACCAACACCCTTCCAACTGGGGTTACAGGTTGGACCCTGATTTGCTCAAATTGGGGTGTGTCTCTTATTGCTAACTCCCACAATCTTTAGTTTAAATCTTTATTAGAGGAGGTGGATAGATTTTTTGAAGAATTATAATCTTAGTGTCTTATATCACTTGAGTAAGGCTAATATTGTGGGTGACACCCTTATCAGAGTTAATATGGGGAGTGTTGCTCATGCGGAGGACGAAAAGATGAATTTAGTTCATGAAGTTCATCAGCTTGCAAGGCTGGGAGTTTGATTGGTTTTTTCAGCCAAAGGAAGTGTATGGGTTCAGAATGGTTTGAAATCTTCATTGGTTGCCTAGGTCAAGGAAATACAAGACAGTGATCCTATTTTTCAAAAGTTGAAGAAACAGTTTGGAATCTGAATGTCGATTTTTCTTTGAAGAAAGAGATGATATTTTTCACTATCAGGGAATATTATGTGTTCCAAAATTGGATGAATTGAGACAACGGATGTTTACATAAGCTCACTATTTTGATATTCAATTTACCTAGTAGCCACAAAGATGTACCATGATTTTTGAGAATTCTATTCGTAGAATAGCATAAAGAATGATATTGCAGAATTTGTGGCTGTGTCCAAGTTGCCAGAAAGTTAAGGTTAAGCACTAGAGGCCTAGTGGTACTCTTTAGGAATTCATTATTCCTACTTGGTAGTAGGAAGTGCTGAATATGGACTTCATCATAAGGTTGCCTTATACGGTTAACAGCATGACTCTATTTGGGGTTATTATGGGCCGGATGACTAAGTCATCTTATTTCTTGCTTGTTAATACTTTATATTAAACTGAAGATAATTCTAGATGCTATCTCAGGGAATTGGTGAAATGTCATGTTATTTCCTTGACCATTAATGAAGATAGAGGTACCCAGTTTATCTTTCAATTTTGGAAGGCTTTTCAAAAGGTTCTGGGTACCCTAGTTCATCTTTGTACAACTTTTTATCTACAGACACATGTTCTAGCCAAGAGGGCTATCCAGACTTAAGAGAATATGTTGAGGGTGTGTGTAATTTATTTAAAATAAGTTGAGATGATCACTTGCACTTAATTGAGTTTGCTTATAATAACATCTATCACTCTAATATTTAAATGGCTCTATTTGAGGCTCTTTATAGTAAGAGGTATATGTATCCTATAGGTTGGTTTAGGGTTGGTGAAGATTCCTTGATAGAACCAAATTCAGTTTTGGTTTGTGGTTTGTGAAGTTTCCTTGATAGGGCCAGATTCAATGCATGAGGTGATGGAAAAGGTTTAACTAATTAGAGAAGGGATAAAAATAGCCCAAAGTTGTCAGAAATCCTAAGCAGATGTAAGGAGAAGGGAGCTTGAATGTGATATGGTGATTTTGTCTACTTGAAGATTTTACCCATGAAAAGGGTGAAAAGGATTTGTAAGAAAGTAAAGCTCAGTACCTGATATGTTGGTTCTTACAAGATTTTTAGATGATAAGGTAAGATAGACTATGAGTTGGAATTTTGTACCGAGTTAGTATTAGTGCATCCAGTCTTCTATGTCTCTCTGTTAAAGAAATTCATTGGTGACCCACCATTAGTAGTCTCTTTAGATAGTAGTTGTGTGGAAAATAGCCTCTTTTATTAAGAGGTCCTAGTTGAGATCCTTGATCATCAGATCTGTACGGTGAGGAATAAAGAGTTTGCATTGGTAAAGGTTCTATGGAGAAATTAGTCAGTTGAAGAAGCTACTTAGGAAGAAGAGGCATCTATGATGTCCAAGTACCCCCATTTTTTTCCTTCGAACCCAATCCCAGCATGAGGTAATAGTTTCCAAAATTTATTATTTCTTTTATCTGTATCTCAGACTATCTAGCTAAGTCTATGTCATAGCATATATTATTAGTTCAGTTCAGTCCATACATCAATCATAGAATCAACTATAAGTTCAAGGTTCATCTCATAAGTGTTTAGTGCAAAATCTCAGTTTTCCCTAGTACCTCATCTTAGATAGTTTCATTCTAGGATGAATGATCCTAAAGGGGAGACATTGCAATACCCTAAATTTTTAGCTCTAGATCCACCAGGATATAGGCCTCTGAATTAGCTTTCCAATGCCATTAGTCTCATCATTATTCGAGGTTGTAGTAAAAAATTATGGAAAATTCCTTAAGGAATTTTAAAACTGCCAGTAGTAATGGCTAAGGCAATGACCCATTATCACTTGTACCGATTCATGGACCAGATTCATTGTCATGGTAGTAAGTGGCCAAGATATTCACCCTAGTGGCAATGAGCCCAGCCTATGACTCGTTGCCGGACTAAATAAGTCATTATGTGTGGACCCGTTGTCACAATAGTGAAGAACCAATAACTCAACCCTAAGAAATGAACCTTCATAATGACACATTATCATAATTAATGTTTCATTAGGAGAGGAGTCATTGTCATAATAGAAAGGACTCAGAACTCAGGTACTCAATTCATGACTCAAGACCAGTCGTGATGGTTGTGTCCTAAAAATTCCTGCACGACTTAAGAAGGGTTGTTTAGTCATTTCCTATTCTTTTACCTCCTAACCCACAACGTTTAGGCTATCTCAAGGGTGGTATATAAGCCTAAATTTCCCCAAATTCACCCATTAGTCATAAAATTAATCAACAACAAAAAAAGAAGTGAGTCTCTCATCTCCAAAAGCAGATTAGGGTACATCATTCTTCAAGTCCAATTTCAGAGAGTTCACCTAGGCTTCAATCTCCAGTCATGTGGGATTTCATCAATGGGTCCCTTCAACCCATTGAGTCCTAAAAACATCTAAATCCTCAAGGTACTTTCCCTCAAGTTTGGTTTCTAGTCCAAATAAGAAAGTTCTTTAATTTACTCAGTTTACTTTGTAATTACACCATTAATACATGTCTTCCTATATGAGTGACATCTTCCATGTTCAAAAATTATAAATTTCCTTAATATGATCTATCGTTGAGTTTTTGGAGTAAAGTATAAAGCTCCCTATTATGATCAGTTTGTAATATTATCATGTTCAGTTTCATTAGTTAGAGATGTTAGGTTATGAACACTTTATACCTAGGGAATCATGCATAGATCAGTGTACATGTCTTCAGAACTTTTGAATATCCATTGTGGATATTTTCATAATGTAATTATAATGATTAATTCAGTTCATGTTTTCAATGCCATTCAGTTGGGACTAGTACTTAGTACTGAGTGAATACAGGGATAAAGGCTCACCCATCAATTGAGGACTAAGACCTTTAGCCAAAGAATCTATGTTCCAAAACTTCAATGACTCCGTAGGTATTGATGGGTCACCTTCCAGTTGAAGACTGAGACCCTAGTCCTTTGGGACATTAGTTTAGTGGATCCATGCCAACCTGTGTTGGTACCCTTAGAAAGGTACTAGCACCCTTCCAACTGGGTTATATGTTGGACCCTAACTTGCTCATATTGGAGTGTGTCATCTATTTTAAACTCCCACAGTCCTAAATTTACATTCAGCTTATGTTTTAGTTTAGATATGCATGTCCTTGTATTCAATATTCAAATATCTCAAATTTATACTGTATATGTACATACTTGGTCTTGCATTTAGCTAGTTATGTTTCATGCATTGATGTTCAGATTGACCAGTTAGTTTCCCATCTCGCATACTTAGTATATTCAAAGTACTGATCGCATACTTTCCTGTGCTATATTATCTCATAATATAGGTTTGGACTTACAGTACCTAGATCACACTTAGCATATTCCTGTACCACTTAATAGCAGTATCTATGAATCCTCATCATGCGAGGACTAGTTATAGGTTATTTATTTTCTATTTTTCAATCTATTTCATTTCAGTCAGTTGGAGTTAATTTGGAATTTGTCCCAACAACTCATCATGTTGTAGAGGCTTTTAGATAGATGTTTATATTTTAAAGCATACTTAGTTGTTAGACAGTTTTATTTCCATTTTTTTTATATCCAGTATATTTATTATTTTATTTCCATCATCTAGCTTCCCCCAAGTATTATTCTTTTTTCCAGTATTCTTAGAGTTATGTCAGGCCATAGGTTAGCTTGGGGTCACTTGTGACACTAAGCAACGTGTTACGACTAAGTGGTAGCCTCGGGTTGTGACATAAATTGAGGGGTAATATTGGTGCACTAAAAGGTAAATTTATTTATTATCTTAAAGAAAGAAGAATAATTTCTAAAGTTTATATATACAAGCTAGTTAGAGTTAAATAATTACATACGGAGCCACTAATTTTTCAAACTAGTCTAGTCGTAAATAAATTTCTGATGTATTTCCTTAATATCTTTCAAGTTTGCCTCTTAAATGGGAAGTAGTATTCAGTATTGATGTAGATCTTCAACCAATCCTTATTCCTCCTTATAGAATGGCACTGTCAGAATTATGGGAGCTGAAAAAGCAACTAAAAGACTTACTAGAAAAAAGATTCATAAGACCTAGTATTTCCCCTTGGAATGCACCATTTTTATTTGTGCGTAAGAAATATGGCTCATTAAGAATGTCTATTGATTACCGACAATTAAATAAGGTTGCTATTAAGATCAAATTTCCCCTTCCAAGAATTGAAGACTCATTTTATCTGTTACAAGGTGCTAAGTTTTTCTCAAACATTGACTTGAGGTCAAGTACCACCAAGTGAGGGTCAAAGAGAAAGATATACCCAAGACAACTTTCCGAACATGGTATGGTCATTACGCATTTCCAGTCATGTCCTTTGGCTAACTAATGCACCAGCAGCTTTTATGGATTTGATGAATAGAGTGTTCAAGTCATTCTTAGATGTGTCTGTGATATTGTTTATAGATGATATTCTGGATGTTCAAAATCATAAGAGGACCTTTCTAATCACTTACAACAGGTGTTATAGTTTCTTTGTGATCATACATTATATGAGAAGTTCTCTAAATATGAGTTTTGGTTAGGATTTGTGGCATTTTTGGGTCATATTGTATCTGATGAAGGAATAAAGGTTGATACTCAAAAGATAGAAGTCATGAAAAGATGGCCAAGACCTACAATGCCTATGGAGGTTCGTAGTTTCTTTTGATTGGTAGGTTATTATACAATGTTTATTGAAGTATTTTCTTTAATTTCTGCACCTTTAACAAGTCTAACACATAATGTATCCAAGTTTCAATGGAATAATTTATGTGAAAGGATTTTCCAAGATCTGAAGAATAAGTTGACTTCTACACCGATATTGGTACTTCCAGAAGGCACAAAAGGGTATGTAGTGTATTGTTATGCTTGAAGAATTGTCTTTGGATGTGTATTGATGTAGTATGTTAAATTAATAGCTTATGTCTTAAGAAATTTGTGGCCACATGAAAATAAATTACCCAATACATGATCTTGAGCTAGCACATGTCGTATTTGTTTCAAAGATATGGAGCCACTACTTGTATAGGATTTATGTTGATATATATACTGACCATAAGGTTTTGAAATGTATCTTTTACCAGAAGGGCCTAAATTTGAGGCAGTGAAGTGGCTTGAGCTATTAAAAGACTATGATATAGATATCTTATATCATCCAAGGAAAGCAAATATGGTAGCTGATGCTTTAATTCATAAGACAATGTCAAGTAGTTTTGGGCAATCAATGGAAAGGAAAGGAATAGTTAAGGATCTACACCAACTATCTCGTTTAGAGGGTCGCCTTCTTGATACTTCAAATGAAGGGGTTATTGTGCATAATGCGGCAGAATCTTCATTAATAATTGAGGTAAAGGAGAAGCAGTATACAGATCCTATTCTATTATAGCTTAAGGAAAATGTACAAAATAGTAGGATAAGTTATTTTAGCTTACGCAAGAGAGAGTATTTTGGGGCCAAAATAGATTGTCTAATGTAGATGGGCTAAGAAAGGGGATTATGATAGAGTCACATCATTTAATGTATTCCATCCATTCATGGTAAACTAAAATGTATCATGATTTGAAAGGTGTGTATTGGTGGGTGACGTGAAGAAGAACATTGTAGAATATGAAGCGTATTATCCAAATTATCAAAGAATTAAAGTAGAGTAGCAAAAACCGGGGATTATACCAACGTATAGATCTTCTAATTTTGAAGTGGAACATGATCAATATGGATTCATCACTAGTTTGCCTCAGACATCTCAAATGTTTGATTACATACAAGTAGTAATTGATAGACTTACCAAATCAGCACACTTCTTACCGGTTAAGACCACTTACACAGTTGAAAAATATGTAAAACTTTATATTAAAGAGATAGTTTGGATAAACATAGTACCAACCTTTATTTTATCGAATAGGGGAGCTCAATTTACTACAGATTTTGGAAGTCTTTTCAGAGGAATTTAGGAACACAAGTAAATCTAAGTTCAACCTTTTACCCTTAAGCAGATGGTCAAGCAAAACATATCATTCAAACACTTGAAGATATGCTACCAGCTTATATGTTAGACTTTAATGGTATTTCGGATGATCATTTATCTCTTATCAAGTTTGCCTAAAACAATAACTATGATGATCATTTACCTCTTATCGAGATTCCCTAAACAATAACTATCTTTAATGTATCAAAATGACACCATGTAAAGCTTTATATGGAAGAAAGTACAGATCACAAATTGGATGGTTTGAAGTGGGTTAAATAAGAGCCCGCAAAATCCTAGTCATTTTAGTCCTAATAGCATGCCAAAAGAGGTCCCAGACACTTAGTCTCATTTCTTACCTTGATATTTTAATGACTTTATATTCGATCTTTCCGGCCTTGGATTATCGATTTTTAAATTAATTCATGATCATAGATGTCAATAGGTCACCTTAGGTGAGTTTTGGATTTTTCAAATGTTATTAGAAGCTTAATTATATGTCCAAAATATTGAGTCGATGTGATCTTGATTCGACGCATCAGATATCACATCGATAGTATCATCACCAGTGTCAAGCAACTTTATATCACCTTCGACGTGGTGTGTTGGCCATCGCTTTGACCCTATCTATGTGATGCATTAGCTGCAGCACACTGGATAAGGCCTTCGGTGCAATTTCCAATGAGCCAATATAATTATGATGGATTGCATTGGCCATTGCGTCGATCACATCAATGCGGCACATCGGGTATCGCATCACTGGGCACATTTTTATTCATTTAATTTCGACCTTCCAAGGGTTATTAAGTCATTTTTCCCTCACCCAATTCAGCTAAAATACAAAATTTAACTCTCAAAAGGGAAAAATACATTCTTTATTCTTAAAATTCTCTCTAGAATTAAACCCTAATTCATCAAGCTCATGATCATGTTCCAAGGAAACCTCTACAAACTCCATGAATTCAACAAGCAAGGTATGTTAGGTGTTAATCCTTGGTTTTCCTTCCACCCTTGGAGTTCCAGAACCTTTTTTAAAACTATAAGTTTATTGATTTCATGATTTACATGTTTGAATTGGATTGTGTTCATGTATGTATTGTTGAATGGTTTTAAAATTAAGATTCATACATATTTCAAGTGAATTAATTATCCAGTATGTCAAATTATATGATCCTCATATTAAACCCTTGAATTGTAAGTTGAATGTATAGCCATGATGTTTATATCTTGATGAATTCCATGGGCATTAATTATGCTCCCCAAGTGTTTGATAGAATGTCTAGGTAAATTAAGTAGTGAATTCATGACATGTTATCATGTGGTCCTATTTATGTACAAGTTCATACCTCTCAAATGTTTGACAAAATATATAAATGAATAAATGGTGAACAAGTAAGTAATGTAATGCTTTTAAGATTTTACCATGTTTAACTATTGATGTTATCGAGTCCTGGGGGTATTCAATACCCAAAAATCTAGATATTTACCGAGAATTATTGTAGCTACAGAATTATCTAAGAAATGTCATGAACAAGTAATACTCAGTCAATTATTGAACTCACTGAAACTCAGACCAGTTTAGTTTAGTCTAATAAGTAGTTTCATTAAGTTAGGAGTAGTATTCATCACCGAGTGAACCCAAGGATAGGGCTCCCTGCCAATTGAGGGTGTGATCCTTAGTAGCAGTCCTTATGTTCCAGAACTACGTAGCCGCGTAGGTTGAGATATCAACCTGCCAGTCAAGCATTGATAAAGTGTTTACCTACCAAATGAGGGAAATACCTATCTCATTAGGGAACCTGTCATATGAGGGAGACTCTTTAGCCTGTTAGTACCTGTGGTACGGTATTACCACCCTTCCAACTAGGGTTACAGGTTGGACCCTAAATCAGCTTAACATAGGGCATGTCGATTAGATAATACCTCCCATAATTTCAATTTCTAGCTCAGTATAGAACTCAGTTCAATTCTACAGAATCAGGGCTGTCAGAAATAGTCACCCAATTATTAGTAATACGGTTAATAGTACTCTTATATATCAGTCACTCAGTTATGAAAACTCAATATTCAGTTTCAGTATGATCTCAGATACAGTATATGCATGTATATGCATAGTATTGCATAATTAGTATTTACCGCAGTTTCAGTTATCCATATACTCTTATTCAGTTATATTCATATCATTCAGTCAGTTATCATCTCATGCATATAAACCCATGTATGTCAGCGCACCTCACTTATCATACCAGTACATTCAAGTACTGATGCATACTCTTTCTTTTTGCTAAGATGTCTCATATCATAGGTTCAGACGCATGGGCTCCTGGCCGTACTTAGCAGTTCAGGTTATCAGCAGCAGTTATAGTAGTGAGTTCTTATAGTTCAAGGACAAAGTTATTATTTAAGCATTCCAGTAGTTCAATATGTTCAGTAGTTAGAGTTAGTTGTGGACTTGTCCCATCAACTCTATATTCAGACAGTTAGAGGCTTTCAGACTAAACTATTTCAGATAGATGTTCAATTTTTCAGTATTATTATCAGTATTTAGTATTTGTTTTTATTTTTTGAACCTTATGGAAATTTCAGCCTAACTTCTGCATATATTTTCAATATTATTATTATTCAGTGCTCACAGTAGGTACCAGTCATGGGTTAGCTTATAGTCTTTCAGGATTGTAAGTATTGTTTGATGCCTAGGGTGTAGTCTCATGGCGTTAAAAACTTATATCAGAGCCTAAGGTTCTATAGTGTCCTAGGGAATCTGAATACCCCATCTAGTAGATTCTTGTGCATGGGTTTATATCACACCATATTTATAGACAAGAGGCTATGAGGCATTTTTAGGAAAAGCTCCCTTCTTTCTATATTTAAATTGTACGAGTGAGCATGAGATCAAGTTAAACTCTCTATATAATTAAAGTTTCCCTTCCATTTATAAAATATGCCTCCCAAAAAGACAAATGGAAGAAGAACTAAAAACCAGTCAGCACATCTGCCCGTTCAAGCAGATCCCCTGGATGAGCATGTTTCTCATGCTGAATTCATAGCAGTTTTCACCACTCTAGCCCATTGTATGGCAGCCCAGAATGAATGCCCAGTTATTTTTCAGTCCAACCCATTGGCCAATACTGCTGCAGCTAGAATTTATTACTTCACCTGAATGAATCTTCTATTATTTTTAGGGTCTAAGTCTGAAGAGGACCCATAGGAATTCCATGACTTGGTGCAGAAGGTCATGCATATTATAAGGCGATCTGCTAGTAAGAGTGTTAAGTTAGCTATATATTAGTTATAGGATATGGCTCATACGTGGTTTAAGAAGTGAAAGGGAGACAGGATCGCAGATGCAAGGCCTATAGAATGGGAGGAGTTTGCTACTGCCTTCCTAAATAGGTTCTTTTTATTAGATTTGCTATTAGCTAAGGAGTATTCTCTTAAGTTTACTCAGTTAGCCAGATATGCTACTCATGTGGTAGCTAATAGCAAATCTAAGATAAGTAAGTTTGTATCTAGTGTGTCAGACAGTATGGTCAAGAAGTGTAGGAAAATGATGCTAACTAAGGAAATGGACTTGGCTAGGTTGTTGGTCTATGCTCAACAGATAGAGGAGCAGAAGACTAAATAGAAGGAAAGGAAGAACAAAAGGGCTAGAACAGGTAGCTTAAACTTCACCCAGCCTAGGTTAGAGGGTGTTAATCATCCTTAGTTCTGCTAGAAATATTTAGTTCCAGCTCTGTCCTCAGCTAGTGCTCTAATTCCTAAGTTCAGAAATAGTAATAAGGATAAGGCACCCGGCTCTAAATCTTAGGTCAATGTTAGCAGTGCTAGAACAAATCCTTTTTGCTAGAAGTATGGCAGAAACCATCAGGGTATTTATAGAGCCGGCAGTGATGTCTGTTTTGAGTATGGCAAGACAGGTCATAGAATCAGAGATTGTCCTCAGTCAGGTTCATAGGGTCAGTACAATCATCCCCCAACTCAGTTCAGTCACCCAAATCAGTAGGTTGCCACTTCCAGTGCCACCAGTAAGTAGTGCCTAAATAGAATCTATGCACTTCAGTCCCAACAGGATCAGGAAAGTTCTCTTAATATGGTCACAGGTACATTACAAGTTTATCATTTACAAGTTAATGCTTTCACAGATCCAAGAGCTTCTTTGTCCTTTGTAGCTCCTTAAATATTATCGACTTTGAAGTCAGTCCCAAAATCCTAGCAGAGCCCTTCTCAGTCTCTACCCCAGTGAGTAAGTCCATCATAGCATGGATTGACTTTATTCATGCCATGCTTTCATTGACTATAGAAATAGAGTTGTCTATTTTTAGTTCTCAAATGAACCTATCCTAAAATGGAGAGGTAGTACTTCAGCACTTAGAGGTTATCTTATTTCCTACCTTAGAGCAAGAAAAATAATATCTATGGGGTGTGTCTATCATCTCGTTCGAGTTAAAGACTCTATTTCCGAGACCCTTAATCTTGAGTCAATTTCAGTAGCATATGAATTTCTAAATATGTTTCCCGAAGATCTTTCTTGAGTTCCTCCCAAAAGGGAAATTGAGTTCATAATAGACCTTCTTCAAGATACTTAGCCTACCTCTATTTCACTATATAGAATGGCTCTAGCAGAACTCAAAGAATTAAAAGAATATTTGAAGGATCTCCTAGATAAGGGGTTCATCAGGCCAAACACTTCCCCGTGAGGTGCACCAGTTCTATTCGTGCATAAGAAAAATAGTTCCCTCAAAATATGTATTGATTACCATCAGTTGAACAAAGTCACAGTCAAGAACAAGTATTCACTTCCCTGAATTAATGACACATTTGACCAAATTCAGGGTTCCTGTTACTTTTCTAAGATAGACCTCAGATCAAGCTATCATTAACTCAGACTTAAAGAATGTGACATTCTGAAAGCAGCTTTCAGAACTCTATGTGGTCATTAAAATTTCTAGTCATGTTATTTGGTCTTACCAATGCCCTAGAAGCTTTTATAGACTTGATAAACCGTGTGTTCAAGTAGTACTTGGACATGTTTATCATAGTCTTCATTGATGACATTCTTGTCTACTCCTGCATTGAAAATGATCAAGAAGACCACTTTAGAATAGTATTACAGACCCTTAGAGCCCATTAGTTATTTGCCAAAGTAGTAAATATGAATTTTCGCTAAGGTCAGTAACTTTCCTTGGCCATATAGTTTTTAGTGATGGCATTAGAGTTTATCCTCAAAAGATCAAAGTAGTGAGAAACTGGCCTCGACCCATCTCTCCATTAGATATCAGGAGTTTCTTAGGTTTGGTTGGCTATTACCAATGGTTTTTTGAATGGTTTTCATCTACTGCATCCCCCATGTCTATATTGACTCAAAAGAAAGTCAAATTCTAGTAGTTAGATTGTTATAAGAAGAGTTTTTAGGAGTTGAAGACTTAACTCACTACAGCCCCAGTTTTGACTTTACCAGATGGTTCAGACAGGTTTGTTGTGTATCATGATGCTTCCAAAGTTGGTTTGGGGTGTGTTTTGATGGACAGAGGTAAGGTCATAGCCTATGACTCTAGACAACTTAAACCTCATGAAAAGGATTACCCCACCCATGATCTAGATCTAGCAGCTGTGGTGTTTGCCTTAAAGATTTGGAGGCACTATTTGTATGGGGTACATGTTGATGTGTTCACAGACCATAAAAGTTTGTAGAAATACTTGAACCTATGTCAGATAAGCTGGTTAGAATTATTAAAAGACAATAGCATGAGTGTCGTGTATCATTCCAGTAAAGCTAATATAGTGGCTGATGCTTTCAGTAGATTATCCATGGGTAGTGTTGCTCACGTTGATGATGGTAAGAATAAGTTAGTTTAGAAAGTTCATCAGCTTGCCAGGTTAGGTGTTCATTTGGTTAATTCAGTTGAGGGTAGTGTATGGGTGCAGAATAGTTTGGAATCTTCCTTGGCTTTTAAGGTAGAAGAAAAGTAGGATTGGGATCCCAGTTTAGTTTAGCTAAAAAAGTCAGTCAAAGATCAAAAAGTAGAGGTTTTCCCTCAAGAAGGAGTGGTGTGTTTCATTGTTAGGGTAGGTTATGTGTTCCATATGTGGATGGCATGAGACAGCAGATTTTTGCGAAAGTGCATGGTACACGTTACTCGATTCATCCAGGGGCCACAAAGATGTACTGGGATTTGAGGGAAGTCTATTAGTATAGTGGGATAAAGTGACATTAAAAATCATGTGGCTAAGTGCTCTACGTGTCAATAGGTGAAGATTAAGAACCAAAAGCCTAGTGGTTCCATGCAGAAGTTGAGTATTCACATGGAAGTGGGAGAAAGTGAACATGGATTTTGTGATAGGTTTACCTCGTACTCATTATCAGCATAATTTGATTTGGGTCATTGTAGATAGGATGACCAAATAGGCTCATTTCTTGCCATTCCATATCTCTTACTCAAGCGAGGAATATGCCAAGCTCTATGCTAAAGATTTAGTCAGATTATACAGAGTTCTATTATCCATCATTTTAGATAGAGGAACGCAATTCACCTCTCACTTTTGGAAAGCCTTCCAAAAGGTTCTTGGTACCCAAGTTCACCTCAGTACAGCCTTTCACCCTCAAACAGGTGGTCAAGAAGAAAGGACCATCCAGACTTTAGAAGATATGTTAAGAGCGTGTGTCATTGACTTTAAGGGTAGTTGGGATGACCACTTACCTTTGATTGTGTTTGCATATAATAATATCTATCATTCAAGTATTCAAATGTCTCTGTTTGAGGTGCTTTATGGGAGGAGATATAGGTCTCCCATTCATTAGTTTAAGGTAGGCGAAACTGTGTTGGTAGGTCCTGACTTTATATTTGATGCCTTAGAGAAGGTTTAGCTGATTAGGGAAAGGCTTAAGATAGCTCAAAGCTAATAGAAATCATATGCTAATGTGAGAAGAAAAGATCTTGAGTCTAAGAATGGTGATTATGTATACTTGAAAGTCTCTCCCATGAAGGGAGTGAAGAGATTTGGAAAGAAGGGGAAGCTTAGTCCCTGATATATCAGTCTTTATAGAATTCTTAGTCATTTCGAAAAGGTAGCTTACGAGCTTGAATTGCCTTCAGACATAGAATCAGTACACCCAGTGTTTCACTTCTTCTTGCTAAAAAATTAAATTGGTGACCCAGCAGTTGTAGTCTCTATAGAGAGTATAGATGTTCAGAACTGTCTCTCTTATGAGAAAGTCCCAGTCGAAATCCTTGATCATCAAATTCGTATACTGAGGAACAAAGAAGCTCCTTTGGTTAAAGTTCTTTGACAAAATCAGTCTGTTGAGGGAGCTACTTGGTAGGCACAGGCAGACATGTGAACCAAGTATCCTCACCTCTTCTCTGCAAACACATACTTAGATTGAGGTAACAGTCTTCCTTAGATTTACTCAGTTCCTTACTTAGATTACCTTTACAAACTTGGTATCAATTACCGTTGCATATCATTCTTATGATAGTCATGCATTCATAAATTAGTTCATTCATGTAATCATGCTTCAGTTATGCATGTTCAGTATGAAAACTCAATTTATCAGCAGTTTCAGTCATGTAATCATGCTTTAGTTGTGCATGTTTAACATGTAAACTCAATCTATCGGTATTCTCAGCTTAGTCAATCTCATTTGAGAATGAATGTTCCCAAGGGGGATATATTGTAATACTCCGCAAAATCCTAGTCATTTCAATCCTTATAGCATGCCAAAAGAGGTCCCAGACTTAGAAAAAAATTTCAACTAAAGTATTAACACTTAGTCTTATTTTTGGCCCCGATATTTCAATGACTTTATTTTTTATTTTTTTGGCCTTGGATTATCGATTTTTAAATTTATTCATGATCATAGATGTCAATAGGTCACCTGGGGTGAGTTTTGGATTTTTCGGACATTATTAGAAGCTTAATTAGATGCCTAAAATAGTGAGTTGATGTGATCTTAGTGCGATGTGTCAGCCATCGCATCGATAGTATCTTCAACAGTGTCAAGCATCATCACATCACCCTCAATGCGATGCGTTAGCCATCGTGTCAACCCCATCGATGCAATACATTGGCTGCAGCGTCGTTGTGCAAGGCCTTCAGTGCAATTTTCAGTGAGCCAATGTGATCACGATGCATCACGTCTATCCCATCAACGCGACACGTCGGTTATCGCATCACTGAGCATATTTTCCCTCATTTGATTTTGACTTTCCAAGGGTAATCGAGTCATTTTCCCCTCACCCAATTCAGCTAAAGCATAAAATTTAACTCTCAAAAGGGAAAAATACATTCTTTAATCTTAAAATCCTCTCAATAATTCAACCCTAATTCATCAAGCTCAAGATCAAGTTCCAAGAAAACCTCCACAAACTCCACGAATTCAACATAAAAGGTATGTTAGGTGTTCATCCTTGCGTTTTCTTCCACCCTTGGAGTTCAAGAACCCTTTTTAAAACTACTAGTTTATTGATTTCATGATTCACATGTTTAAATTAGATTGTGTTCATGTATGTGTTGTTGTATGGTTTTTAAGTCAAGATTCATAAAAGTTTTAAGTGAATTAATTAGAAAGTATGTAGAATTATGTGATCATCATGTTAAACCCTTGAATTGCAAGTTGAATGTTGTAGCCATGACATTTATATCTTGATGAATTCTATGTGCATTAATTATGTTCCCCAAGTGTTTAATAGAATGTCTATGTAAATTGAGTAGTGAATTCATGACATGTTATCATATAGTCCCATTCATGTACAAGTTCATACCTCTCAAGTGTTTGACATAATATCTAAATGAATGTATGGTGAATAAGTAAGTAATGTAATGCTTTCAAGATTTTGCCATGTTTTGCTATTGATGCTATTGAGCCCTGGGGGTATTCCATACATAAAAACCTAGATATTTATCTAGAATTATAGTAGCTACAGAATTTTCTCAGAAAGGTCATGAACAAGTAGTACTCATTCAGTTACAGAACTCAGTGAAACTCAGTCTAGTTCAGTTCAGTCTAATAAGCAGTGTCATTCAGTTGGGTGTAGGATTCATCACTGAGTGAACCTAAGGGCTGGGGCTCAACTTCCAGTTGAGGGTGTTATCCTTAGTAGCAGTCCTTGCATTCCAGAACTATGTAGCCAGTGTAGGTTGAGATATCAACCTACCAGTTGAGGGTTGATAAAGTGTTTACCTTCCAGATAAAAGTAATACCTATCTCTTTAGGGCACCTACCAGATAAGAATGACTTTTTAGCCTATTATTACCCGTGGTACGGTATTAGCACCCTTCCAACTGGGGTTATAGGTTGGACCCCAAATCAACTTAGTATGGGGAATGTCGGTTAGATGATACCTTTTATAGTTTCAGTTTCAGACTTGGTATAGAACTCAGTTAAGTTCTACAAAATCAGGATTGTCAGAATAGTCACTTAGTTATTAATAACACAGTTATCAGTAATCTTAGATATCAGTCACTCGATTATCAGAACTCTGCATACAGCTTTTGTATGATCTCAGATATAGTATATATATATATATATATATATATATATATATATGTATGTATGTATATGCATAATATTTCATGATCAGTATTTATAGCAGTTTAATTTATCCATGTACTCTCATTCAGTTATATTCATATCATTCAATCAGTTATAATCTCCTGCATATGAACCCATGTATATTAGCCTACCTCACTTAGCATACCAGTACATTTAAAGTACTAACACATACTCTTTCTTTTGTTCTATGATGTCTCATATCATAGGTTTAGACGTACAGGCTCCTAACCGTACTTAGTAGCTTGGGTTATCAACAGCAGTTATAGAGGTGAGTCCTTATATTTCAAGGATTGAGTTATTATTTTAGCATTCTAGTAGTTCATTATGCTCAGTAGTCAGATTTAGTTGGGGACTTGTCCCATCAACTCTATATTCAGACAGTTAGAGGCGTTTGGACTAGACTATTTCAAATAGATGTTTAATTTTTTAGTATTATTATTAGTATTCAGTATTTATTTTCAGTTTATGAACCTTATGGCAATTTCAGTCTAACTTTTGCATATATTTTTAGTATTATTATTATTTAGTTCTTACAATAGGTACCAGTTATGTGTTAGCTTATGGTCCTTTAGAATTGTAAGCACCATGGATGCCCAGGGTGTAGTCTTGGGGCATCACAGTAAAACTACCTTGTTTGGGCCAGATCTTGATCCTCAAGCTGTGGAAAAGGATAAAGGGATTCTACAGTGGCTAAAATAGCCTAAATTTGACATAAGTCATATGCAGATATTAAAAGAAGGGGGCTAAAGTTTATTATAGATGATTGGATATTCTTGAAGGTGTCACCAATGAAAGGGGTAATGAGATTTGGGAAGAAAGGAAAACTAAGTCCACTTATATAGTCCCATTTAAAATTATTCAAAGATTTGGCCCAGTCTCATATGAGTTAGAGATACCCCAAGATATCTTAAATATTCATCTAGTATTTTACATCTCTATGCTTCAAAGGTGCATTGGAGATTTATCTCATATTACTCCCATTGAATATGTACAAGTTTTGAAAGATCTCGATATGAAGAAGTGTCTATTCATATTTTGGATTAACAAGTTAATAATTTATAAAATAAACAAATGGCTTTTGTAAAAGTATTTTTGAGGAACCAACAAGTAGAAGAGATCACATAGGAAGATGAGGAAGCAATAAAATCAAAGTACCTCCATTTATTCAAATATGAAGAGAGAGACCAAGATGCTAAAATAGAGAAATAACAAATAAGTATAAATATATAAGTATTATATGGTAACACAAAGATTAAAGTTAGGCTTTAACTTGTTTAGGTTTGATAATTATGCTAACATTTGAGGACAAAAGTTCCTATGGTGAAAGATGTAACACCCTGTATTTTGCATGTACTTGTTGCCCTAAGGTGTAGGTAATGTACTAGATTTGTTATGCGAGTATTGATAGCGTTAATGGATTTCTCGATACTTCTCATTGTTGGATATGATGCAACCAAGTTAACATTGATACAACTATTTGAACTTTGGATCATAGCTAGTATTTTAGTTTAAAGCTCATTGTGACCAAGTGTGTATAAGTTTTAAGTTAAACTAAATGGATTAAGAATTAAAAATGGAATAAAATATTAAGGTGTTTGCTTGACTTAATTAAGCAAGCAGGTGACTCGCCTACTTAAGCTATATGGACCAAGTTAATGGACTTGGCTATGGATAAGATTTGGGCCTATATTAGTATACTCATTTAAGGCCAAACTAAGTAAATGAAAAGGAAATGGAGAATAGCCCATCACAAAAAAAAAATTCTGCCAAAGGCCCAATAAATTAAAGGCCCATTTGAGACATTAAAGCAAGTAGCATCACCTACTATGATCTTTTGAGCAGCTTGAACCCTTAAGTAGGTGCATCACCTACTTAGACTAATTTATGGCTGAAAATAGGGTCAAGAAAAGAGTTTCTAAAGGACTCAATATAAGACCAATATAGCTCGTCTTTTTACTCATTTTAACAAAGTTTCCACCCTTTTAACTGCAACTTTCTCCCTTTTCCACCAAGGCTTAAAACAACAACCCTAAAATTCCCCCTAGGGTCCTTGAAGAAACCCTCACCTTTGTAAGCCAAGATAAGTAAAAAAACTTTTGGTTTTAGTTTAATTCCTCCATGGTAGATTAGGAAAATATGTTATTAAGACTAAATTATAAGTATAGGGTAGAATATTTACACAAGCTAACTGCTTATTTTTTCTTTGTTATTAAGAGACTTCTCTCCTCTTTATTGGTTTAAGTGTGAAGAAAAGTTCAAGTTCTTGAAAATTTCAAGCTAAAAGGATAAATTACAAAAATTAAGGCATTTGTTTTTCCTCCTTATGGGTGAGTTTGGGTTAAAGACTTATGCATGTGATGTTATGAAGAACACAAGGGATGATGAGTTCAATATTTGGTTGCTATGACAAAGGAAATATGGGGTTATTTTGTGTATTATTTTTTGTGTGTATGTTGGGGACTTCTGGGTTGATTTTGGGGAAAGGTATGAGTAATTTATATTTAAATATATAAGAAGGAGTGTAGTGGTACACCACCAAACTAAATGTTGTATATCTGTACCGCCTACTCCACTTTGTACATTATTTTTAGAGTGTAACTAAGACAAAGTAGTTTTGGGGGATCTATTGAAAGTTGTATGTTGTGTGGATGTAATTTGGAGGAGAACAGGTTAAAAGAACACCCTCAATTTGATAATTTATGGTTTTATTGCCCTGCTACTTTTTTGGTCAAGTTAAGTAGCCCAAATATATTGGTTAGCTACTAATACTAGTTTTACTATGTACATTCTTATAGATAAGTAATCCAAAGCCAAGAGATTAATTTGGGTTAATATAGGAGTTGTACAAAAACGTATGTAAGGCTACTCTATCAATACTCTTTGGCATAAAATAGAACACTTGTGTCACAAAGTAAGCTTCCAAAGTTCTCCTATAGCAAATGATATATAATGGAAGCGTATGATCTTCCATGTAGCTGGAGGCCTTGTTACCGCTCTCTAATATGCTAAAACACCTCAATACATTCTTATTATCAATCCTGCACATCTATTTTCACTAAAAAGTTTCAGGAGTTCTCCTTTTAGTCAAATAAGATCCATATGGTATTTTCGCTCCTAAGCATTCTATTCATGAACAAACTTCTCCCCACCTTATTTTTATTCCATTAAGTCTTTATTCATGTGTATCTTACTAGTAGATTATTATTCTGAAGCCCAATAATATCATGAACACCAAAGTAACAATCTCAAAAGTTAAGTACACTAAGTAGAACAAATTTGGTTATGCATAGGTGGTAGCTTAAGGACATAAGACCAGCATGAGACAATCCTAATCCCTTTATATATGGGTGGCAGCTCAGGTGTGAAAGCCTAGAAAGGGACAATCCCAATATTTATATATGGGGGGCATCTCAGAGATGTAAGCCTAGCATGGGTTGATCCCAATTTGTGTTTTTACCATTGATTAGCTAGTCATTTGTATCATATGGTTTGAAAAGATTATAAATAAATAAATTTAAAATGAATAAAATAAAGTAATGTACATGTAATGAACCGATTTCCTTGAATCAAAATGCCACACGGTGCTGATGATCACGATGGACCACAAGCTAACCTTTTGCTAATATTTATGCCTTAACACTGCATAATATAGATAATAAATGCAGAAACTAGCCATAAGGTTCAAAACATCTAAAAATATTCAAAATTGAAAACTGAATACTGATACATCTGTTCGAAAAGCCTCTAAACTATCTGAGCTATGGAGCTGATGGGACACGTTCCCAACTAACTCCATCTACTGAAAATAAACTAAATCTGATGAGATAATAAAATAATAATTATCCTCAAATGAAGAGAACTCACGGATATTGCTGCTAACTGGGACTGAGCTGCTAAGGGTACTCTGGATCTCGTGCCTCTGAACCTATGGTGTCAAACAAAACACCATAGTCCAAATACATCAGTACAAAAATGTACCGAGTATGCAATGAGGTAAGGATAAATGCAAGAGCTTATGCATTAACAATTACTTAAATGAATAATCATGAGAGTACTGAATGAGAACACATGCATGAATAAATAAACCATAACTACAACCATCATGACTCTGAATACTAAAACTCGGATACTACATTACTGTTATCTAAACTCACTACTAATACTGAGATACTGAACAACTGAATCATCTGATATCAATAATTGAGTACTGGAGTTAAGATCAGTCTTATCTAGCGAGTAATCTAAGAATCTGAGGATACTGAAGTTGATTGACTAAATATACTCACATCATTGACTAAATTTTTAAGCTTTCTACTCTCGACTGACTGCATCAGAGATCAAACCTCTCTAATAGTTGATTCCAAAATCTTCTATCAATGATAAGAAAAGATCATGTCCGAATCTGACAACAAGAATATTCAGTTGAATCTGAGACTGATATCAAGCCTATCTAATGGGTGATCTCTAGGTCTAATAACAAGAATACTCAACTAAATCTGAGACTGAGATCAAGCCTATCTGATGGGTGTTCTCTAGATCTGATAACAAAAATACTCAATTGAATCTGAGACTGAGATCAAGCCTATCTGACGGGTAATCTTTAGATCTGATAATGAGATTACTTGACTGAATATGAGACTGATATTAAGCCTATCTGACGGGTGATCTCTAGATATGATAATAAGATTACTCAACTAAATATAATACTGAGATCAAGTCTATCTGATGGGTGATCACTAAATCTAATACAGAATAACTATATATAGGACCAAGCCTATCTGACGGGTGGTCCATGAATCAATGGAACTATCTGAGTTCCTCACTGAAATAGATGATTGTATCTGATAGTCCTAATTTTGGAAGATTGATACTGAAACTGTAACTGTAGGAAGTAGTCACTTAACCAATATGCCCCAAATCTCAACTGGTGGGGTCCAATCTATAACCCCAACTGAAAGGGTGTTAATACCATACCATAGGTAAAGACCTCTCTGGTCAAGCCTATCTAATGGGTGACCCTCATAGGAAGTCAAGCCTAAGGCAATATAATAGTTAAGCTTATCGGACGGGTGACCAGGCTTTCCTGACGGGTGACTCCTGCAACCTGCATTGGCTATGCAGTTCTGGAGTTTAGGGATTGATCCTAATGATTCTGCCTCTCTGACGGGGAGCTGCCATCCCTTCCCTCGCTTGGTGCTATCTCCTACTCCCAATTGAAAGACTCTGAACTGATTCTTAACTGAACACAAACTAAGCTGAATCAGATACTGATCATGTTTCTTGAATGATCTGACTGAGTTAAGCTGAATTCACTTGGTTTCGTATCTGATAGAATATTACTGAATCTCGTTATCTGACTGAACGACACTGATCTTTGAATAGAGTACTCACATACTACAGAGGTCAAAACTAAACACTTAAATACTACTAGATCTGAGCTGGATATAGAGCTGAGGCTAAATTACTAGCAATACTGAGATTATGGTGATTACAGAGATTACTGATATTTCTTAAATTCTATATCTATCTGAGAATACAGAGTTCTATAACTCATTGAGTCCTGAGAATCATGGCTCGACTGGAATCATCTTGAAAACTGACACGGGCAGTAGACAGCAGCTAAATTGTTGGGTATAAATACCCCCAGGACTCGATAACATAAAAGTAAAACATAACCATCCTTGACTAATAATAACCATGGTCATTCATTCACTATCACAATCACTAAATCATCTCTTCAAGCATTTAGTAATCATAAAGATGTGATAATATAGGGAGGCATGCTATTGGCTCATACTCCATTCAATAAGGTCTTGTATCAAACACTTGGCATGTACTAAAGTCTTGGCATGTATCAAAGAGCACATAATTAGGAAATTTCATCCTATCAGGTCTCAATTCATTTACTAAGGCTTTTCAACAAACACTTGGCATGCATGGGTTTACACACAATTGGGGGTTTCCTAGTCAACATGCTATAATGACTCTAATTTCCTTCACATAAGCATTTTATCTAACATATGGGGAGCATGCTTTGCTTATTCAACAATTTCTACACTTAATTAACATGAACAATTATCTAACAAGCAACTTGAAGAGGTTTATCATGAACATCACATGAATTTCACATACTAGGGTCAAAGCTTGAAAACCTTGTAAATAAAAATGAATCACAACTCAATGATAGCAGGAACATCAATTTCAACTCACATGAATCATGAAAACCCATAAACACAAAATATTTGGATTTAAAAAAGGGTTCTTGAGCTTCTTGGTTGAAAGGAACCCAAGAATCAACATCTACATACCTTGGGGAAACTTCATTCTTGAAGGCTCTTGGAGAGATTCTTGATTTCTCTTGATTTTTCCTTGAAGAAGAAAGAAGGATTCTGATTTTGTAGAAACCTTATTTTTTTATGTTAAAGATGAAGAATGAAATTGTGAGCCTTGATCGGATATAAATAGAGGCTGAAAAGGGTGGGAAAAAGACCAAAAATCTCTTTTAAAATTGAGTTAAAAATATGAAACGGGGGCTGTGACGGTCGAATCAATAGTTCGTCGCAATTTTGGCAGTCCGTTGGATCATCAATCACACATCGATATAAAAAGAACATACTACCTTAGTTTTTATAGTCCAAGCGATGGTCCATCGTGAAACTGATGGTCCGTCGGATCATCCGTTGTACGTTGGCCAGGATGAGGCCACTTTTTCTAAGCATGAAGGTCCCATCGACGGTCTATCACATCCTCGATGGTCCATCGATTCATCTGTCCCATATGATAATCTCAGCGACGGTCCATTGTAGCCTTGACGGTCCATCATCCTGGTCGTCGTACTTGAGCGTCACTGCCTTGGTTGCGACGGGCTGGGCAATGGTCCGTCACAAGCTCGACGGTTTGTCAACCCGATCATCGCACCTAAGTAGTTCCAACTATTTTCAGTAAAACGGCCATAACTTCCTCATTCGATGCTGGATTTTTATGAAATTTGTATCGATGGAAAGATTATTCAATGCTCTACAAGAAAAAAAACTCAATATTAGGGAAATTCTACATGGTTCAAATTATTTCTCACTTGGGAAGACACTTCTCAACCTTTTTGGACTGAATTTATGCTTCACTTGATGCGCTCTAAGGCTCAGACTATGAGAGAATTTTACGGGGTCTTACAGTATCTCCCCCTTGGAAACATTCGTCCTTGAATGTTTCTTGATAGGCTAAGAATACTGATCGAATGAACTTACTCCTAAGGAATGGGAGCATCTGAAACATGACTATGCAATTGGAATCACTGATACTCTGAGTTCTCATACTGGACATGCACATCTGATACATGGAATACTCGACTGAAGCTGCTCATAAGATGAATTCTCATAATGGACATGCATATCTGATACATGGAGAAACTGGGCTGATGTCGTGAATGCATGACTGAACATACAGAAAAGGTGAACTCTTTCTACTAAACGTGCATATCTACCACATGAATGTCTGACTAAACTGACTCTCGAAAGCATGACTAGCTATGCAATGATCACTGATGCTAACCACATAAGGAGAGTCTGAACATGCAAATAAATGAGTCTAAGACATGAGATCATTGTAATATCATGGGGTATCTCCTCCTTGGGAGTCTATGTCCCTTTATAAACACCTTGCTGAAATACTGGGGCGGTGCACGGGGCATCTACGAACTAGGTCATGATTGACCAACTTAGATCTGAAACTAATGCATGACTTGTACTGGCATATAAGCTCAAAATGGAAGTAAAGGATCCAGCAATATAGATCACAAGGATTAAGGACTCATAACATACCCAAATCTATATCAGGGAACCTTTCCTGATCATGGTAGGTCTAAAGCACATAAAGACTGTTCTGACGCTGACCACTACTGGCACCAAAAAGGGGTACACTACTGATAAAACCCTCTACCCCTCTAAGCTAGCACTCTACATTCTCATATTCTGTGGCCTGGCCTACGATACACAAAGCACATATCACTACCGACTCTACACACACCTAGGTGGATCTTGTCACACTCTCCACAAAGCGGATTGGTACGAACACTACTAGCACTACTCAGGGCTTTGAAGCCTGGCGCCCTATAATAACTGACATCCCCAAACTTCATGTGGGTACACTAGCTGAGGATGGAGCTGGGACTGAAAATCTCTGACTATGCTGAAAATAGCTACCATCCTGGGATCCTGCCTGAGAGAAACCATGACTACCTATTCTAACTCTCTTACTCACTCGCTCTCTTTCTTTCACCTTATCTGCCTCAATTTATTATGAATGCATTATGAACCTAGCAATGTCCATATCTCTATTGAGTATAGCAGCTTTACACTCTTTCAACACCATCCCAGACACACCAGTCACAAACTTACTCATACTCGCTCTAGGGTCAACTATTAAGTTAGGAGCATACTTAGCTAACTGGTTGAACTTAAGATAATACTCTTTCACTATCATGATCCTTGACTTAGGTTCATGAACTCTTCTATCTTAGCCTCTCTCATCTCTAGCAGGAAAAACTTATCTAAGAAGGCATCCTGAAACTCTTGCCAAGTCACGGGAGCTGCATCCTCCCCTCTACCCTTCTTCCACATCACAACCCAATTATGAACAATATCCTTCAGCCTATAGGATGCTAACTCTACACTCTCCTTCTCAAAAATATACATAATCTGGGTAATCTTCCCCACCTCCTCTAGATAAAGTTGTGGGTCCTCACCTACTACTGACTGAAAGAATTTTAACGGGCTCATTCTCATGAAATCTCTAATTTTGGCTGTAGATGAACCCTCATCTTGCTGAGGTGGGGCCCCAGCTTGATGATTACCATCAGCATTAGTCACAACTTAGGATAGCACCTAAAAACCTAGCCGAAACTCAATATGTGACACATTCTCATTCTCAGGATCTACTGGCTAAGATGGCTGGTTATCAACCCTATGGGTATTATCTCTATGAGGGGGAATACTTTGTACATAGAAGAAACAAGTGTATTAGACTGAGGATCAACTCAAGCTCATGCTCACTCGCATGATATGAATACTGAAAGAAGGTAAACTGCTCCTAAAATTATCTTATAGCCTCTTGTACATATATATGGCACGTTACACACCCATACACAATACTCTACTAGGTGCATCTTTTCAAACTCCCTAGGAAACTATTGAACCTTAGGCTCTGATACCAAGTATGTAATGACCCAATTTTCTGGAACCGAAACGTCACACAATGCTCATGATCCCAAAGGACCACAAGCTAACCCTTTGCTTATATTTGTGCCTGAACACTGCATAATATAGATAATAAATGCAAAAACTGGCCATAAGGTTCAAAACATCTAAAAATACTCAAAACTAAAAACTGAATACTGATACATCTTTTCGAAAAGCCTCTAAACTGTCTGAGCTATGAAGCTAATGGGATATGTCCCCAACTAACTCCATCTACTGAAAATAAACTAAATCTGGTGTGATAGTAAAATAATGATCATCCTTAAATGAGAAAAACTCACGGCTACGTCTACTGTTGCTGACTGGGAATGAGATGCTAAGGGTACTCTGGATCTCATACCTCTGAACCTATGGTGTCAAATAAAACACCATAGCATAAATGTGTCAGTACGGAAATGTATCAAGTATACAGATGAGGTAAGGCTAAATGCAAGGGCTTATGCATGAACAATTACTTAACTTAATAATCATGAGAGTACTGAATGAGAACACATGCATGAATGCACAAACCATAACTACAACCATCACGATTCTAAATACTGAAACTCGAATACTGCATTACTATCATCTAAACTCACTACTAATACTGAGATACTAAACAATAGAATTATCTGATATCAATAACTGAGTACTAGAGTTGAGATCAGTCTGATCTAGCGAGTGATCTCAGAATCTGATGATACTGAAGCTGATTAACTAAATATACTCACATCATTGACTAAATTTTTAAGCTTTCTACTCTCTACTGACTGCATCAGATATCAAACCTCTATAATGGATGATTCTGGAATCTCCTATCAATGATAAGAAAAGATCATGTTTGAATCTGACAACTAGAATACTCAACTAAATCTAAGACTAAGATCAAGCCTATCTGACGGGTGATCTCTAGATCTAATAACAAGAATATTCAATTGATTCTGAGACTGATATCAAACCTATCTGATGGGTGATCTCAAGATCTGATAACAAGAATACTCAACTGAATCTGAGACTGAGATCAATCCTATCTGATGGGTGATATCTAGATTTGATAGCAAGAATACTCAACTGAATCTAAGACTGAGATCAACCCTATCCAATGGGTGATCTATAGATCTAATAATAAGAATACTCAGCTAAATCTGAGACTGAGATCAAGCCTATCTGATGGGTGATCTCTAGATCTGATAAGAAGATTACTCAACTGAATATAAAACTGAGATCAAGCCTATTTAATGGGTGATCTCAATATCTGATAATGAGATTAGTCAACTGAATATGAGACTAAGATCAAGCCTATCTGATGGGTGATCTTTATATCTCATACAGAATAACTTTATATGGGACCAAGCCTATTTGATGGGTGGTCCATGAATTAATTAAACTATTTGAGTTCCTCACTGAAAAAGATAACTATATCTGACAGTCCTGGTTTCTGAATATTGATACTGAAATTGTAACTATGGGAAGTAGTCACTTAACCAATATGCCCAGAATATCAACTGGTGGGGTCCAACCTGTAACCCCAGCTGGAAGGGTGTCAATATCGTTCCATAAGTAAAGACCTCTATGGTCAATCCTATCTAATGGGTGACCCTCATAGGAAGTCAAGCCTAAGGAAATATTATAGTCAAGCCTATCTGATGGGTGACCATCCTTTCCTGATGGGTGACTCCTGTATCCTGCACTGGCTACATAGTTCTGGAGTTTAGGAATTGATCCTAACAACTCTGTCTCTCTGATGGGGAGCTGCCATCCCTGCCCTTGCTCGGTGCTAGCTCCTACTCCCAACTGAAAGACTCTGAATTGATTCTTAACTGAACATAAACTAAGCTGAATCTGATACTGATCATGTTTCTTGAATGATCTAACTGAGTTAAGCTGAATTTATGTTGTTTCATATCTGATGGAATACTACTGAATCCATTATCTGAAAGAACGGCATTGATATTTAAATAGACTACTCGCTTACTACAGAGGTCAAACTGAACACTTAAATACTACTAGATCTGAGCTGGGTACAGAACTGAGGCAAGATTACTAGCGATACTAAGATTACAGTGATTACAGAGATTACTGATATTTCTTAAATTCTATATCTTTCTGAGAATATAGAGTTCTATAACTCATTGAGTCCTGAGAATTATGGTTCGACTGAAATCATCTTGAAAATTGACACGGGCAATAGACAACAGCTAAATTAGGTATAAATACCCCCAGGACTCTATAACATAAAAGTAAAACATAACCATCCTTGACTAATCATAACCACAATCATTCATTCACCATCACAATCACTAAAGCATCTCTTCAAGAATTTAGGAATCATAAACATGTGATAATATAGGGAGAAACATGTTATTGGCTCATACTCCATTTAATAAGGCCTTGTATTAAAGCCTTGGCATGTATTAAAGAGCACATAATTGGGGAATTTCATCTTATCATGTCTCAATTCATTTACTAAGGCTTTTCAAAAAACACTTGTCATGCATGGGTTTACACACAATTGGGGGTTTCCTATTCAACATGCTATAATGACTCTAGTTTCATTCACATAAACATTTTATCAAACATATGGGGAGCATGCTTTGCTTATTCAACCATTTCTACATTTAATTGACATGAACACATCATCTAACAAGTAACTTGAAGAGGTTTATCATGAATATCACATGAATTTTACATACTAAGGTCAAAGCTTCAAAACCTTGTAAACAAAAATGAATCACAACTCAATGATAGCAGGAACATCAATTTCAACTCACATGAATTATAAAAACCCATAAACACAAGATCTTTGAATTTTATAAAAGGGATATTGAGCTTCTTGGATAAAAGGGACCCAAGACTCAACATCTATATACCTTGGGGAAATTTTTTACTCGAAGGCTCTTGGAGAGATTCTTGATTTCTCTTGATTTCTCTTGATTTTTCCTTGAAGAAGAAAGAAGGGTTTTGATTTTATAGAAACCCTATTTTTTGATGTTAAAGATGAAAAATGAAATTGTG
This sequence comes from Capsicum annuum, assembly GCF_002878395.1. Taxonomy (NCBI): domain Eukaryota; kingdom Viridiplantae; phylum Streptophyta; class Magnoliopsida; order Solanales; family Solanaceae; genus Capsicum; species Capsicum annuum. The sequence continues at coordinate 160,145,888 of NC_061119.1, forward strand.
ATCCATGAACGGATATAAATAGGGGATGAATAGGGTGGGAAAAATACCATGAAACCTTTTTAAAATCGAGTTTAAAATGCTGAACAAGGGCTACGATGGTCAAATTGATGGTCCATCACAATTCTGATGGTCTGTTGGATCATCTATATCAATCCAAAAAGAACACACTGCCTTGGTTGCAACAGTCCAAGCAATGGTCCATCGTGAAATTGATGGTCCATCGGATCATCCATTATACATTTGCCAGGAAGAGGCCACTCTTTCTTAGCGCGATGGTCCCATCGACGGTCCGTCGGATCGTCCATTGCATATGATATTCACAGTGATGTCTTGTTATAGTATTGACGGTCTATTTTCCTGGTTGTCATACTTTGGCATCACTGCCTTGGTTGCGATAGGCTGCGCGACGGTCAGTTTACTCATTCGTCGCACCTAGGCTGTTCTGACTATTTTTAGTAAAACGGCCATAACATTCTTGTTTGATGCTGGATTTTGATGAAATTAGTATCGATGGAAAGCCTATTCAATGCTCTACATGAAAAAAAGTTGATATTTGGGAAATTCTACACGGTTCAAATTATTTCTCATTTAGGAAGACACTTCTCAACCTTCTTGGACTGAATTTATACTTTACTTGACATGCTTTAAGGCTCAAACTGCGAAAGAATTTTACAGGTTCTTACATTACATGATCCCACAAGTATATTTAATCATGGTCTATTATCACTATCTATACAATTGTGCTAATTTCCTTTAAGCTCTTATATTATGTATAATTACTTTTAGTCGTACATATTTAGTTCATAATTTCATACTGAAGTCCCTTATTGGGGACCTAAATTTTATGTTTTAGGCATAAGTTCTTCAAATAATACACCTTATCAGTAGGAGCATAAGATATCTAGCAACTACTGGTGAGCTCTGGATTGATTCAGGGCTTTCCAAGTCTGTTACTTATGTTTTGGTATGTACTGTAGTTAAGAGTATGGCAAGGTTTTTGTCTTGGCCTTATCTAAGTGTATGTATATCCTTTAGATGCTTTGTAAACCATTATTAATTTAAGCATTGTAATATCTTATCTTGTAGATGTTGTGGCCCCAATGGCCAAGTCTTGTATATATGGTTTTGGTCTTGCCCACATGGGTTTATTATCATCAATGCATTATATTAATATTTGGTAGAACCTTTGGTTATCATAGTTACATGAACGAGAAGCATAAGGTTATAGATTGGTGCTCTCGGGCCTTTACAACTATGGGTGCCTATTTGCAAAGGAATTTGAGTCATGATAAATATAGTAAGGGTCCATGATTAGGGCATGCCACAAGGGAATGGCACAGCCTATTACAAAAACCAGTGGCCTGGTGTAATAAGGGCATGCCCTACCAACTGGTTATCACAATAAGGGTATGCCACGTCCTTGGTGTAGCGCGATAGAGGTGTGCCACACCAAGGATGTAGCGATGCCAAATTTTGGTGTTCTCTTTAGTTTTGCAAAGGCATTATGGTCTTTACCTTGAAATCAATTCTAATGTGTATCTTCTCCCAAACTCTCAAGAACACCAAATAATGGTTTCTTCTCCAAAATTCAAGATTTTAAGACTCAAATTCTTGATTCCTTCAAAGAGAATTCATCATGTGTAGGTATGTGAGATTTTAACAAGGATTGTCTTCCGTCCTTATGCCCAAAAGTTAAGCTTTAACATGAATTTTCAAAAATTTATGGCTAGGGTTCATACCCATTATCATGTTTTTAAAACTATGATATTATCAAGTGACTTAAAGTTTAGTTAGCTCAAGAATTTACACTTATTTTTTACTCAAATAATTGTTATTATGAGATGAGTTTTAGTAATTTGACATGAAATTCCAAGAGTTGATAATGTACATGGTTTTATGCATGATCCAGTCAGTTTATGAGATATTTAGACTTGCTATTTTGGATAACAATTTATCACAATATGATTATAACAGCAGTTTTGATCATATGATTTCAGACATGATATGAAATTCACATAGTTACTTAAGAACATGATTTAGAAATAGAAGCATGATAGATTTTTAGATTTATAAATCCATATGGTTAAATTAAGGTAAATTTCATATATTCTGAGTGCTACTATATATTTTGGAGTAGTATTTACTATCGAGGGAAATATGGATTCAGTGCATCTTATTTCCCAGACAATATATGCCACCATAGATTTAAATCGCCTCAAGAGAGTGTCTCTCTTGCCTAAATGAGCTTAGTTTAGTTTTAACTCCAGTTCTAGTTTTATACTAATGTCAAGGTATGGAACAACCCTCCTCAATACATGGGTCAAACGTATGACTCCAAGATAGCATACATGGTTTATGTCAGTTATAAGCATCTTCTAAAGTAAAGATAAATTTCAGAAACTAAGTGTAATCACTCACAAGCTTTATCAAGCGTTGTATTTATGACTTATTCTATTTAAATTTTCAGTTTTATTCATGATCTTGGTGAGTCTACTTACACTTAGCATGCATATTTTAGAGTATAATTTACACCAATTTTTACTTATTACATTCACCCCATATACTTAGTACATTCTCGAAGTACTGACCATATATATGTTTGTGTGTCTACATTATTTTGTAATATAGGTCATAGTGATCATCCTCAACAATATGATTAGGCACGATCACCACCTATGTTAGTTTGTGAGTCCTCATGGTTCGAGTGTCAAGTTTATGAATACTTTTAGTTATTTAGTTACTACCAGTTCAGATGTTATATTTTAAATTTTTAGGTCATTTGGGGTCTGCCCTAGTGGCTCTTTGGTAGCTTTAGAGGCTTGTCAAGACTTGATAAATAATTTTTTTTCTTAGGTAAGTATTGTAGATTTGTTTAGTAATTTAATAGGAGGTTGCATTAATTTCTTAACCATTGTGTATTTTGAATTCTAATAATTGAGCTAAAAACTCTTCTCTTCACCAATAAATATTCAGGGACCAATGGAAACTTTCAACGGTAAAAGAATAATAACCTCTTTCACCATAAGTTATAGGAATAATATATTAGAATGAGAGTGCATTGGACATGTACTAAGATCATGCAATAACCCTAGCACAAAATTTAGTTTGAAGTATTCTTAACAATACAGTTTTGAGCTAAATTTAAATTAGGGTCTTTTTCAAATAAGCATATCTCCTGGAATATAAAATGTTATGGGTCCCAATACCCACCAGATGAAATATTTTTGAGTCTTCTTTTTTATGCATCCAATTGTTTATTAATCTACATTCTGAGTAAAACATTATGGCTATTTTACTGAATATTCTCCTGGCTAAGAACTTAATCACTAAAGCAATACCACTAAAGTGGTATCTGGGTACTTCTTAAGGTGCTTTTAATGGATTTTATGGTTTTAACTCAAAAACTTTATCCCAAAGCACTAGTGGGTGATTTATAACTTCTTGGGTGAAAATTCTCTACCAAGGTAAGTTTTCCCTTCATATCCTTCGTATTTTAATACTTGAACATTTTAGAATCATTAGAACAATCTTTAAAGGTAGAATTCCTATGGATTTGAACACTAAGTTCATGAAATTTTTGAAAAAAACTATATGTTGGGCTAATATTAGCTAGAATTACTTCTAGATTGTTAATAAACAATTCTGAGCATGAATTAGTAACTCTAAAACATTAAAGTTGATTCTTGGGAACCTTGAATTCAACAAAAATGAAATCTTTAGTTTTAAAACTCCATTAATGGAGATGGGTTGAGTTTGATAGAACTAGTTAAGGGGTTAACCTTGGATTATTATTTAGATGATGAATAGGGATACAATTAGTAGGTTAAATTTTCAAAGTAGTAATTCTAAGAGTAGTTGCTTAATTACTCATATAATTATTTGATTTCTAGATGATTGGGCTAATGGATGCATAATGGAAAGAAATGAGCAACCTTAGTGTGCTTTGCTTATTCCAAGATCTTTGGTTTAGATAGATTAAGATTTAATATTTTAAAGACTTAGATTAGTTGTATGTAGCAACTATAGTTGATTGGATATTTCATGCCTAGACCTATGGACATGGAGTTTGGATGGATAAAATGTGGAATTAATATAAGAATGATGTAATTATGTATTATTATGTTTTGTATGGATCTCTTGATGGGTGTTTGTATTTGTATGACTTACTAGATGATTTATAGAGTTTAATATGTGAACATAAGTAACAATAGAAGAATTAGGGGACCCTCAAAACCATAGAACTAGTCGTTAACACCTTACATGTGTAAGCCCAATATAGGATGAGATATTCTTGCGAGAAGATAGATAGGAGTATTGATTATGATGTGATGATTTGACTTGAGAATCTAAACTCAAGTTTGTTTATGTGATAATAAGTAAGATGTGTAAAGTTGTATGTCTCTAGCTAAAATTATTAGTTAAATAGAACCTATTGGTTGAACGATCGACTAAAGCAAATAGTGCCTTAAACTTAGTGATGATTTTAGTGTAGGGGTTACTAGTTAGTAACTAAATTTACCTATTTCAATATGAATAAAAGATGTTTAGCTTGGTCAATGTAATAGGATGATGATTTAGAGAGTTGATACTAGTCTTGGTGGAATGTGAACTCCTAAAATGGATACTTCATTGATTGATAGTCGAAGATATTTGTGATTGATAATTGGATTTTATAATGCTCAATTGAGCAAGTCCTGAATTAGTCTTTGGGCATTTTATCTATTAGGAGATATTTGTTGCTGCCTAGAATGATGAACTTATGGTTATTGAATGTATTTACTTAGTTGTCATTAATTGTAAGTTATGTTTTGATTTTTGTTTCTTGCATCTGCTTTTAGACGCATTACTTATAATTATTGACTACATATTTCATTTATATTAATATTGATGATGATTTTGAAATATGATATTTGTGATGTTGGAATGATATTGATGATATTGAGATCATGATATTTATGATGTTGAAATTATATTGATGATTTTTATAATGATATTGAAAGCATGATGTTTATGATGTTGAAGTGATATTAATGATGATATTAAGATCATGATATCTCTGATGTTGAGAATGATGCTGATGATGGTGAGATTGAGAAAAGAAAGAAATCATGCGTACATCTTGTATTCATATATTCATCATATGCATTTGAATGTACATTTATATATATTTTTATGTTGTGGTGAAACTTGTTGAAGAATCTGAATAAGTGTAAGTGGTTCCTTGCGTGGACCGTTTGTTTGATGAGATACAAATGGTTCCACAAGTGAACTGGTTATGTAGATGATTGTTATTGTTCATTGTAGCAAAATGTGAAAATAAGCTACGTTTTGAATTATGTGTAAGTATTATTCTTCTATGTATATAGTTATATACTTGATGTATATTATAGTGTACCTTTAGAAAAGTTTTTTATGTTGTTAATTTCCTTAGTTATCATAATTTTAATGGTTAATGGTAGTGTATCAGAGAGTGAGGATCGTCGAATAAGAGAATTAATGGAAAATAGGGAGAGAAGTATATAGAGTTGTTGTAATAAGGTAGGTGCATAAGAATTGTGGGTTAGATTAATTCACAGAATATAGTTAGTTAATTTTTCCCTTAGGGTAAAATATTATAGATGAAAAAAAGAAAGATTGCAAGTTTGGAAGCTGAAGTAAGTTAAGTATATCCATATATTAACATGTATGCTTATCATAATCACTTCTTGTTTGATATATTTTTTTGCATGTTTTTTATTATGGTCGATCGATGATAACTACTAGTACATGTGGTGGTACTGATGCGACATTTAATATATCTCTATTTGGGGATATAGCTATATTACAGGTCAGTTGGAGTTCCTGTAGGTACAGTGATGTTTATTCTTCAATAGCTCCTATCATCCTATTTATACATGGATGTTGCATCTCGGTTCATGACTCCATTTGTTTAGTGCTCTTTTATCGCTTTGTATATGGTTTTGAAAAATTATTTAATCTACTGCTACATGTTTTTATTTAATAAATATATTTTTAAAAAGAAAGGTCATTTATTCATGAATTTATTTATGCTTAAGGTTTAATAATGTCCTCAACAATAATTGAATGGTTGGCTGGTAAGAGTTCTCCTATCTAATGTACATTTGGGTAGGTTCCCGTACAATTCATGCTTTGGGGTATAACTGACGTGCCAAAAGATTTAAAGTTGTCTTAAATCTAGTCATCCTCAAGGTTCTATACTTGAGTTTCATTGAAAGATTATTGTCCCTAGTAGCTGTAGAATCTTCCGTGATCAAGCATAATTGTCCACCATTGTTGCAACCTTTTCTTTCAATGGAAACTTAAGCTCAAATCAAAATGGAGAAAATGGAACATCTACAAGACTCCAAATATTTCTATATTTTTTTCAAAGGCATCATTTTATCTTTTTCATCTTTTTTCCTTTATTTTATCACTTTTTTTTTTGTCATGCTACATTTGTGCTTGGTCTTGTAAAGAGTTATTTTTTCAACAAAAGGACCATTGGACATCCCTTTAATTAAAATAAGCTATTAATTGATGAACTATTGAATTTGAGATTTGATTGTTAAGTGTACTTGTAAAATTGGGTGTACATGAGATATATCTTGAGCGATAGTAAAAGTGAAAGTATAACTGATATAATATTATTGATCGGATACCATGTCGGTACAGCATTAGTTGATGAATCAGATACCACGCTAATAGATATTGTTATTATTATTATTATGGATCGAATACTACATTGATACAATACATGAATCCTGATACGTCCCCTGCAGGTCATGATTAGTTGGGATTAAATAAGACTTTTAGCATAGGTGTATACAATAGTGTTTGAGGTGAGAGTTAGTATGATATATGTATATGATAATGAAGTAAATGAAAATATAAATGTGAGATTAATATAGAAATAGATCCATGATGTGATGTGATTGTTGAAGTTGTGAATTAGTTATTATTTATGATAATTGTTTGTGGCTGACATGACTTATTTATTGGCATTGCTTAGCCTGAATTAAAATTGTTGATTGTTGAGTAAGCTACTAGCTATGTGTTGAAGCTCCAATCTACTTTTAATTCGATTTATAATTTATACTTGTTACTAAGTTAGGTCGATTGATAATTTCTTCTAGTACATATTGTTTGTATTGATACTATCTTATTCTCTTTGTTTATTGAGTGCACATAGTATTTTAAAAATTTAGACAGGACCTCTTCTCTAGGGATACTAGTTGATTTGATATGAGGGTGAGATACTTGCATCTCAAGCTACCATGAATCTTCGTAGTTCTTATTGTCTCTTTTATAATGATATTTTATTTTATTAGTAATTTTGAAGATACTCTTAGACTGGTTTGTTGGCATCCTTATACAATGACTTTTGGGTCTTGGGGATGAAATAGATAGTATTTTTTTGCATTTATCTTTTAGTTTTAGTATCTTTATTATTTGAGTTGAGATTTATTAATTAAATGGGTTAAATATTGGGTTAGTTGGTTCTCATACCAAAAGATTAGTGTGGGTGGTACTCACGGCTATTTGGGTCATGATATTAGGACTCAAAGGATAGTGCTTGAAAACCATGAATTCAATCTACAACCTTTGGTTTTGGAGTGTTGGGGTTGTTTTGGTGTTGACAATATTTGAGGTTGTGTTGGTTGGCATTGTGTTGCCTCCAATAGCATAAGTGTACGTGGTTTCCAAGTAATATAGTTATAGTGAGAAATCGTATGTTAAACCCATATGGATTTGTACTTAATTAGTAACCAAACTAAACTTGTTCTAATTATCTACTCAAGCTATAAATCTCATGGTTTGTTTTATTATCTATACTACTTGTTATAACTAAAGTATGACTGTAATTGAGGATAAATATCATGGAGTTGTTGACAGAGAAGTTAAGATCTAGGGTTATGGCACTTGCATAATAACATTATCTATTTATGTAGTAAATAAGTATTGTAAAGATATCTACTGAATTGTTGACTCACACGGTTTTGATACTATGATCATGGTTTCTCTATCCTTTAATTGTCTACCTAAATTATCCCTCTAAATATATTATTGAGTGAGGATAGTGACATGACCCAAATCAGATCCTTGTCATAATGGGTATTCCCAAGCCCAACCAAGACTTGGAACTTCCCCCGTTTCCTAACAAAACCACCAAACGCATACCTTGCATTGGCTGAAGTCCGAACATATAACAAGATAGTGTATCCAACCGTGTGGTGAATCTGGGACAAGTCTATAACTGAGACCAACCCAATCAAGACCAACCACCCAATAACCATCCAAACCAATGTGGAAGCCATAAACTAATACCATGATGATAAGTCAATATATGTATAAATAACATAAGCAATCCATACCATATACAAGTCCATAGTTTCCTATACAAATCCTCTAAACCAACCAAAGAGTACTCAGTCAGGATGCCCCCAACAATAGACAAAAACCAAAGTCTGTGAAAGACAAGAATTATGTAAAGTAAACCATGACATGAAATAAATACCTTCCAAACTATGGAAGCTCACCACTTCAATCTAACATCGAATGTACGCGAATCCAATCACCAAGACAGAGGAGTAGAATGGATGGTTCCTACATAGCGTGGGTATACAGTCGCCAGTAGATGGGTTAGTGGGTGAACACTAGCGTGTACTCAGGATAAGGATAAGATAATATCATTTATAAATAGCCAAGTAAAACCATCCATATGCATACAACCATACATATATATATATAACCATTCTAGGAAAAAGGAACGGGTTTAGCATGCCTTTAAAACCTTTACGTGGGTTGTGTAGCTTGGTCGTCCTAAACCACCCACAGGCTATATGGGTTCAGCTCCCCCTGCTAAAGGGGCCCCAGTGCATGTAGCCGCACGACTAGGGAAGTATCCCATGGGATGACTAGTACATCCCTTAATAGTGTGACATCATGCACATGGTCCACTAAGACTAATCCTCATATCGATAAATACAAGTTTCTAGTTTTGGTCCCCCCCCTCCCCGGGACCTCCACCTTTCACAAATTACCTGCACCTCCTACTATTATTGCCTAATTAAAATAATTTTCCAAATAACCAAACCATCATCCATTTATTAACCAAGGCCATTTATATTGGTATCCTCATACCAAACCTTACTTGCAAGTATCATCCACATCCAACCATTTATAGGTTTAAAGGGACTTTTAAGTGCCCTTCCATTTACCATATTAAACCACTTGGGAGACTTTCATGTTCCCACAAGCATAACCAATTATCCATTTACCATTCAAAACCATTTAAACCAATTCCATGAATGCATCACTTCAGGGAACTCTATGTATCCTGCAAGGTTTTCAAAATAGACCAACCATGGCGACCAAAACCTTTACCCTTTAAACCATTCCAAACTATTTTAGACCATGCCAAACATTAAAAGAATTTATATCATTTAAACCATGAAAAACTATCCAAAACCATTTAGATTTCTATTACCAAACCAAACCATGCAAGAGTTTCAATGAAAAACCACTAATAGAGTAAAAACACTCTCTGGGGCATTTTATCAAACATGTTGAGGGCACATCCTTACCAAGTCCAAAACCAATGCATAAACCACTATAATTAGGGTTAATCAAGACCCCTTTTGTTAAACCATAACCATCCAATAACCACATATGAAAACCATTACAAAAAATATGTAAAAATATGATTTAAACCAATACCAAACCATATGCAGAAAGACCCTCAATGTATATTTTGAAAACCACCATTCATTATTCATAAATAAATGTTTAAAACACAATAAACATGCCTTTAGTTGGAGATAACAATTAGGGAAGGAGTATGTACCTTATACAAGATGATTCATGAAAGAAATCTTGACCTTTGAGCCCTATGAAGAACACATGAAGAAACCCTACCCTACAATCTTCAAGAGAGTATTAGAGAGAATATTTGAGGTGTTTTAATCCTTTAATAAGTGTTATGGAAGTCCATATAGGATTATATGACGTGAGGACAGAAGGTTATAGGAGTAGAAATATCTAAACTACCTTTGAAGTAAAATTAAAATGCCATATCCAGGGGTACGACTCCCCCTTACGATTCGTATCCTAGGGTAAGAGTAGTACCCCAACTCATTCCCAAACCTTCCCATGACCTTACCTACTGGTTTATATATGACTCACAGCCCCCTATCTCATACCTAAAGGTATGAGTGACAAACCCAATCATACTCACCATTCATATTTGGACAGATTCCACAAGATAACTCAAATATGCACCATACGACTTGTCTTGCACCACTCATATATTTCTATACAACTCTTACCTAGTTGAGTCATATCTTGTGCAGCAGCCAATCCCAATATACTAGGTATGAATGAACCCTCACAATAGCCTACAATTCATATCCAAGGGGTATGAGTGACTCCCTTGAGTCATACCGAGCCAAAAAGGACCAAAGCCTAAGAAATTTTGCAAGGGTCCTATTCCTAGGGTGTTTCAGTCTCCCCCTCTAAGATCATTAGTCCTCGAATGACGGGTAAGGGTAAGGCTAAGCATAAGGTAAAACATTAAAACACATCAAACTTTCCCCTAATCAAAATAGAGGATAAGAACACAAACCAAGATGAGAAGATCATCACATACCCCAAGCACGATTTACACCCTAACACCTTCATCCCGACCTCTAACTAAGTTAGGAAACAAGGATGCAAAATGAACCTCTCCTCACCTTTAACCAAGTTAGAAAAAAAAGGATGTGTTGAGTAACACACACCTTACACATGAATTTTCTGGAACAAGAAACCAACTTGGATCCTTGGATTCCATGTCCACCTCCGTATCCCAAATGACTTTCTCGAACTTTCGGTTCCCTATAGAACCTTTACCAAAACCATACCTTTTGTTTGAAACTGGTGAACTTTACCAATCCATGATCCTCGTTGGGACCCCCCTTAAAGAACAAGGAATTCAAGAAACTAAAACCACCTAAAGGAACCTAGCCCACCAAGGACCATCTACACCCCCACAAAACAAAGATTATCGAATGAATGGACTCATGCTAAAAGTCTAAATTGATTTAGAATTTATCGAGACACATCACTATGAGATCTTGAGTCTAACTATTCACCACCACTTCCATGTTCAAGCCTATCTGAAGCTAAGAGGAGTTAACTTAAGCCACCGGGCTCTACTCCTCACATCTATTCCGAAGCGCTACTCCACTTCAATTACCATTATATGGAACCGCTGATGAAAAGACATGGACGAACCATCCCCAGTGATTATAATTGAAAACCAAACCAATACAGCTACTAAGCTATGAAGATAATTTTTTAAAAACCATGCCTTAGCAAACCTCTCGAGTACCCAACGCAACTATGGGTATATCTACTAATCACAACATTCAAGCCTACCACTTACATACCCGTGGTATGATCTATCCATCAAAAGATCTAACACTATTTAATATTTCACGATGGATTTTAACCACTTATTCCTTTTCTAAACATTTATCATGACAACAACCTTACCTCACCTTCAAACCTTAACTCTAGTAGCCACCCTAGACTCTCCCCCACTTAGGGACTTCTATATTTCCCTTTACAAAACATCACCATTCTCTTAAAGCCACTACTATCCTAACATAAAGAGAGTCATTAAGGAACCAAAGTACAAGAATTATCTATGCCTCCCAAGGCAAGACCCCATAACAAAACATGACATGAAAGGCATGAAGTACTTCATAACAACTATCTAGACCACAATAAAGAACCATCCCGACAAAACCATACCACAACAAGGAGTCCTTAGAAATGGACGCCGAACAAAACACAACCACCTATACCATAAATAATACAATGTAGAGTCAAGACTCATATCCAGAAAACAAGGCGAATGCAAAATGAGAGCCTTAAGCATAAGTGTTATAAGAATGCATGCCACACTAGTAGGGTACTCTCTTAACCGAGATAGAAGAGGATCACTAGAATATGCAACCCGGCCTTCCCTTAAAGTCCACCACTAGAACAAAAGTTTCAGATTAACCACCAACCTTCATCCTCTTTCACCTATAAGCACAACACTCCACTCTAATGGGTATCACCAAAGACATACTCAAGGGGCGCTTGGTTCTCCCATACCTAAAACGTTATTCAACTATGTGCTACCTAGAGACCAACATAGACAAACAAAAACCATTAGACCAAATTTTTTCCAAGGTTTCCAACTAAACCAAAACCATTTCAAAAATCAAACCATGGCCACGAAGGCCTTTTCAAAATCATTTGAATCTAACCAAAACCAATTCATGTTCCTTTAATAATTTATTCAATACAAGGATTTAAGAATAGTCAAACCATATGACAAAATTATATTCAATGGAAATGTTCACAAATAATTTGAGAACATAAAATTTTCAAGACGAAAACTAAGTAATAGGGGGATCTATAGTACCCCAAAATTCATTTACCATTTCCATGCATCCCACAATGTCCATAAACATTAATAAAGCATAAATAATGTATCATACCCCATGGAAAAACAATTAAATGAGTAATCATATCAAAATCCTTAATTATGCCAAAATCCATTTTCAAAACCATGAATTTAGAAAATAATTTCTTGTCAACAATAAGGTACAAATATAGGCACAAAGACACATGCTAGATCCATGATATATCTTGTCGAATAACTAGATCCCTAATCCCTCCATTTAATCTGAACTTCCGACCTATAAGTCTCAACTTTCCCACTATTGTAATCCCCAAGTCATTAACATCATCCAACTTACCAATTTACCTCCGCATTATCCACATTGCTATCCCAAGCTATTATACCCCCTTTATCAGAATCAAACATCTAAGATTCACACTTAGTGTCTATCAACCACCATGCATTACTAGCAAAGTACCCCATATAAAATGAAATGTACATATAACGTCCTTCCCTAGTAAAAGGACACCTTAAATTCCTTAGTCACCCTCTGACAACCTACCTATTCCTAGGGAAAATCATCCCTCTTACATAAGAGTGAAAAAACTCCATAGAGAAACATTAAGACTGATGAAACCTTCACCCAAGAGATCCCTTAACCGCTCCTTAGGCTCCATTAACTTAACCCGAACCATTTCATAAAGAAAGAATAGAAATTTGGACATTTTTCCAAAACAAGAATAGTCCCAAAACAACCTGCCCATTAGGAAGACACCAAAAAGGGTCATTAAAGGGACCCCAAGAAATTCATGCACCACCAAATCTGAATGCAAAAAATACCTTTCGTGTTAAAATCTTTAACCCTAACCAACTGATAATAGAGACACCCCTTTGGAGACCAATAGCTGATCTCTAAGATAGAACATAACCTTTCCCTTAATAGCTAGGGAACGAAACAAAACCATTATCCCATTCCATAGTCGACTCACCAGGGAGTCTAACGAGTCCGATAATCTAATAATGAATAGAACGAGTGCAACCAATCCATTCCTTGAATGACATTAAAATCCACCATATTTGAGTCAATCAATTCCACTAATAACCCTTTATTACCAACAGATACCACACATCTTCACAAACTCTTTTGGCAATTACAGAGTAACCTATTGGGGTAGAAATAGAAAAAAAGAGTTTAAAACAACCTTTAGGACCAAAAACAAAATACACAACCACACATAGGGTTAAATAAGATAAAGGACTCCAAACCAAATAAACCGCACACACCATAAAGAAAAGAGTTTTTCAAAATACCAGTATTGGCATATATAGATGCCTCGGACTCCAGAGGGATAATAAGAACATTAAGATAATCCCGACCAATATTGAAACCAAATATAGTACCAAATATCCTATTTGACCTAAGCGATAACCCTTGTGTAACACTCTCATTTATCTAGGAAACCATGACTCCTTACCTGGCCTATTTCTAACCTTACCTCATTCCCCCCGTACTAATAGGACATGACTGGCGTGATAGAGTTATCACTATTTGGGTCAATAGATTAATAGAATGTCAAAAGTCGACATTAGTAACCTCCCCTTGAGTTAATCAAGAATGAATACCACCTTTTAATTAGGGTTAGTGGAGATTAATGGGACTCCACGAAAAAACCAAAAGTTGTAACCCTTGACCAAGTCTGTGCCCCATAAGTTGGACTAGATCCATCCACACTGTCCTCAAGTACTAGATCCATCCATGTTGTTCTCTAGTAGGGCAGGTGAGTTTCAAAAAACTCTAGATCATTGAGAAGACATGATCCAAAAAGTAAACCAAAGAAAATTCTGAGAAGAGTTCAAGACCTCAGACTCCATAGCCCGAAAAGAGAATAACTAAGAAATTAAAACATTCCTAAATGCCTCGTAGCCTTCTAATAATAAGTATGGTGTACAACACACCTATAAGTAAGACTCCAATCAACACGGCATTATGGATACCCCATGAAACTAAAACCTAAAGCTCTAATACCAAATTGACATGACCCAAACCAGGGTCTTATCATAATGGGCTATCCTAAACCCAATTAAAATCGGCAACTGCCCCCATTTTCTAACCCAACCACTAAATGCTTACCTTGTATCGGCTAAAAAAAATCTGAACATATAACAAGATAGGGTATCCAATAGTATGGTGACTCTAGGACAAGTCTATAGCCGAAACCAACCCAATCAAGTCCAACCACCCAATAACCAACCAAACCAATGCAAAAGCCATAAACCAATAGCATAATGATAAGACAATGTATGTATAAATATCATAAATAATCCATACCATACCCAAGTCTACAGTTGTCCATAAACAGCCTCTAAACCAACTAAAGAGTACTCAATTGGGACATGCCCCCGACCATAGCCAAAAACAAAAGTCTATGAAAGACAAGAATTATTTAAAGTAAATCATGACATAGAATAGATGCCTTTCAAACTATGGAAGCTCACCACTTCAATCCAACATCGACTATATCTATATTTGATTACTAAGAAAAATAAGTGGAATGGTTGATTCGTGCATAGTATGGGTATACAACCTCCAGAAGATGGGTCAGTGGGTGAACACTAGCATGTACTCAGGATAAGGATAAAATAATGTCATTTATAAGCAACCAAGTAAAACCATCCATATACACACAACCATACATATATATATATAACTATGCTGGGAAAAAAGAACGGGTTTAGCATGCCTTTAAAACCTTTACGTGGGTTGTGTTGCTTCGCCATCATAAACTACCCACGGGCTATATGGATTTGGTTCCCTTGCTGAAAGGGACCCAATGTGTGTAGCCGCACGACTAGGGAAGTATCTCATGGGATGATTAGTACATCCCCCAATACTTTGACATCATGCATACTTTCTACTACGAACAGCCCTTATATCGGCAAATACGAGTTTCCAGTTTTGGTCCTTTCGGGACCTCCACCTTCCACGGCTTAACTATACCTCCCACCATTATTACCCCATTAAAACAAACTTTCAAATAACCAAGCCATTATCCATTTACCAAGGCCATTGATATTAGTATCATCATACCAACCCTTACTTTCAAGTACCATCCATAGCCAACAATTTAGAGGTTTAAGGGAACTTTGAAATGCCCTTTCAATTACCATATTAAACCACTTGGGAGACTTCAGTGCTCCCCACTAGCATAACAAATTAGCCATATACCATTCCAAACCATTTTAACCAATTCCATTAATGCATTGCTTGAGAGATCTCCGTGTATCCCGCAAAGTTTTCAAAATATGCCAATCATGGCCACCAAAACCTTTACCCTTTAAACCATTCCAAACTGTTTTAGTCTATGCCAAACATTTAAAGCATTTATATCATTTAAACCAACCAAAACCATTTAGAGTTCCATTACCAAGCCAAACCATGTAAGAGGTTCAATGAAAAACCAATAATATAGTAAAAACACTCTTTGAGGCATTTTATCAAACATATTGAGGGTACACCCTTACCAAGACCAAAACCGATGCATAAACCACCATAATTAGGGTTACTCAAGACCTCTTTTGTTAAACCATGACAAACAAATAACCATATATGCAAACCATTACCAAAAGTATGTAAAAACATAATTTAAACCAATACCAAAACATATTCATCAAGACCCTCAACATATATTTTGAAAACCACCATTCATGATTCATAAATAAATGTTTAAAACATAATACACATGCTTTTAGTTGGAGATAACAATGAGGAAAGGAGTACATGTCTTATACCAGATAATTCTAGGAAGAAATCTTGACCTTTGAGCCCTTTAAAGAACACATGAAGAAACCCTAGCCTCCAATCTTCAAGAGAGTGTTTGAGAGAGTATTTGATGTGTTTTAATCCATTAATAAGTGTTATGAAAGGCCATATAGGGTTATATGTTGTAAGGACATAAGGTTTTACGAAAAGGAATGTCCAAACTACCCTTGACTTAAAATTAAAACAAGCCACATCCAGGGGTACGACCCTCTCTTACCATTCGTATCTTAGGGTATGAGTGGTACCCCAAATTGTACCCAAACCTTACCATGACCTTACCTACTTTTTTATATACGAATCATACCACCCTAACTCATACCTAACGGTATGTGTGACACCCCAATTGTACCCACCACTCGTATGTTTGATAGATTCTACAAGACAACTCAAACATACTTTATACGACCTGCCTTGCACCACTCATATGTTTTTATATGACTCTTACCTAGTTCAGTCGTATATTGGGTAGTAGCCAAGCCCAACATACTGCCTAGGGTATGAGTGAACCCTCACGATAGCCCATAAGTCGTATCCAAGGGGTACGAGTGACTCCCTTGAATCTTACCGAGCCAAAAGGGTCCAAAGCCTAAGAAATTTTTCTAGGGTCCTATTCCTAGGGTGCTTTAGATAGTCAAACAAATCTGAATATATTTATTTATTTTCCTGTATTTGATCCAAGAAGGGAAAGCCAGGTATGTCACCATCCTATCCGCAAATCGATCCATAAATACATCCACGCTCTATTCCTAATTTTGTCTCTGGAGTTCCTCTAGTAATTATCTATTTATCCTAGTGATAGTAAGTAATATAATAGTAAGAAAAAGATTGAAAGAACAAAATGTAATGGTAGAATCCACAATAATAGTCTATCTAAAGAGGATGACACATATATTATAGACATAACCCTAGCTAGAGAACTTTTAGCTATTTACTATTTTATTACAAGTTTATAACATATCTATGAACAAGAAATAATGTAAAGAGGTAAATAAGTAACCCTATATAATGTGGACTTAGCCATTGCTCTGTCTCAACAAATCTCTCTAAACAATAATAATTTTCCCCTAAAAATATTTAAGGATGGGGATTTATAATAGTAAAAATGCCTAAAAGATCACTCCAATTTAAATTGGGACAAGGGAAAATTTCCCATAGCCATAATTGACTCGGTGTGTGAACCTTTTTTCCTCACCCTGGAGCTTGCACTATGAGCTCCATTTGCTCGCACTGAGAAACTTCTCTTTAAGTTGTAAACTTCTAAAGGGGTCTACTTTTGACCTCCCCCTTTAGCGTTGGAACTCGCTTTGTGATCCACTGGTTTTGCCTTGAACTTTTATTCGCAAAATTCTTCTACTTTAGTCTATTTTTATTGTTTTTCACATAAACTGCACAAAACACCTTTCATAAGTGATAAATCATGAATCAAACATGAAAATATAATATTGATCTATATAATCCAAATAAAACAAAGCATAAATGTTGACAAAAGGTTGTGAATAGAAAGTGTATCTCAAACCTTCATCATGACCCCACACTTTACTCTTTGTTTATTCTTGCATAACCGCTAAGCAGTTTTAGCTCAAACACCACTTCACCATGTAAGATCAATTGGTTATTTTTATCTAGATTACCAAAATACGTAAAACATGCAAGCAACTCTCATACAAAGTGCGTTGACCATGTCAAAACTAAACAATTCTATCACAATGACGTAACCTCTACAACCGACTCTTTACTCAATACATAGGGCCAATTACAATCATATAGTCAAGTAAAGAAATTGAATATCACAAAGTTTACATTACATATGTGTCCTTACATTTTAGATGATATATCCCCTCACATATCACAAAATATCATGATTTCTGGGACACATGAAAAACAAATAACATGCACCCTGACAAATTACTTTTTATGCATATATGGTATACCATAGGCTTTTCTTTGATGTCATACTCTAATAGAAAAATTGATAGAAATATAGAATCAAAAGTCTTCATTTGGATGTAACATCAGCTAAGGAATGTATAGGAAATATTTGGTCTAACTAGTGACTAATCTCCCTATGCACTTTAATACTTTTACTGATACGACTCGAACCAGGGCCTTGTCATAATGGGCATTCCAAGTCCAACAAGGATCGGGGACCACCTCTGTTACCCAACCCAACCTCCAAATACGCATACCCTAAGTCGGATGAATTTTGAGCGTATAACAAGGTAGAATTTATTATAATCCCAGACTCTGGGATGGTCCATAACTGTGACCAACCCAAACAAGTCCAACCATCTAGCACCCAATCAATAACCATAATAAAACCAAAACAATAACCAAGTTCCTACCCATAACATAACATAAGAGGATGGAAAAATCATAAATTCAGTCAAATAGTATCAGTCCCAATGCAAATGCCAATACTGAGGATGACACCAATACCTACACCCGTCATTCTAACCCATAGTAATTCTACATAGCTTCTAACAAAAAGAAAAACAATATCCGGTTAGGACCTGCCCTCAACCATAGCCAAAACCAATATCCATAAAATGACCAAAGTATGTAAAGACATCCATAATATGAAATGGAGCCTTTCAAAATATGAAAGCTCACCACTTCAATCCAATAGCTCATTCTGAATTCGATCACTATACAAGAGGAGTAGAATGGTTGGTTCCTACATCGCGTGGGGATACAGCCGCCTGAAGATGGGTTAGAGAGTGAACACTAGCAAGTACTCAGGATAAGGATAAAATAATGTCAACCATTAAAACTAAGTAAACCAACCATATGCATTCAAAACCATGGGCATATATATATACATATATATAAAACCATGATGGAAAAAGAAACCGGTTTTAGCATGCCTTTAAAATCATTAACATGGGTATATATAGCTTAACCG
Source organism: Capsicum annuum (assembly GCF_002878395.1). Classification (NCBI taxonomy): domain Eukaryota; kingdom Viridiplantae; phylum Streptophyta; class Magnoliopsida; order Solanales; family Solanaceae; genus Capsicum; species Capsicum annuum. The sequence goes on from NC_061119.1 coordinate 160,165,043, forward strand.
TTATAATCTACCCATGGGCTTTATGGGTCTAGTGTAACCCTATAAATAGGCCCAAATATGTGTAGTCACAAGAACCGGATATACCATAGGAGTAGAGAATTCTTATGTACTATTTGCTCTCCATGATACATATATATAATTATAACTTAGGGGATTCCCATCTACCCCATACGGTCATCATGACCAATTGTCATATCGGTAAATATAAGTTTCCAGTGACTATTCATTGGACTCACATCTTCACAGTTAGCTATCACACCCCACCATTATTGCCCAATTAAAACCATTACCATACAACCAAGACGATCATTCCATTTATTATTAACCAAGGCTATAAGTAATGGTATCATCATACTAATTATAGCTTGCAAGTAATGTCCTTAGCCAACTTTTTATGAATAAGGGATTCCCATGTAACCATAGATTACATTATTGAGTTGACTTGGAGGATTTTCATGTACCCCACAAGTGTACCATTATTATGTTTGCTTGGGGGATTCCCTTGTACCCCTACAAGGATGTTTAATTAACCATACCCATGACCACCAAACCTTATTATTTAACTATTCCAAACTATTTAAACCATTTATTCCATTTTAAGGTTCCATTACCAAGTTATACCATGCAATAGTTTCATTAAAAGTCCAACAATATAGTAAAAGTATTCTCATAGGTGTTTTATCAAACATGTTGGGGGCATAGTATTTCCAAAACCAAAACCAATTACCAATTAATCATTCCCATGCAACCAATTGTCAAAACCACCATTAAAGCATGTAAATCCATAATAAAAATATGAAAAACCATAACCAAGCATTTATAATCAAAACCCCTAACATACGATTGAAAACTCAACACCATACAATAATTATGCCATGAAAACAATTCATAAAATATGCCTTTAGTTGGAATTAACAATAAAAGTGGAGTAAAGTGCCATAGATTATGAATGTGATGGAGATAAATCACCCCTACAAGCCCCAAATTGATTCTCTAGAGAAAACTCTAGCCAAGTTTTATCTAAGAGCCTTAGAGAGAGTTTCTAAGTGTTTTAGATTAGAATATTAGGCTAAATGATGTCCCAAAAATGTTATAAGTTGTGGGGCCTTGAGAGATTAAGTGGGGAAATTTTGAGATTACCCCCACTTAAATGGTGTAAAAATCCCACAGGAGGGTACGACCACTCCATACAAGTCGTACCCCACCATACGAGTTGTACCCACCGCTTGTACCCTAGGCCTTCTCTTGAACCCCAATATTGTCCAACATATGACTATCTAAGAAAATTCGTATCCAATCATACAACTAATACCCTTGACCCGTACCTACCAGAGAATAGAAATCAAGTGAAGTCACTCGTACTCAGATCCAAGTTAAGTCACCAAGTTTCAGATAAAGTGATGGAAAAGCTAAATCATACGAACCATTACCCACCATCCGAATCATACCTACCTAAGTCAAAACCACACTAGAAACTAATCAATCCCACCAACCAACCCTGGTCAGCATACGAACAAGACCATACCAACCATACCCCATTATACAACTAGTACCCCTTTGTCATATGATGTCCAAAAATCAGAATTCTAGAAAATTTTCTAAGGTTCCTAAACCCAAGATGTTTCTTTTACTTCAACATTTTGGTTTTTTCTTTACGTCTCTAAATTTCAACTTTTTATTTAAATTTTTTTATGTCCTTTCTTATCTTTAAGAACTTGCCCTATACCTTTTAAACTTTTTTCATTTTCTTTCCACACCAATTGTTTTTGACTCACCATCCTCTTACTTTTACTTTTATGTTTTAACTTTAAAGTGCACTTAAAACTTTTTGCATCAAATTAATGCAAGGTTTATCAACAAGAGGTAAAAACTAACTAAATGATATCTAAAAAATAGACTAAAAAGACTTAAAGGGCCAAACTATTGATAATGAAAAGGTAGGAAAAAATATTGTAAGACATTCTCTTGATAAGAAATCTCTTAATCACTACAAATCTACACTTTGTTTCAGTTTGTACACACAATGGGCAAGTTCTAAATATCTATATAAAATATGAAATATACAAAATGTCACTACACAGTGGCACACAAGTGAGTAAATTGACTCCTATCAACTCTCAACCTAACAATACGATTGAATTCAATGTAAATATGTTTAATCCTTTTTATTCATTTAGAGTCAATCTTAGAGCATACATATCTCAAATAAAATATATCTATATTTTTTCACAACATAATTAAGAGATATACATAACATTTTCTTAGCATATCTTGATAAAACATCATAATTATTCAAGGTATTTAAGTTACACTCTTCTTTTTATTCTAAAATAATATAAAAGTAAGAAAAAATCATACGACGTATGATTCAAAGGACTCCGTTGGAAAAGAACATAAAACAAAAATCAACAGTTGACTATTTAAACTAACTGCTAGTACAACAAATTAAACAACTAATTTAAAAAAGAATCATAAAAGCAACCAAGTAATTTCTCTATCTCACACTTAAAATTGTGCGTTGTCATTAATATCTATTATAAATCATATAAGGGTAAAGAAACTCTCTAGATTGCCAAAGATCAAAGCTTTAGAAACTTATGTCATGGCATACTCAGACTTCTCTCATATGTTGTTCTTCATATGAAAACCCTACTTATAGTGCCAACCATTTAGCTTAATTCTGCATTCTTCCAATGGCTTTCCTTCTATGCTCATATTCCTATAAAAAAAAATATTATTAATATTATTATTACTATAATAATAATAATAATAATAATAATAATAATAACTGTTACAGTAGTGACAATAGCAATAGTAATAATGATAATAAAAGAAAGCAGTAAAGTTAGGTTGCCTCCCAACAAGCACCTAATTAAACGTTGTTGCACGACATAATAAATGTTTTCCCCCACCTCAAACTTATGAATGGTACCCCTAATCTTGCTTTATCTTCACAGTTATGCTCCAGGGGTGGAGGTACAAATAGAATTAGGCCAAGTGACCAGTGTAGTCTATTGCACTTTATGGTCTTCAAATGGGAAATGTAATTATGTCTTCTTTGTCACAACAACATCAAAAATGTAACCATTTTGTTCCTCATATATCGACACCTCCATTAGTTATAATGGATTGTCACTATTAATCCATAATATCGAGAAGTGATTTGAATGAGGTATACTACACTTAAAACCTAAAAATCACTCTCTTCTTTACATCACTATATTCATATACATTATAATCTTCATAATTAATGTCATCCACTTTTTTCACATGACGCAGATGTACTATTTACAACACAACATAATCCACAAAAATGTAGTTTAAAGAATATATTTCTTCTTTTTGCTCTACAATATGGTTAGTATCCACAATAATTGGTGGTTGGGTATTAAACACCTTAACCTTATTGTTTAAGTGAGCCTATAGTAAGAGATATCTGAGCCAAATTATTCAACCTCTTGTCTAATCTCTATTCTCCCTTTACTAAATTATTTAGTGATGTTAAAAAGATCATCCCAGATAAACCCATATAATTTTATTTATTGAGCTTGTTCCTCAAGCCATGATTGGTGACACGATCCAAAATCAAACCATGATTGAATTTACTATAATACCCTCTCTCTCCTTCAGTAGATAAGTCAAGTCCCACAATAATACAGTAAGTAATAAGCTAATAACAATGAAAGCACACATAAAAATAAAGGGACACTATATAAAGATACAAAATAGGCCTTATCAAAAATAAAGGAAGACAATATATTGAACACATATTTTTGAACATGGTGTCACCGCTACAAGAGCCCCTAAAGTATAAGAGTAGCTAGACAAACACACATATACCCAAAAAGTATGAAATATAGACAATAGGTATAGGAGGGAAAGGGATAAGTTGCTAGATGTCAAGAACTCATTGCAAATCCAATCAATCGATGCTTACAAATAAGTAGGAATCACTGAGGATGACTTGTACTAGGATTGACATAAAAAAAAATGAAAAAGTGTATTATTAGGACAAGAACACGGCTACTCATTAGGCATCATAGGCCGACAGAGTTTAGGAGAATAAATATATACTATAAACTACAAGAAAGTGACCTGCAGGTGAAAAAGTCTCATTGGTCCATAACACAACACTAAACTAATAATGTATACATGTAATTCATACAAACATACATGTATATATATATATATATATATATATATATATAATAGCCACATACTACAATACATCATTTCATATTGCATAGCATCATTCATGATTTTGACCTCGAACGTAGTTACGTGTCCCAAAGTCTTACCTCAATACGTTCAAAATACCTTATCGAATAGTAAATAAGTCTCCAAGTAAAGGTGGCCCGATACGTGCTCCTAGCTGGACATAGAAAAATAGTGGCTTGATACAAAGCATTACCTCGAATTTAGTAAAAAATGTTACGCTTTATCTTATAAAAATTTAAAATAAAAAATCAATATTTTTTTCCAAATCAAAACTATTCTCCGTGTAAATGAGTGTATGAGTATGCAAACATTGGCACAAAGATAAATGCGCGTACATACATACATACATATACATACACATAGATATATATACATATACATATACATACATACACATACATATATATATACACACACACACACTTAAACTATAGCCACAAGCCACCAAGAGTCCCGATATAACACAAATTCCGGGCCATAAGTCCCACAATCTCAACGAACAGGAAAGTATAGAGTAAACTACATCATAACCTATGTTAAAAGCTTTAACCCTAATCTACCATAAAATTCTACCCCAACTCTAAGTTAGCGATCCCTAATCTAAACCTGGCTTTAACCTTACTCTACCATGAAATTCTACCCGAACTCTAAATAAGGGATCCCTAATCTAAACCTAATACTCCCTCCGTTTCAAGAAAATGACCTAGTTTTTTTTTAGTTTGTCTTAAAACAAATGTCACTCTCCTTTATTGGGAACACTTTAGTTCTGAATTCCTATGGGACATGTTTAAGACCACAAGATTAAAGAACATTTTGATAAATATGATAGAAATTTAATTTAACTTTAATTTAAGACTACAAGATTCATAAGTTTTTTTCATTTTCTTAAACTCTGTGTCAAGTCAAAATAGGTCATTCTCTCTGAAATGAAAGGAGTACTAAATAAGCATCCTAAAATTAAGCTTAACCATGGATACTATTTTTAAGTCCCCAAATTTGGCCAATAAACTAGAAGTTCAAGAAAAAATTATACCTAACCATAAATTCCCCTATCATATAGGAAATTTATACTATATACGATTTATCTTACCTAAGTTTAAAGAAGAAAGACCATAACCTACCTCGGGGCCAAACAACACCCTTAAACTGTCACAAAGTTGTCTTCCCCTTCCGCGAAGCCTTAAGAATCTCTCCAACTACCATATACGATAATATATACATCAAAAAAGACTAATGACACCCATATTGATAAAACAGAATTCAGGCTAAAAATTAGGTCAAAAATCAATCCTTGAGGAGCGATGACGTTTCCAACACAATTACTCTTCTCTAAGGGTAAGGATTTCATCTAAAGAGGTTGGAGATGATGGAAATTAATTTGGGCATCAAAATAGCACAGAGAGCTCACTTTAATGGAGGAAAACCAAGAATTAAATGTTGAAACCCATGTTTTAAAGATAGAATTAAAGTTAGAAAAAGTAAGAAAATAAAATAAAGGAGAGATTAGACTTACCAGATGATGAAATCTCCATGAATTACCTTAATTCCCCCTAAAATGAGCTCACGATAGCATGCAAATGTAAAATGCTTGAAGGAAATGGGTCTTAAATGACCCTCGATTGTCGCTTATGCACAGGGTTAGCTGCATGCATGCCGCCACTTACGTGGTGGACCTTCACTTGAAGTAAAAGCCACTATGGTGCCAGGACTCCATCAAAAAGAGGGAAAGTCGGTAAAAGTGGTCCGACAAAAGTAGAGAAGTCCTGCACAAATAATAGCCCCCTAATATTATCAGCCAATGGTGGTAAGGACAACCTTCCATACAAGCAGCTCTGCATAAGCAGGCCAAGTTCCGTAGAAGCAGTTGTAATAGGTACACCTACACTAACAACTTAGGCCGATAATTTCAAGTTTTAAAAGAAACCTCGGGATTCATTCAAAACCCCATGAACACAAATAAAACATGCTACTCAATTGGAAATGATATTTTGAACTCAATAAAATTGAAAAAATGACCAAACGAGGTTATCTTGGTAAAATGTTGATTGAAGTCAACATATATCAAAATTCACTAAAAACCCAACCAAGTACCTGAAATGAGTTCAAAGCCTTGGTAACCAAACCAACGGTTATCCTAGCCTAAAACCCGCCTTTTAGAGCTAATGAAATTTTTAGAATTCTCAGTCGAGCTCATTTTCCAAGAATGTTGACCGAAATCAAACTTTAAAGTTAAAAGCTCCAAAAAAAAATACACAACTAGAACCCAACCGAACTCTCCGAGAATGGAACCATCTATCCCCTTATGTCACAATAGAGTATAGGATCTATGGAAACGGTCAAAATGATAAAAACAAGAAAATGACCATGAGGGTCATTACAATTGGCTCACTATCTCTTCTCTATGCTTGTGGGAGCTCTCTCTTCTTTTATTTGAGGTTCATCTTGAATATTGATCAAGTATATAACTTGTTGATAAATACAAGTTCCAGCCTTAACCTACATCTATGTAAGCTTGCCACTAGTCCTTTCCAAGGCTTCGGTCTATTCTGATAGTCTATCTGTCTCCCAGTCATAGCAATTCTCTAATTACTTCAGCATATCAATAACTTGTGCTAGTGTTGCTCCAGTCATTCCATTATTCATTTCATCTCACTACAAACAACAAGAGAGTCATAACAGGGGCACGAGATGGTCATCCTAACCACCACATATATTGCAAGTATTCCCTTGAAAGAAACCATTTCTGAAAATATTATAACAATTTTGCAACAAGTGGGGTCTTCCAAAATCAAGACAAAGATCACCATAATAAGAATACCCCTCATTCGACCAATTAAAATTTTACAATGTCATGTCAAGAATGATAAAAAAATTCTACTCAAAATTATATATACTGAAATATAAAATTAAATAAAAATTTTAAAAATATAACTTAGATAATTAATTATTTTTTAAAACTCCGGTAACCATGCCAAAAGCTTGTTGCCTCCCAGAGCACACACAAGTGTACATAATCGTCAAATAATATAGTGATTCTAAGCAGTCAAATGTCGAACCCAAAAGGATTTATAATTAATTATCTACTAAACTAAACTAGCTCTATATATATATCTACCCAATTTATAATCCTTAAGGGCGATTGTGATCCAATAGGTGGAAAGGGCAAATTTGAATCATTTTCAATGCGCTGAAGGTATTTTTAACATTTCTCATTTTAAAAACTGAATATAGGTTAAATGGAGGAGACCAAATAGGTGGTCAATGAAGTTTTATACAGTAAGTAGGGCAGTCGAAACTGGCGTTTGACGGCTCAAGACTGCTTTGTCAAGGGCTAAAGTACACAAATAACCAATTTTAGGAACATCGTTTAAATCATACTTACAATGTGTAAAAATTTGCAGGTCTATCCACTTCGGAACAAGTCCAAACAAACGATGTCCAAAATTAACTTTGTCAGAGTATTATCACATAGCTGACATTTGGTCATTTTTTGTTGAATTTTAGTCACGTGTCTAAATTCAATCATTTATGCATGAAGTTCAGCCATTTTTACGTGAAGTTTAAGCATATGTAGCTAAAAATTCAATTATCTTTGCCTGAGCTTCACCTATACGTGACTTCAGACATTTTTTTCGAGTCTAACCTCAAACGCCACATTTTTAAAGTTGGTCCAAAGTGGTACATACAAAAATATTTAAAATGTAAATAAATAAGATACTGTGAAATTTTACATTGTCAGCTCTCAATAAGATTCGGACTATATCCTCAACAAAACGGATTATTTCACTAATTACTCAAAAGGAAAAGGAAGGCAAGCGAAAAAGTTGGGAGATATATGGTTACGATTCGTTTTTGAGGGAACCCTTCCGCTACTCCCTCTATTGAATGATTCCTTCACAATGTAAAACAAGAATGTGAAAGTTACGTGTAATACGTATGGAGAACCGGAGAAAGAAACACACAACAGGAAAAACTGATGCATCAGTAATCCATACAGACCTCACTCTTCAGAACAACAAAAAAGGGAAAAAGGGATTTCTTTTGCTTCCATCCTTGCATGCGGTAAGAACTAAAACTACATATACTTATTTGTTCTTTTGCTACTTGCATCACTGCATGCGTAATGCAGCTAGCAAATCATTACGGTTTTCTTATCTCTAATATAGAGTTTCTATAACATGTCTGTTATTATGTTTATGATAATTTATGATGTATTTTCAGTGTCGGCATTACCATGTCCGATCCAGTGGAAGAAATTGTTCCTGAGTCATCAGCGAAAGGGAGCCTCGCTCAACATGATTATTCTTCTTCACCATCCACCGACGGCGATGGCTTACGACGCCCCACCAACGACAAGTCTCACCTCTTTGGCCGCCAGAAACCTGTCCATGCCGCTCTGGGCGGTGGCAAACGTACATCTCTTCCATGTTATATGGCATCCTTCTCTTGATTGACTGTTCATAACATAACATCTTTCTACATATGGAAACTCTTTAGCTTTAAATTTTACATACATTTTACCATCAAACGACATCTCATTGTTATAGTCATAGGATTATCATTGCATATTTAAAACAAGAAGTTCCAAAACTACTTTTTATAGCGCAAAAAGTGTCTCTGTATATTGAACTTTATGTCTAGTAAAACAATGTCATATAAACAAAACTGAAGGACTACTTATTTTTGCATTATATCTGCGTCAGTCTTGATTTTCTGTGTGAACTTACTATTATTTTGTATACACACTCTTGTTTCAGCCGCTGATATTTTGCTGTGGAGGAACAAGCAGATTTCAGCAGGGATGCTTACTGCGGCAACTGTCATTTGGCTTCTCTTTGAATGGATTGGTTATCATTTGCTCACTTTTATTTGTCATTCTCTCATACTTACCTTGGCCATCTTGTTCTTTTGGTCAAATATCTCCCACTTTGTCAACAAGTGAGTACTTCCCTTGCCTCAAAACATCAATTTGTCTTTCACTTGCCTGGGAATACTATTCTCTGGATTTTGTCATGCACTTGACATGTATTTGGATGATATTTTGTACTTTGAGGACTTGAAACTTTGCAGTTATATATATTTTGTTAGTTTATGATGTCTGAACTAACACCATTTCTAAGACCAAGAAGCACCACTTTTTTATGTTTTGATGTAAATGTGTGTTGCTTTATAATTGCAAGCATAACATTAATTATCCAAATTCATTCGTATGAAAAGTCCTATATAGATATATTACATGTTTATAGTTGCTATGCTTCTTGCTTCTCCCACCTGTCCATGTATGTAGATTTAAGATAAGATCGTTTGTACTCAATGGCAGGACTCCTATGGAATTTCCAGAGATTGTATTGCCAGAGAAGTTGTGGACACAGGTTGCTCTACTTTTGAGGGACAGATTCAACTGGGCATTTGGTGTCTTCTGGGAAGTGGCTTCGGGAAAGGATTTGAAGAAGTTTCTCTATGTACCTTTCTCCCCCTACCTGTCAACTTTGTATTATCTATAATTTCATGTACACAACATGTTAAAAGGATGTCAATCTGCAGACTATTGTAGGCTTGTGGATTGTGTCGATTGTCGGCAGCTGGTTTGATTTTCTGACCCTTTTTTACATCTGTAAGTTCTCTTACCTTTTCTTCTTTCCACATCGGCTGCAGAAGCCAAGCTTACAAAAAATTTCACTGTTAGCGTATATTTTCTTTTAAGCTATCAGTGTATTTTAACTTCTTGTAGCAGCTAATCTGCCTTATTTTCCAGGTAATCACATTTTGTATATGCAATTTACCTGTAGTTAAGTCTTAGGTGACCATATATTGTAAAAGTTTTTATTTATAGAAAAACTCTTCTGGAAATGCAATAGACTGCTCATTTTTACGGACCAGGTTTTCTTACCTCCACTTATGAATCTCTGGTTGCAGGAAACTTTTCTTGCAACTATATCTTTTTCTTGATTAGTATATCTATTGACTTGCAGGAACTTACAGAATTTCTAGTGACGGAATAACAGATTTTCAATGTTTAAATGAGGAAGAAATTAGGAAGTTTAGGATAGTATAGACTTCATAATTTCTCAGCTCCAATTCACCTAGATAACTAACTAGGACTATTTGTTTACAGTATTTGTCATGCTGTTAACAGTACCCTGGTTCTATGAGAAACATGAAGATCAAGTGGATACCTATGCACAGAAGGCCAAAAAAGAACTCAAGAGACAGTATAGTCATTTGGACGAGAAGGTTCTTCAGAAACTACCAAAAGTTCCTTTCGTCAAAGACAGTAAGCAGCAGTGATGATATTCTATTTCCAGGCAGGTAACGGCATCATAGTGGAAGTATCCTTTCTCATTTACAAGCAATACTACCAAGGAGTTCTTATGCTTCTGCATTTTAGGGAGAAAAAAAGAAAGTTTGTATGCTTCTCCGCAATTAACTTTGAGGGATTGCTAAATGTATTCCCCCTTGAAGCACTATCTATTCCTTCGGTCATTGTTGGTTTGTTATACGCTAAGATAACTTGGCCGCGCTTCCCACGCTCATTAAAGAATCAATATTTTGTTTCGATTAATTTTATATTCACTTTATTGTCTAACTATAATATTATCACTTATTAAATGAAGATTATTTCTAAACGATGACAGAAAACAAAGCTTAACATCTATTAAGCGAGGGATAATACATTCTTTATCTACATGTCAAAATATAACCATTTGTGATATTTTACTTTACCTCAACACACTGAATCAACATAAAAAATCATTGGAAAATGAGAGAAAGCACGTTAGTAAAACGAAAACCAAAGTCAGAAAAAAAAGCATTTTCAAGATAAAATAAATTAAAATATGAAAAAAGGGACTAATATATCCCGAACTATGATAAATGATACATATATACTAACTATCATACTTTTGATACACATATGCTCCTACCATTAAAGAAATGGTACGTATATTTCCCTCACATTAACGGTAGGGACATATGTGTACCGAAAGTATGACAGGGTATATACATACCATTTATCGTAGGTCGAGGATACACTTGTCCCTTTTACATTTTAATTTTTTTTATCCCAAATTCACTATCCGAATTAATAAACCCATTGAAATCCATTTCAAACCAACTCAATCCAACCTCTATTTTTTGTTCGAACCCCGATACTCCCTCTGTTTTTTCTTTTAAATATGAACCCCAATCAAATTGTAGCGATTGGTCGTTGCTACTATTTGGTATTTACTGGTTGGAAGAAATGAGATTAAACCGGAGGTGGTGGAGCTAGGGGTGTGGTGATGGTTGGTATTTTGGTTCAATAGAGATGGTGGCTATATGGTGTTGATCCATGGTGGGTAGTTTTTTTCAATGAAATTTCGCTGAGAGTTGAAACGTGAGGAGTTATTGGTTAATGATTTTTTTTTTATTGACAAAAATGGGTGTTACTATATTGTCTGTGTATATCATTATAAGAATGTGAAAAATACTTTTATTAGATAGTCGTCTCTTTCGTTATAGGGGTGAGAAAAATATGTCTGTTAGATAGTCTTCTCTTGAATTTTAATTGAGATCGGATCGGGTTGTGGGTTTTCATTAATTATTTGGATAAAAAAATTAAGACGAAAAAGGAACAAATATACCCCAAACTATGCTAAATTGTAAATTTATACCCTCCGTCATATTTTGGGTGCACATGCCCCTACTATTAGCATGAGGGGTATATACGTACCATATCATTAACGGTAGAGTCATATATGTACCGAAAATATGACGGAAGATACATACATACTATTCATCATAGTTCGGAGATATATTTGTTCCTTTTCTAATTAAAATATAATGGTAATAATTAAATGAAAGTATTAATCCATTTTCCTTTTACGTTCTTAACAGCTACCATCGTTAAAATCATTAAGTAAATATTTAAAATTCAATTCATGCAAAAAAAAAAGACATAAATTAATTTACACAAAACAACGAGTAGACAATTTACAAACTTAAATACTATCCTTCTCCTTTTTTAAGACATATATATATATGGTAAAATACATAGACAGGTCTCTAAAATTTTTTACTTTTTCCGTATTGGCACGTCAATAAGGTCATGTACTAATACGAGCCTAAATTCACAACACAAGAAACAAACAACAACAAGAACAACAAGATGAACAACAAGTGCTAGTGAATCGAAATAGGCCACACACGGCTTCACTAGTCTTCAAGAGTCACGTTTTTAGAATAAGAAAATGATATTAACAACAAGAAAAAGCAAGTCAATAATAATGCTAGTGAATCGAAAGAGCCTCACACGGCTTCACTAGACTTCAAGATTCCAACAATAAAAGATTAATAAGATTACAAGAGGGATAGTAACTTGACACACAATATTCAATGATCTAAGAACCCTAACAAGAGAAAGGACCCTAAGATTAATGAATATTAATATCAAACTCTTACTTGGACCAAGAGGAACTCAAAGAACCCCAAGACCCTAGTTTCTAGCCAAGATACAACACTAGTATCACTCTACTAGTGAGTTTTCAAAATTGGGGCTTCTCCAATGGAAGAGAGAAGTTCAAAAATATTACAAACTGTTTTTTGTCTTCCAAAATATGAATGAACTAACTCAAAAATAACCCTAACACTATCTATTTATATTAGTCCACAAAGGGAGATAACAAATGACCATCCTACCCTTTCCAAGAGGTGGCCTTGGAGTGTAAGTTTATTACACTTCAAGGCTCCTTTTCACACTTAAAAACATTTAATCCATTGGAAGGCTTAAGTACCAACTCACACACGGCCATTTGCATGAACATAGCTTGGAGTTTTTGTAACTCCTGAGCTTGGCTATGTGTGAATGGTCGTGAACTTGTTGGACAACTTGTAGAACTTGTTGGACAGCTTGATACACCTGTATCATCCTCTCTATCTTGAGAGGAATTTGACCTCAAATTCGACATTTGGTCATCCTCAACCGCATTTACTAAAGAAAGATCACACACGTTGAAAGTGTTGTGCACTTGGCATTCCAGGGAAAGGTCAATCTTGTAGGCATTATCATTGATTCTTTCAAGTACTTGGAATGGACCATCACCCCTTGGCATCAATTTGGTCTTTCTTTGAGATGGAAACCGATCCTTCCTAAGGTGAACCCACACCCAATCTCCCAGTTTAAGAATGAATTTCTTTCTTCCTTTGTTTGCACACTTTGCAATCTCTTGACTTTTCTTCTCAAGTCGAAGCCGCACCTTCTCATGCAACTTTTTCATAAAATCTGCCCGCTTTCTTCCATATAGGCTAATCATAAGATCACTTGGCAAAGGAGTTAAATCCAAAGGGGTAAGGGAGTTGATGTCGTATACACACTCAAAGGGATTCATTCCCATACTTGAGTATATGACACGATTATAGGCAAACTCAACCAATGGTAGGTGTTCCTCCTAAGAAGTCAATTTTCCTTAATCATGGAACGTAGCATAGCATCCAAAGTCCTATTTACTACTTCCGTTTAGCCATCGATTTGTGGGTGGCAAGAAATGGAGAACAACAACTTGGTACCAAGCCTACCGTACATGGACTTCCAAAAGTGACTTAGAAACTTAGAGTCCCTATTACTCACAATGGTCCTCAGAATATCATGCAACTTGACAACATTATCAACAAAAAAAGAGGCCACACTAGGTGCATCATCACATTTAGAGCATGGAATAAAGTGTGCCATCTTAGAAAATCGATCAACCATAAGAAAGATACTATCCCGACCTCTTCTAGTCCTTGGCAGCCCTAACACAAAATGCATAGATATATCAACCCAAAGATGTAAAGGGGTAGGTAGCGGGGTGTACAACCCAAGAGGTTGGAGCCGAGATTTGGCTCCTTTGCAATCTACACATTGATCGCAAATCCTAGATACATCCTTGTGCATTTTTGGCCAATAGAATTGCTCCTCCAATGTTCCGAGGGCCTTTTCAACCCCAAAGTGACCCATTAGACCACCATTGTGTGCTTTCCTCACAAATAAATCCCTTCAATAGCTAGGGGTCACACACAATTTCCTACCTTTAAACAAGTTACTATCAAACTTGGCATAGGGATTTGAACCCCTAGCCGAATCCCACTTGTCCCTACCCCATTCTTCGCGTTCTCTATAGATAGGAGCAAAGTAAGGGTACTTGGGATACAATTCCTTTAAGATCTCAAAACCCATCAATTTTGAAGATAAAGTAGACACAAGAACATGTTTTTGAGATAAAGCATCGGCAACCACATTGTTCTTACCTTTCTTGTAATGAATAACATAAGGGAAAGTTTCAAGAAACTCAATCCACTTGGCATGCCGTTTGTTTAGCTTATCTTGTTCCCGAAGATGCTTCAAGGACTCATGGTCCATTCGGATCATGAATTCTTTAGGCCACAAATAATGTTGCCAAGTGGCCAAGGCTCTAATCAAGGCATACAACTCTAAATTATACGTAGAGTAGTTTAGAGTTGCTCCTTTGAGCTTTTTGCTAAAGTAGGCAATAGGCTTCAATTATTGTATTAAAACCACGCCTATACCAACTTTGCTAGCATCACATTCAACCTCAAAAGTCTTGTCAAAATTCGACAATTGTAACAAAGGGGCCGAGATGAGCATAGCTTTCAAGTCCTTGTAGGCCTTAGCTTCTTCATCTCCCCAATTGAATGGCCGATCCTTTTTAATCACTTCGGTCAAGGGGGCGGCAACGGTGCTAAATCCTTTGATAAAACATCTATAAAAACTAGCCAACCCATGGAAGCTTCTCACTTCACCTATGGTTTTGGGAGTTGGCCAATTTTTGATAGCGTCAATATTAGATTCATCTACTTCGACCCCTCTTGAACTCACCACAAAACCAAGAAATACAACTTCTTGGACACCAAAAGAACACTTTTCTAAATTAGCATATAACTTCTCCTTTTGGAGGATATCAAACACACATTGTAAATGTTTTACATGCTCATCTAAGGACCCACTATACACCGAAACATCATCAAAGTAGACAACAACAAACCTTCCGATAAAAGGCTTTATCACATGATTCATTAGCCTCATGAAAGTATTTGGAGCGTTTGTTGGACCGAATAGTATAACTATCTATTCATAGAGACCGAATTTGGTCTTGAAGGCGGTTTTCCATTCATCGCCCAGTTGTATACAGATTTGGTGATAGCCACTCCTCAAATTAATTTTAAAAAACAAACATGAAACACTCAATTCATCAAACATATCATCTAGCCTAGGAATAGGGTGACGATATTTTACCATTATCTTGTTGATGGCTCAACAATCAACGCACATACGCCAAGTCCCATCTTTCTTGGGAACTAGTAGCATCGGGATCGTGCAAGGCTCATACTCTTCTTGATATACCCTTTGTTGAGGAGTTCCTCAACTTGGCATTTCAATTCCTTAGTATTCGTTGGGTTGCTCCTATAAGCCGGTTTGTTGGGCAATTATGATCCCAGCATAAAATCTATTTGGTGCTCAATTCTCCAAAGCGGGGGCATCCCTTGTGAAAGTTCTTTGGGAAAAACATCTTCATAATCCTGCAACACAAAAGAAATCAAAGGATAAATAGAAGAATTAGTGGGGTTAGTGTTAAAACAATATGCCAAAAGAAGCATGGGTATCTCCTCATCATGATCCACGAAGAGCTCCTTCTTTCTAACCAACATTACTATGTTTTATTTTCCCTTTGATGTTGAAGCACCTGGATATCCCCACTACCCCACCTACTGGTTCCCCCTCTTTTTCTTTATTTTTGGATTTCTTCCCCTTTTCTTTTAATTCTCTCATCCTTTGATGCAACTCGTTCACTTGTGAAGGAAAAAGTGAATGAAGTGTGATCTTTAGGCCATCCTTCATAAGTATATATCGATTAGACCTTCCATCATGTTTGGTAGACCTATCATATTGCCAAGTTCTACCAATAACAAGTGACACGCTTGCATTGATATTATGTCACAAAGCACTTTGTCGTGGTAGTTTCCTACCTTAAACCGTATCACACATTGCCTCATGACTTTTAATTCACCACATTCATTCAACTATTATAACTTGGAAGGTCTAGTATGAAATGTAGTTGGCAATTTCAAGAAGTTCACCATAGCAACACTAACAACATTTGCACAACTACCACTATCTATCACCAAAGTGCACACACTTCTCTTTACAAGGCATTTAGTATGGAATAGATTATTCCATTGACTAGGATCATCTATCGCCTTACTAATCATGGCACGCCTCACTACTAAGTTTGGAACCACGCACTCCCTTCTTGTGGATAAGCATCCTCACAATCATCATTATCATCATTATGTGGCTCATTTTCAGGTTCCTCCCCATCTCGAGGCTCGGCCTCATTCTCTTCTTTTTCAAGACCCACTTTCTCACCAAGGTAATACAATATCCCATCCCTTAGGATCACATTACATCGATTTGGAAATTCATTGGCTTTATGTCCCCAACCTTGGCAATTGAAATATTAGAACCCTTTAGGATTAGGATACTTGTGAGATTCTTACCGGGGAGAAAATTTGTGGACTGTTTTAGGCTCGGGAATCCTTATAGTGGTGGGTTGGTCCTTGTTTTTGGGTTAACCCAAAGATGGTTGAACCATATCTTTGCTCCTCGTCCAACTCGAGGTTGATGGTCCCTTTTTATTGAATGACGACCTCTCTTTAAGCTCCCTTTCAATCTCAAGAGCCGCTTGGAAAATTCCTTCAACAGTATCAAACTTGTGAAGCATCAAATGAGTGGAGATATCTTTATTTAACCCACACTTAAACCGAATAATGTCATGGCCAATTTATGCTCCACGATGATCAAGCTTCAACATGAGTTGTTCAAACTCATTATAATATGCCATCACACTTCGATTCCCTTGTCGCAAATTGTACAACCTAGCAAGCTACTCATGATGATAACTTTTAGGAAGATACCGTTGCCTCATTAGATACCTCAACAGAAATCATGGTGGTGGTTGTCCATCAATCAACTCATTACCAAACCGTTGACATATTCCCACCATGTTTTAGCATAGCCTTCAAAGTGAGCTATCGCATAACAACTGTTCTTCTCCTCTGATATATCATTCACTTGAAACACTTTATCATATGACAACTCCCAAGCAAGATACACATCGAGGTCACTTTCACCCTTAAAGATAGGTAGGCTCAATTTGATGGTATTAATGCCTACGTCTCTCTCTTGGTGTCTGTTTCCTCTTTCTTCATACCCTCGATATCTTTTTAGATCCACACGTCCCCCTCTCATCTCCCCTTCCCTCGTATAAGCATCGTCAAAGGCTCTATACCCTTCATAATACTCTCTATTAGATTTATCAAAGTGGACGGGACGGTTTTGGAAGTTGGAACTTGATTTAGAGGGATTGGATTTTGTGGAAGTGGTGGTCTTTGGTTTAGTGGAGCTTGGAAGGGAGGGTTCGGATTTTGTGGAGGCATTTGACGCCTGAGTCCCTCTTGCAGAACTTGAAGAGTTTGGGAATGGTTTGGTCTATTGGAGTCTCGGTTTAGGGGGTTATAAGTGGTTTGGCTTGCGGCATTTAGTAGAGCTAGTGAAGGATTTGGCAATTGTGGCCATGTTTTGGGAGTAATGGTAGCAGAGGAATTTCTATCATGTCCACTTGATGAGACATGTCGAGGAGTAGAAGGACGAGAGTTTCTTTGACTCTTCACTTGTTCTAACCTCCCACTAATAGTCATCACTTCTTGCCTTATGGCTCCCACATCCGTACTCAACCTTTCAAGAGCTCAGGTCATAGCCTTAAGAGTGACCTTCATATTCTCCATTTCATTAGAATCCACTATTTGAGATGTAGTTACCTTCATTTTCAAGGTATCACCTACACAAGAAACAAATAATTTAGTTTAAAACCTCTTCTCACTCACACACTCTCGGATCACTCACATTCGAGCTCTACAAGTTTTGTAGATTGGCTAGTAACTCATGAATCCTTAAGGTTTGAGTATGCTATTGTCCGGTGTAGATTCTTGTTTGAAACTCAAAGAATTCTTGTCGGAATAGATTCAAGGAGTTACAACGTATTCAAATGACAAAAGCACACAAACAAACGATGACACGAATACAAGGCTTCAAAGGACTAATGACAACCTAGTAGGAATGTACTAGCTTGCTAATTAGTTCTCGAGTCAATTAGAAGAAACTAAGAATCAATAATTAGAAACTATAATATAAAAATTAATCTTAATTAATGGTGTGAATAGTGATTAAGGTGATGTGGCTGCATGGAATTGGTCACGGGTCCATACATTTTGTTTAACAACTTGAAGCCTTAATCTTCACAATTTTGTATTGGACGACTTTGCTTTTGGAGGGAAAGTAAAGTCTTGTAACTTTTCAAATTTTTCCAACTCACAAAGATGAGGCTTGACTTTACTAGTTCCAGAAGACAAGGCTCCTTGTTTTAAGGGAAAGTGGTTATTAAGTCAAGTAAGTGATGTTGGCAAGTCTTTTCACAAACAAATTTACAATCTTGTCTTACAACCCTTTTGGATCTATTTTAATCTTTATAGTGGTCAAGATATGAGATGATGAGAAGATCAATATGATCACCACAATAATACCTCAAGAACACAACCACAATTCACCAACAATAGCACAGTTTAAAGTCAAGCAACAACACACAAACTCAGCCTACTTTAAGTTCATCATACAATGTCAATAGGTTAAGCTCAACTTAGCTTTAGACACCTTTTGTGTTGATGAGAAAGAAATCAACACAAGAAACAAACTACACAAATAAAAGAACATCTAGATCTAAACACACAAACACCAATATCGGCCAAGAAAATAACACAACACAATTTTTTGGCCAAGAACAAGTTAGACAGATTTCTCTTTTTTTTCTGGAATTTTCAAATTTCAGCAACTTTATTTTATTTTTTTATTTTTTTGGTATTTTTCAACTACCAAACCCAAGATTGATTTTGTTGGAACAAAATCAACCACAAGCTTTGATACCAAATGATACGAGCCCAAGTTCACAACACAATAAACAAACAACAACAAGAACAACAAGATGAATAACAAGTGCTAGTGAATCGAAATAGGCCACATACGGCTTCACCAGTCTTCAATAGTCATATATTTAGAATAATAAGATGATATTAACAACAAGAATAAGTAAGTCAATAATAATGCTAGTGAATCGAAAGAACCTCACACGGCTTCACTAGACTTCAAGATTCCAACAACACAAGATTAACAAGATTACAAGAGGGATAGTAACTTGACACATAATATTCAATGATCTAAGAAGCCTAACAAAAAAAAAAGACCCTAAGATTAATGAATATTAATACCAAGCTCTTACTTGGACCAAGAGGAACTCAAAGAACCCCAAGACCCTAGTTTCGAGCCAAGATACAACACTAGTATCACTCTACTAGTGAGTTTTCAAAATTGGGGTTTCTCCAATGGAAGAAAGAAGTTTCAGAATATTACAAAGTGTTTGTTGTCTTTCAAAATATGAATGAACTAACTCAAAAATAACCCTAACACTATCTATTTATATTAGTCCACAAAGTGAGATAACAAATAACTATTCTACCCTTTCCAAGGGGTGGCCTTGTAGTGTAAGTTTATTACACTTCAATGCTCCTCTTCACACTTAAAAATATTTAATCCATTGGAAGGCTCAAGTAACAACTCACACACAGTCATTTGCATGAACATAGCTTGGAGTTTTTGTAACTCCTGAGCTTGGCTACGTGTGAATGGTCGTGAACTTGTTGGACAACTTGTTGAACTTGTTGTACAACTTGGTACACCCGTATCATGTACCTATTGAACTCTTTTTATTATTCACAAACTGTGTTAATTAATCATAATTGCTGACCTAAAGCTGACATGGCATGACATGTGTATACACTGTCCACTAGGAGAGTGAAAAACCATAATTTAGTACAATTTCTATGTTAAAAAAGAAAAAATTCTCATCAGTTGAGGGTAAAAGTTTCAATATTAAAAATAAACTTTTTTGGAAAAATTCAACATCAAAAATTGATGTTGGTCAGTGAAAATTGATGATGGGTGTGTAAAACTAGAGAAAATGATTGTTTTCGGTGAAGTGTATGGTTGTTTGAAGTTGGTCCCGCAGGCAGCTCGCTGAAAAACAAGGTGAAGTTCATTGCGGGTGTTTTGGTGGTGGTTTAGTGGTGTTGAAGGGTGGCTGGTTGTGTTAAGATGGGTTTTCTGGTGAAATTTTCGTCGAAAAAATCAGATATCAACACTGCAATTTAGACACCAATACTACAATTCATGATGCGATCATGGAGCTTAATTCCTCAAAAGCAAGAGATCATTTTCTTCCTTTAATAGTTGTTGGGTGTCGTTTTGGTAAAAAATAGAGGAGTGAAGGTAAATTTTAATGGTGGAAGACTAGAGGAAGAAGAAGGCAAAAAAATAATTTTTTTTAAAAAAATTATTATTGTTGCTTGTTGTATGTGAGTATGTGTTGTATTGTTACTCTTTTTCTTCCTTTAATGGTTGTTGGGTATTGTTTTGGTGGAAAAATGAAGGATTTAAAGTGAGGTTTAATGGGGGAAGAGTAGAGGAAGAAGAAGGTAAAAAATAAAATTATTATTTTTTTAAAATATTTTTTATTTCTTTTTCTTTGATGACATGTAATTTTACCATTGGTTATAATTTTTATGTCATGACAAGTGAATTTCATGTACCAAATTTAATTGGAATTGTGCAATTTGTGCTTAATTGACTCATTTTGTAAATGATAAAAGAATTCAATAGGTAAATGACCTAATTGAGGTTTCAATACATACATATATATATATACATATATCAATTTTACTTTTACCTTCTTATTGATACCGTCGTTGAAATCATTAAGTAAATATTTAAAATTTTCTTCATGCTAGAAAGACAAAAGAATCTACACAAACAATCAGTAGACAACTTACAACTTAAATATTATCTTTTTTTCCCGACATATATTAATATATATATATATATATATATATCAATTTTACTTTTATCTTCTTATTGATACCGTCGTTGAAATCATTAAGTAAATATTTAAAATTCTCTTCATGCTAGAAAGACAAAAGAATCTACACAAACAATCAGTAGACAACTTACAACCTTAAATATTATCTTTTTTCCCGACATATATTAAAAGAAAATATTTATAAATGATCTCTCTCTATATATATTCACATGATCTCCTGTAGCATTCTTTCTCATGTAAATTACAACGCGAGGAGACTAATGGGATGTTTGGATTGGATTTTAATAAGGAGCTTATAAGTCAAAAGTCATAAGTTGATATTATTCTACTTTTGATTTTTGACTTATTTTGACATTTTTTGACTTAAAAATAAGTGTTTAAAAATATTTTTTAACTTTGTCAAACACCACCAAAACTGAAAAAGTGGTTAAAAGCTAAAAGCACCTAAAAATAAGTCAATTGAAACACCCACAAAACTTTAACCAATTACTCCTTTTCTGTCAATTTATTTGGCACAATTTGAATTTCAAGAATCAAAAAATTTAAATTTGACCGTGAAATAGGACATGTAATATTCAAGTTTTTTGAAATAAAATTTATATATTTAGAATCTACATAAAAAGTACTATAAATCATAATAATTGACAATTCAAAATATTTTAAAGTTATATATAAAAACATTATAGTCAAAAATAGATTAATTTGACTCTCAAAATTCGAAAGGAGGGAGTATTAAGGATGATCTGCATGTAAATTTAAATGAGAAAAGTCGTCTTTCCTCACACCAATCGTACCCGATCCTCTCTTTCCTCCAATAATGATATAAACTTAGTTCTCCTGAAATCATAATAAAAAAATTAACAATATAATCACTTATAAAGAAGCAACAACAATATCAACATATATACCCAGTGTATTTCCGTAGGTGAAGTTTAGAGAGGGGAGGAGGTAAAGTGTACGTATTCCACATTACTGCCTCAGATTAAGTTGAGAGGTTATTTTCATAGACTCCCGGCTTAGGAAAAATAATAATATAATAAACAAACAATATTAAAGCAAACAATAAAAGAAGATATCACACCGCTAGATAATAAAGAAACCAAAACACCCACGAGGTAATATTATAAACTAGATATTCAAAATCATAGACATCACAAAACAACATGAACAAGAGTCTACAGACACTATTCAAACAAAGCACTTTTCCATAATATTATGGACGTACACCTACCTACTAACCCTATAACCTAACCTGCATCATTCACATCTTCCTATCAAGGGTTATGTCCTTCGTATGTTGTAATTGCTTCAAGTCATGTCTAATCACCTCCCTTCAATATTTCTTTGGCCTACTTCTGTGCTGCCTAAAATCATCCATAGTCACCTTCTCACACCTCCATAGTAGAGCATCTATGTCCCTCCTTATCATATACCTGAACCATCGCAACTTCACTTCCCGCATCTTGTTCTCTACCGAAGACACTCTCACCTTCCCCTGAATAATCTCATTTCTAACTCTATATCTTTTAATAAGTAGACACATCCATCGCAACATCCTCATCTCCGCCATATTCAACTTTTGGATACGGCAGTTCTTAACTGGCCAACACTCTACTCCATACAATATAGCCGGTCGGACTGACACTCTGTAGAACTTACTTTTAAGCTTAGGAGATACTTTCTCACACAAGGCTCCCAAAGCGAGTCTTCATTTCAATCACCCTGCACCAATACGGTATGTGACATCCTCGTCAATCTCACCATTCCCCTGAATCATAGACCCAAGATACTTGAAACTCTCCCTCTTATGAATGACCTAAGAATTCATCTTTACTACCAGGTTAGTTTCATGCAGCAAATCACTAAACTTACATTCAAGTACTCCATCTTGATCTTGCTCAACCTAAATTTTTTGATTCAAGAGTTTGTCTCCAAACCTCCAACTTATCATTAACTCCTTCTCGAGTCTCATCAATTAGTACAATATCATTAACAAATAACATATACTAAGACACCTCTCCTTAAATATGTTGTGTCAAAACATCCGCCACCAAGGCATATGAAGAAGCGACAATAAAACATTGATAGTATGAATAATGCATTCACTTTATTTGAGAATAAAGATGGTTAGTGGTCTTTTTAAGTTCTGCCTTAAAGCCATAAAAGAGAACAAAACTTAAACCATAAAGAGAGTAATTATAAGGTCTGTAAAAAGTTGGAGACTATTTTCAGATTTCTTATTACATAAATGAATAAAAATTGGAGAAGGGCAAAAAAAAGAAAGAAAAATGAAATTCTTGCCTTAACAGAGGTCAATCATGCTACATACGTTATATATATATATATATATATATATATATATATACTAGTTTAGGATACGCGCTTTGCACATGTATTCATATTAGAGTATATATTTTTTTCAAAAAAATAAAATCGATGAACAATTTGATTATGGTCTTTAACTATAATAGACCATCCAAATATTTTTCATATAAAATCATATTTAAACTTAACAGAGAAGTACTTTTATTTACTTAATTACATGCACCAAATTGGACCCATGAAATAAGGCAAAGAAAGCAATGGGCCATGTTGAAGCTCTAGATGGATAGGGAAGCCTCTTCAATGCGAGCACTTCAATTAGAGCAGTAATATCTCACTCGAGACAAATTGAACTTGTGTCTCGTCTGTATCCTTGGGTACTATCTCGCGACAAAGGAAAAAAAAAGCTCCCCAACTTGCAGCCTTCATAGATTGATGCAATTTCTTTAGAACAAACTTCTAAATGGGATCCTATACAACTCATCTAGCCATAGAGAAAAATAGTAAAGTACCCAACTCTACGTTACTTCAAAACTTGTATCCACAAACGAAATCAATATTGGTGACAGTGAACACCAGAACTCCTAATATTTTTATGAGGAAGATGAATATACCTTTATAGGGAAGTTGTTGAGCGTCATGTTAGTCGTGAGTCAATTAGATTTAGTCGATTAAATTTGGAGGGGGGGTGTGCGGATTTAGTAGATTAAATAGATTTAGTAGGTTTGGAGGGGGGGTGTGCGGATTTAGTAGATTAAATAGATTTAGTAGGTTTCTAGTGAATCTATTTTTATTAGTGCGTGGATATTTTGTTTCAATATCTTTTAATAATTTACTTTTTTCGTAAGATATATTCATTAATTATTTTATCCTGTAGTAATTGCAGAGTTACAAATTCTTGTATAATAATTTATCCTATCTGTGCTATAATGTATATCTAGAATTAGATATACATTATAGCACAGATAGGATAAATTAT